>NC_080023.1:122078089-122703089 GCF_030020395.1 Manis pentadactyla | reverse complement strand
CTTGCATTGTTCAAACCAGTTGGTTTGCATTGTTTAAACCAGTTTGGTTTTAACCAGAACCTTTGTATTACATTTTTTTTTATACCTGGTCAGACACTTCTTTGTGATCATTGATCCCATTGATAATGGACTTGGCAGCTACCTTTCAGAAAAGATGTTGGTTCCATGCCTCCCTAACCTGCAACTATAATATCTGTGATTGATAGAAATTTTATATTGCCCATTTGAAAATGGAGCAGCACCTAACATAATAGATACTCAATGGGTATTTGTGAAATAAATTATAATCAATTTGCAGCATCTAGCAAGGACCCAAGCATATTGTAGGCATTTTGACAGATAACAGACAACTGGACTGAGATTGGGTGGCTGCTTTGGCACCTGAGGGTGGTCCAGAAAACCTCATACTGTACCAAACCCTGAGTATATATATGAAGAGGAACCTAGAACAGTGTCTTGAGAGCCATCATCATTTACAAATGTTAACGCAGAAAGGATCCTTTTAGGGGAGCTTCTGATACACTAAATAATAGTATAATGCATGCATCATTTCATTTAAATGTATTTACTGACTATATCCAGGCTTCAGTTCTAAGTACATCAAGGAAACATGAGCCATAGTGGTAGACAGCTTTGGTTCAGTTTGTCGGTCTGCACCAGCATTTAAACATTCTGCACCACCTGTGAGATAGCTACTTGCTAGTTACTACAAGATGTGTAGTTGATGCTGGTCAAAGGGAGTTGTTTTGCTAGTTACAGGACTATGGACTTCTTGGTGAAGGCCTAGCCCCTTCTTGTGCTGCTTGGAAATCTAAATTTGACCCCTCATTAACTACAGATGGTTAACTAATTGCTCTTACTACATATTTAATTACTAGGATAGAGCTAGCTATTCTGAGTATCAGAAAACCAGTTCTGAACATTGGCTTTGCACTCTTCAAATGACAATATGTTAAATATTGGAATTAGATTCAGAAGTAGTGAATTGCCTAGAAATTCACCTGGGATTTTCTCGTGATTCTGAACATCACCCAGTGCACTCACGGATGACTACCTCCGCTACCCTTTACACTCTAAGGAAAATTAACGGGGTGCGTGAGTTAAAGTGAATTCTGAGTCGATCCCTCCTGACAAATCATGTCTATCTTATTAAGGATGCGAATCCCGAGACCTTTCCAGCCTACTCTAAGGAGTTCCACTCAGTGGAACACTCTGGGGAAGGCAGGTTGACGGCGACTTCTCGTCCCGAGCCCTTTTGTAAGATGCGGCGTTCAGCTTCTTACACCAGGGAGAAGGCAAAGGGCCTGAAGACTTGGGTGGAGAAGATAATGAGGATCACCCACCCCAACCTGCGCCCAGGGGGTCTCCCGGGAGGGGCAGGGCGGGGTGGCGCTCCTCCCTGGGGCGGGGCTCTCCCTGGCTCCGGGGGACCAGCGGGAGGCGCTGGGCTGCACAGGTTTAGCGCTGGAGGCAGCCGGCGCGATGTATCTCCGCAGGGCAGTCTCCAGGACCCTGGCGCTGCCGCTGCGGGCGTCCCCCGGCCCCGTGCCTGTCCGGAAGGACGGTGAGTGCCGCGCCGGCCCGGGCGTCCACGCCTGCGGAGGACAGAAGCCTCGTTGGCGGACTGCAGGCGCCCGGCTACCGCAGGCACCCAGTGAGCGGAGCGCGACCCGGAGCAGCTGCAGTCTGGGATTGGGGTGAGGGGAGAAGTTAGGGGGAGTCTCGAGGAATACGCCCCGAAACTCTTGGAGGCTTTGGAAATAGGGAACCTGTCCTGCTCGGCTTCCGAATCCGGACTGGACTTCTTGGGTTCGAATCTTGATCTTGGTCAATGATTTAACATAAGGTTCCTCATCTGTAAAATGGGGACACTATGGTCCTAAGTTTTAATGAGTTCAATATATAGTTAAAAGCGCTTAGAAAGGTGCCTACTTAACGTAGGCATAACTTACCACTTTTATCATTATTAGGACCTGTGCGCTCTCCAGCTTCGTGGGGATCAACAGCAGTGGGTGGGAAGATGGACACCAATCAGCGAGCCAGGAAGGGCGCTGGACGAGGTTGGGTAAACGCTCTTCAGTAAATAAACCCAAGACTTGGCCCCGGCTTGGCAGCCCGGACCCCGTGAGCCTGGGCCTTGGCATCTCCCGAAGAGGCCTTCTAAGCACTTTAGGGCTGCAGATAAGCCAGCTTTGGGGTCTGTTCTCCATGTATCGTTCACCTTCAGATTTAGGGATGGATGGGAAAAGGGAACTTACTCAGAAATTTCCTAAAGGGCAAATTGCAGTGTGAGCTGTAAGTTTGTGAAATGAGAAGTGACATATAGGACTCGCCTACCTGGTGCCTGGACCTTGTAGGTACTCAGTGTGAGCGTGATTGTGTTTTCCACTCCAGTCCTGGCCCTGGAACCAGGTTGGCGCTGCCCCCGCCGGCTCTTCTCCAGTCCTTCGCTGTTTCCCCTCTTTTCCGTTCCTGACTGGGGGGCAGCTTTTAAGCAACCTCATGAGAAGTTTTTCGTTTTCACTTCCGACACTAGTAGAGTAGCTTTAGCTCAGAGCGTGCATTCAAGCCGGAGAGAAAAACATTACTGCGGAGAATTCCATGGGCCAATTTTTTTTCCCCACTTTGATTAGGCCTGTGATGGTGGTGGGAGGGAAGGAAATTCTGTCCAACTAGCTTTATTTTTCTCTTAAAATGCCAGTGGTGAAAAATTGCCTCCCAAGTAACAGAATGCGTCATCGTTTTCCTTTATCTTAATACCGAGTAAGATAGAGCAATGTTTTCGCTGACGAAATAGGGAGAAGTTATTTATTTTATACTTCTGAAGGTTACGCGGCTGTTGTGACTGGCGGGGGGCTGGGAGAAAGGTGAAAACCCCTGACCGTGGCCTTTTGCATTTTCTGACTGCATCCCGCCCGCACTGTCATCGAGCACAAATATACACACTTTTTTTGTAGCTGCACGTGTTTCAAACAATTTCCCCCTCCACTTGGGGCGGAAGAGAAGTAGTTTCAAACTTCCAAGTAGGTAGTTAGCAATCCTGTAGCAGTACTTTCTTTATCTCATTGCTTTTTTTTGTAGCACTCATTTGTTCATGTGTTTTAAGAACTATTATTGGCAGGAAGTTTAGCTTCAGTCATGGATTAATTAACCTTTTATGGGTATTTCCCACTTTGATTAAAAAATTATTTCAGTTTCATTGAAGGAAAAAATTGTAACTGAGTTTCATCAAATTTTGTTCTCCAGGATTTGCTTTAAAAAAATAACTTTTTAATGAATAAATAATTTAGGTTTATAATAGATGACTGAGAAAAAAAAAAAAAGCAGAAACCGCCTCTAATCCTACCACTCAGTGAATACCACTATATACATGCTAGTATATATAATGATCCAGACCTTCCCCCCTTGCACTTTCTTATGTACATTGCTTCCACAAATCTGATATAGTCCTGCATATATTATTTTGCTATAACTTTTCACTTAATGCACATAAATATTTTCTTGTATAAGTAAATATTCTTCTGCAAAAATCACGTGTATTTGTTCCACATTGTCTAAGTATGCCAACATTTGTCTAATCATTGTTGAATAATTTTTTGCCGTTTTCATTGCTCTTTTAAATACTCTTGCCATAATTGTATTTGTATGTCTTTACTTAAGTGTCTGTTAGTTTTCTTTAAAAAAATTTTTTTTTGTTATTTCTGTCTGGTTGATAACTATGAAAGCTACATAAGCCATAACCTCTATTATAGTCTCTTTGGGCACATTTGTAAGGAAAAGATTTTTCCAAGAGATGATCATTTTTATCCGAACTAAGAACTTATATATATATATGTATATGGAAATCTTGCCAATATTGCTACTACAGATTTGTATTTAGTACAAATGTCTTAGGATTGGCCCTTTGCAAATCATAACTTTTACCTAGCCCTCATATCCATATTTACATCAGCCTCATCAAATTACTTTGCATTTTCCCAGTTATACAACTCATGTTTTGCACATGTTGTGCCTTCTGCCTCTGGTGCAATTTTCCCTCACCTTATTTATCTGACAAACTCCTACTTTTTCTTCAAAACCCGGGTCATGTCTCTTCAACTGTGACAGCTACCTTAAACCAACTAGCTGAGTTTTTCACTGCATTTTCATACTATCATTGGCAGCTTCTACTTAAATCTACTACAGCACTTAACAACTGCATTGAAATTTGTGTACAGTTATTTGCCTGTACATCTGTTCCCTCCTAGACTGAGCTACTAGGGTATATGAAGTATACAAATTCTAGCACTACACAGTACATATACTTAAATATAATAATACAGTGTTTTTATCTACTTCTATTAGTTTGTAGAGAATTGTACTTCTATTTCAAATATGACCTTTTGCAACACTTGTCTTAAAAGAGCTTATATCTGCCCATCTTTAAGGGCTTTATATTAAAAAAAATTAAGATTTCTTCCTGTATCTACATTTGCATTATAAACTTATAGAAATGTGTTGGATTTCAACATAAATGCTTGATTTGGCATATAAATTTTATGTACAAATGTATATAATTAAGTTTTTCGAAGCCTTTTCCACATGATGGAATGCATACAGTAAATAATTTCTTTTGCACCTCATTTGACCGTTAAAATCACTGAGTATTTTTGTCATTTCCCCTTCCTTATGCCTGCATTCCTTCCAAGAAAAACATGATGCTAAGCAGGCAGATGACAGGTTTCATAAGTACTTATCAAATTAGACTGCAAAAATGTCAAGGGGAATTATTACCCTACCTTGTAATACTGTAGATTTCCTTAAGGTAAAATCACTTGCTGTTAATAGATTCTAGGTTCACTGAGGGGAAAATTTTTTTTACGATGTAATTATTTTAAATAGTTTCGTTTAAGTGGTGAAGCTAACTATGTTTAAACTTGTTTTCCTAGCATCTCTTCGCTGGATGTCGTCTAAATTCCCCGGATCATCTGGACCAAATATGACCTATTACTTGGTTGTAGGTGTCACAGTCAGTGCTGGTGGATATTACGTAAGTGTATAAATAACCGTACTGTTCAGGAAATGATGTATTTTACAAATTGTGGTAAAACTCAAAGCAATGCTAAAGTCAGAGCATGGGATAAATTAAGTTGTACAAGATTATGAAGATTTTTTAAGTATAAAATGAACATTTCTTAATACCACTAAGTGTGGGTGACTTTTAGGAAAAACAAGGTAATAAATACTACTAATACTAGCTGAGAGCTGAGTGTTTATCACATGACAGACTAATGGGTCACTTAGCAATTAATTACAACAATTCTGTAAGGTAGGTGCTGTTATTAACATTGAACAGAAATTGTTTTGAAAGATTAACTTGAGGAAATGAATAGACATTATGAGTGCAGTTTTAGATTTACAGAAAAAGGAGTAGAAAGTACGGAGAGTGCCCTGTATTTCCTCTCACCCATCGCCACCCCTTTCCCCTATCAACAATCCTCCACTAATGCTGTATATTACAAACTGATGAGTCAGTATTCATACATTATTATTAACTAACGTCTGTAGTTTACATTAAGGTTCACTCTTTGTATAATGTACATGTATCCACCATTACAGCATCATACAGAATGTTTTCACTTCCCTAAAAATCCCCTGTGTTCCACCTATTTTTTCCAACCTCCCCACAATCATTTTACTTTCTCCATAGTTTTATATTTTATCAACTTCTATTATTTTCAAAAAGGAATATTTACTCATATATTTTATAAAATAAAAAATAGACATACATAAAGTGAATGTTTTCCTCCCTGGTTGGTCCCTCTATCCATTCCCCAGCCCCGTAATCACTGTGAAATAAATCCTACTTAATAGTATGATTTTGGAGCTTAAACAATGGAACATTTGTGAGTTAAATAAGATAAACCTACTGAATCATTCCCCGTTTTGTCATAAACTTTCTAAATCAAAATCTCATCTTCATTATGAGTAAAATATAATTAGTATAAATTCTTTGGAAACCATAAAAGTACATAATTATTGTATTTTTGTTTGACCCTATAGAACTATGCACAAAGGGATTTCTAGTCATAACTAGAGACAGTTTATAGGATTATGTAAATGACCAAATCAAAATACATAGTTAAGAGCCTCAAGAAGCCAGGAAGCTTCATTCATGTCATTATATTTTTGTCCTCTAATCTGCTAGCTTTCACTCATACCCAGATTTCTTTGCTTCTGCCGCCTTTCCACTGTCTAATGTTGAATTCACTGTTCAGGACTACTATTGTTAGATATAGGCCCCTGGAAAAACAGACTGGCATAGGCTGTGTGACTAGGTGGGAAGCTGGGAAAGGAAATTTCATCTGGACATTTCATCTAATTATGTTTACTAATTGTAGACATGAAGCTGCAAAGAAGATAAATATTTCTTTGCAGAAGCAATCTTACACTGGAAAGTTATAAACTGGCTACTCCTGAGAGCTCTTTCTAGCCTGTTATCTTACAATGGAAGTAGAAGTCGAACAAGATGATGATCTCTGTATCCCTTCCCACCTCTAAAATGAAATAGTTTTAATCTTAAATGTTGGAAGCCTTAATTCCCAAGAATCTTAGGCTACTTTCAGAAGGAAGGACAGATTGGGAGGCACTTAAAAACCTGTATTCTCGTCCTCCCCTTCCCTTCCTTATCCTGTACTGAAATAAATTCTATATTAGATTGATCTGAATTGAGTCTACAGATGCTCAGTAGTTAAAAGCAGTTTTTCATTTCCAAGTAAAATCTCCTACTACTAGGGCCTCTTAGAATCCGAGACAGGCCCAGGTTACATCAGTTTTTTGAGGGTCTGGGTGTATTTTAAAATTAGTGCTAGACCGTTTTATGAAAGTTGTGGTTTATTTTATTATTTTAATTAGCAAAAAAATTGTAATTGAAGTGTCATCAATATACAATATTATATTGGTTTCAAGTACACAACACAGTGCTTCAACAGTTACCCGTATTATTAGATCCTCACCCCCCACTAGTGCAGTTACTATCTGTCAACATAGGAAGATATTACAGAATCATTGGCTATATTCTCCATGCTGTACTACTATCCCCATGACCATCTTATATTATGATTGAGAATTTTTGTGCCCTTTTATCTCTCTCACCCTCCCCACAACCCCTCCCTCATGGTAACCATCAGTTACTTCTCAGTATCTATGAGTCTATTGCTATTTTGTTTCTTTTGTTTTGTTTTTAGATTCCACAAATAAGTGAAATCATATGGTATTTGTCTTTCTCTGCCTGGCTTATTTCACTGAGCATAACACCCTCTAGATCCGTCCATGTTGTCACGAATGGCAATATATCTTTTTTTTTAATGACTGAATAATATTCCATTGTGTATATGTAAGATGTGGTTTATTTTAAATGCTTACATTTAATAATAAATATTATCATCTGTAAACAATTTCCAAAGTCTAAATTTGAGATCCTATCTTCTAATAGGCCTTTCTTCTACTCTGTGTTTGACTCTGGTAGATTTGGAAAAGCTTAATTTTCTGGGCCAAACATGAGTGTGAATTATTCTAATATTGTCATCTCTTTGATTCTGCCTCAAGTAGTCTTTTTTCTCACTTTGTGTTTTAGCTCTTTGAACAGTAAAATGAATGCCCCCTGGGATGTGGCTACTGGGATGGTCATTTCAGGGATGTGGTTCCACTGAGACCCAAGGGGGCTGACTCAGCATATTGCTCTGTACACTGGAGCTCCCACCCTACAAAGAAAACTTCCCTGCTTTTATATACAAAATGTTGATTGTCATTCTTGCTGAAAGTGTTTGCTCTGCAGGTTTCAAAGCCAGATCATGCAAGTCTGAATTAACCAAACCCTGGGGAGTTTGTTAAAGGGCCACTTTGGCATCATTTCCACCCCTGAGGGTATGGATTTTCCATTTTCACAGTCTGATTTTAAGGTACTATAAAATGGCTTGAAATTTGGATAGTATATTTTTTAATAAGGTATTGGTTTGTGATCATTAAAATTTTAGAAAGTACTATATATAAATATATAAATATATAAATTTTAGAATCTATAATCCTACCACCAATAGATAAATCACTACCAACATTTTTTTAAAAGCTGAGATAATACAAATAATATTGTCTCACTAGTGAGATTTTCATTTAAAAAATATATCATTGGCTAATATGAATACAGGGCAGAGATAGCTACTTGAGTATAAAATAAAAGGAAGCCTGTACAATGTATCTATGATTAAGATAGCTTTATTCCCAATTCTGTTTCTCATGTAACACATGGACAGGTCATATTGTTGACTTTAATGACTAAGTCTAGCTTACATAAGGAGTCTTCATCAGAGTCTATAATTATGTAAAACCTTTTATTGTGAGATAATTGAGTTTTACATGCAGTTATAAGAATTAGTACAGAGAGATGTCATATGCCCTTGTCTCAGTTCCCTTGGAATAACATCTTTCATAACTATAATATAAGATCACAACCAGGAAATTGATGTTGATATAATCCATTAGCCTTATTAAGATTCCACCACTTTTGTGTGTGTGTGTGTGTGTGTGTGTGTTTAGTTCTAGGCAATTTTATCACATATGTAGATTTGTGTGTTCACCACCACTACTGTCAAGATACAAGATAGTTTCATCATAAAGATTCCTCATGTTGCTCTTTTGTAATTGCATTCACTTCTCTCCTGCCCTCCCCTCCCTTCCTCCTAGCCTCTGGTAACCAATCTGTTCTCTATTTCTATACTTTGGTCATTATAAGAATGTTAAATAAATGGAATCATAAAATATATAACCTTTTGAGACTGGCTTTTTTTTTTACTCAGCATAATTACCTGGAGATTCCTTCAAATTGTTACCTGAATCTACAGTTCATTTCCTTTATTATTGACTAGTGTTATAGATGTACCAATTTGTTTAACCATTCAGCTGTTCTGGACATCTGGACTGAATCCAGTGTTTGGCTATTACAAATAAAGTGACCATAAATGTTTGTGTACAGGTTTTTGTGTGTGCATAAATTTCTGTTTCTCTGGGATAAATGCTAGAAGTTATTTGTAAATGCCTGTCAGAATATTTTGATTCTAGCACAATTTTTTTTCTACTTTGTCTTTATCTTTCTATGTACTGTGTGTGTCTTCAGTTATCTTTGACCCTTGCTAAGGCATTTGTTTCTTTCCTTTTTTTTATGCATTCTACTTAATCAAAGATTTCCAAAGGGGAAGCAAAATAGCAGAGGGTATGCAATAGTTTGTTTTCTTTGAATCCCATATACCTTTATATAGGATTATGTATATAGAACTTAGTATGATGAATCTTAGAGCTCAAGAAATAAACTTATGCATATGTTTAATTTCAGATTTACAAGACAGTTACATCAAATCAAGCTAAGCACACAGAACATATAACAAATATGAAAGAAAAAACCAAAGCAGAGTTACATCCACTTCAAGGTAAAGTGAACTTGTTACTTTTTTCCCTTGAGGCACTGATTTTCATCATCTTAATCTAGCAATGAACACTATTTGCTTTTGAATTCTTTACTAACTTAATCAAGAATGGCTCTGTGTAGGAGTTCATTCAGAAAGCAAAAGCCCAACAAAAGCCTAAAGAAACTTGTTATATGTTCCGGTGAGTGCATTTGATAAATGAAAACATCGTACATTTGCACTGCTAACCAGCAGCTTGAATTCTTTGTGGGGCAAAATTACTTTCCCCTTACTTAGGCTTCCATTCATGCAGGCATAATTTTAGTATCTGTTTCTCGCAGCAGCTTGAACTTTAATTTCCCTCATTATTTTCTTAAGTTGTTAAACTGATTCTTGTTTCAGTTTTGGCTAAGACCACGTGTGTCTTTGACCTTAGTTCACTTGACATTAGTAGAATCAGCCATGTCTATTGAGCTCCTGGGTTGACCTGGTTGACAAAATGGCAACTGCAGAAAGAGAAATTTTACATTTTCACTTTTATATGCATTTTTTGCCTTAAAACACTTGCTTTAAACCATGTTTTTCCATCCCAATTATAATGCCATTATTATCATCATTTAGGGTCAGAGATAATAGCTGCTTATGAACCAATTTGAACCTTTTCGTTAAGACAACTATAAGATACAGGATGTCATCAATAAAATTATTGAATATAATCATGAGAAGGCTGATTGTAATAACAGAAAACAAATTTCCATAGCACTTTTTTTATTTTAAACCTTTTTTCATACACAGTATTTTAATCAGACCTCACAATAACTCTGTGAGATAGATATTATCAACGTACCCATTTTACAGATGGTAAAACTGAGGTTGAGAGTGATTCCTTAGAGTCATCAGCTAGCAAGTTGTCTATTTTTCCATGCTGTCTCCACACAACAGGCTGTTTATTTTCATGCTCTTTATATTTTAATAAAGCATACATGTAAATTATTTTTTTAAAGTTCAACAGGTTTACAGAAAAGCAGATCCTCCATTTTACCTTCCCAGAGGCAAGCAATAATCCCAGTTTCTCTACATCTTCCTGGAGAGAGTCTTTGCACATATAGTTATGTCGGTTTATCTTAACTTCTTATTGCCCTAACAAAAATAGTACCATATTGTATACATTGCTCTTTTCCTGGCTTTTTTCATTTTAACAGTCTACCTTGAAAACCATGTCATATCAGTACATATAGAGCTGTCTTATTTTTTAAAACTGCAGTGTTCCACTGTATTCCCAGGCTCTTTATATTAATACTCTGCTTAATGGACTAAATCTTAAAGGTGAAAAAGAGAACCTTGCGGGAGCTGAGGAAGTAAGTTCAGAAGCCTGTGAAGTATCGTTAGTGGAAGGTCAGGTGGTTGATGCTGAAGATACTCCAGATGCTACAGCTGCAGTCATAAAACAAGTTTCCACCTGTCCAGGTCACGTGGAGGCTGCTCCTGTGGAGTCCACTGCAGTCCACCCTGAAACTGGCCCAGAGGTCACAAACGCAGTCACGGGCAAAACCGCAGAAGTTGGCGCTGAAGCGACCTCCGAGGTTACAGGCACAGCTCCGGATGAAGTTGTTGCCCTCAGGAATGATAAAGGCACAGCAAAGAACGAAAGCTCTGATGACTATGCTGAACTAGAAGGAGAGTCGTCTCAGGTGGAGTCAGAATCCTCTGACGGTGCTGAGTCGCAGGAAGAAGCCAGTGTTGGTTCTGAGGCCGTCTCTGCTCAAGGCTAATCTCAGGCTGAGACTCAGCAAAAAATGTCATCGAGTGTCTGAGAGGTGCTTTTCTAGTTTTAGTAATCTTAGTTTTCTAGAAAAGTTTCATGTGCCTTGAAGAGTTTTTGTATATGCTGATAGGCTTCAGGATTGAGAGATCATATACTTTACCTTACTTTAACATATGTAAATCTAGATTCTTGAGTTTTGATTCAAACTCATTTAAATAAAAATTGGAAAATCTTTAGTGCCTTTTTATTCACCAATATTTATATGTATAAATATTATGTATTAATATGCACACATATAACATCATATGAACATTGCAATATTATTAAAGAAAACGTATGATCTGTGGAGTACTCTGCATAAAGCAATATATGCATTCTTTTTCCCATCTGTATTACATCGGGGGCTATGCCAATATTTTCCATTTTAGTTAAGTTCAGTTCAAAAAATGTTTATTGAAGACTTACACCTTGTTCTAGGAATCATTCATTCATGTATTCAACAAAGATTAACTGAGCACCTGTACTCTACCAAGGTATTGTTGTGTCAAGATTTTAAAAAAAGATAAAATTCCTAACCTTACCAGTTTACATTCTAGTGTAATAATGAAAGTTGGTTAGGGTGGAAGTTGTAGCTTAGATAGGGTGGCTAGAAAAAGCCTTACTAAGAAGCTACCTAGTGAGTAAAATCCTGATGGATGTCTGAGGGGTCCAGTCACCAGGACCCGAGGTGGGGAGGTGGAGAAGGAGGAGTCATTCCAGATGAGGCACCTGAGCAGTGCAAAGGATCTAAGCACAAATATGCCAGATTTCAGGCCAGCGTGGCTAAAGTGGAGTGAAAAGGAGGGAGAGTAGTTGAAGAGGACTTCAGAGGGTAAGAGTATGGTTCTGCCAGGATGGGCTACATCACAGTGTCTTGTAAGAGTCTCTCCAGTACTTGGAGTAAGTGGGGGAATTGTAGTGGATGCTGTTGATGTTCTTTGTGGATCCTTTAATGGGGCGGGTGCATTTACTCCCAGGTGCTGTGAGGGTTACACACACACCCCCAGGCCAACCTCCCCTCAGCTCACAACCAAGGACTGACTGCCATTGTGGTACAAAAGGTGGGGCCAACTCTGACGGATAACTCATGCTTGAGAACTTCCCAGGGACTCAGGTTACAGCTGGTTTCCAGGTGAGATTACTTCCTTGCTTAGCTTTTCTCCCTGTTCTGTCCTGCTTTCCTCCCTCCTGTTTTTCTGAGAGCACCCATTCAGTAAATCACTTGCCCCCCGATTCCTATTTCAAGTTCTGTTTCTTGAGAACTCCACCTCAGGTAATTGGTATTGGGTGTGGTCCTAGGAAGCAGACCCTAACGATAGGATTCTGGAATTGTGTCACTCTCCAGCTATATGGTAAGGAGGATTCTGTCACTGGTGGTGTGTGAAGGGTTGCTACTTCCTGGCCTTCTGTAGCATATGATTGCTAAGATTTTTCACCCATGGTAGATTGTGTGGGATATAGGTGGAAGGTGATGTACTGACTGGCTTAATGCTTCTGAAATCTGAGAGATACAAAGAAATGGTATAAGGACTTAATCATTGCAAAGCAATGTTTAATTCTGAAGTACAGGTTGGTATCTTGGATTTGTTTTGAAGTTTCTCTCAGTATCAACTCTGCATTAGACTCAAAAGTCTAAGGCCTGTGGCACAATTAAGGGATGCTGTTTTACTAAACATTCTGTAAGATGGAACAGAAACATTATCCCATGCCACTCTTACAACCTCAACATGCACACACAAATGTATTCTTCTCCACTTTTTGCAAAAAACAGAAACCAACTCAAAATGGATTAAATAACAGAGATAGTTGTTAACTAACTAGACATTCCAGAGGTCACGCAGCTCCAGGGTTGGGTTATTCTGTTATTCTGTGACTCAAGTCATCAAGAACCAGGTTGTTTCTATTATTCTGCTCTGCCTTCAACAAAGTTTTGGCTTTATGCATGAATCACCACAATTCTAGGTATTTTATTCAGCCACAATAATGCCCACTGTAAGTCTTTTAAGAAGAATTTCCTGGTCTTAAAAAAATAATTTAAATATAATTTTTATTTTTAATGTTTTATTTTGGAAAATTTCAAACAAAAGTAGAATAGTATAAGGCATTTTTATGTGCCTTACACTCAGATTTAACAATTATCAACTCCTAAATCTTGTATTCATAGTCACACACTTATCTTCTACCACCACCACAGCCTGTGTGTAATACAATAAAAATAACAATAATTCTTTAGTATTACTAATTTTCTAGTCAGTAATCAAATTTCCTGAACTGCCTCATAAAGGTTTTTTCCCACATCAGTTTGTTTTTTGAATCAGAATCCGATTAAAGTCCACAAACTGCGATTGGTCAACTGTAAGTCCGGGGAGAGGAAATCCCAGGGCAAAATACCTCTAAAAACTGAAATCAGTCAAAGGGAGAAATAAAGTTTAAAATCCATTTATTTCTTACAAGCTGCAGTCCGGTGCCCTCTCTCTTTACTGCTCCAGCAGCAGCAAAACTGGCCCTCCCCTTCACCTCTCAGGTACTGATAAGCCCTCCAAGTTGCCCAGGTAATTACCCATTGATATGGAGGTGAACTCCCCACCCCTGAGGAATGATGCAAATGCACTAAAGCCGTACTTCTTTCCACCTCGGAACCCCTATTGATATGCAGATGTACTAGAAATGTTACAATTTTATTCACATCAACCAATCGCTTAATCCCCCTTGCTATAGGTTCCTTCTCCTTCTCTCTTTTGTTTCCTTTGTAGTTTGTTTTTTAAATAAACTGGGTCACTTGATCTAGAATTTTTCACAGTCTGGGTTTTGCTTATTGTAGCCTCATGTATTTTAAGCTTTGCTGTATGTAACATGTTCCTCTCCTCTGTTTTGCCTCTAAGGTGGTATTTAGTTCTAAAGGTTTCATCAGATTTGTAGGTTTCTTATTTTGGCAGGAATACACAAGAGGTGGTATTCCCACTTTCATCAGGAGATGCAAAATGTCTGATTGTTTCTGTCTGTGATGTTAGAAGTCATTGATCCATTATTTCATTAGGAGTTGTAAAGTGGTGATATTGTAACTTTATCATTGTTTGTTATTAGCGGGACTACGTTTGTAAAAGGGTAGCTTTCTTCAACTGTTTCATTGCACTGAAGTTTGGTTTATAGAAGGAAGATAGAGTAAGTACTTGTATCTTTCTTTTTATTTCCAGTTTTCAAACAGTGAGGCGGCTCCCTATCATTCTCCAAAAGTTGATGCCGGGGTTCTTGTTTGCGGAGCCGAAGAATAAGCTTCACAAACAGACAAGGTAGGAGAGCAAGGTACAGGCTTTTATTTAGAGATAAAGTGAAAGGACAGAGCTCCTGGCTAATGCCAGGAGGGGACAAGAAAGTCGGTAGTGGTGCGTTGTCTAGGGGGTTTTATAGACAGCTGAGGATTTTTCGAGAACATGAAAAAACTTAGGGGTGGGGACTTGTTAAGTGGTCCCTGAATATTAAAAATTAACTTAACTGTAAGGAATTTCCTGCCTTGATTTCTTTCTGGGACACCGGCGCCTTGGTCTGGGAGCATATCAAAAGGCTGCCTGCCCAGCCCCCAAGGGGGGCTGAAGTATTGTCTACTTGCTAAAGAATCTTGCCTCTTGAACTTCCTGGGTGTTAAAATGCAGTCTTATCTTTAAGATGGAATTCTTCCTGCCTCTTACGATGTCTACAGCTGGGTCTGCATGCTAAGTTAGTTGCTCAGTTTGCAAAATCACCTTGTCAGATCTGAAGGAGGAAAGACAGCACATAGGCCTGGGCCTTTTAGCATGCTAAAGTGAACTTACACATGGTTACAAATGATTAGCATAACAAAACATGTGCTACTCTTCTTTATCTGGGGAACATTAACTGATTTCACTGAAGAATGATTCTAGAGCTCAATGTTTAACATAGAGTTTTAGTAGGGGGTTTCCTTGCATGTAGTTACATCATTGCTCTGACTGCAGATATCCCGCCCTGCCCCCTCTGGAGGCCCTCACCCTACTCTGACTACATCCATGGTCCCTGTCTCAAAGTGACTGATAAATTATGTTTTAGTATTATTATGAACTCAATAACTTAAACATAATTTAAACATAACTTCAATCAATTGCAGTTATTATCCTTCTTAATGCTCAAATTTCCCATCGTCGACAAATGGGAGATTCTTTAAGTCCTTTTGACTCAACCCTAGTAATCTTGGATAGCTTCTGTGCTTTTTGGTATGATAAGTAAATATCCTGCCCTAGACCTGGAATCAGCTGTTTTTTTAAGGAGCCCTGTTTCTTTTTAATGCAATAGTCACATTTAAGGATTTAAGAATTTACGATTTGGGTGACTGAGGGGTGTCCCTTGCTACTGGGTTGGTAATTGTATCTAGGCTTTTAAGTAAACAGAGCTAAGAAGTACTTTTTATTTTAAAAATAAAATACATTATGAATTCATACTGATACTTCCAATTTAAAGTTAGGGCCCCAGGGTTTTTATTTAAACTGACGGATGTTCTAGCCCACTCTAAAAATTTGCATCTCAAAGATACCAACATAACTGTTCAAATGATTTATCACATAGCATACAAACTGCAGTCTCAAAATAGCAGACGCTATCATCAATAATGTAATTACTGAAACACTTCAGGATTTATTTTTGGACTACTGTTATCCTTAATGTATATACAGTTACATTACTGTGATTTAAAATCACTTGGGACAGTTCTTCTCTGTTCAATTATGCCACAATTCAAATCACAGTTTCATCTTACTTTTGAGGAATTGACTTTTAAAACTACTTAAAAATTGTTAATAAAGATGTAAGCTACTTAATTGGTTCTAAAGTCAAATCTATGAAACAAGATATATGCAGAGAAGTCTACCTTTTGTTTTTATTCCTTCCATCTAATTCCTTCCATTCCCCTATAAAAAACTATAAAACTTTGTGTGTGGGGAGAGTTCTTTTATTTTTTATATAAACTATGTATGTGTTTCTTACTCTTCCTTCTTAGATTAACAGTAGTATATTATTCATGTGTTTATCTACCTTGCTTTTCTCATTTAACAATGCACCTGCAGATCACTATTTTAGT
Source organism: Manis pentadactyla (assembly GCF_030020395.1). NCBI lineage: Eukaryota > Metazoa > Chordata > Mammalia > Pholidota > Manidae > Manis > Manis pentadactyla. The sequence continues at coordinate 122,686,762 of NC_080023.1, read as the reverse complement.
AGATGGAGAAAGTCTTTACATAGTTGCATAGAATTCCACATGCTGGTACTGATGCCAGGGTTCTTGTTTGCAGAGTCGAAGAATGAACTTAACAAACAGACAAGGTAGGAGAGCAGGGAGACTTTTATTGAGAGATACAGTGAGAGGACAGACAGCTCCTGGCTCACACCAGGAGGGGACAAGAGAGTCCATAGTGGTGCATTGTCTAGGGGATTTATAGGCGGCTGAGAAACAAAGAGTTAGTGATGCAGACCCATCAAATGGTCTCTAAATGTTTATTTTTAAGGAGACATTAAGTTTCTCATCAGGTTTCCAGACTATTTCGCAGAGTTAACATAAGAAATTTACTGCTTTGGTCATTTCTCAGAGTAACAGTTTTTTGGTTTGGGAGTATATTAGTCAAGGCTGCTTGTTTTGCTTTCAAGGTGAGCTGAGTTATTGACTTGATTAGGACTGGAGGAGGAAAGGCAGCATCTGGGTAAAGTTAAAGATAAACTGGGCTTTTTAGCAGGCTAAAGTAAATTTTACAATAGCTTTATTTAATTGATACAAACAAGACATGGGCTATGCTGAGGTATTTTCTTATCTGGGGGATGTTCAAACATTCCAGGCCAGGTTATTCCTGGCTTTTTAGTTTTAACTAATCTTCATTGAAGAATGCCTATATTCCTAGTTTGATATTTTACTTTAGAGAATTAATGTGACTCTGTCTTTGTTTAATTGTTTAATATGGAGTTTTGGTAGGGGTCTTTTTCCAGAGACCTTCATCCTACTCTGACTGCACCCACGGTTCTTGCCTCAGTCCCATGGTTTACTCAACCAGGCTTCTATTGATGGACACTTGAGTTATTTCTCATATTTGCTGTTACAAATATTGTTGCAATAAATAGCTTCATGCAAATATCTTTTTGCATTTTTCCATAATATCATTGGGATAGACTTCTGAAAGAGGGCTTGCTAGGCCAAATACATGTATAATTTTGCTAGCTATTGTGAAAAGTTCTTTCATAGGAGTCATTCCTTTACATTCCCCAAATAGCAATGTGTGTCATTTTCTGTATCCTGTTAAAATATATTGTGAAATGTTTAGATTTTTGCTCATATGATAGATGAAAAATGTTATTTTCCTTTAATTTGCATTTCCTTTAGAGTGAGGTTGAACACTTTTTTCATTTAGTTAAGAGTACATTTCTTTGTCTGCAAACTATCTGTTCATATCTCTAGTGAATTTTTTTCAGTATTGTCAGTCCCTTTCTATTTTTTAGAAGCTTTTTGTATACTAGAGATAGCAAACTTTTTTTATGATGTGAATTATAACTATTTTTCCAAGTCCGTCATTCATTTTCTTACTTTATTTATAGTGTTTCTGTAGTTCAAGAGATATTTAACTTTTGTTTTATCAAATTGATCTTTTCCCATACTGTTACGAATTTGAGCCATTGTTAGTATAGTAGATAGGAAGAAAACAGTCGCAAATTCTTCCCCTGTATGCACACCCCCATGAAGTGTGACTTTACACCTCCTTCCCTCAAGAGATGGAGACTATTTTTCCATCCCCTTGAATTTGGCCTTGCCTTGAACTTTGAGTGGATAGAATGCTATGGAAGTGATTTTGTAAGAGTCTTCACTCTCTAGAAACCCTGACTGCCAATGTGAAGAAGCCTGAGCTAGACTCCATGAGAATGAGAGCACCCATATGGAGAGAGAAGTCCCACCTACAGCTAGCACTAACTCCCACACCTGTGAGTGAGGCCATCCAGCTCCAGCCCTGAGGATAAATGACTGTAGTTGTCAGAGTGACCTCAGGCATGATCAGATGAGAACCACCCAGCTGAACAGGGAACAAATTGATGATCCACAAAATTGTAAGCAAGTAAGATGTTTATGTATTAAGCCATGAAGTTCCGGTAGTTTAAGCAGAAATATGTAGTTAAGATAACTGGGAAATAAAACTTACCTTTGAACTTGGTGCAGACCGGCTTTTGAGTTATTGCATTTCACATCCTTCAATAGGAATGAAGAAAAACTAGCTTTTCCCAGCAATTCTAGAATTTGTCTGGCTTAACCTGCTGGCCAACTGTTGCCTTTTCTGGAATTTCTTTTAGAACTACTAAATTCCAATGTCATGGCATACAGAAGGATTTTTTTCCTTGTAAAATTCAATATTTAATTAAAATAATCTTTGAAACAGCAACTATCAAATCCAAAAGCAACCTTTTATTTCTGTTTTGGACATTACAACCAATATAATGAAAGTTTTAAAACAGTATCCCATAAGCAGCATTTTTATTATCAGACCACTGACTGATTTTAATAAAATAATAAATATACATTTAAAAAGTCAAAGTAGGATAAAGAACGTGTGGAGCCTAGAATGTAAAATCAATTGCAGAAGATAAAAATTGGTGGCAGAATCAAATAACAAGTTACTTCTCTTTGATGAAGACAGTAATATAAAAGAAGACTAAGTTTAGAAAAACACAACACACCATCTAATGAATGACATGCCCATGACATTTAAATGTTACTTTAATTGTAGAACAGTCTTGGGCAATGACTTTGAGATAACTATTCTGTGCATTTTCTTTAAATGTGAATTTTCTATTACAGAGTACAGTGTATTCCACAGCAAGCTTTTGAGCGTTGAAACTGGATTCAGGGAAGATTAGTTTCTGAATGTGTTAGTGTTTTCTGTGCCAACTATTTGTCCTGTCAGATAGCATCTGTTGACCAGAAGCAACACTGTCCATTACAATAAAGCACATTACATAATGTTGTCCCTCAGTTAAAAATCTCTCTAGAGAAATTTCTAGAAAAAGATCTATGTATTTTATTAACTTTTGGGGTAAGTTATTAGTGAATAAGTTGGAGGAGTTTGGAAAGTTAAATATTATTGGAATTTTTCATATGATTATGTGATTTTCAGTAGTCATTGCCCAAATTATTGATCAAACTAATATAAAAACTTTTATTTTCTGAGATTATGTCTTATGGATAGTGATTTTGGGATTGAGGAAGAGAATGAAGAAAAATTACCTTTTTCCTTTATCAAGTGACATGATGCTAAGAAGATTGTGGGCATTATTACACCCCCTTTAAGAAAGAGAATCCCTTCTCAGATGTCAGAAATGCTTTCATTCAGACCTAAGGAAAGGATATTCTTTTGGAGTGAAAGATTCTATGAAGATAGTGGTTATATCTATTACGTCTCAAGTAGAAACCAAATAGAATGACATATTTAGCTGATTTTTAAAATTCATCTTTAGATGATAATTGATTGAATTAGTCATGCAGTGATTTCATTCTATTATTAAGATATTTAAAATTACAGGTTTTACAAACTAGAGCCCAGTTATTTTAGTAATATAGAACTTTCAAAAAGGAAAATGTCACACTTCTAAAGAGAATTCAAATGGTAGCAAAATATTCTGGAATTAAGCTCTTTTGAATTTACCACCATCACTTCTCTCATTCCTCCCAGTCATCTGTATCTCTAAATTGTCTACAAACTGTTCAGTTCCCCACACCTGTAACCCCTAAGCAAGTCTTCCTGCTGTTCAGTTCACAGTTATCCTTCTAAAATGGTAAAATTGATCACATTGCCTCCCAGTTTAAAACTTTTCACTAGCCACTAATATCTAATAAGAATATTTAAATCTGTTATTAATTCACAGTCAAAATTCTTATTCTATAGTATGATACTCAAGGCCCTCCACAAACCACATCTGTCCAATCTCTCACCAATCTTATTTTCTCCTACTTTTATTATTTCTTATTTTACTCCTACTGTCCTGCAGCCTCCAGACACATACCTTCCCCTCATGACCTGGACAGCCTGATTTAACAGCTTGAACTTGCTGAATTTAACATTACTTGAACTTGCCATCTACTTTGTGCCTTAGAGACCTTGTACGCCACTCCACCTGGAAAGACTCCCAACCCCTCAGCCAGGTCAGCTTCCTTCTAATTCCTTAGCTCAAACAATCTTCTGCTTTTCAGGCCTTTCCTCATCTGACTGAGCTGAATCTTTTAACACCTTCTTTTGTATCATTCTGTACCTTACTCTATTATTTCTCATTCAGTCTTTCAATCATTTGTTTATATTTCAAAATCTCCAAAACAAAGAAGCCTGAGAGTAAAGGCCATGTGAAGGCCCTCAATTGTGTTTGTTGAAAGAAATTATGAGTATCTGCGGGATATGACCTGTTTTATAGAGTTGACTGCTATGAAACTGCTGGTATTTAGCCCCATTTGACCTACAAAAACAGCAATTTCATAGGAAATTAATTCCAAGAGATAAATCTTAAGAAAAGTTCAGATTAACCTCACTAAAAAAAATCATAGCTTCTAACGTAAACACAAAATTTTCTTGGATTATATGGAAAGTCAACTGAAGAAATTCCCAAATTTAAATGTGTTTTTCTCCATGAAGAAATCAGCCTATATTTTTCATATTTTCATACAAAGCCTACTTGTTATTCTGAATGGAATTTTTTCCTATTTTTCTTTTATTTTTTTTTAGAAAGCATTACATTTGTTCAATCAGAATATAAGTTGGCCACAGGAATGGTGGTACAGCATGGAGAATATAGCCAATGATTCTGTAACATCTTCCTATGTTGACAGATAGTAACTGCACTAGTGGGGGTAAGGGTTTAATAATATGGATAACTGTTGAACCACTGTGCTGTATACTTGAGACTAATATTGTATATCAAGAATACTTCAATATTATTAAAAAGTATTACATTTATAGATATCTTGCTCAGGTCTCTATCTAGGCCGTTTCATATCTTTGTTAATAGTCTAGAGAGGGCAAACATATGGGTTTGGTTAGAGAGCATTCCAGGCAGCCTTTTCAGCTTTAGAACAGGCATCACTACATTAATCAGTTTATGTGAGAACTGAGGCTGCAGGCAGATTCCAGTGCAATTACATGTGCCACCTCACATTATTTTAGCTTCACTGCTCTTCAAGAGATTGTTTCCCAAGTATTTAAACATGACTCTTCATAATAGTGACTGTCTTTCTCCTAAGCTGAAAGTTGAACAGAAATACTCAATATCTTCACATTATTCCTTCACACTTATTAAAAAATTAAGTCAATATCATGAAGTTGATATGAGAGCTTCTACAAGTTCTTGCAAAGACAGTTCTTGTCTGACGATGACTCACTTCAATAGATTTATCCATGAAAACATCAGTAATAAATCAGAGTTTCCAGTACAATTTAACTTCTTTTTTACCTATCAGTTATTTTGTTTCCAGTAATATTTTCTGTTTCTCCATAAAATTCAATTTCCTGTTTCCTCATAACTCAGTATTAATTGGAAGCAGAATTTCTCATATTCTTGCAAATGCATGCAGTTGGCTATGATCTGGACTGTGTGGAATATCTTCATGTGGATGAGTTTTATCTAGGAAAATCCCCATAGTTTGTAGCTTAATATAAATACATAGCTAAAAATATGTGGTTAAAAAATGAAGGAAGTTCTTCTGCATCCGTGGATGTTTTGTTGCCCTTGTCTAGCTTGGATTAATACTTAGTCTATAGGCACAGACCTGATCATCTACATTTGCCCTCTTACGGCACTAAATTATGTTTTCTACCTTTATCCTGCGTCTACCTACCACTTCAGCATTTTATTTAAAAAAAAATAATAATAATAATAAGGGAGAAATATGGGATTCACATATAAATAAAGTATAAAAATCAAATGAATAATCATATCTGACTTGATTGTTTATAGTTCATGATGCGTGATCAAAACTGAAAGTTTCTGTGATATGACTGCCCTTGCACTGTTCACCATGTAAGAACTTATTCACTATGTAAAAACTTGTTCACCATGTAAGAACTTGTTCATTATGCTTCAGAAGATTGGAGACTGTTGAAAATTAGGCTTGGGGTTGATTAATGATTGTGCATTGAGTCCCCTATACAGAATTTTATTGTTGTTAACAACCATTTGATCAATAAATATGAGAGATGCCCTCTCAAAAAAAAAAAAAAGAAAATGAAGGAAGTTGTGTGTGTCAGGGTGGGGGTGGATCTACCTGCTAGATAAAGACTACAGAACTATAGCAATTAAGATGGTTGGTATAGATTGATGGATAAACAAATAGCCAATGGAAAAAATAGAGAATTGAGAAACCCACACATATGTGAAAAGGAATGTTATGAGTGATCAGAAATCAGTGAGGAAATGATGAACTCTTTTGTAAGTAGTACAGGTTCTATTGGGTATCCATGTGGAAAAATAAAACAAAATTAGCCCCTTACCTCACAATACACACACACAAAATTCCAAATGGATTAACAGTTTAAAAGTGCGAAGAAAAAGTCTAAAACTTTTAGTAGAAAACACTTCTTTGATTTTAGAAATGCAAGGATACCTCAAGACACAAAATTACAAAACAGAAGACAAAAATTGATAAATATGATTCATTAGTACAAATGTCTATACAACAAAAATAACTTATAGAAGTGAAGAGGTAAACCACAAGGTATAAAATTTCCAACGAAGTATGAGAATTTAGAATATTTGTAGACTTTCTACCAATGAATAAGAAAAAAGGAACACTCTGAGGTAGAAATTCTAAGGATAAAAATTCATACAAAAAAAGGTGAGTAGCTAATAAATATATGAAAAGATCTTCAATTGCAGTGGTTAACCAGTGAAATGCAAAAAAACCACAATATTATAAAACAAATTTATATCTTTGAGATTTGTAAAATTTTCACTTAAAATTTTGATAACTGGTAGGCAAATATATTCTTCTTCACATATCCTCCTAAAGAAAAGATAGCTGCTAATTCGGTACTTGAAGTTCTCAAAATCTCTTGTTTCAATAGCTTCTTAACATTTTTCACCAAGTATCATTGAAATTTAGTACCTATTATTTCAAATTTTCTTTTTATCAATAATGAGCACAAAATTTGGAGGTTTGGGCATTTGTATTTATATAAGCAAAAAAGCAGTGGGGGTGGGGGAAAAGAATTGAATAGTCTATAGCAATGAAAAGGAAAGAACTAGAACTACATGTATCAACATAGATAAATCTCAAGAATATAATGTTGAATGTAAAATGCAAGTTGTATGTAGTGTATAATACCATATACTTAAAATAAATATATTCTGTTGTTTATAAATATCTATGTATATTATAAAAGTATATATATGCATAGAGATGATACATACAATTTCAGAATAGTAGTTACCTCTGAGTCACAGGCAGAGGAATGAGATAGGGGAGAAAGACACATACAGAAATTATATATTTTTATTGCTTCCTTTCTTTAAAAAGGTGTAAAACAAAAATGGTACAATGTTACAGTATTTCAAAGCAAGATGCTGGGTAGATGTGTATTCATTATACTATTCTCTCCTTTCCTGTATGTTTGAGATGTTTTGAGATTGAAATGTTAGCTCAAAGCAAAAAAACTTCACTACTTTATTTGTAACACTGCACTTTATCCTTCCTTGCAAAATCTGGAAGAATATGAACTAACTGACTCTTAGGAAACAGAAAAAAGAATCCATCTGGCATTTAGCACTATCGTGAACTTGGAAGCTGAAGTTTTACTCTTCTTCAGCAGCAAACTAAATTGTGTAATCTTGAACAAATCGTATATCCTCTCTAGACCTCAGTTTCCTAACTCAATAAATGAGAAGACTGAACTAGATAGAATGCCTTCTCAGTTTCCTTTGACTCTAAACAGTGAAGATTATCACTGTGCCTGTGAGAACAGCTGTAAGACAGCCTTGCTATTATATGGAACCTATTCTGAAGCTAAATGGCTGCCAGGAGACTGAAAACCCATGCCGGTCTTAAAGGCAGACCCTGCCTCTGACCTAAAACCTCTGTAATAATGCTGCAATGCCCATGAGTTCCTACTAAAAAGTAAGGTGCATATGGACTTCATTTCTCAGGAACTTCTGCCACTTGCCCTGCAGTTAGTAATTAAATACGGTTTATTTCTCTGAACTTCTCACAGCGCTTCTTCTATAAACAGCATTACCCTTATTTACCAATCTGGTTGATTCTAGGTGGCTTACTTACTGATCTTAAAATCCTCTCTCAAATACCGTATCTATTGTCTGTTAGGCCCCCACAAGCTCACAGTGCCCTTCTAAGTAAAAATAAAGGTATTGACTATAGGCTCCAGCATTTTCTGCTAGTAGCCCTGTCCCAATGGACCTTTTTTCCCAACCATTTCTTTGCTGATTCACAGTCTATGTTTCCACCAGGTACTTTTGTTTTCTTAATTTTTAAAATATTATTTCCAGTCTCCATTCCCTCTCTGTCTCTTGGCCTTTTCAGAGGACATTCCGTATATTTGAAAATAAATTATTTTCTCCCTTTAATCTATTTCTATTCTTTCTTTCAGTATTGTCCCCAAAAGAAATAAAATAAAATTGCATTATATATTTATCATATATCATTGTGTATTTGTTGATTTGTTTTGATCTCTGTCATTTCGTTAGTGTATCACACACTGATATGTAATTGTCATAATTAAAATTTTTAATTGTCAAATTTAATTTAAAGTGACAATTGTCACTTTAAAAAATGTTCCTCTTCACGTGGCTCCCTTCCACATATTTGTGTTGATGTAATTAGCAGGTAGAAGACAATAGCAATTCAATCCAGGATTGTGATTTAGTAGCTCATATATTTTAATCATCTCTGCTTCTGTTTCAAGAATAAAACTCACACTCCTAACTATAAGGCTTCAAGAAAATTTATGCCCATTAGTCAGAGAAAGGGCCATTTAGGAGAAGGAGGTTGGTGTAGTATAACATAAGGATTATTGGAAAAACATCACAGAAGTAATGCTTCATTATGGTAAATAGTATAATAGAATAGCACTCCTGATCTGAGTTCTCTAGGTTACAATCTGCGTAAGGACACAAAATGTCATTAGCCTTCTTCCACAGCACACAGAACAGCCCCAGGATGCATATGCAATCAACATTAATAATGATTAAGGAAGTGTAGTTTTTTGAACTATATGAACTTCAAAATATATGTGTAGTAACCTACAATAAATCACATTCATACTCTGTAAAAATGAAAATAGGGAAATGTAAAACTAGGTAGAAAGAAGAGGCAATAATTATTCATGAGTAATTTTATTAAATATAAACTATTCTAGTATCTTAAGCCTTCCCCTTAAAGTTGACCACTCACTACTCTGACTTCAGCTGTAATTTTAGTTTTAAAGAAGCATAAACTTTTTTAACATGGGAGAGAAATACAGTAGTGAGAATTCACTCAATTAAGGTGAGAATGAGTCCCACTTACTACATCTCAAAGTCTTAGGACTTAGTGAAAGTTATAAAATTTTACATGAGTGCCAGAGAATCCTGTAGGAGACCCAGAACACAGGAATAAGTGGCATTTTCAAGAAGACATTTCTGGTTCCCTATTGCATCCTCCACTCTCAGAAAAGGTAAAACCAGCTAGATACTTCTCCAGTCATTGCAATTTACAACCAGAGCTGCAAGCAAAAGCCAGAAAACACAGTGCAAAGCTGCCTTTTCCCCACCTTTGAACTCCTGTGACACAGGAGGTCAGAGAGTGTCCTCGTGTGTTCCCAGATACACATGATAAACAACTCAGTGAAAGTGATGTTTAATTATTATGACATAAAAAGCATAGTTGTTTTTTTTCCCTTTTTGGGATTTTAAGAATTAGACATTATTTGCTTTTTTCCCCTATGGCAAGTTTTAATGAAAAAAATTCCTCTGAATGGTTTGAAATATTTGATTTTCTTTCAAGTATTTTCTTAGTAATTTCCTGCTTTGTTTTCAGAAATGGAAAATGTGGGATGGGGATGAAGAAAGAGCTACCTGGCTTTAGGACTTCCTTATATAAGGCTATCTAACATATCCCAAGAAAAGTACATGCTTGCCATATTTTACAATTAATTTTAAAAGGTTGACCTAAAAATATCCAAATCTATCACTTGACTGCCTTACAGTTAATATGGTAAAAACTTCCAGCCACGTTGTGAGGTTGCTTGGTTTATGGAACCAACTGTTTTCCTATGCTTCTTTCTGTTACAGGTTCTGTGATTAGACTGGTGGTTATGCTGCTCTGCGTGTATATTTCTCTGTCAAATGGAAATTTAAGAACAAATTTTCCTCAGTCATAGGAATTACAAATTTGAGGCTAAATTCTCATTTGTCATCAGGAGTGAATTGGGAATGTGCCAATGTGCCAATGTGGAAGGGAAAGAAAGGGTCCAGAAGCTCCAGAGCAGTACCTGGTTATAATTTGCTACCAGTCATTTCTTGCTATGTGGCAAGAGCCCTTCTTAAAATGGAAAGAAAGGTGATTATCCTCATTCTTCAATTTTCTGAGCATAAAAACAGAGTCATAGTGAATCTTAGTGTCCTCTTGAAGAGAAGAAACGGGAAGAAAAGTTCATGCTTGTACCCTGAACAGTGCTTCTCAGATTTTTTCCTCTTTTAATGACCCCTGAAAAACTGCAGCATCAGGACTTGTTGATAGAGTTCTCTAAGCAACTGCTTTCATTTGGTCAAATCAATTCACTACGTTTCAATATTCTGAACGACATTTATTAATGGACATTTATTGAGCTGCCTACCATGTACTGGCCTTGCTCCAGGGGCCTGGAGAGACTGAGAACCTTACATTTTAGTTGGGGGAAAAGACAAAACGTGCTATAAAATGTGTTATGACACAGAAATTTGAAAGTACTCACAGTAGTTCATCTGACGGATGGGGAACGGAATCCTGGTCACAGAGGGCTTCCTGGCAAAGACAATTTCTCACCTGAGTTCTGAAGGATGACCAGGGTTAGCCAGAAGGAATGGGGACTTGGGTCAGTGGGCATTCCAGGTGAAGGGAGCAGTCAAGGTCACCAAAAGCTAAGATGTTTGCAGTCTGGAGGGAATTCTTATAGGCACTGCTACTGTTTTGTTTTGTTATTCGGTATCATTAATCTATAACAACATGAGGAACATTATGTTCACTAAACCCCCTCATCACCAAGTCCCCCCCACATACACCATTACAGTCACTATCCATCAGTGTAGAAAGATGCTGTAGAATCCCTACTTCTTTTCTCTGTGTGGTACAGCCCTAACCCTACATTATGTGTGCTAATGGTAATGCCCCCTTTCTTCCCCTTATCCCTCCCTTCCCACCCATACTTCCCAGTCCCTTTCCCTTAAGTAACTCTTAGTCCATTCTTGGGTTCTGTGAGTCTGCTGCTATTTTTTTCCTTCAGTTTTTTTCTTTGTTCTTATACTTCACAGATGAGTGAAATCATTTGATACTTGTCTTTCTCCACCTGGCTTATTTCACTGAGCATAATACCCTCTAGCTCCATCCATGCTGTTGCAAATGGTAGGATTTGTTTTCTTCTTATGGCTGAATAATATTCCATTGTGTATATGTACCACATCTTCTTTATCCATTCATCTACTGATGGACACTTAGGTTGCTTCCATTTCTTGGCTATTGTAAATAGTGCTGTGATAAACATAAGGGTGCATATATCTTTTTCAAACTGGGCTGCTGCATTCTTAGGGCAAATTCCTAGAAGTGGAATTCCTGGGTCAAATGGCATTTCTATGTTGAGTTTTTTGAGAAACCTCTATACAGCTTTCCACAATGGTTGAACTAATACTACATTCCCACAAGCAGTGTAGGAGAGTTCCCTTTCTCCACATCCCCGCCAACATTTGTTGTTGTTTGTCTTTTGGATGGTGGTGATCCTTACTGGTGTGAGGTGATATCTCATTGTGGTTTTAATTTGCATTTCTCTGATGACTAGCTATGTGGAGCATCTTTTCATGTGCCTGTTGGCCATCTGAATTTCTTCTTTGGAGAAGTATCTGTTCAGATCCTGTGCCCAATTTTTAATTGGATTATTTGCTTTTTGTTTGTTGACGTGCATGAGCTTTTTATATATTTTGGATGTCAACCCTTTATCACATCTGTCATTCATGAATATATTCTCCGATACTGTAGGATGCCTTTTTGTTCTATTGATGGTGTCCTTTGCTATACAGAAGCTTTTCAGCTTGATATAGTCCCACTTATTCAATTTTGCTTTTGTTTCCCTTGCCCAGGAGAAATGTTCATGAAGAAGTTGCTCATGCTTATGTCCAAGAGATTTTTGCCTATGCTTTTTTCTAAGAGTTTTATGGTTTCATGACTTACATTCAGGTTTGATCCATTTCAAATTTACTTTTGTGTATGGGGTTAGACAATGATCCAGTTTCATTCTCTTACATGTAGCTGTCCAGTTTTGCCAACACCAGCTGTTGAAGAGGCTGTCATTTCCCCATTGTATGTCCATGGCTCCTTTATTGTATATTAATTGACCATATATATTTGGGTTAATATCTGGACTATCTATTCTGTTCCACTGGCCTGTGGGTCTGTTCTTGTGCCAGTACCAAATTGTCTTGATTACTGTGGCTTTGTATTAGAGCTTGAAGTTGGGAAGTGAGATGCCCCCTGCTTCATTCTTCCATCTCAGGATTGCTTTGGCTATTCAGGGTCTTTTGTTGTTCCATATGAATTTTAGAACTATTTGTTTCAGTTCTTGAAGAATGCTGTTGGTATTTTGATAGCGATTGCTTTGAATCTATATATTGCTTTAGGAAGGATGGCCATTTTGACAATATTAATTCTTCCTAGCCAAGAGCATGGGATGAGTTTCCATTTGTTAGTGTCCCCTTTAATTTCTCTTAAGAGTGTCTTGTAGTTTTCAGGGTATAGGTCTTTCACTTCCTTGGTTAGGTTTATTCCTAGGTATTTTATTCTTTTTGATGCAATTGTGAATGGAATTGTTTTCCTGATTTCTCTTTCTGGTAGCTCATCGTTAGTGTATAGGAAAGCCACAGATTTCTGTGTATTAATTTTGTATCCTGCAACTTTGTTGGATTCAAATATTAGATCTAGTAGTTTTGGAGTGGATTCTTTAGGGTTTTTTATGTATAATATCATGTCGTCTGCAAGTAGTGACTGTTTGACTTCTTTACCAATCTGGATGCCTTGTATTTCTTTGTTTTGTATTGCAGTGGCTAGGACCTCCAGTACTATGTTGAATAACAGTGGGGATAGTGGGCATCCCTGCCTTGTTCCTAATCTTAGCGGAAAAGCTTTCAGCTTCTCACTGTTCAGTATGATGTTGGCTGTGGGTTTATCATATATGGCCTTTATTATGTTGAGGTACTTGCCTCCTATACTCATTTTGTTGAGAATTTTATCATGAATGGATGTTGAATTTTGTCGAATGGTTTTTCAGTGTATGGAGATGATCATGTGATTTTTGTCCTTCTTTTTGTTAGTGTGCTGGATGATGTTGATGGATTTTCGAATGTTGTACCATCCTTGCATCCCTTGAATGGATCCCATTTTTTCATGGTGTATGATCCTCTTGATGTATTTTTGGATTCTGTTTGCTAATATTTTGTTGAGTATTTTTGCATCTATGTTCATCAGGGATATTGGTCTGTAGTTTTCTTTTTTGGTGGGATCTTTGCCTGATTTTGGTATTAGAGTGATGCTGACTTCATAGAATGAGTTTGGAAGTATTCCCCCCTCTTCTATTTTTTGGCAAACTTTAAGGAGAATGGGTATTATGTCTTCTCTGTATGTCTGATAAAATTCAGTGGTGAATTCATTTGGTCCCGGTGTTTTGTTCTTGGGTAGTTTTTTGATTACTGGTTAAATTTCATTGTTGGTAATTAGTCTGTTTAGATTTTCTATTTCTTCCTTGGTCAGTCTCAGAAGGTTGTATTTTTCTAGAAAGTTGTCCATTTCTTCTAGGTTTTCTAGCTTGTTAGCATATAGATTCTCATAGTATTTTCTAATAATTCTTTGTATTTCTGTGAGGTCCGTCATGATTTTTCCTTTCTCATTTCTGATTCTGTTGATGTGTGTAGATTCTCTTTTCCTCTTATTAAGTCTGGCTAGGGGCTTATCTATTTTGTTTATTTTCTCAAAGAATCAGCCCTTGGTTTAATTGATTTTTTTCTATTGTTTTATTGTTCTCAATTTTATTTATTTCTTCTCTGATCTTTATTATCTCCCTCCTTCTGCTGACTTTAGGCCTCATTTGTTCTTCTTTTTCCAACTTCAATAATTGTGACTTCAGACTACTCAATTGGAATTTTTATTCCTTCTTTAAATATGCCTGGATTGCATATTTAAATCCAGATTTACACAGGGATTGCACAGAAGTTGGGGCTTTGTGTTCTTGTTGTCACTTGTTTCCATATATTGCTTGATCTCTATTTTAATTTGGTTGTTGATCCACTGATTATTTAGAAGCATGTTATTAAGCCTCCATGTGTTTGTGAGCCTTTTTGCTTTCTTTGTACAGTTTATTTCTATTTTTATACCCTTGTGGTCTGAGAAGTTGGTTGGTAGAATTTCAATCTTTTTGAATTTACTGAGGCTCTTTTTGTGGCCTAGTATGTGATCTATTCTTGAAAATGTTCCATGTGCACTTGAGAAGAATGTGTATCCTGTTGCTTTTGGTTGTAGAGTTCTGTGGATGTCTATTAGGTCCCTCTGTTCTAGTGTGTTGTTCAGTGCCTCTGTGTCCTTACTTATTTTCTGTCTGGTGGATCTGTCCTTTGGAGTAAGTGGTGTGTTAAAGTCTCCTAAAAATGAATGCATTGCATTCTATTTCCTCCTTTAATTCTGTTAGTATTTGTTTCACATATGTTGGTGCTCCTGTATTGGGTGCATATATATTTATAATGGTTATATTCTCTTGTTGGACTGAGCCCTTTATCATTATGTAATGTCCTTTTTATCTCTTGTTACTTTCTTTGTTTTGAAGTCTATTTTGTCCGATACAAGTACTGCAACACCTGCTTTTTCTCCGTACTGTTTGCATGAAATATCTTTTTCCATCCCTTGACTTTTAGTCTGTGTATGTCTTTGGGTTTGAGGTGAGTCTCCTGTAAGTAGCATATAGATGGGTCTGGCTTTTTTATTCATTCTGTTACTCTGGTTCTTTTGATTGGTGTATTCAGCCCATTTACATTTTGGGTGATTATTGAAAGATATGTACTTATTGCCATTGCAGCCTTTAGATTCGTGGTTACCAGAGGTTAAAGGGTAGCTTCTTTACTATCTAATTGTCTAACTTAACTCACTTGTTAAGCTATTATAAACACAGTGTGATGATTCTTTATTTCTCTCCCTTCTTATTCTTCCTCATCCATTCTTTATATGTTAGATGTTTTATTCTGTACTCTTTTGTGTTTCCTTTGACTGCTTTGTGAATTGTTGATTTTATTTTTTGCCTTTAGTTAGTATTTGCTTGGTCTGCTTTCTTTGATGTGATTTTATTTTCTCTGGTGACATCTATTTAGCCTTAGGAGTGTTCCCATCTAGAGCAGTCCCTCTAAAATACCCTGTAGAGGTGGTTTGTGGGAGGCAAATTCCCTCAACTTTTGCTTATCTGGGAATTGTTTAATCCCTCCTTCACATTTAAATGATAATCGTGCTGGATACAGTATTCTTGGTTCAAGGCCCTTCTGTTTCATTGCATTAAATATATCGTGCCATTCTCTTCTGGCCTGTAAGGTTTCTATTGAGAAGTCTGATGATAGCCTGATGGGTTTTCCTTTGTAGGTGATCTTTTTTCTCTCTGGCTGCCTATAATACTCTGTCCTTGTCTTTGATCTTTGCCATTTTAATTATTATATGTCTTGGTGTCATCCTCCTTGAGTCCCTTGTGTTAGGACATCTGTGGGCTTCCATGGTCTGAGAGACTATTCCCTCTCCCAGTTTGAGGAAGTTTTCAGCAATTATTTCTTCGAATACATTTTCTATCCCTTTTTCTCTCTTCTTCTTCTTCTGGTATCCCTATAATGCGAATATTGTTCCATTTGGATTGGTCACACAGTTCTTTTAATATTCTTTCATTCCTGGAGATCTTTTTATCTCTCTCTGCCTCAGCTTCTCTGTATTCTTGTTCTCTGATTTCTATTCCATTAACAGTCTCTTGCACCTCATCAGTCTCCTCTTAAGTCCTTCCAGAGATTGTTTCATTTCTGTAATCTCCCTTCTGACTTCATCATTAGCTCTTGCATATTTCTCTGCAGGCCCATCAGCATGGTTATGACCTTTACTTTGAATTCTTTTTCAGGAAGATTGGTTATATCTATCTCCCCTGGCCTTCTCTTGGAGGTTGTCTGGGTGATTCTCAACTGGACCAGATTCTTCTGCCTTTTTATGGTTATAGAGGTAGTTGTAGGCAGATGGCATGTATGTCAGCTGGGAGAACAAAGTCCCTTCTTGCTTGCTGGTCACCTTGCCCTTCTCCGCTGCCTGTGTCCATTACCTGCACACTGGGAGCAGCCTCTGGGTTAATCTCCTGAGCTGCCATGGGCGGGGCAGCCCTCGGGGTATCCCAGAGCCCTGCAGGGACTGGCAGGCACCCTGGGTGTGTTCTCCTGTGAGAACCACACCCCCTCATGCCTTGCCCTGGCTTCCTCTGTCTGTGTCAGGTAGCTGCGTGCTGGTGGCAGCCTCTGGGTCTGGTCCGGGTAGCTGCGTGCAGGGAGGAGACTCTGTGTGGTTGCTGTGGGCAGGGCTGCTCTCCGGCTGCTCCACCGCCAGGCTGCTTATCACTGTGAGGGGTTTCAAAGCTGCATTGCCACCCAGGGGTTAGGGTGCCTGAAGTTCCTCAGGATTCCCAGCCTGCTGGGCTGAGTGTGCCGGGACAATTCTGTCCAGCTGTTAAGCCCCTGTCCCTTCAAGACTTTCAAAAAGCACTAGCTTTTCTTTTGTCCCAGGGGAGCTGGTTGTGGGGACCTGCTCGCAGATTTTACTTTTCCATTTCTCTAATATCCAGTACACCATGCAATGTATGTTTGTGCTCCCAGTGCCGATTACAAGTGCTGGTTATTTAACAGTCCTGGGTTTCCACTCCCTCCCCACTCTGACTCCTTTCCTCCACTGGTGAGCTGGGGTGGGGGGAGCACTCAGGTCCCACCGGGTCATGGCTTTATATCTTACCTCCTTCATGAGATGGTGAGTTAATGCAGATGTAGATGTAGCCTGGCTGTTGTACTGTATCTTCTAGTTTCTCTGTTAGGCGTAGTTGTATTTGTTGTATTTTCAAAAATATATATGGTTTGGGAGGAGATTTCTGCTGCCCTACTCATGTTGCCATCTTGGCTCCTCCTGATACTGTTTGAATTAGACTGCATGCCCAGCATTTGCCAGATGGTTTTCAGTGCTACTTGGAGTTCTAACATTTTGGAATATAACTGTAATAACCACAGAGTAGGGACTTATTTGGACAGGACCATTGCCTTTCTGGTCCTTTTACACAGTTACTGTTTTGTTTGTGCCCAAAACATTTCCATGCTTTCATATGAACTAAATTTTTTTTAAGTGTGTATGTTATGCAATCAGAACACCAGTACTTAAAGGCAACTTTTTTGTCATTAGTCAAGTAACTTATTCACTACTCTTTGTCTCAACTAACCCATTTGCGTTGCATTATACTGTTTTTCTGTCAGGAAAAGTTTCCCTGAGTTTTTTATTTTAGGCAATAAAACATTATGATAATTATGACAATCTTAGGCTTTCTCTTGATTTAGAAGAGAGAAATATGTAATATGGCATTTTATTACACTGTTGGAATTTAAATATTCATTTTCCAGGAAGAATAATACATACGTCTACAGGCTAACCAATGAATTCTAAATGTGACCCATTTAAGAAATTTTTTTAAAAATCATGATTTGAAAGGGTATTTCCTGATGTTCTTCCCATGCTCTTGCTCCCCTAATAAAAACCCAAAACTCTAAGCAAGACTACATCTGTTTTTCTGGACTACACAAAGTTATCTTTTCTGTTTCTGAAACTTGGCATATGCTACATCTAGAACCCTGTCTGTTATAAGCTGAAAGGCCAGTCTCTTGGACAAGAGTCATAGCTCTAGGAGGGTACACATGAGGAAGGAGGATCATTTAAATCATTCCTGGTCATCTGTGGGATGACAGAGGACCCTCACTCTTGAATGAACTAGTGAAATATTTTCCTTTTATGTGTCAGTCGTGCTTGGCTCACTGATCACAGGTGTCCAGACTTTGCCTGTCCTTCCCTTTGGCCTCCAGGGCTGTTGCCTCCCTGCCAGCACAGCTGTCGTGCTGAATCCCAGAGAGAACCACAGGGCCGGGGGTCTGCTGGGTTCCCACTCTTACATTCCTTCTTTCATTCATTCATCATCTGCAGTAGTTATGGAATGCCTACTACATGTCAGGCATTGTTTTAAGCAGATGTCAAAACAGGCAAAAATCTAGTCTTCAAGAGACTTACATCCTTAGGTACACTTCTGTTAGCCCTGGTGCCCTGCTCTCTTGTTTCCATGGCTACTGAAACACCTCTCTGCCAGTGTGGCTGGGGCTCAGTGTTTTGTCCAGGCACTATGCTCATGTGTCACTCTTGGAATGGCCTTCATGGCACAGCTCTTCCAGTTCATCACATGCAGACATTTTTTTTTCAGGCATTCCATAATATATATATATATATATTTAAAAATATTTATATATATATATATTTTAGAAAGTGGACAAAAATGTTTAAAGATGCTTGATGAGTGTATTTGAAAATAATATTTCACAGGTAAAAACTACAAAAAAGTTTTATGTATTACTAATATTAGGGAATGAACTAACACCAATTATCAGCCACAGAGAATCTGTGGAAGGTAACCTAAATTTTTTGACATTACACTCTTCCCCCTAGTGGTCAGGATGAAAAAAGGGTATTGTGTTAGTTGGAATGCATCCCAGATTCTTCAAATGCTCCTAAATGAGGGGCTTTACATTTGGGAACGTCATGTGAATTTCAGCTTTTATGTACTGGAGACCTTTTATAAAACAAATTTCTGGGAAGGTGCAATTCTTCCCTCCATCAAATCTACCAACCTCCCCATGTGGAGGGATTTAGCATAGTGTTAAGAGCCCAGTTGCCCAAGTTCAAATCTCAATGCTGCCACTTGCTGGCTATGGGACCTGAGGGCAAGTTACTCAGTGGTTGGGTACCTGCATCTTGGTAAGGTGAGGATGATAATTCCTGTCTCATGGAGTTGCTGTAAGGATTACACAAAGTAAGATGCACGGATCTCCTTAGAACAGTCCTGGCATGTGGTAGGAGTGGAATAAATCTGATGTATCCTCTGTTCCACAGTTTCTGCCTTTACTCTGACTATTGCTGCTACAATAAATGCCCAAGCCAGCCCTCCCTGTGCTCTGCTGTTATTCCCTCCCTTCTTCCCAAGGATTTTGTTTTGGTCGTTGTCTCCTCTTTGTCCTTTGGTAATTTTCTCTTCTCTGCTCAACCACATCTTCTCACTTCCACCTTCACTACTGCCTCTCTAGTTTGAGACACTGTTGTGCCCAGGACATAACTGAACTATTGCTGCCATCCTGCAATCAGTCACTCTGCTTCTGCCTGTACAGCATACTGTCATCATGCAGCTGCCTGAATGTCTTCCTTTCTGCTCAAAACGAATGTTTGGTGGTAGCGGGTAATTTGAAGGCTATTTGTTATGGGTACAGAACAACTTTCTACTCAAAAACAGCTCCCCAGCAGCTGCTGATGCCTGATGGTCCTTGCTTTTCCAGGCCCAGTACCATAGCCATGGGCTTACCAGTTTGGGAGGTAGTCCTGACCAAAACAGGCTATATATCTAGCGCCCATTTTCTTTATTTTTTATTTTTTAATTTTTATTAAGCTATCTTTGATGTACTATCTTATGAAGGTTTCACAAGAGCAACATTGTGGTTACTGACTACATTCACCCATATTATCAAGTGCCCCCAGACACCCCATTGCAGTCACTGTCCATCAGCATAGTAAGATGTTACAGAGTAATTACTTGTCTTCTCCATGCTATACTGCCTTCCCCGTGCCCCCCACTACATTATGTGTGCTAATTATAATGTCCCTTAATCCCCTTCTCCCTCCATCCCCACCCCTCCCATTTGGTAACCACTAGTCCCTTCTTGGAGACTGTGAGTCTGCTGCTGTTTTGTTCCTTCAGTTTTGTTTCATTGTTGTACTCCACAGATGAGTAAAATCATTTGATACTTGTCTTTCTCCACCTGGCTTATTTCACTGAGCATAATACCCTCTAGCTCCATCCATGCTGTTGCAAATGGTAGGATTTGTTTTCTTCTTATGGCTGAATAATATTCCATTGTGTATATGTACCACATCTTCTTTATCCATTCATCTACTGATGGACACTTAGGTTGCTTCCATTTCTTGGCTATTGTAAATAGTGCTGTGATAAACATAAGGGTGCATATATCTTTTTCAAACTGGGCTGCTGCATTCTTAGGGCAAATTCCTAGAAGTGGAATTCCTGGGTCAAATGGCATTTCTATGTTGAGTTTTTTGAGAAACCTCTATACAGCTTTCCACAATGGTTGAACTAATTTACATTCCCACCATCAGTGTAGGAGGGTTCCCCTTTCTTCATAACCTCACCAACATTTGTTGTTGTTTGTCTTTTGGATGGTGGCCATCCTAAGTGGTGTGAGGTGATATCTCATTGTGGTTTTAATTTGCATTTCTCTGATGACTAGCTATGTGAAGCATCTTTTCATGTGTCTGTAAGCCATCTGAATTTCTTCTTTGGAGAAGTGTCTGTTCAGATCCTGTGCCCAATTTTTAATTGGATTATTTGCTTTTTGTTTGTTGACGTGCATGAGCTTTTTATATATTTTGGATGTCAACCCTTTATCATATCTGTCATTTATGATTTCTCCCATACTGTAGGATGCCTTTTTGTTCTATTGATGGTGTCCTTTGCTGTACAGAAGCTTTTCAGCTGGATATAGTTCCACTTGTTCATTTTTGCTTTTGTTTCCCTTGCCCAGGGAGATATGTTCATGAAGAAGTTGCTCATGTTTATGTCCAAGAGATTTTTGCCTGTGTTTTTTTCTAAGAGTTTTTATTTTTAGTTTTTTTGAGGAACCTCTATATTGCTTTCCACAATGGCTGAACTAACTTACATTCCCACCAGCAGCGTAGGTGGGTTCCCCTTTCTCCACATCCTTGCCACCATTTGTTTTTCCTTGTCTAGCACTAATTTTCACCCACAGGTCGTGTGACTGGGATTATTTTTACTGTTATTAGCCCTAATCCTGTGGTGCTTCCACACTTCCTGGGTGAGCCCTGGGACCTTATTACCTACCCTCTGAGCTGTACGCTCCCCATCACCTGCTATGCTTGCCAAAACTTTTTCTGTAGTGTCTGCTTTAGACACCAGGATCCTCTGCTGGAAGTGGAATCTTTCCTTATTACTGATTTACTCATAGCATGCTTAGGTTTTGCTATTTTTCTTTCCAAGGGGTTGGATGTAGCTCCCATCTCCAATAGCTTTTCTGTGGTCCAGCTGGAGGCTACATGGACCATCAGCCTTGCCATTCACTTCACTCTGAATAACATCTGCCACCAGGAGATTCCTGCTGACATGCTCTGCCTGCCAGATTAGAACTCCTTGGATATTGTTGGCGGTGGAGATGCATAGGCCCCTCAATTCTGACATAGGTGATTGGCCTAGTTCCATGTAGTGGATTTGGTTTATTTTGTCCCCAAAGCAGGGAATAGGTTTGTTTCCTCTCAGATCTGTCTGTCCAAAAGCAACCCACATGAAAAACTGATCAGGATGAGTTCAGTCCCTCGCTCCCTTAAGCCAACAGGGCTGCAAGTTTCTTAGGCTAAGTCAGGAAAGTAGGGCAAGAATTCAAATGGAGGCCCACATGACATATGTGTACATATATATAGATTATAAATCAAGCAGAAAAGCTGTTTGATAAAATTTATTCTATCTTCCTGCCTTGAAAAATATACCTTCAGAGTGATAAAACTGAAATAGGTGTAAAATTATGTTTTTTAATATGAATAAAAATTGGCAAAATATTAAAGATAGACTGGATTTATAATTGCACTTGCCTGAGTGTTCTATTCATGAGTATAAAATAAAATATAAGATTTGTGAAAATAATAGTGATGATCTTAAAGATTAAAAAAGTAAAATGTAACTGTGTTAAAAATGTACAAAACTTGAGTGTATTTTAATGAAACATTATAAATGTAAGGGAAGGAGCCAAGATGGCGGAGTTGAGTAGAGCAGCGGAAATCTCCTCCCAAAATCACATATATTTTTGAAAATACAACAAATACAACTCTTCATAAAAGAGAGACCAGAAGCACAGACAACAGCCAGATTACATCCACACCTGTGAGAACCCAGCGCCTCGCGAAGGGGGTAAGATACAAGCCGCAGCCCTCACCCCAGCTCCCGACGGGGGGAGAGGAGTGGGAGTGGGGAGGGAGAGGGAGCCCAGGACTGCTAAACACCCAGCCCTAGCCATCCGCACCAGAGCGCAGACACAGTGCATGCATAGGATGCTGGAAACCAGGGAAACAGGACAGTAAGACCTGTGAGCGGGTCCCAGCAGCTGGCACCCCTGGGACAAAGAAAAGCGAGTGCTTTTTGAAAGTCTTAAAGGGACAGGGACCCCACTGTTGGATGGAAGTGTCCCGGGACACTTAGCCCAGCAGCTGAGAACCCCGGGGAACTCTGGGCACCCTAACTCCTTGGACAGCAGGGTAGCTAGGATGCCCCTCATGGAGATAAACAGCGACCCAGCCATTTCCCCTCTGACATGGCTCAGCCATACTGGAGCAGCAGCCCGAGGCAGACCATGCCCACAGCAACTGTGGAAATAAACTCCATAGCGGCCGGGCCCAGCACAACCCGCTAGAGGTCGCTCTAGAGAGGAAGGCCACAAATCAACAAGAAGGGACATTATCCCAGCCATCACTTGCACCAGCTCCACAAACTATTTCTATTGCCATGAAAAGGCAAAAGAATTTGATACAGAACAAAATCACAACCCCTGAGAAGGAGATAGACCTAACCAGTCTTCCTGAAAAAGAATTCAAAATAAAAATCATAAACATGCTGACGGGGCTGCTGAGAAATATACAAGAGCTAAGGGATGACTCCAGAGGGAGATTACAGAAGTGAAACACTCTCTGTAATTAAGCAGAATTATTAATTCTTAATAATTATTAAGATTATTAATCTCTGAAATAAGCAGAATGGATAAGATGCAAGAGATCATTGATGGAATAGAAACGAGAGAACAGCAACGCATAGAAGCTGATGCAGAGAGAGATAAAAGGATCTCCAGGAATGAAACAATACTAAGAGAACTGTGTGACCAATCCAAAAGGAACAATACCCACATTATAGGGGTACCAGAAGAAGAGAGAGAAAAAGGGATACAAAGCAAGAAATAATTGCTGAGAACTTCCCCAAACTGGGGGAGGAAATAGTTGCTCAGGTTATGGAAGCACACAGAAATCCCAACAGAAGGGACCCAAAGAGGACAACACCAAGACACATAATTAAAATGGCAAAGATCAAGGACAAGGACAGAGTATTAAAGGCAGCCAGAGAGAGAAAAAAGGTCACTTACAAAGGAAAACCCATCAGGCTATCAGCAGACTTCTCAACAGAAACCTTACAGGCCAGAAGAGAATGGCATGATATATTTAATGCAATGAAACAGAAGGGCCTTTAACCAAAGATACTGTATCCAGAACGATTATCATTTAAATATGAAGGAGGGATGAAATAATTCCCAGGCAAGCAAAAATTGAGGGAATTTGCGTCCCACAAACCACCTTTACAGGGTATTTTAGAGGGACTGCTCTAGATGGGAGCACTCCTAAAAATAGCACAGAACAAAACACCCAACATATGAAGAATGGAGGAGGAGGAATAAGAAGGGAGAGAAATAATCATCAGACTGTGTTTCTAATAGCTCAATAAGGGAGTTAAGTTAGACAGTAAGGTAGTAAAGAAGCTAACCTTGAACATTTGGTAACCATGAATCTAAAGCCTGCAATGGCAATTAAGTACATATCTTTAAATAATCAACCTAAATGTAAATGGACTAAATGCACCAATCAAAAGACACAGAGTAATAGAATAGATAAAAAAGCAAGACCCATCTATATGCTGCTTACAAGAGATTCACCTCAAACCCAAAGACATGCACAGATTAAATGCCAAGGGATGGAAAAAGATATTTCATGCAAACAACAGGGAGAGAAAAGCAGGAGTTGCAATACTAGTATCAGACAAAATAGACTTCAAAACAAAGAAAGTAATGAGAGATAAGAAGGATACTACATAATGATAAAGGGCTCAGTCCAACAAGAGGATATAACCATTATAAACATATATGTACCTAATACAGGAGCACCAATATATGAGAAACAAATACTAACAGAATTAAAGGAGGAAATAGAATGCAATGCATTCATTTTTAGGAGACTTTAACACACCACTCACTCCAAAGGACAGATCCACCAGACAGAAAATAAGTAAGGACACAGAGGCACTGAACAACACACTAGAACAGAGGGACCTAAAAGGCATCTATAGAACTCTACATCCAAAAGCAACAGGATACATATTTCTCAAGTGCACATGGAACATTCTCCAGAATAGACCACATGCTAGGCCACAAAAAGAGTCTCAGTAAATTCCAAAAGATTGAAATCCTACCAACCAACTTTTCAGACCACAAAGGTATAAAACTAGAAATAAATTGTACAAAGAAAGCAAAAAGGCTCACAAACACATGGAGGCTTAACAACATGCTCCTAAATAATCAATGGATCAACGACCAAATTAAAATGGAAATCCAGCAATATATGGAAACAAATGACAACAACAACACAAAGCCCCAACTTCTGTGGGATGCAGCAAAAGCAGTTTTAAGAGGAAAGTATATAGCAATTCCAGCATATTTAAAGAAGGAAGAACAAGCCCACATGAATAGTCTAATGTCACAATTATTGAAATTGGAAAAAGAAAAACAAATGAGGCCTAAAGTCAGCAGAAGGAGGGACATAATAAAGATCAGAGGAGAAATAAATAAAATTGAGAAGAATAAAACAATAGCAAAAATCAATGAAACCTAGAGCTGGTTCTTCGAGAAAATAAACAAAATAGATAAGCCTCTAGCCAGACTTATTAAGAGAAAAAGAGAGTCAACACACATCAACAGAAACAGAAATGAGAAAGGAAAAATCATGACAGACCCCAAAGAAATACAAAGAATTATTAGAGATTACTATGAAAACCTATATGCTAACAAGCTGGGAAACCTAGGATAAACGGACAACTTCCTAGAAAAATACAACCTTCCAAGACACAGAAAGAAACAGAAAATCTAAACAGACCAATTACCAGCAACGAAATTGAAGCGGTAATCAAAAACTACCCAAGAACAAAACCCCCGGGCCAGATGGATTCACCTCGGAATTTTATCAGACATATAGAGAAGACGTAATGCCCATTCTCCTTAAAGTTTCCAAAAAAATAGAAGAGGAGGGAATACTCCCAAACTCATTCTATGAAGCCAACATCACCTTAATACCAAAACCAGGCAAAGACCCCACCAAAAAAGAAAACTACAGACCAATATCCCTGATGAACGTAGATGCAAAAATACTCAACAAAATATTAGCAAATCGAATTCAAAAATACATCAAAACCATCATACACCATGACCAAGTGGGATTCATCCCAGGGATGCAAGGATGGTACAACATTCGAAAAATCCATCAACATCATCCACCACATTAACAAAAAGGACAAAAACCACATGATCATCTCCATAGATGCTGAAAATCATCTGACAAAATTCAACATCCATTCATGATAAAAACTCTCAACAAAATGGGCATAGAGGGCAAGTACCTCAACATAAAAAAGGGCATATATGATAAACCCACAGCTATCATCATACTGAATAGCAAGAGGCTGAAAGCATTTCCTCTGAGATCGGGAACAAGACAGGGATGCCCACTCTCCCCACTGTTATTCAACATAGTACTGGAGGTCCTAGCCACGGCAATCAGACAAAACAAAGAAATACGGAATCCAGATTGGTAAAGAAGAAGTCAAACTGTCACTATTAGCAGATGACATGATATTGTACATAAAAAACCCTAAAGACTCCACCCCAAAACTACTAGAACTGATATTGGAATACAGCAAATTTGCAGGATACAAAATTAACACACAGAAATCTGTAGCTTTCCTATACACTAACAATGAACCAATAGAAAGAGAAATCAGGAAAACAATTCCATTCACAATTGCATCAAAAAGAATAAAATACCTAGGAATAAATCTAACCAAAGAAGTGAATGACCTATACTCTGAAAACTACAAGTCACTCTTAAGAGAAATTAAAGGGGACACTAACAAATGGAAACTCATCCCATGCTCGTGGCTAGGAAGAATTAATATAGTCAAAATGGCCATCCTGCCCAAAGCAATATACAGATTTGATGCAATCCCTATCAAATTATCAGCAACATTCTTCAGTGAACTGAAACAAATAATTCAAAAATTCATATGGAAACACCAAAGACCCCGAATAGCCAAAGCAATCCTGAGAAAGAAGAATAAAGTAGGGGGGATCTCACTCCCCAATTTCAAGCTCTACTATAAAGCCATAGTAATCAAGACAATTTGGTACTGGCACAAGAACAGAGCCACAGACCAATGGAACAGACTAGAGACCCCAGATATTAACCCAAACATATATGGTCAATTAATATTTGATAAAGGAGCCATGGACATATAATGGCGAAATGACAGTCTCTTTAACAGATGGTGCTGGCAAAACTGGACAGCTACATGTAGGAGAATGAAAATGGACCATTGTCTAACCCCATATACAAAAGTAAATTCAAAATGGATCAAAGACCTGAACGTAAGCCATGAAACCATTAAACTCGTGGAAAAAAACATAGGCAAAAACCTCTTAGACATAAACATGAGTGACCTCTTCTTGAACATATCTCCCCGGGCAAGGAAAACAACAGCAAAAATGAGTAAGTGGGACTATATTAAGCTGAAAAGCTTCTGTACAGCAAAAGACACCATCAATAGAACAAGAAGGATCCCTACAGTATGGGAGAATATATTTGAAAATGACACATCCGATAAAGGCTTGACGTCCAGAATATATAAGGAGCTCTCACGCCTCAACAAACAAAAAACAAATAACCCAATTAAAAAATGGGCAGAGGAACTGAACAGACAGTTCTCCAAAAAAGAAATACAGATGGCCAACAGACACATGAAAAGATGCTCCACATCGCTAATTATCAGAGAAATGCAAATTAAAACTACAATGAGGTATCACCTCACACCAGTAAGGATGGCTGTCATCCAAAAGACAAACAACAACAAACGTTGGCGAGGCTGTGGAGAAAGGGGAACCCTCCTACACTGCTGGTAGGAATGTAAATTAGTTCAACTATTGTGGAAAGCAGTATGGAGGTTCATCAAAATGCTCAAAACAGACTTACCATTTGACCCAGGAATTGCACTCCTAGGAATTTACCCTAAGAATGCAGCAATCAAGTTTGAGAAAGACAGATGCACCCCTATGTTTATTGCAGCACTATTTACAATAGCCAAGAATTGGAAACAACCTAAATGTCCATCAGTAGATGAATGGATAAAGAAGATGTGGTACATATACACAAAGGAATACTACTCAGCCATAAGAAGAGGGCAAATCCTACCATTTGCAGCAACATGGATGGAGCTGGAGGGTATTATGCTCAGTGAAACAAGCCAAGCGGAGAAAGAGAAATACCAAATGATTTCACTCATCTGTGGAGTATAAGAACAAAGGAAAAACTGAAGGAACAAAACAGCAGCAGAATCACAAAACCCAAGAATGGACTAATATTTACCAAAGGGAAAGGGACTGGGGAAGATGGGTGGGAAGGGAGGGACAAGGGCGGGGAAAAAAAAAGGGGTCATTACGATTAGCATGTATAGTGTGGTGGGGCGGCACGGGGAGGGCTGTGCAACACAGAGAAGACAAGTAGTGATTTTACAGCATCTTACTATGCTGATGGACAGTGACTGTGAAGGGGTATGTGGGGGGGGACTTGGTGAAGGGGGGAGCCTGAAACATAATGTTCTTCATGTAATTGTAGATTAATGATACCAAAAAACAAAATAGACAATGAGAGCTAAAAAAAAAAAAATTATAAATATAAAAATAAAAGTTAGTTATTTTTATATGTATTCCCCAAAGTTATTTTTTCTGTAAAATATTTTAAATTACCTAATAAGGCTGGGAAACAAAATACAAATTATAATTAATGACTATCATATTTTAAAATTTATATTATTTTTCAAAGCTGAAACTTTTATTTTAAAAAATTTAATTAAGTCATATTAAATGTTTCCTAGAAAAGTAAAACTACAGTAGTACCCCCTTATCCATGGGTGATATGTTTCCGGACTCCAAGGGGATGCCTGCAGCCATGGATAATGCCAATCCCTGTATATGCTATATTTTCCTAGACATACATACCTATGGTAAAGTTTAATTCATGAGTTAGGAACAGTAAGAGATTAACAATAACTAATAACAAAATAAAACAGTTATAACAATATGCTGTAAGAGAAGTTAAGTGAATATGGTCTCTCTGTCAAAATATCTTATTGTACTGTATTCACCCTTCTTTTTGTGATGATGTGAGATGATAAAATACTACGTGAATGGATAAAATGAGGTGAGTAACAGGCATTCTGACAAAATGTTAGGCTGCTATTGACCTTCTAAGGTTGTATCAGAAGGATTGTCTGCCTCTGGACTGTGGATGACCACAGGTAACTAAAATTATGGAGAGTAAAACTACAGATAATGGGGGACTACTGTATTCATTTTTTTAACACTATTTATCTCTTTATCCATATAAAAAAATTGGTGTCATAACAAACACATGTATGTAACCTATGCAGTAAACAGGCTTTAAGATGGCCTCCAATTGTCCTCATCTCCTGGTATTCATACCATTGTACTGTCTCCTTCCACAATGAATAAGGGATGGTCTGTATGACCTATAGAATATGGTGGAAAAGATGCTGCATAACTTCTGAAGCTAGGTCATAGAACTCATTGAAGCTTCTGCCTTGATCTCTTGGATTGCTTGCTCTGGAGGAAGCTGGCAAAATACAGAGTGAGGATGTTCCAGCAGCCCATGAGGAGATGAAGGCTTTCCACCAAGAACCAGTACCACCTTGCCAGATATGTATGTAAATCATTTTGGAAGTAGATCCTCCAGCCCCAGTCAAATCTTCAGATGACTATAGCCCCAGTTAACATTTGATTACAACCTCCTGAGAGATCAAGAATGAGAAAAAGCTCAGCCAAGCTACTATGAAATTTCTGATGATCAGAAATGGTGAGAGATGATGAATGATTATTGCTGTTTTAAGACACTAGCTTGTAAGATGATTTTGTTATGCAACATTAGATAATGAATCCTACCTGCACATATACAACTGTAACAATAAAATGTGTTGCTTTTTATTATAAAATGTTTCTCAGCTGCCATGTGCAGCTTCTGCAAATAAAACACCAATTCATGAATAGCTCCAGAAGTACAAATTGGAAATGAGTAAAAGCAAAAAAATAAACTTTTGGTCCTGTTGCAAACCAGTACTTTTTTAATGCAAATATTTACTACATTCATGCTATTGAGAGAAAGGGTTTGATGAGTTAATTCATTTGTCTTTTATTACGTAAGAACCTCTATTACTCAAATCCTCCCCACATCACAGGGCATGTATCTCCAAAGTCAGCAGTGGCACCGCACAAATCTGTTGGCATTTGGAGGAAGTTGCCTTTTCTTTCAAGGACACAGGACAAAATTTGTTAAGAAATGTTTCCCTGGAGCCTGAATGGTTTTGGTCATAAGTATGGATATTTACGATATGGGTTCCAGTTCAATGAACACTGGATCCCAAGTGACAGAGGCACTCATGTGCCCTTCAACAAACACGTGTGTCTCTGTGATGCGTGTGGCCCTCTAAAGCATGGGGTCCAAGGCAGAGGCTCCCTCCTACCTGGATTGAAAGTTGTTACTGCAAGTAGGCCCATTCTGCAGATTCTGTGAAAAAAAGAAATAAGGAGCTCTATTTTCATCTAGGGGCCCAGCCATCTTCTCTAATCTAGCTTTATTTTTAATAAAGCTGACATTTTGAATTCCTTTTGTCTCTTCTTATTTTGTTAAGAAGTGGGAGGGAGACCATGTATGATTAAATAGACTCCCTCAAGTCTCAGACATGGATGACCATGCAAAGTCAGCCTAGTTTCCAAGATCTTGGGATTCTTTTGAGTTAGGTACTGTTTCTTCCTCTCTGAGATACCTTCCCCTGCTCTCAGTTCTACTCAGTTCTGGCTTCTTCCAGTTCCTGCCTGGCATACAGCCCCACGTGGGTAGGACAGGACTGCAACTTCCATGATTCCTTTGGCAGAAGGTGCTTATTGAAGAATTAGTACTCGTTTCAAATTGAAAAGGTCCTGAGAAGTGTTAAGCCATTTGTAGTCATTTCTCAGTCTGGTACTGTTAAAAGAAACTTTTGATACCAATTTAGAGTTGTCAACTTTCAATTTGTCAAAGAAGAACATATTTTAAAAACAACATCTATTAATAATGGTAAGTATTTAATAAATAAAAGACCTTATTAATATGGTCCATTAACATAGTTTCAGAATAGAAGAGAAGCCTTTGAATTAACTTAAGAAATAAAAGAAAATCCTTTCATTGACTGGCATTGACCAGTGTTTGCAAACTACTAGTTTAGTACAAGCTGGTCATGAGATTTTTTCCAGTAACAGAAAGGAGCTTCTTGCATCTAGAAACACTCAAACATTTTGGTGATGAATAATTAGAATGAGAGGTAAATGATCTGAATTTTTCCCAAGGAAAGCTGACCTACTCCTTGGATGCTACAGTGGGGATTCAATGGTGGACAGAGAGAGTACTGAGCACTGAAGAGGTGGAACGGGGAACTGATTTTATTTGGGAAACAAATGTTTTATATACCCTGAACAGCAACTGTTAGCCTTGACACTCACTGCTGTATACTGTTTGGGGAATGGTAAAACCTCATTTGCTCTGGCTCCATGTTTAACACTCCTGGCCTTTCTCTGCCCACTTCACTTTCTTGTCCGTAGGCAAGGAGTTAGGTATTTGAATGGAGAATTTGGGACAAGAAGCTGACATGTTCAAGTCTTCCTCCTTCCCTCTTTGAGTTCCCTGCCTGCAGGATACACACAATCTGCTCTGCTTTTCCATGTAGTTGCCCTGCACTGCTCTGTGATGACATAGTAAGTTCCATTCAGGGATGAAATACTAGGCAACCCTTTGGCTTCCACACCTAATCCACATCCTGCAATTGTCTATAATAGTAGTAAAGGTGATATTTTGCTCACCTGCTGCCTTACTCTCTCATCTCTCAGTTGGTTCCTCATTTGGGCAGGAAACAGGGATATCATTCACAGGGCCCTCTAAATTC
This sequence comes from Manis pentadactyla, assembly GCF_030020395.1. Taxonomy (NCBI): domain Eukaryota; kingdom Metazoa; phylum Chordata; class Mammalia; order Pholidota; family Manidae; genus Manis; species Manis pentadactyla. Next base: position 122,655,300 of record NC_080023.1, on the reverse strand, counting down.
TGCCACGCATGGTAGATGAGGTTCACATGGGTATATAGTCTGGGCCTTGTGCTTCTTTTGTAGATTTGCTCAAATGTGGGTATAACTTTTAATTAATTCCCCATAACACAACTTAAGCTTTTACTTGGTTTTACTGGAGGCTCAGGGAGAGAGTGTAACAAAGAAGATAATTTATAACAGCTCATTCCAAATCTTCCCTGGGGTCTCTGACCAAGTTAGCTGCCTGCCTGGCTTCTGCATTATTGGAATTGATCTGGGACAGCTTGTTGTGTACCTGCCAAACCTGCTTCACCACCTGAATCTCCGAACCTCTCTGCCTCAGAATCCAGATCTAACAACCCCGCAGCAGCGCCTTCTAGTCTAGACAGAGGAGGAAGAAGTTCTCTCCTTTGAGCCATAGCCCACCTCTCTAAGTCCTCAGCTTCTTTTTGTCCTTGAACCATTTCTTCCCAAGTTGAGTGCCAGTGGGAATGTAATTTTCTTTCAGAGAAAAATTCACCCTTATATATATAGGGGTTATATAATGTTAAATAATGTCATGGCTGGTAAACTCTTCAGTCACACAGTTCATAATGAACTATATCAAGCCTAGACTAGTTGTTTTTATAGCCTTTCCTTCTGTCTGAAGAGAAGCTTAGGCCAGAACCTCTCTTCTGTATTCTTCTCCCTCTGAATCTGCGTCTCCAAAGAGCTACTCAAAAACAACTCACAAGACTCCTTGGAAGCATGGGAGAGTCTGGTTTCCTAACATTCTGAGACAATTTAACAGACAATTACTAAATTGTGGTCTAGAAGTTACGGCCTTTGTGAAGATGATGTCATAGTTGATCAGATATCCTTCATCAGATAACTCCAAACTTATTATTTTGCAGCAGTATCAGTAGGGTCCTATGAAAAGCAGATAATGAGACAGGAGACTTACTAGTGAATAAAAGTTATGTAAAGTGAAGGGGGAGGATGCAGGATTGGGCAGACATGGCCTTCAGATCATGATGAAGATCTGACCCTTGTAAGAGGAAAAGGAAGAGGAAGCAGAACGGGGCAGAGAGAACCTCAAACTAATGCAGATCCGATAATGTCTCAGCCAATCTGACCAGAACTGATTGCCTGGTAGAGGGATCAAGCTTTGGGCAGAAGTGATCAGTCCTAGGATCCCTGCCATGTACATTCACTGGCTACTGCTGCCCTGGGAAAGCATGGCCTAAGCCTGAAACCCCAGGGGAAGAATTCTTTGCAGCTAAACAGCAAGTTGTACCATGAAGAGAGACCCAAGCATGGAGCCCTCATTTGTCAGTTACCACTTGTCAGCTGATTTTCCAGCCCATTACAGGACCAAGCAAACCCTTAAAAATGTTTCAAGATCAACATCATTTTCTAACTATTCTCTTTCTCTTTTACTTCTTTTCATCATTCTGCCAGCCCTCTAGTCTATACCAATATTTCTTGCTATGACTATTGCAATAATCTCTACTGGTCTTTCTGTACCTGCTCTTGTGCCTTCCAGACTGTTCCTCCCACTTCACCTTTTCAAATCCAAGTCTAATTAAACCCCTAGTAGTTTAGAATTACATTTAAAGGATACTTAAGTCCTCAATATCATCTTCAAAGTCCAAATGGCCACCGCATCTACCTCTTCAGCCTAATTTCATACCCTCCAATACAGCAACCTTCCTTCTATTCTTAGAAAATATGCCTTGTTTCTTTCTTTCATAGGGCTTTTGTATATATACATTCCCCTATGTGATGTTTTCTGTATCCTTTCCACGTCAGAAATATGGCATGGTGCAGTTTGGTGTTTATTTTTTCTCTATTCAACATACTTTAAATTTCTTTCTTTAAGCAAAAATGTAGGGCAGAGGGCAGACTTTCTATTAAAATTAAGTTAAATATATAGAGTATATGTAGACATATAAAATACCAAAGACAATATTATCACACAAGTCACATGTAAAAAATTTGAACTCAGTGATTGCTTCTCAAGAAATAATTTATTAATTACTTTAAATTATTTTTCAGATTACTATAAAGAAAAAGTTTGCTGCCAATTATTTCTGTGGAACCATGAAAAAATTGTGTACTCTTCTGTGAAAAAAAGCAGAATACCAGTCGATGTATATAGGAACTCCATTTCTGGCAGTACAGTCAACATAACCTGAAAAACTTCTTGCCTATAATACCCAGAAACTTTTTGGATAAAATATAATAAATACTCTTCTAAATGCATAGCTGGGCATGCATAAAAGCAAGAAATATTTCTGAGAGAGAGAGAGGGAGGGAAGGGAGAGAGAGAGAGAGAGAAGCTATTAACAATTGACAAAATTAACTAAGGTATATATTGACTATTTTTTCTTTATTCTTTGACTTCTTTTCACTTTTCTTTGTGCTTGAACTTTTTCAAATTAAAAAAATTAAAATAAAACAATAACATCAATAAGATACATCCAATATTTATGAGCACAATATCATAAAAGACAAGAGAAAGGATGAGGGGGTGATCAAAATTAAAGCATTTCAAGGTCCTTGTATTCTATAGGGGGTAAAGATAACCACTTCCTAAGATGTAAATAGAGAACAGAGAAGCTGTGTATATTTTCAATTTTTCTAAGTATGACTTCAGAATCTTTAATCTGTTGTTTTTCATGAAGACATTAAACATGCTTGTTTAAATATTTGAAAGGTAGTGAAAGATATGCACAAGAACATTTATCTCAGCATTGTTTACAGTAGCTTTCACAAATTTGAAACAGCCTTGTAGAGAACTGGCTAAATGAGTTATGATATATATACTCAGAGGAATACTATGCAGTCATTAATGATGATGATGTTCCCATATATTTATGGATTCAAAGAGATTTCATGCTTAATGGTTGAATAAAATAGGTCACAGACTACATGTATGAGCTCATGTACATAAAGCTGTTTTTATATGTGTACTATTATGAGAATGGTTGTCTTTCACTAAAAAAATCTCTAGATAAATTTTACTTACATCAATAAAAAAATTTTACTTTACACATTACAATTCTGTATTCAGACTTGTTAAAATGGGCATGTAATACTTAATAAAAATAACAGCAACAATGCTGTAAATAACAAAATAAATTTCAAGCACTTTTTGCTGCTCCATTTCTACTTGGGCTGTCCATTTGGAAAGAAGCCTGAAATCACTGTTCCTAGGAATGAAGAGAAAGTGAGCAAAGACTAGATAGAGCACAGCCGTATTTTTGCTTGTGAGCAGCTGAGCTTCTGCAGTCTGTATAGGATTTCAGCATACACAAAAAGGTCTATTGTATTCTTGTCAGGAAGTTAGGAATATGTGGTCTATTCCTGTCTGGCAAGGAGATATGCACACAGAAAGGGTCATCAATTCCCCAGTTAACTTGAGTGAAAAGGGGGTTCTAAACTACTGAGGATTGGAAAACCAGCTGTGATCAAATAAAACCCCAAGGCTATGGAACTCAATATCAAAGAATTCTTCTCAGTCCCAGTCCTCAAGATGAACCCTCCCTTCACATTCTTTCAATATTTCATCTAACTCATCTACCAGCATACTTTTTAGTTCCTTCTTAGCAATTCATTCCCATCTTTTCTAAACCTTGCCCTGAGACACTGCTTCTGTCAAGGTTTTAGCAAAGTCTGTAAGTGCACATGTAAGCTTTTTTCCAAGTACTGAGGTATGGGGGCCTCCTCAGCTCAAACATGCATCAAGGTGTGTAGTTGTTATGGAACCCACAGGCAAAGAAATGAATCTGAGGATCTGTGAAGCATATTTATATTGAATTGTGTATCCTGACCTAAGTCCCTTGGTCAAACCTCCTATTTGTACATTTTTGAACATTTGTCCAACTCTGGAGATCTACAAAGTCCATTTAAAAAAATATCTAGATTTGTAAATGCTGAGCTCTTGGTGAGAGTTTAGGCTAGGCATTCTCAAACACTGTGAGTGGGAATATAAATTTGTATAGTTTTTCTGAAAGAAAACTTGACAAAAGGTATCACTGTGGACTGAGTTGTGTCCCCTCTTAATTTAATATGTTGAAGTCCTAAGCCCCAGTGTGATTGTATTTGGAGACACGAACTTTAGGGAGGTAATTAAGGTTCAATAAGGTCATAAGGGTGGGGCCCTAATCCGATAAAGCTGGTGTCCTTAGAGGAAGAGGAAGAGACAACTGAACTCTCTCTGCACATGTGCACAAAGGAGAGGCCATGTGAGGACACAGGGAGAAGCTGGCTATATACAAGTCAAGAAGAGCACTCTCATCAGAAACCAAATTTGTTGGCACCTTGACTATGGATGTCTAACTTTCAGTGTTCTATTTAAGTCACTCAGTCTGTGGTATTTTGTTACCTGTAGCCTGAGCAGACTAATACAGGTGTCAAAACTTTGAAAAATGCTTACCCTTTTATACAATTCTACTTCTAGAAATAATTTCTAAAGAAATCATCATGCTCAAAAAGGTATATGCACCTCTATGTTTATTGCTGCATTATTTATAATAGCCAAGATACAAACAACCGGAGTTTCCATCAACAGATAAATGAATAAAGATGTGGTACATAGATACAATATTATGGAATATTATTTAGCCATAAAAAAGAAATCCTGCCATTTGCAACAGTATGGATGAACCTAGAAGGTATTATGCTAAGTGAAAGATGCCAGGTGGAGAAAGACAAATACAATATAATTTCACTTATTTGTGGAATATAAAAACAAAACAAAACAAACAAAAGAGCAGTAGACTCAGACACTGAGAAGTGACTAGTGGTTACTATGGGGGAGGGGTTGGGGTAAATGGATGGGGAGGATGAGGCAATAAGTAGCAAAAAAATTCTCAATCATAATATAAGTCGGTCACAGGGATGGTAGTTCAGCATGCAGAATATAGCCAATGATTCTGTAACATCTTCCTGCACTAGTGAGGGTGAAGATTTCATAATATGGGTAACTGTTAAAACACTGTGTTGTGTATTTGAAACCAATATAAGATTGAGTATTAACAATACTTCAATAACAAAAAATAAGTCATCATGCGTATACATAAAAATGTAAGTTCAAGGATAGTCTTTGCAGTCCTATTTAAAATACAAAAAAAAAATAGAAATAAACATCCATTTTTTAGTTTCTTCTTTTTATTTATATTTATATGGGTTTTCAAAAAAATCACAGTATGTATTAATTATTAATTTTTTGGAATATGAAAGAAGCTTACAAAGTTTGTTATACTCTTAGAAATATGAGCTTGGTAGACTGAAATATTGAGCTGAAAAAATAGATAAGACCTGCATTTAGATTCAAAAATGTAATTTTAAAAGGAGGAAAATAAATGATGTGGATAGCAATCCTCAAGTTTCAGGGGATGATAAACTCACCTCTATAGCTAACAGTATGATGGGGCTGCAAAAAAAGCTAACATAATCTTATGTTGCATAATAGAAGTACAGTTTGCTGTACTCAGTTCAGACCACACCTAAGGTATTATTCTCAAGAGTGCCACACAGAGAGATAAACTGAGTCCATAGGAAAGCAACTGAAATGGTAGGATCACATGGAGATTGACTGAGGATGATTATTGGATTAAAAAGAGAAGAGTAAGGAAGACATGGCATCTGGCAAATAGAAGGTTAGCATGTAGAAGACAGAATCGTTTTTTTCCTATTATGCCCAAAGAGCATAATTTAAATAAATAATTATTAGTTATAAGGAGGCAGATTTTATATTAAATATAAGTAGGAACTTTCTAACAATTATTAGTCTATAGCAACAGGATGGATGGGAAGCTCTTGAGTATGGGTTGAGATAAAATACATGTAGAAAGTTGTATATCTAGTGGGAAATCAGATTAGGTAACTAGTCTGTTCCATTCTAAATCTAAGTGTCTGTGTTATTTTTAGAATATGCCTCTGAACCCAGGAGATTAGTCTGTGCTCACAGTAATGAAACAGGTATTAGAATGGTCTACAATGGCCAGCCAGGCGGCCTGGGACCTGCAACTTCAGACTCTCTCTCACTCCTGTGAAGCTGATTTCTTATATATTTGTTTCTTCTTTTTGTCCCCTCCAAAATAGAAATATCTTTTCAAAAATGATTTTCTAAAGCAATATATATGTTCACTGTAAAAAATTTAAATAGTGTATGTAAGAATTTGTTCTCCATGTAAGAACTTGTTTGTTATGCCTCAGAAGATTGGAGACTGACGAAAATTAGGCTTGGGGTGGATTAATGATTGTGCATTGAGCATTGACTCCCCTATACAGAATTTTATTGTTGTTAACAACCATTTGATCAATAAATATGAGAGATGCCCTCACCAAAAAAAAAAAAAAAGTACACACTTCCAATGGTAAAATAAATAAGTAACCGGGATGTAATGTATAGAATAAGGAATATAGTCAAGATATTGTAACAGCTTGGTATGGTGATAGCTGGTACCTAGAATTGTCATGTATATAAATGTTGAATCACTATGTTGTACACCTGAAACTAATGTAATGTAATACTGTGTGTCAACTACCCTTCAATAAAAAATAATTATCTACAAAAAAAAAAAAAAAATTTAAATAGTGTAAAAGTGTGTGAAATTAAAAAAAGCTTCTGGCTCCTTACTGCTCTCTGTTCTGGTATTCTTACATGTAAGTGATATATCCTATCCATCATGTGGAATTATATGATTCTTCATTCAATAATATATACTCGATGTCTTTCAAAGTCAATGCACATACTGGGTATCTGAAAAGCTGGGAAATCTAAGATACATTTATTTTATTTTTTATTGTGCTAAAATATATATTTAAAAAATACTGTTTTAACCATTTTTAAGTGTACATTTCCATGGCATTAAGTACATTCATAATCTTGTGCAACCATATCCACTAAAATGGCTATTTTTTAAGTAGCATGGTAGTTACATTTTATTTTTTTTGGTATCATTAATGTACAATTACATGAGCAACCTTATGGTTACTAGATTCCCCCTATTATCAAGTCCCCCCCACATACCCCATTATAGTCACTGTCCATCAGCATAGTAAGATGCTATAAAATCACTACTTGTCTTCTCTGTGTTTTACTATGGTAGTTACGCTTTCATAAAATATGCTCAATCTGTTGTTTCCAGCCTTCAGATGCTTTTTCAGGTACATTTAAAGCAATGAGTTGAAATGTCAATTTGAAGCAACTGAAAAAACATGCTGTTTTCCCTGTATTTCCAAGCCTTGAGGACGCTGTAGTGCCAAGGAAGGCAGAGATGTAGGGATGAGTGAGCAGGAGTTTGTAGTCTTGGCAGAAACGCTGCTGAGTATGTGACTGTGGGCACGTTATTTAACCTTTCCATTATTCTATTACTGTTTGTTCTTTCTTCCTATACTTTAGTGACCTCCAGAGAGGTCTTTTCTCTTCCTCAATCAATGTGGTTTCATAAAGGGTTTGAACAGAGACTTGCCTACATGGTATAATTTGAAGAATGGTGAGAGAAGTCACCATCCAGTACACCTTCCCTGATGGCCTGACATGTTGCTTCAGTTCCAACTTAGTGTCCCTACTGTGCAGAGCTGGCCTTGTGTGTCTGCAGCCTACACATGTCCTCACATTTAGAAGGGCCATGTGCTTGGTTAAATGCTATTACTATCTTGAGATTCTTAATCGTTTTTGAACAAGGGGCCCTGCATTTTCATTCTGCACTGGGGCCACAAACTATGTAGCAAGTCCTGCTCCTTTGGGTAAAAGTATTGTCATCAGAAGGGCCTTATTTTAAGAAGAAATCATTTACCTGAAAAGTATAACATATTAACACCAGTTAGTACCACTATGTCACATGTATTTGTTAATTAATTAATTAAAATAGCAGAGAGCTAAAGGATTGGACTACTGACCTGCCAATTTTTGATGTGGAAAAGCAGCCTGAAGAGACCCAGAGCATGAATGCTGCCTGCACAGGAATGACCTCAGAAGACTCCGAGAGGGTAGGATGGAGGTAGAAATGAAGGCACTAGATGCCAGAGGACTTGTATTTTTGTTGAATGACAGTACAAATTAACTAGTGAATGAGTGAATGAAAGGTGCTAAAGGAAGAATGGACAAACACTGTAGGAGCAACTCCTGGATGAGGAATCTAAAGTACTCAAATTCATAGAAAGAGAAGGTGAAATGGTGGCTGTCTGGGGCTGGGGGCCGGAGAAAACAAGGAGCTGTTTAATGCATGTAGAGTTTCAGTTTTGCAGGTCAAAAAAGTTCTGGGGAGCTATGCACAACTACATGTATGTACTTAACATTACTGAATGATACCTTAAAAATAGTTAAGCAGGCAAATTTTATGCATGTGTTTATTATCACAACTTAAAAATTACTAAAAAAAGTCTTACAGAGACCATTTAGATTCCAGGAACATTTGATTCACTGTAGCTGAAGGTTTTCTCCTTGTACATCTTGATCATGATGGTTTGTAAGGTCTCTCTAAGCTGTTGAGGACAGTTTATTGGTTACATTGCTGCTAAACTTTTATAACAAACAGAATCCTTTTACTATTCAAAACATCAAATTGGGCTCCCAAATGGTTTCATTTTCAAACCCAAAGGGATTATTTAATTTTATATTTGGTTAGCCACATTTTTGGCAATATAATTTAAAAAGCGTTTTTACATTTTATCTCATTTGGTTCTCAGCAGCAAATCCATGGGGAAGATAAGGCAGGTATTATTTTCATTTCACAGATGAGAAAACTAAGGCTTAGAGAGTACGTGATTTGTCATGAGTCACACATTCAGTTAGATGCAAATCCAAGTGATGTAAATCTAGATCCCCTAACTCCCAGGAGAGAACTACTACCTTGAAAATACTGAATATAGTATGTAACTGGTTAATGTTCATTTTAGCAACCTTAAAGCTTATATTTTGGTAAAAAAAAATCACAATTTCATGAGGAAGCAAATTTACCCCATAACAGTGAGAATCGTATCTATGAGAATTATCACTTTTTGAATGATGAGATAAATCAAGACACCTGGTTGTACTGGTGGCAACGTAATTAATTGTGGCCAAAGTCAAGGGCACTTTACAAACTCAAACTCTTGTAAAGTGATTGCTAATTTACCCTCACTTCTCACAGAGCACAATGTCTATTATGGGAGTCAGGGACTGGGCTTCATCCATCTGATCTGAGTCACAGGGGACAAGAGTGAAGTCAAGGGTCATGGTGGGGAAAAAACCCTGACTGGCCATTTGTGTGTGGACTTGGTGGTACTTCTGTTCTCTATTCCATGAGTGTCTCTGTCCCAAAAAAAACTGGCATTTTTTTCTTCCCACCCAGTTGTAATCTGATTAGAATGGAAAATGTTATCCTCTGTTCCCCTCCAACCCTCCAGAAAGTGGAGGAAAAGGCAATGGTAGTGTTATCAAGGACGTGGTACACATTTAAACAAACATTCTCTTCTGTCAGAATAACTTAAAAATTCTTTCCCATCAGTGTAACAAGGTATTAGACTCTAAAGAGAAAGCAAGCAAACCTGGTTTTGTTAACTTATAAGAGTGTCAATGTCCACTAAATCAGACATGTCAGGAATTTAAAAGATATTAGGCACAGTTTTGGAAAAGGAAAATGAAACAAATCTAATTTTCAGACATAATGCTGTTAAGGTAATGAAAATGAAGTCCTTTTGAATTCCTTTGTTGTACCTACATTTCTCCTAAGCTTCCACTCGTGTACAAACCTACTAGTTTGCTTTCAACAGTTTCAAGCTCTTTCAGGCTGCTTGAGAACAAGGAAGATTACCTGGATGTGCATTGAAAATTCTAAACAGAAGAGGGCACTAAGTCAGAGTTTCAAACCTTGTTCACCAGGGACTTGAAAAGGGAAGAGAAAGGGAAAGAGGGAAAGAGAAAGAAAGAGAAGAGGTGGGAGGAAGGGAGGGAGGCGGGCACACATGAAGGGGATGGAAAGGGAGAAAATGAAAACGGAAGTATAGAGTGACAATTGATTAATGAGGATTCATGATCACACCCAATTGCAACTGCAAGTCAGGAAGAAAGTGAATCTTCATGTGACTTCTCTTCCATGCTAGACAGCAACTGGGAGGCATCCAGTATGAGATTTTTGTGAGTGCCACTCTGCAAAAGAGGTTGACTTGAGAGGACTTAAAGAGGTGGATTGCACTCCGAATCTATATGTTATGTGTAGACAAAGGAAACAAATAATTGAAAAGATCCTGTCTGTGTGCTCATTTTCTAAATACATGGGCAAAGGCTAGACTGATGAAACAAACAGTTTTGCCATACAGCTAGCTAATTCTATTTTAATTTTTTTAAAACATGGAAGTCTTTCAATAAATTCTGTAAAATTCTCTTCTAAAAGGAAAACTCCTAGAGTTTACTGTTTTTATCCACATCGGAAAATTCCTTTTCAAATATTTTGGGTAAATTATTTGGAGAAGTGTTAGAGATTTAGGTTTTCTGTTTAGACCTAAAAAGTAAAATTTCATAAATTGATGACTTTCAAACAGATTTTAGGGTCATACAGTTCAAAACAAATATTTCAGAATCCCATTGTAAGATTGGGATTGATTTTTAGGTTTGAAGTTTTTCTTTTCTGCCCACATTGTCCCTCATCTTCCTCTTCCCCAGATGTAAAGACAAGAGCTAAGCTCTTCATGCTGTAAGAAAGTCTGTCCAGAGCAGCACTCTTCATAGAAAACACGGTGCCAGCTATGTGTATAACTTTCAATGTTTTAAAAGTCACATTAAGAAAAGTAAAAAAAAACATGTGAAATTAATTTATTTTATATAACAATATATCCAAAATATCAAGTCAACATGTTACCAATAAAAAAATTATTACTGAGCTATTTTACTTTGTTTGGGTACAAAAATCTTTGAAATCAGGAATATTTTACACTTACAGCACATGTTAATTTGGACAAGCCATGAGGAAAGTGCTCAAAAGCTGTATGTGGCTAGTGGCTATCCTATTGGTGCAGGTCTGGAACATACTATTTCTGTGGTCATGAAAAAATATGCCCAATCAGTTAAGTGGCAAATTCAATAATATACTTAAGATGCACTGCCCTCTACAAGTCTAATTCTACCTTAACTTTGTTTTCAGTTGATTTTATTGTGGTAAAATACACATAACAAAAAATTTACCATCTTAACCATTTTTTTAATTGAAGTATGGTTGATATACAATCTTATATTAGTTTCAAGTGTGCAACACATTGGTTCAACAGTTACCCACATTATTAAATCCTCACCCCCTCCAGTACATAGAAAGTACTTGACTATATTCTCCATGCTGTACTACTGTCCCCATGAGCAACTTCTGCTGTGATTGTGAATTATTGCACCCCTTTGTCCTCCTCATCCTCCACCCAGTCCTTCCTAATCTCTCCCTCATGGTAACCACTAGCCACCTCTCAGTGTCTGTAAGTCTACTGCTGTTTTGTTCCTTCTGTTGTGCTTTGTTTTTATACTCCACGAATAAGTGAAATCATATGGTATTTGTCTTTCTCTGCCTGTCTTATTTCACTGAGCATAAAACCCTCTAGATACATCCATGTTATTGCAAATGGCAGGATTTATTTTCTTTTAATGGCTGAATAATATTCCATTGTGTATTCTACCACATCTTCTTTATCCATTAATCTATTCATGGATACTTAGGTTGATTTCATATCTTGGCTATTGCAAATAGTGTGGCAGTAAACAGGAGTGCATACATCTTTTCAAATCAGGGATTTTGTTTTTCTTCAGGTAAATTCTGAGAATTGGAATAACTGGATCAAATGGTGTTTCTATTTTTAGTTTTTTGAGGAAATTCTATTTGCTTTCCCTACTGTCTGCACCAATTGACATTTCCACCAACAGTGTAGGAGAGTTTCCATTTCTCCACCTCCCTGACAACATTTGTTTCTTGTCTTTTTGATAGCGGTCATTCTGACTGGTGCAAGATGGTATCTCATTGTGGTTTGGATTTGTATTTCCCTGATCATTAGCAATATGGAACATCTTTTCATGTGACTGTTGGCCTTTTGTATTTCTTCTTTGGAGAAATGTGTGTTCAGGTTCTCCATCTATTTTTTTTTTTTTTTACATGTAGAACAAATTCTTACATAATGAATAAGTTACATAGTGAACAGTACAAGGGCAGTCATCACAGAAACTTTCGGTTTTGCTCATGCATTATGAACTCTAAACAGTCGGTTCAAATATGAATACTCATTTGGTTTTTATACTTGATTTATATGTGGATACCACATTTCTCTCTTTATTATTATGATTTTTAATAAAATGCTGAAGTGGTAGGTAGATACAAGATAAAGGTAGAAAACATAGTTTAGTGTTGTAAGAGAGCAAATGTAGATGATCAGGTGTGTGCCTGTAGACTATGTGTTAATCCAAGCTAGACAAGGGCAATAAAACATCCACGTATGCAGAAGATTTCTCTCAGAACAGGGGGGGTGAGGTTCTAAGCCTCACCTCTGTTGATCCCCAATTTCTCACCTGATGGCCCCCCTGCGACTGTGCCTGTCTTAGGTTGTTCCTCCCTTGAGGAATCTTACCCGTCTCTGGCTAACCAGTCATCTTCCGGGGCCATACAGGGAAATGTGAAGTTGGTAAGTGAGAGGGAAGCCTTATTGTTTGAAAAGGTTAGCTTTTTACTTCTTTGCATATTTATGCCCTGTGGCTTCTATGCCCAGCATTTGTCTTGAGGTATCTTTACCACTTGGAAGAATTATGATACTCGGTAAATTTGATATGAGGCACGAATTCTATTTAAGGGTTGTAATTAGGAAGGAAGAAGAAAAGCTATAGAAGTAGCAGGCGGAAGAAAACATGGGAGGATTGATTATTTCTTTGACATATCTTCTTGTAGAGTAACTTCAGCATGTATAGGTTTTAAGCTACTACTTAAATTGCGCACACACATTAACATAATAGGAGTATAGTTACATAACCAAAGCATATCTGTAATTACCAGCCATCTCCAGTGAAACCAAGAAAACCAGTTAGGCACCTTAGGCATTTGTGAAAACTTATCTATGATATGATGGATATTGTCCAACTGAACTTGAACAGTCTGAGAGAAATCAGACAAATTAAAACAACCCATTCCTGGGGACTGTTCACATGCCATATGTTCTTTTAACAGTAAATAGTCTGTAGTTGTAAGACTTTGGAGCACTACAATTTGCACTTCTCCAAATTCTTGGTTGAGTTTCAACAATATAGATCCAGTCAAATTTGTTGTTTTACTGTATGCACAGGCCAGCTTAGATATCACCTTCCTCATTCCCATGGCAAGTCCAGGAACTGGTGGGATGAGTGCATCTACAGCTGTAGCAGTGCGTGGATCTTTGTTGGGGTTTTTTGATGATCATCTTCTGGCATGAGTCTTCCAGAGAGTGCAGATGTTGGAAGTTCTTTTTCATATCGTATCTTAGTTCATTTTCGGGGTAGCCCAATTAGGCTTTGATCCTCTGTATAAACACAAACAGACCCTTTGCCTACACTTTTATATGCCCTTTATACCCTTGTGTAGAACTCGTTGGAGGTTACCACACAGGAACTGCCCTTTTTTTTTTTGCTTTGTTTTTGGTATCACTAATCTACACTTACATGACAAATATTATGTTTACTAGGCTCTCCCCTATACCAGGTCTCCCCTATAAACCCCTTTACAGTCACTGTCCATCAGCATAGCAAAATGTTGTAGAATCACTACTTGCCTTCTCTGTGTTGTACAGCCCTCCCTTTTCTCCTACCCCCCCATGCATGTTAATCTTAATACCCCCCTACTTCTCCCCCCCTTATCCCTCCCTACCCACCCATCCTCCCCAGTCCCTTTCCCTTTGGTACCTGTTAGTCCATTCTTGAGTTCTGTGATTCTGCTGCTGTTTTGTTCCTTCAGTGTTTCCTTTGTTCTTATATTCCACAGATAAGTGAAATCATTTGGTATTTCTCTTTCTCCGCTTGGCTTGTTTCACTGAGCATAATACCCTCCAGATCCATCCATGTTGCTGCAAATGGTAGGATTTGCCCTCTTCTTATGGCTGAGTAGTATTCCATTGTGTATATGTACCACATCTTCTTTATCCATTCATCTATTGATGGACATTTAGGTTGCTTCCAATTCTTGGCTATTGTAAATAGTGCTGCAATAAACATAGGGGTGCATCTGTCTTTCTCAAACTTGATTGCTGCGTTCTTAGGGTAAATTCCTAGGAGTGGAATTCCTGGGTCAAATGGTAAGTCTGTTTTGAGCATTTTGATGTACCTCCATACTGCTTTCCACAATGGTTGAACTAACTTACATTCCCACCAGCAGTGTAGGAGGGTTCCCCTTTCTCCACAGCCTCGCCAACATTTGTTGTTGTTTGTCTTTTGGATGGCAGCCATCCTTACTGGTGTGAGGTGATACCTCATTGTAGTTTTAATTTGCATTTCTCTGATAATTAGCGATGTGGAGCATCTTTTCATGTGTCTGTTGGCCATCTGTATTTCTTTTTTGGAGAACTGTCTGTTCAGTTCCTCTGCCCATTTTTTAATTGGGTTATTTGTTTTTTGTTTGTTGAGGCGTGAGAGCTCCTTATATATTCTGGACGTCAAGCCTTTATCGGATGTGTCATTTTCAAATATATTCTCCCATACTGTAGGGATCCTTCTTGTTCTATTGATGGTGTCTTTTGCTGTACAGAAGCTTTTCAGCTTAATATAGTCCCACTTACTCATTTTTGCTGTTGTTTTCCTTGCCCGGGGAGATATGTTCAAGAAGAGGTCACTCATGTTTATGTCTAAGAGGTTTTCGCCTATGTTTTCTTCCAAGAGTTTAATGGTTTCATGGCTTACATTCAGGTCTTTGATCCATTTTGAGTTTACTTTTGTATATGGGGTTAGACAATGGTCCATTTTCATTCTCCTACATGTAGCTGTCCAGTTTTGCCAGCACCACCTGTTGAAGAGACTGTCATTTCGCCATTGTATGTCCATGGCTCCTTTATCAAATATTAATTGACCATATATGTCTGGGTTAATGTCTGGATTCTCTAGTCTGTTCCATTGGTCTGTGGCTCTGTTCTTGTGCCAGTACCAAATTGTCTTGATTACTATGGCTTTATAGTAGAGCTTGAAATTGGGGAGTGAGATCCCCCCTACTTTATTCTTCTTTCTCAGGATTGCTTTGGCTATTCGGGGTCTTTGGTGTTTCCATATGAATTTTTGAATTATTTGTTCCAGTTCATTGAAGAATGTTGCTGGTAGTTTCATAGGGATTGCATCAAATCTGTATATTGCTTTGGGCAGGATGGCCATTTTAACGATATTAATTCTTCCTAGCCACGAGCATGGGATGAGTTTCCATCTGTTAGTGTCCCCTTTAATTTCTCTTAAGAGTGACTTGTAGTTTTCAGAGTATAAGTCTTTCACTTCTTTGGTTAGGTTTATTCCTAGGTATTTTATTTTTTTTGATGCAATTGTGAATGGAGTTGTTTTCCTGATTTCTCTTTCTGTTGGTTCATTGTTAGTATATAGGAAAGCCACAGATTTCTGTGTGTTGATTTTGTATCCTGCAACTTTGCTGTATTCCGATATCAGTTCTAGTAGTTTTGGGGTGGAGTCTTTAGGGTTTTTTATGTACAGTATCATGTCATCTGCAAATAGTGACAGTTTAACTTCTTCTTTACCAATCTGGATTCCTTGTATTTCTTTATTTTGTCTGATTGCCGTGGCTAGGACCTCCAGTACTATGTTAAATAACAGTGGAGAGAGTGGGCATCCCTGTCTAGTTCCCGATCTCAGAGGAAATGCTTTCAGCTTCTCGCTGTTCAATATAATGTTGGCTGTGGGTTTATCATAGATGGCCTTTATTATGTTGAGGTACTTGCCCTCTATTCCCATTTTGCTGAGAGTTTTTAACATGAATGGATGTTGAACTTTGTCAAATGCTTTTTCAGCATCTATTGAGATGATCATGTGGTTTTTGTCTTTCTTTTTGTTGATGTGGTGGATGATGTTGATGGACTTTCGAATGTTGTACCATCCTTGCATCCCTGGGATGAATCCCACTTGGTCATGGTGTATGATCCTTTTGATGTATTTTTGAATTCGGTTTGCTAATATTTTGTTGAGTATTTTTGCATCACCGTTCATCAGGGATATTGGTCTGTAGTTTTCTTTTTTGGTGGGGTCTTTGCCTGGTTTTGGTATTAGGGTGATGTTAGCTTCATAGAATGAGTTTGGGAGTATCCCCTCCTCCTCTATTTTTTGGAAAACTTTAAAGAGAATGGGTATTATGTCTTCCCTGTATGTCTGATAAAATTCCGAGGTAAATCCATCTGGCCCGGGGGTTTTGTTCTTTGGTAGTTTTTTGATTACCGCTTCAATTTCGTTGCTGGTAATTGGTCTGTTTAGATTTTCTGTTTCTTCCTGGGTCAATCTTGGAAGGTTATATTTTTCTAGGAAGTTGTCCATTTCTCCTAGGTTTCCCAGCTTGTTAGCATATAGGTTTTCACAGTATTCTCCAATAATTCTTTGCATTTCTGTGGGGTCCGTCGTGATTTTTCCTTTCTCGTTTCTGATACTGTTGATTTGTGTTGACTCTCTTTTCTTCTTAATAAGTCTGGCTAGAGGCTTATCTATTTTGTTTATTTTCTCGAAGAACCAGCTCTTGGTTTCATTGATTTTTGCTATTGTTTTATTCTTCTCAATTTTATTTATTTCTTCTCTGATCTTTATTATGTCCCTCCTTCTGCTGACCTTAGGCCTCATCTGTTCTTCTTTTTCCAATTTCGATAATTGTGACATTAGACCATTCATTTGGGATTGCTCTTCCTTTTTTAAATATGCTCGGATTGCTATATACTTTCCTCTTAAGACTGCTTTTGCTGTGTCCCACAGAAGTTGGGGCTTAGTGTTGTTGTTGTCATTTGTTTCCATATATTGCTGGATCTCCATTTTGATTTGGTCATTGATCCATTGATTATTTAGGAGCGTGTTGTTAAGCCTCCATGTGTTTGTGAGCCTCTTTGCTTTCTTTGTACAGTTTATTTCTAGTTTTATGCCTTTGTGGTCTGAAAAGTTGGTTGGTAGGATTTCAGTCTTTTGGAATTTACTGAGGCTCTTTTTGTGGCCTAGTATGTGGTCTATTCTGGAGAATGTTCCATGTGCACTTGAGAAGAATGTATATCCCGCTGCTTTTGGATGTAGAGTTCTCTAGATGTCTATTAGGTCCATCTGCTCTACTGTGTTGTTCAGTGCTTCCGTGTCCTTACTTATTTTCTGCCCAGTGGATCTATCCTTTGGGGTGAGTGGTGTGTTGAAGTCTCCTAGAATGAATGCATTGCAGTCTATATCCCCCTTTAGTTCTGTTAGTATTTGTTTCACATATGCTGGTGCTCCTGTGTTGGGTGCATATATATTTAGAATGGTTATATCCTCTTGTTTGACTGAGCCCTTTATCATTATGTAGTGTCCTTCTTTATCTCTTGTTACTTTCTTTGTTTTGAAGTCTATTTTGTCTGATATTAGTACTGCAACCCCTGCTTTCTTCTCACTGTTGTTTGCTTGAAATATGTTTTTCCATCCCTTGACTTTTAGTCTGTACATGTCTTTGGGTTTGAGGTGAGTTTCTTGTAAGCAGCATATAGATGGGTCTTGCTTTTTTATCCATTCTGTTACTCTGTGTCTTTTGATTGGTGCATTCAACCCATTAACATTTAGGGTGACTATTGAAAGATATGTACTTATTGCCATTGCAGGCTTTAAATTCGTGGTTACCAAAGGTTCAAGGTTAGCCTCTTTAGTATCTTACTACCTAACTTAGCTCACTTATTGAGCTGTTATATACACTGTCTGGAGATTCTTTTCTTCTCTCCCTTCTTGTTCCTCCTCCTCGATTCTTCATATGTTGGGTGTTTTGTGCTGTGCTCTTTCTAGGAGTGCTCCCATCTAGAGCAGTCCCTGTAAGATGTTCTGTAGAGGTGGTTTGTGGAAAGCAAATTCCCTCAGCTTTTGTTTGTCTGGGAATTGTTTAATCCCACCGTCATATCTGAATGATAGTCGTGCTGGATACAGTATCCTTGGTTCAAGGCCCTTCTGTTTCATTGTATTAAATATATCATGCCATTCTCTTCTGGCCTGTAGGGTTTCTGTTGAGAAATCTGACGTTAGCCTGATGGGTTTCCCTTTATAGGTGACCTTTTTCTCTCTAGCTGCCTTTAACACTCTTTCCTTGTCCTTGATCTTTGCCATTTTATTTTTATTTTTATTTTTTTTTGTGAGGGCATCTCTCATATTTATTGATCAAATGGTTGTTAACGACAATAAAATTCTGTATAGGGGAGTCAATGCTCAATGCACAATCATTATTCCACCCCAAGCCTAATTTTTGTCAGTCTCCAATCTTCTGAGGCATAACAAACAAGTTTTTACATGTAGAACAAATTCTTACATAATGAATAAGTTACATAGTGAACAGTACAAGGGCAGTCATCACAGAAACTTTCGGTTTTGCTCATGCATTATGAACTATAAACAGTCAGTTCAAATATGAATACTCATTTGGTTTTTATACTTGATTTATATGTGGATACCACATTTCTCTCTTTATTATTATTATTTTTAATAAAATGCTGAAGTGGTAGGTAGATACAAGATAAAGGTAGAAAACATAGTTTAGTGTTGTAAGAGAGCACATGTAGATGATCAGGTGTGTGCCTGTAGACTATGTGTTAATCCAAGCTAGACCAGGGCAATAAAACATCCACGTATGCAGAAGATTTCTCTCAGAACGGGGGGGTGAGGTTCTAAGCCTCACCTCTGTTGATCCCCAATTTCTCACCTGATGGCCCCCCTGCGACTGTGCCTGTCTTAGGTTGTTCCTCCCTTGAGGAATCTTACCCGTCTCTGGCTAACCAGTCATCTTCCGGGGCCATACAGGGAAATGTGAAGTTGGTAAGTGAGAGAGAAGCCTTATTGTTTGAAAAAGTTAGCTTTTTACTTCTTTGCATATTTATGCCCTGTGGCTTCTATGCCCAGCATTTGTCTTGAGGTATCTTTACCACTTGGAAGAATTATGATACTCGGTAAATTTGATATGAGGCACGAATTCTATTTAAGGGTTGTAATTAGGAAGGAAGAAGAAAAGCTATAGAAGTAGCAGGCGGAAGAAAACTTGGGAAGATTGATTATTTCTTTGATATATCTTCTTGTAGAGTAACTTCAGCATGTATAGGTTTTAAGCTACTACTTAAATTGCACACACACATTAACATAATAGGAGTATAGTTACATAACCAAAGCATATCTGTAATTACCAGCCATCTCCAGTGAAACCAAGAAAACCAGTTAGGCACCTTAGGCATTTGTGAAAACTTATCTATGATATGGTGGATATTGTCCAAATGAACTTGAACAGTCTGAGAGAAATCAGACAAATTAAAACAACCCATTCCTGGGGACTGTTCACATGCCATATGTTCTTTTAACAATAAATAGTTTGTAGTTGTAAGACTTTGGAGCGCTACAATTTGCACTTCTCCAAATTCTTGGTTGAGTTCCAACAGTATAGATCCAGTCCAATTTTGTTGTTTTACTATATGCACAGGCCAGCTTAGATATCTCCTTCCTCATTCCCATGGCAGGTCCAGGAACTGGTGGGATGAGTGCATCTACAGCTGTAGCAGTGCGTGGATCTTTGTTGGGGTTTTTTGATGATCATCTTCTGGCATGAGTCTTCCAGAGGGTGCAGATGTTGGAAGTTCTTTTTCATATCGTATCTTAGTTCATTTTCGGGGTAGCCCAATTAGGCTTTGATCCTCTGTATAAACACAAACAGACCCTTTGCCTACACTTTTATATGCCCTTTATACCCTTGTGTAGAACTCGTTGGAGGTTACCACACAGGAACTGCCCTTTTTTTTTTTTTTTTTTTGCTATCACTAATCTACACTTACATGACGAATATTATGTTTACTAGGCTCTCCCCTATACCAGGTCTCCCCTATAAACCCCTTTACAGTCACTGTCCATCAGCATAGCTAAATGTTGTAGAATCACTACTTGCCTTCTCTGTGTTGTACAGCCCTCCCTTTTCTCCTACCCCCCCATGCATGTTAATCTTAATACCCCCCTACTTCTCCCCCCCTTATCCCTCCCTACCCACCCATCCTCCCCAGTCCCTTTCCCTTTGGTACCTGTTAGTCCATTCTTGAGTTCTGTGATTCTGCTGCTGTTTTGTTCCTTCAGTTTTTCCTTTGTTCTTATATTCCACAGATAAGTGAAATCATTTGGTATTTCTCTTTCTCCGCTTGGCTTGTTTCACTGAGCATAATACCCTCCAGCTCCATCCATGTTGCTGCAAATGATTGGATTTGCCCTTTTCTTATAGCTGAGTAGTATTCCATTGTGTATATGTACCACATCTTCTTTATCCATTCATCTATTGATGGACATTTAGGTTGCTTCCAATTCTTGGCTATTGTAAATAGTGCTGCAATAAACATAGGGGTGCATCTGTCTTTCTCAAACTTGATTGCTGCGTTCTTAGGGTAAATTCCTAGGAGTGGAATTCCTGGGTCAAATGGTAAGTCTGTTTTGAGCATTTTGATGTACCTCCATACTGCTTTCCACAATGGTTGAACTAACTTACATTCCCACCAGCAGTGTAGGAGGGTTCCCCTTTCTCCACAGCCTCGCCAACATTTGTTGTTGTTTGTCTTTTGGATGGCAGCCATCCTTACTGGTGTGAGGTGATACCTCATTGTAGTTTTAATTTGCATTTCTCTGATAATTAGCGATGTGGAGCATCTTTTCATGTGTCTGTTGGCCATCTGTATTTCTTTTTTGGAGAACTGTCTGTTCAGTTCCTCTGCCCATTTTTTAATTGGGTTATTTGTTTTTTGTTTGTTGAGGCGTGAGAGCTCCTTATATATTCTGGACGTCAAGCCTTTATCGGATGTGTCATTTTCAAATATATTCTCCCATACTGTAGGGATCCTTCTTGTTCTATTGATGGTGTCTTTTGCTGTACAGAAGCTTTTCAGCTTAATATAGTCCCACTTACTCATTTTTGCTGTTGTTTTCCTTGCCCGGGGAGATATGTTCAAGAAGAGGTCACTCATGTTTATGTCTAAGAGGTTTTCGCCTATGTTTTCTTCCAAGAGTTTAATGGTTTCATGGCTTACATTCAGGTCTTTGATCCATTTTGAGTTTACTTTTGTATATGGGGTTAGACAATGGTCCAGTTTCATTCTCCTACATGTAGCTGTCCAGTTTTGCCAGCACCACCTGTTGAAGAGACTGTCATTTCGCCATTGTATGTCCATGGCTCCTTTATCAAATATTAATTGACCATATATGTCTGGGTTAATGTCTGGATTCTCTAGTCTGTTCCATTGGTCTGTGGCTCTGCTCTTGTGCCAGTACCAAATTGTCTTGATTACTATGGCTTTATAGTAGAGCTTGAAATTGGGGAGTGAGATCCCCCCTACTTTATTCTTCTTTCTCAGGATTGCTTTGGCTATTCGGGGTCTTTGGTGTTTCCATATGAATTTTTGAATTGTTTGTTCCAGTTCATTGAAGAATGTTGCTGGTAGTTTCATAGGGATTGCATCAAATCTGTATATTGCTTTGGGCAGGATGGCCATTTTAACGATATTAATTCTTCCTAGCCACGAGCATGGGATGAGTTTCCATCTGTTAGTGTCCCCTTTGATTTCTCTTAAGAGTGACTTGTAGTTTTCAGAGTATAAGTCTTTCACTTCTTTGGTTAGGTTTATTCCTAGGTATTTTATTTTTTTTGATGCAATTGTGAATGGAGTTGTTTTCCTGATTTCTCTCTCTGTTGGTTCATTGTTAGTATATAGGAAAGCCACAGATTTCTGTGTGTTGATTTTGTATCCTGCAACTTTGCTGTATTCCGATATCAGTTCTAGTAGTTTTGGGGTGGAGTCTTTAGGGTTTTTTATGTACAGTATCATGTCATCTGCAAATAGTGACAGTTTAACTTCTTCTTTACCAATCTGGATTCCTTGTATTTCTTTATTTTGTCTGATTGCCGTGGCTAGGACCTCCAGTACTATGTTAAATAACAGTGGAGAGAGTGGGCATCCCTGTCTAGTTCCCGATCTCAGAGGAAATGCTTTCAGCTTCTCGCTGTTCAATATAATGTTGGCTGTGGGTTTATCATAGATGGCCTTTATTATGTTGAGGTACTTGCCCTCTATTCCCATTTTGCTGAGAGTTTTTAACATGAATGGATGTTGAACTTTGTCAAATGCTTTTTCAGCATCTATTGAGATGATCATGTGGTTTTTGTCTTTCTTTTTGTTGATGTGGTGGATGATGTTGATGGACTTTCGAATGTTGTACCATCCTTGCATCCCTGGGATGAATCCCACTTGGTCATGGTGTATGATCCTTTTGATGTATTTTTGAATTCGGTTTGCTAATATTTTGTTGAGTATTTTTGCATCACCGTTCATCAGGGATATTGGTCTGTAGTTTTCTTTTTTGGTGGGGTCTTTGCCTGGTTTTGGTATTAGGGTGATGTTAGCTTCATAGAATGAGTTTGGGAGTATCCCCTCCTCCTCTATTTTTTGGAAAACTTTAAGGAGAATGGGTATTATGTCTTCCCTGTATGTCTGATAAAATTCCGAGGTAAATCCATCTGGCCCGGGGGTTTTGTTCTTTGGTAGTTTTTTGATTACCTCTTCAATTTCGTTGCTGGTAATTGGTCTGTTTAGATTTTCTGTTTCTTCCTGGGTCAATCTTGGAAGGTTATATTTTTCTAGGAAGTTGTCCATTTCTCCTAGGTTTCCCAGCTTGTTAGCATATAGATTTTCATAGTATTCTCCAATAATTCTTTGCATTTCCGTGGGGTCCGTCGTGATTTTTCCTTTCTCGTTTCTGATACTGTTGATTTGTGTTGACTCTCTTTTCTTCTTAATAAGTCTGGCTAGAGGCTTATCTATTTTGTTTATTTTCTCGAAAAACCAGCTCTTGGTTTCATTGATTTTTGCTATTGTTTTATTCTTCTCAATTTTATTTATTTCTTCTCTGATCTTTATTATGTCCCTCCTTCTGCTGACCTTAGGCCTCATCTGTTCTTCTTTTTCCAATTTCGATAATTGTGACATTAGACCATTCATTTGGGATTGCTCTTCCTTTTTTAAATATGCTCGGATTGCTATATACTTTCCTCTTAAGACTGCTTTTGCTGTGTCCCACAGAAGTTGGGGCTTAGTGTTGTTGTTGTCATTTGTTTCCATATATTGCTGGATCTCCATTTTGATTTGGTCATTGATCCATTGATTATTTAGGAGCGTGTTGTTAAGCCTCCATGTGTTTGTGAGCCTCTTTGCTTTCTTTGTACAGTTTATTTCTAGTTTTATGCCTTTGTGGTCTGAAAAGTTGGTTGGTAGGATTTCAGTCTTTTGGAATTTACTGAGGCTCTTTTTGTGGCCTAGTATGTGGTCTATTCTGGAGAATGTTCCATGTGCACTTGAGAAGAATGTATATCCCGCTGCTTTTGGATGTAGAGTTCTCTAGATGTCTATTAGGTCCATCTGCTCTACTGTGTTGTTCAGTGCTTCCGTGTCCTTACTTATTTTCTGCCCAGTGGATCTATCCTTTGGGGTGAGTGGTGTGTTGAAGTCTCCTAGAATGAATGCATTGCAGTCTATATCCCCCTTTAGTTCTGTTAGTATTTGTTTCACATATGCTGGTGCTCCTGTGTTGGGTGCATATATATTTAGAATGGTTATATCCTCTTGTTTGACTGAGCCCTTTATCATTATGTAGTGTCCTTCTTTATCTCTTGTTACTTTCTTTGTTTTGAAGTCTATTTTGTCTGATATTAGTACTGCAACCCCTGCTTTCTTCTCACTGTTGTTTGCTTGAAATATGTTTTTCCATCCCTTGACTTTTAGTCTGTACATGTCTTTGGGTTTGAGGTGAGTTTCTTGTAAGCAGCATATAGATGGGTCTTGCTTTTTTATCCATTCTGTTACTCTGTGTCTTTTGATTGGTGCATTCAACCCATTAACATTTAGGGTGACTATTGAAAGATATGTACTTATTGCCATTGCAGGCTTTAAATTCGTGGTTACCAAAGGTTCAAGGTTAGCCTCTTTAGTATCTTACTACCTAACTTAGCTCGCTTATTGAGCTGTTATATACACTGTCTGGAGATTCTTTTCTTCTCTCCCTTCTTGTTCCTCCTCCTCGATTCTTCATATGTTGGGTGTTTTGTGCTGTGCTCTTTCTAGGAGTGCTCCCATCTAGAGCAGTCCCTGTAAGATGTTCTGTAGAGGTGGTTTGTGGAAAGCAAATTCCCTCAGCTTTTGTTTGTCTGGGAATTGTTTAATCCCACCGTCATATCTGAATGATAGTCGTGCTGGATACAGTATCCTTGGTTCAAGGCCCTTCTGTTTCATTGTATTAAATATATCATGCCATTCTCTTCTGGCCTGTAGGGTTTCTGTTGAGAAATCTGACGTTAGCCTGATGGGTTTCCCTTTATAGGTGACCTTTTTCTCTCTAGCTGCCTTTAACACTCTTTCCTTGTCCTTGATCTTTGCCATTTTAATTATTATGTGTCTTGGTGTTGCCCTTCTTGGATCCTTTCTGTTGGGGGTTCTGTGTATTTCCGTGGTCTGTTCGATTACTTCCTCCCCCAGTGTGGGGAAGTTTTCAGCAATTATTTCTTCTAAGATACTTTCCATCTCTTTTCCTCTCTCTTCTTCTTCTGGGACCCCTGTAATACGGATATTGTTCCTTTTGGATTGGTCACACAGTTCTCTTAATATTGTTTCATTCCTGGAGATCCTTTTGTCTCTCTCTCTGTCAGCTTCTATGCGTTCCTGTTCTCTGATTTCAATTCCATCAATGGCCTCTTGCATTCTATCCATTCTGCTTATAAACCCTTCCAGAGTTTGTTTCTTTTCTGCGATCTCCTTTCTGGCATCTGTGATCTCCTTCCGAACTTCATCCCATTTCTCTTGCGTATTTCTCTGCATCTCTGTCAGCATGTTTATGATTCTTATTTTGAATTCTTTTTCAGGAAGACTGGTTAGGTCTGTCTCCTTCTCTGGTGTTGTCTCTGTGATCTTTGTCTGCCTGTAGCTTTGCGTTTTCATGGTAATAGGAATAGTCTGCAGAACTGGGACGAGTGACGGCTGGAAGGACTTCCTTTCTTGTTGGTTTGTGGCCCTCCTCTCCTGGGAGAACAGCGACCTCTAGTGGCTTGTGCTGCGCAGCTGCGCGCAGACAGGGTTTCTACTTCCTGCCCGGCTGCTATGGAGTTAATCTCCGCTGTTGCTGTGGGCGTGGCCTGGCTCGGGCAGCTACTCCAAAATGGTGGAGTCGCGTTGGAGCAGGAGCTGCTGGGAGGCTATTTATCTCCGTAAGGGGCCTCCCTGCTCCCTGCAGCCCAGGGGTTAGGGTGCCCAGAGATCCCGGATTCCCTACCTCTGGATTAAGTGACCCGCCCTGCCCCTTTAAGACTTCCAAAAAGCACCCGCCAAAACAAAACAATGACCACCAAAAAAAAAATTTTAAATTAAAAAAAAAAAATTTTTTTTAATTAAAAAAAAAAAAAGGTGGTCGTTCGTTTTTCTTTATTCTCCGGTGCCAGCCTCAGGCCTCTGCTCACCGGTCTTTCTGCCCTGTTTCCCTAGTATTGGGGTCCCTATCCCTTTAAGACTTCCAAAAAGCGCTCGCCAAAACAAAACAGCAAAAAAGCAAAAAAAAAATGGTCGCGTGCTTTTCTTATGTCCTCTGTCGCCCAGCCTCCAGTGCCTGCTCACTGTTCTTGCTGCCCTGTTTTCCTAGTATCGAGCGCCCTGCACTCTGGCCTGGATGGCTGGGGCTGGGTGTTCGGCAGTCCTGGGCTCCGTCTCCCTCCCGCTCCGACTCCTCTTCTCTCGCCGGGAGCTGGGGGGAGGGGCGCTTGGCTCCCGCCGGGCTGGGGCTTGTATCTTACCCCCTTCGCGAGGCGCTGGGTTCTCTCAGGTGCGGATGTGGTCTGGATATTGTCCTGTGTCCTCTGGTCTTTATTCTAGGAAGGGTTGTCTTTGTTATATTTTCATAGATATATGTTGTTTTGGGAGGAGATTTCCGCTGCTCTACTCACACCGCCATCTTCCGCCCCTCTCCTCTCCATCTATTTTTTAATTGGGTTGTTTGGTTTTTGATTGTTGAAGCATATGAGTTCTTTATGATGTTAATTCCTTATCAATGAGTCATTTATGAATATATTCTCCCATACTATAAGTTGTCTTTTTGTCTGCTGATGGTGTCCTTTGCTATACAGAAGCTTTTTAGTTTGATGTAGCCCCATTTGTTCATTTTTTATTGTGTTTCCCTTGCCCAAGGACATGCGTTCTGGAAAAAATTGCTCATACTTATGTTCAAGAGATTTTTGCCTGTTTTCTTCTAAGAGTTTTATGGTTTCATAACTTACATTCAGGTCTTTGAACCATTTTGAATTTACTCTTGTATGGAGTTAGACAGTAATTCCAGTATCCTTCTCTTACATGTAGCTCTCCAGTTCTCTCAACACCAGTTATTGAAGAGGCTGTCTTTTCCCCATTGTATATTCTTGGCTCCTTCATCATATGTTAGTTCATCACATATGTGTGGGTTTATATCTGGGCTCTCTTCTTTTCCATTGATCTATGAGCCTCTTCTTGTGCCAGTATCAAACTGTTTTGATTACTGTAGCTTTGTAGCAGAGATTGAAGTCAGGGAGTGAAATCCCCACAGTTTTGTTCTTTCTCAGGATTGCTTTGGCTATTCGGGGTCTTATGTTGTTCCATATGAATTTTAGAACTATTTGTCCTAGTTTATTGAAGAATGCTGTTGGTATTTTGATAGGATTGCACTGAATCTGTAAATTGGGTTGGGCAGGATGGCCATTTTGACAATATTAATTCTTCCTATCCATGAGCATGGGATAGATTTCCATTTATTTGTGTCTTCTTTAATTTCTATCAGGAGTGTGTTATAGTTTTCAGAGTACTGGCCTTTCATCTCTTTGGTTAGGTTTACTCCTAGGTATTTTATTTTTCTTGATGCTATTGTAAATGGAGTTGTTTTCCTGATTTCCCTTTCTGCTAGTTCATTGTTAGTATATATATATATATATACATGAATGCAACAGATTTCTGTGCATTAATTTTATATTCTGCAACTTTGCTGAATCCAGTTAATAGTTCTAATAGTTTTTTGTGGAATCTTTAGGGTTTTCTATGTATAATATCCTGTCATCTTCAAATAGTGACAGTTTAACTTCTTCCTTACCAATTTGGATGCCTTTTATTTCTTTGTTTTGTCTGATTGCCATGGCTAGGACCTCCAGTATGATGTTGAGTAAAAGGGGTGAGAGAGGACATCCTTGTCTTGTTCCTGATCTTAGTGGACAAGCTTTCAGCTTTTTGCTATCAAATACGATGTTGGCTGTAGGTTTGTTATATATGGCCTTTCTTATGTTGAGGTACTTGCCCTCTAAACCCATTTTGTTGAGAGGATGTTGAATTTTGCCAAATGCATTTTCAGCATCTATATAGATGATCATGTGGTTTTTATCCTTTTTTTTGTTAATGTGGTATATGATATTGATGGATTTATGAATATTGTACCATCTTTGCATCCATGGAATAAATCCCACTTGGTCATGATGGATGATCTTTTTGATGTATTTTTGGATTAGGTTTGCTAATATTTTGTTGAGTATTTTTGTCATCATCAGGGATATTGGTCTACAATTTCCTTTTTTGTGGTATCTTTGTCTTGTTTGGGTATTAGAGTGATGCTGGCCTCATAGAATGAATTTGGAAGTATTCCTTACTCTTCTACTTTTTGGAATACTTTGAGAAGGATGGGAGTTAGCTCCTCCTTAAGTGCTCCGTAGAATTTGGCTGTGAAGCTATCTGGACCTGGGATTTTGTTTTTGGGGAGTTTTTAAATTATCACGATTTCATTGCTGGCAATTGGTCTGTTCAGATCTTGTATTTCTTCCTGGGTCAGTCTTTTAAGGCTGAATTCTTCTAGAAAGTTGTCCATTCCTTCTAGGTTTTCCAGTTTATTGGCATATAATTCTTCATGGTATTTTCTAACAATTCTTTGTATTTCTATATCTGTTGTGACTATTCTTTCTTCATTTCTGATTCTGTATATGTGTGTATACTCTCTTTTTTTCTTGATAAGTCTTGCTCAGGGTTTATCTATTTATTCTTTTCTCAAAGAACCAGCTCCTGGTTTCATTTATTTTTTCTATTGTTTTATTCTTCCCTATATCATTTATTTTTCTTTAATCTTTATTATGTCTCTCCTTCTAGTAACTTTAGGTTTCATTTGTTCTTGTTCTAGTTTCTTTAATTGTGATTTTAGATTGTTTACGTGGGATTGTTCTTATTTCTTGAGGTAGGTCTGCATTGCTATGTACTTCCTTCTTAGAATGGCCTTTACAGCATCCCACAAATACTGGAGTGTTCTATTTTTATTTTCACTTATCTCCATGTATTGCCTGATTTCTGTTTTAATTTGGTCACTGATCCATTGATTATTTGGAACCATGTTGTTTAGCTTCCATGCTTTTATAGTTTTTTTTGTTTTCTTTGTGTAATTTATTTCTAGTTTCATATTATTGTCATCTTAACTATTTTTAAATTCATGTTTACCTTAACTTTTAGAATAATTTATTGAAGTTACTAAAATATTTAATGTTCTTTTCACTTACAATGTTTACATACTTTTTTCCTCCTGTGAATATAAGTACAAGAAAAGAAAGTTTCAAAGTGAAAGTAACTTTTTTCATTTTCAGCAAAATTATTAAATTTATTAAATACTTTTGAAATATATTTGGGGAGTAATCTATAAGAATTTTATAGATACAAAAATAAAAAACACTAAGAGGGAAGTCTAAAAGAATGGCATCTGAGAACAGTGGCTGCTTTATGGCCTCAAAACAGAAGTTAAGGAAAAAAATTTATAAGTGATTTATATTAATTTTTTAAATATTGAAATAATATTTTAGTTATATTGATGATGCTATTATGGATTTAACACATCTCCATATAGATCAACATAAGGCTGCCAATTTTCTTTGCCCTGACTTGGTGCTGAATATTCTATTCTTTTTAAGTAATAAATACAAATTAAAGTAGAATAATCAGAATAAAAAAATTAATTCAATTCAGTGAGAACATTTCTTTGTAAATTCAATTCTATTTTTCATTTCAGCTACAATTTTGTGTTTAGAATTGGGATAATTTTCTGTAAATGATGTGGTATTAACCCTTATTTGAAAATCTTAACTTTTATGTTTTCTGAGTTGTATGAACTTAATTTCCATAAAACCTTTATATTTTTGAACTACATATAAGTTTTGCCACCTCATGATGCTCTATGCTGATGATTATGTTTTTATAAATCCACTGAGCCTGGAACTCTTAAGTAACATAAGACATCATTTAACATGTTTTTTTAGTGAGGACACTTTGCTAGTTGCTTCCTCCCTTTCCTCCATTCCAAACCTTTAGTTTGGGCACATATCTAAAAGTGAAGGTCCTCATCAGATTCATCTCCCATAGTTATCCCACAGCAGGGATGTCTGGGTTAAATATGGTCCAGCGCTACCACAGCTGACTTGAAATGGACCCACTGAACTTAAATCTAACTACCAAAAGAGTTAGTCTAGACCCAAATAATTTACTGTACTGTTCATTTCCTTGTCTTCACTGCCATGTTAACATGTCTTTTTTTCCCAATATGTTCTTTAGATACTGGCCATTTCATGTATTTGCTTTCTTTGTCAATAGTCATACTTACCAAAAAGTTTTTATATTTGTTATTTCATAAAAATAAAGAACATCGACTAAAGAGTCTTCTTGATAAAGAGAAAAGTATCTTACTCTCCCTTTAGGAGTTTCTTCACCCTCTACTCAGATCTGCCTAAAATACTGCTTACAATAAACAGTAAGGTGTAGATGCCCATTGTACAAGACAACATGTGCTTGTTTCCTTTTTTAGGTCTTTCTTTTCTTTCTCCCTTTCATTTCTTTTTCTTTCTATTTTTTCCAGTTTTACTGAGATATAATTGACATATAACATGGTATAAGTTTAAAGTATGTAATACTATGATTTGATATATGTATATATCACATCTTTCTTTTTCTAATCTCCATTTAATTTAAATGCCACTGGGTTCAGTAATGTCTGCAAAATTTTGGGTTAAGAAAGTCACCATATGGAAACTGCAGCAAATATACTCTATGTATAAATTCATAATTCTCCCCATTCAACCAGGATATTTGTAGACCAATAGAGACTTAGTAGTACCCTCTACAAAGCTGTCTCCGAGATTTAATCCTTGATAGCAAGACAAAAGACTTGCTGTCCCTCTCTAGGAAGAAATAGTCTATGCTCTGGGTGTTGCTTTTTCCATTTTCCTTCTTTTGAAAATTCCCTTTGAGGGAACAGCTATCTTATTCTTTTCTTTGGCATTGTATATTTAGATGCATTGAAGGTATTCAGATTTATTGTTTATTCGTAAGTAATACGGAGCGAGGCACCTCATCCATCCTGATTATGAATTGACATGACACAAAGATTCTGGAGCTGGGATACAGGTGGCTCCACAGTGGCTAGGCAAGGAGACTTTTGGAATTGTATATATGGGAAGAAGGGGGGTACATGTGGTGGGGGAGGCAGCAGCCAAAGAATGAACTATATTGAAAATTTTCTTCTCCCAACATTTTTCTGTTCTTCTGAAAAATAGCATTCCTGTTTTTGGTAAGGATTGGTCCACTTTCACGAATTTTGGTCAGAATTGGTCCTCTATCCATGAGGTTCATAGACCCTGTGAGGATGTGAGCCTGAAGGCCACAATATGTGTCATGTAGGAAGCTGGTTTGAGAGAACAAATGCAAGAGAAACAGAGAAAAAGAGAGGGAGCATCCTGAAAGTGAGAGATTGTGTTGCAGTTGTCTTTGCCCGTCCTGTGGTTTGGACATGTGAGCTGACAAACGCATCACCGTATTTGGCTAACTGGGCTCA
This sequence comes from Manis pentadactyla, assembly GCF_030020395.1. Lineage (NCBI taxonomy): Eukaryota > Metazoa > Chordata > Mammalia > Pholidota > Manidae > Manis > Manis pentadactyla. Next base: position 122,624,258 of record NC_080023.1, on the reverse strand, counting down.
AGTCAGTTTTTGTCATGTGCTATCAAGAGCCTTGATAACTCAATGGATAAAAATGCAAAGTTCTTTCTCCTTTTATCTTTCTTTTTTTCCAAAGATACAGCAACAGTTCTATAAACTTCACCACTAATTCACTCTCACTCAGTGTACGCTTTCACACCTGGGATACTATTGAGAAAGGATGCATGTCAGGGAAGCTTGAGATCAATTCACTGAATAATTTTAAAAGTGGATTTACTCTGTGATGTTTCAAAACTATTCCAAAATGTCCATGGGCTACTTTTATAATAAGGAAAAGGCCCACTTTATTCTAAAAAAATTCATTCCTTGGATAAGAAGGGATAAAATTTGTATTATTTTGAAGGCCCTCAAGTTCTAGATAGGATACAGGTAGGTGCTACAATAGTAATGCAATCTATTTTAAGGTGCTTTCCTACATTTTGTTCCCAATTGTTAACATAGCAAGGAAGTTCCCTTGTTATAATTTATTTCTGATGTAATAGTGAAAGCAGTCAGCCTGGTTTTGTAGGCAAAATGTTCTCCTATTTTAGTTAAAAGTTCTATAATGGTTTATTTCTTATTTTCTCCCATTTTGTTTAAATATTCATAGTTTTGGAAATAAGTTACTTTCATCCTAATACTGTTAGGTTGGAGGAAGGAAAAACAAGGACATGCAAACAGAACAGAGAGATGCCATAGGGGGAGAACAGACCAGACCCCAAGGTCCGTGCCTTATATGGAAAGGGAACAGCTCTTCCTGAATTCCATCCTTCTGATGTGCCAACTAAGACCCGGATGTCAGCCTCCTCCCTCTTGGAAGGAAAAAAAGTTTCTAGTTGTCTATTATGTCACCTTTAGCCAATCATACCTCTCCACGCCCCCTAGGATAGCTTGCCCACTCCTCCCCCTCCTAATCCCTTATAAGACCCCACCTCCCTCACCGGGTGTGACTTCCCCAGCCTGTAATTCCCAGACCACGGAACATCACCCGGAAGTGGCATTCAAATAAACTACCTGGCCCTTTGTTGCCTCTCTTCACCTGCTTATTTTGGCTAGATTTATCTTACAAATACTACTACCAATATGAACCAGATGGGCCAGGGCTTCCCCAACCTTCAGAGATTAAGGAAAACTTGTTATAGCACCCTTTTATTTTATGGTCTGTGAGAGTCCAGATACTGCTTTTGAGATTTCCGTACATCTCTTGAAGCTTGCTTCCTCTGGGCTCCCTGGGTTTCTGCCTTAAGCACTCTCTTCACTGTTGCACACTGGAATGCCATACCTGCTAAGCAGTTTGTGACTTTGCCAAGATTTGTGAGGTTGCCAGATGGATGCTTCTCACAGGGCACAGTTAGCTTTCTATCACTCAATGGCTCCATCTTCACAGCTGCCTCTGCAGTACAATCAATAACCTCCTCTCCTTATTTTAGTCTGGACAGTTGTTCACATTTAGGTCTTGGCTTCCAAGCAGGCTAAACTGGAATTTTCCCAACAGAGGTGTGTGTGTCTCATGCAAGAGAAATCATCCCAAATGCTAGGCAAATAACATTTTTCCATTGGTAAACCAAGAAAGAGGAGTATTTGACACATACCAGGGCTAACAAAACTCTATCTGGCTGACACCTCTGTCATCACATTGGTTGGAAAGGTTGTTTCAATGATGATGCTGTCTGCAAGTCTCCTTTTCTCTCTCCATATGGTCCCCTTGAAAGATGTGAGCTGTGAAAGAGGAAAACATTGCTAAATAAGTACATGTATGGAAAAAATGTCATCTCTGACAATGTAGTCTTTTAATTAATAGACTGTGGTCATAATAACTTCCTAAGCTTTGTTTTTATTATTTGTGAACCAAATTTTTTAGGTCAGTTGGTATTATTAACTTTAAAATACAGAAGGCCTGAGATTAAAAAAAAACCTTATAATCAGTTACAAATGTAGGATTATATATTTTTTGGTGTCTTGGCATCATTTCCAAGGTGGTTTTAAGTTACAGATTTGCTAGCTTGAATTACTAGCTTTAAAGATCAGTTTCTATAGCACAAACGTCCGTAGTAAAACTCAGAGAAGCCAATGTCAACATTTATCCCTAAGTAATTTACAGTACAACTCTGTTATTAAATAACTTTTTTTTTTTGGTGCACAGTGTTGTGCCTTTTATTGTGGCGGATCCGCTTGGCCTGTTGCCTTGGTGGAGAGTTGGGATGTTTAGAGATAAGGCGGGGTAAGCCCAGGCAAGCCCCAGGCAAGCCCAGGCATAATTCTCACCAGTTTATGTACTTGGGACCACGGGGCAAATGGAGGATAAATTACTATTTTCTTATATTCCTCCTTTTTCTGTTTTATAAGTAGTAGAGGATTTGGGAAGGGGTGAAAGTTAGTCTTCAGTAACTGCTTCCTGCTGATTAGGGGTGATGAAGTTCATTTTTGTATTGATGGGGGTGGTCCTCAGATGAGTCCTTGTTCTGCAGTGGCAATGATGTGTTCCAGGTTCAATAAGGATCATCGTCTTTGGAGAGGGGTTGGTAATCTAAATTGAAGGCCGGTGTTGGGCGAGAAGACGAGTGACTGGGGAAATGGACGGTGAGCCCATGGAGGAGGATCAGGCCATGAGGGTTCCCAAAGCAGCTCAGGTTCCCAGAGGAAGAGCAAAGTCAATGGGACAGCCTCATCCGAAGTCACGGCACCAATGAAAGGGTATCTCACCGCAACCCTCCTTACCCAGGATGACTCAGGAGACATGGGCCCACGCAAGAGATTTTATTATCTGAAAGAGAAAGTGGCTGCCCCAGAGGGAGGGGGGAAGAGAGACAGAGAGAGAGAGAGAGAGACAGAGAGAGCAGCGGGACAGAGAGAGAGAGAGAGGGAGAGAGAGTAGGGAGAGCAGGGGGACAGAGAGACAGAGACAAAGAGAGAGAGGGCAGCCTAAATAACTCTTTATTCAGAAATTTATGCAGCACCACCTGGGGGAGTTCTTGCAATGAAGAATTTTGCAGAAGATGCTTAACATAGCTTAAGAGAGTAGGAATGTCATTTAGGTATTCATGAATATGCACTTCTTTTGTATATGAACTTGTAAAAATTAAAATCAATCTAATTCAGTATTTTTTCAGGGAAAAACATTATCTGATTTTTGACAATTTTTTGAGAGACTCACATGTACCAGGCACTATTTGAGTCACTGCAAAGATGGAAAGTTGTGTAAGATAATGCCCTGTCCACAAGAAACTTACAGTAGGGAGAACACAATAACTAAATAATAATAATAATAGTAGCCAACTCCTACAGAGTACTTACTTCCGTAATGGGCACTGTTCTAAGTGCTTCTCATTGAATCCTTTACAAGCACATGAAGAAAGTGAGACAGTCAAGTAATAAGTAATAGTTATTGAGCACTAATATATGTCAAGACACTATTCTAAATGCTTTATATATATTAGTATATGCTAGTTCATTTAATTTTCATGTAAAGTCTGGAAGATTAGTAGTGCTATTTTACAGATTAATTAATCTAATCCTTAAAACAAGCTTATTAATTAGGCTTTATTATTGTTCCTTTTTGCAGACATAACCTGAGGTGTAGAGAAAAATAGTGATTAAATAACTTGGCCATGGTGACACATTTAGTAAGTGGTGGAGCCAGGAATCAAACAAACAATCTAATGCCAAGGTCTTTATTTTGACCACTCTTACATAAACCTTCCTTACTATAAAATTTCATTATGTATGCATTTAATTTACATGAATTCAACCATATGCACTGAGAGACTGAGGCAAGAATTTGAATGTAGAGGGCAGTTCTTCTTCTCATTTTACTCAGTTGGCCCATGCTTTGGAGAGAGTGTGTTACAGGAGATGAAGAATTGCTGTGCTCGGTTCCTATGATTCTCATAGTGTGGACATGTTATCAGAGTGAGGGTGACTTTAACTTTAATGATTATGTATACAATAGGTTTCCCCTGTGCAAGCCAATTCATTTCATCTGGGGTGCAACAGTGATGTCTTTCAATGCTGAAGGAGAGTGCAGTAGACCTAGGGAGAGCAGTAAGGTGCTAAGCTGGTATCTTCTTAAGAAAGTTCTAGGAATTTTTTGGATTATAACTTTTTTCTCTTGCTCTCTAACTTTGGAGCCTAACCCCTGTGTAAGATGTAAGGCTGCTGTTTACAATGATTATAAATGAAGGCAAAATATGGTGTCATTGGCAAAGTAGGAGCCAAAAGCAACAGTGAGTCAAAGGAGAGCAGAGCTCTCACAGTCTGGGAGATGAGAGCTTTCTTGGGAAATCAGGAAGAAGTTAATGGAGGAGAGGATATTTGAGATAGACCCTGAAGGATATACCATTCTGACAGCCAGAGCAAGAGAGAGTTATGTGTAGGAGGAAGATCCTGAGGAAAGGTACATGGGGGGATGGGGAAAGCTCAGGGTAGGACTGGTAAGTAGCTAGTTGTGGCTGGTGCCATGACTCCATCTAGAAAAGTGCTGAAAAGTAAGTGTGGAAAGATAAGCAGTGCCCCATTTTATAGAGGCCTTTGTAGGGGGAGAAAAAGTTTGTCCCTGGCTGGGTCTGAAAAGTAACCTGACAAAGACAGGTTAACAGGACAAAAGCATAACATTTAATATAAATTTTATTTGATATGGGAGTCTTCATAAGAAAATGAAGACCCAGTTAGACCTATGTACTTTTATGCTAAGTATGATGAAGAGTAGACAGTCATAGAGAAATATGACAGGTAAAGGAGTATGAGCAAATTATAACTAACTGGGGAAAACTTACCAAGGTCTGTTAGTTAGGGTTCTTCTAGGCATCCCTTTGTCTTCAGAGATAAGGATGCTTCTTTCCTCCAGGCATAGAGAAGGCACATCTCACAGAAAGGTTTTTTGGCTTATTTCAGGGAAGAGGGTGTAAAGGGAGAAGGTCAGAGTAACCTTCCTGTGTCTGCCATTTTATCAGTTCTTCAGCTGAAAATATTCAAAATGGCAGGGTGCCCTATTTTGGGGCAAAGTGTCCTGAACCTCATCACCTTCAATGCCAAGTTGAGGAGTTTGTACTCAGAGGTTTTGAGTAATGACATCATCAGAGCTATGCTTTAGGAAGATTAATGTGGCAGGGATGTATAAAACCAGGTGGAATCAGGAGCAGCATTAAGCATACTAGTTAAAGGTGTAATGCAGTAACCTGGGAAAATATAATAGACATAAGTTATATGAGACACTGTGGTTTGCAAAAAATGGGATGTACCAACTTGATGTAGCCTAAGCCGAAAACGAAAGTATATTATAAGGGAACTGAGATGACTCAGAGAACCCTGGGGCAGGTGGGCCTGGGCTTAATAGGCTTTAAATTCTAGGCCTCTTATTTAAACTGACTGCTATAGAGAACCTGGGTTGGGCCCCAGCAATTTACTTACATGGTCAAATATTTTTGTAAAATTTGTAAAAGTAAGATATTTTAATCACAGTTGATTAAAATCACTGTCTCTCCACTCATTCACTCCTGGAGTCTGCACCAGCCACCACTATTTTTTCTCTCGGGAGAGGGTTGAAAGCAGGGAAAGCTGCCTCCACTATACCTGAAGTTGAGGACTATTCAGTATTTTGCAACAGTCATATGTTTTCTTTTTTTTAGGTTCATATCATTTCTAGTCCTCAGATGGAGGATTTAAGTACACATGCCAATTTGAGGTTCTCTTTAGGGTCTACATAGAACAAGATGGCCTGTTCATTGTAAAACTGTTTCAGCCTTGCAGCATGGGTACAATGACGAGTTGAGGATTTTACTTTTTTTTTTTGTTTTTTTTGTTATCATTAATCTACAATCACATGAAGAACATTATGTTCACTAGGCTCTCCCCCTCACCAAGTCCCCCCCACAAACCCCACTAGAGTCACTGTCCATCAGCATAGCAAGATGCTGCAGAATCACTACCCATCCTCTCCGTGTTGCACAGCCCTCCCCTTTCCCCCACCCCCCACATTATATATGCCAATCACAAGACGCCCTTTCTTCTTCTCCACCCCTATCCCTCCCCACCCTCCCATTCTCCCCAGCCCCTTAACCACTGGTAACTGTTAGTCCATTCCTGGTTCTGTGATTCTGCTGCTGTTTTGCTCCTTCAGTTTTTCTTTGTTGTTATACTCCACATATGAGTGAAATCATTTGGTATTTGTCTTTCTCCACTTGGTTTATTTCACTGAGCATAATACCTTCTAGTGCCATCCATGTTGCTGCAAATTGTAGGATTTGTTTTCTTCTGATGGCTGAATAATATTACATTGTGTATATGTACCACATCTTCTTTATCCATTCATCTACTGATGGACGCTTAGGTTGCTTCCATTTCTTGGCTACTGTAAATAGTGCTGCAATAAACATAGGGGTGCATCTGTCCTTTTCAAACTGGGCTGCTGCATTCTTAGGGTAAATTCCTAGAAGTGGAACTCCTGGGTCAAATGGTAAGTCTATTTTGAGCATTTTGAGGAACCTCCATACTGCTTTCCACAATGGTTGGACTAATTTACATTCCCACCAGCAGTGTTGGAGGGTTCCCCTTTCTCCACAACCTCGCCAACATTTGTTGTTGTTTGTCTTTTGGATGGTAGCCATCCTTACTGGTGTGAGGTGATATCTCATTGTGGTTTTAATTTGCATTTCTCTGATAACAAGCGATGTGGAGCATCTTTTCATGTGTCTGTTGGCCATCTGAATTTCTTCTTTGGAGAACTGTCTATTCAGTTCCTCTGCCCATTTTTTAATTGGATTATTTGCTTTTTGTTTGTTGAGGTGCGTGAGCTCTTTATGTATTTTGGATGTCAAGCCTTTATCGGATGTGTCATTTACGAATATATTCTCCCATACTGTAGGGTACCTTTTTGTTCTATTGATGGCATCCTTTGCTGTACAGAAGCCTTCTAGCTTGATATAGTCCCACTTGTTCATTTTTGATTTTGTTTCCCTTGCCTGGGGAGATATGTTCATGAAGAAGTTGCTCATTTTATGTCTAAGATTTTTGCCTATGTTTTTTTCTAAGAGTTTTATGGTTTCATGACTTACAGTCAGGTCTTTGATTCATTTCGAATTTACTTTTGTGTATGGGGTTTGACAGTGATCCAGTTTCATTCTCTTACATGTAGCTATCCAGTTTTGCCAGCACCATCTGTTGAAGAGACTGTCATTTCCCCATTTTATGTCCATGGTTCCTTTATCATATATTAATTGGCCATAAATGTTTGGGTTAATGTCTGGAGTCTCTATTCTGTTCCACTGGTCTGTGGGTCTGTTCTTGTGCCAGTACCAAATTGTCTTGATTACTGTGGCTTTGTAGTAGAGCTTGAAATTGGGGAGCGAGATTCCCCCCACTTTTTTCTTCCTTCTCAGGATTGCTTTGGCTATTCAGGGTCTTTGGTGGTTCCATATGAGTTTTTGAACTATTTCTTCCAGTTCATTGAAGAATGCTGTTGGTAATTTGATAGGGATTGCATTGAATGTGTATATTGCTTTGGGCAGGATAGCCATTTTGACGATATTAATTCTTCCTAGCCAGGAGTATGGGATGAGTTTCCATTTGTTAGTGTCCTCTTTAATTTCTCTTAAGAGTGTCTTGTAGTTTTCAGGGTATAGGTCTTTCACTTCCTTGGTTAGGTTTATTCCTAGGTATTTTACTCCTTATGATGCTATTGTGAATGGAAATGTTTTCCTGATTTCTCTTTCTATTGGTTCATTGTTAGTGTATAGGAAAGCCACAGATTTCTGTGTGTTAATTTTGTATCCTGCAACTTTGCTGAATTCCGACATTAGTTCTAGTAGTTTTGCAGAGGAGTCTTTAGGATTTTTATGTACAATATCATGTCATCTGCTAATAGTGACAGTTTGACTTCTTCTTTACCAATCTGGATTCCTTGTATTTCTTTGTTTTGTCTAATTGCTGTGGCTAGGACCTACAGTACTATGTTGAATAACAGTGGGGAGAGTGGGCATCCCTGTCTTGTTCCTGATCTCAGAGGAAAAGCTTTCAGCCTCTCGCTGTTCAGTATGATGTTAGCTGTGGGTTTATCATATATGGCCTTTATTATGTTGAGGTACTTGCCCTCTATGCCCATTTTGTTGAGAGTTTTTATCATGAATGGATGTTGAATTTTGTTGAATGCTTTTTTAGCATCTGTGGAGATGATCATGTGATTTTTGTCCTTCTTTATGTTGATGTGGTGGATGATGTTGATGGATTTTCGAATGTTGTACCATCCTTGCATCCCTGGGATGAATCCCACATGGTCATGGTGTATGATCCTTTTGATGTTTTTTAGAATTCGGTTTGTGCGGGAGTCCAGCTCCAGCCTAGGGGTGGGATGCCCGAAGTTGCAGGACGGAGTCGGCGTATGGATAGACAGGACACGGAGTCAGATGGAGGTGGTCTCTCGACAAAGTGTCGATGACAGCTTTATTTATACCATTTTGCACAAGGATATGATTATTTTTTATTGTTCTGATGATTCATTAGTATAGGCAGTTGGTTAATAAGCATAGGCAAGCTTTTTTCTTTCTTTTCCTTTCTAATCTATTCATGGTTGGTCAAGCATTAGACAGGTGATTGTTTTTCTGTTTTTTGACCGAAATTTTTCTTGTCAACATGTACTCTATTGTTTTTTACATTTCTATGCAACGCAGTTTCTAAGTAGTGCATGTGACCGTAGGAGTGTGCAGTATGTAGCAGCGACTATGGAGTCTATCAGTTCAGGGTGAAATACAGGTCACCTAGTGCCACAGTTAGCTAGGATTCTTTTCCACAAAAATATTCTTAAAAGGTTTAATTTATACTTAATCTAAAATCATAAACTCATATCTTCACTTTATACTCCCTTATAGGGCACAGTAGGCAGCAAACGAAATTTCCTCTTCTTATCTACATTTCTCTTTCTTCTGTGGGGATACTAAAATCTCCTTGACATATGCTACACAGGTCTCCATGACTCTACTACTGCAGGGACTAAACAAGTTCTTACGTGGTGAACAATGCAAGAGCATTCATATCATAGAAACTGTTTCTGTTTTAACTACAAACCTTAAACTATAAACAATTATGTCAAATATAATGTATGATTATTCATTTGATTTTTATACTTTATATGTGAATCTGATAAAATGTTAATGTTGTAGGTAAATGCAAGATATAGATAGAAAGCATGATTTAGAACTGTAAGAAGGCAGGTGTAGATGATCAAGTTTGTGCCTACAGACCAGGTCTTAATCCAAGCTGAACAAGGGCAACAAAACATCCACAGGTGTAGAAGATTTCTCTCAAAACTGGGGAGGTGAGGTTCTAAGCCTCACCTCTGTTGGCCCCCTTTTTCTCACCTGATGGCCCCCCTGCAACTGTGCCTGTCTTAGGTTGTTCCTCCCTTGAGGAATCTTACCCGTCTCTGGCTAACCAGCCATCTTACGGGGCCATACAGGGAGATGTAAAGCTGGTAAGTGAGAGAGAAGTAATATTCTTTGAAAAGGTTAGTTTTTCACTTCTTTACAGATTTATGCTCCATGGCTTCTATGCCCAGCACTTGTTTTAAGGTATCTTTACTTCCTGGAAAATTACAGTACTTGGTAATTTCACATATGAGGCACAAATTCTAGTAAAGGGCTGTGATTAGGAAAGAAGAAAAACAAACTATAGAAGTAGTAGAGGGAAGAAAACATGAAATGATTAATTGAGTGTCAACAGAGTTATTCTATTCAATATTTTCTCATGACTCTATTTCTATAAAACTTTCCATCACTAGTTTCACTAGCATTGTAAACAAGGGGGGCATTCTCAGTGGAAATGGGGTGGTCAATGTTTGACTAACAGCAGGTATCAGTACTTTATGCTAAGATCACCATTTGGTGATCCTGCGTGTTCTATTCTTCAGGAGCACTGTCCTGAAAAGCTTTTGGGAAGTTTATGTTCTCATCCTTTCCACACTGCTCAGCAAAGGTTAGTTAACCCTTGGCAACAATGCAAGCAAAAACAAAGCCAAAAGTATAATGGAAAATAACAAAATCAAGGTGGGTAATAGAGGGAGCCAGCTGCAAAGGCCCCTGCCTTATGGGGGTCTTCTTCCAGCCTGAGCTTTGCTACACAGCTTGAGTAGCATGGCTCCCAGCAGGTTTGCTAATATTTTGTTGAGTATTTTTGCATCTATGTTCATCAGGGATATTGGTCTGCAGTTTTGTTTTTTGGTGGGGTCTTTGCCTGGTTTTGGTATTAGGGTAATGTTGGCTTCATAGAATGAGTTTGGGAGTATTCCCTCCTCTTCTATTTTTTGGAAAACTTTAAGGAGAATGGGTATTATGTCTTCTCTGTATGTGTGATAAAATTCCGTGGTAAATCCATCTGGCCCAGAGGTTTTGTTTGTAGGTAGTTTTTTATTACCGCTTCAATTTCGTTGCTGGTAATTGGTCTGCTTAGATTTTATGTTTCTTTCTGGGTCATTCTTGGATGCTTGTATTTTTCTAGGAAGTTGTCCATTTCTCCCAGGTTTTCCAGCTTGTTAACATATAGGTTTTCATAGTATTCTCTAGTAATTCTTTGTATTTCTGTGGGGTCTGTCGTGATTTTTTCATTTCTTGTTTCTGATTCTGTTGATGTGTGTTGATTGTCTTTTTTTCTTAATAAGTCTGGCTAGAGGCTTATCTATTTTGCTTATTTTCTTGAAGAAACCAGCTCCTGGTTTCATCTATTTTTTCTACTGTTTTATTCTTCTCAATTTTATTTATTTCTTCTCTGATCTTTATTATGTCCCTCTGTCTGCTGACTTTAGGCCTCATTTGTTCTTCTTTTTCCAATTTTGACAATTGTGACATTAGACTATTCATTTGAGATTGTTCTTCCTTCTTTTAATATGCCTGGAATGCTATATACTTTCCTCTTAAGACTGCTTTTGCTGCGTCCCACAGAAGTTGGGGCTTTGTGTTGTTGTTGTCATTTGTTTCCATATATTGCTGGATCTCCATTTTAATTTGGTTGTTGATCTATTGATTATTTAGGAGCATGTTGTTAAGCCTCCATGTGTTTGTGAGCCTTTTTGCTTTCTTTGTACAATTTATTTCTAGTTTTATACCTTTGTGGTCTGAAATGTTCGTTGGTAGGATTTCAATCTTTTGGAATTTACTGAGGCTCTTTTTGTGGCCTAGTACATGATCTATTCTTGAAAATGTTCCATGTGCACTTGAGAAGAATGTGTATCCTGTTGCTTTTGGTTGTAGAGTTCTGTAGATGTCCATTAGGTCCATCTGTTCTAGTGTGTTGTACAGTGCCTCTGTTTTCTTACTTATTTTTTGTCTGGTGGATCTGCCCTTTGGAGTGAGTAGTGTGTTAAAGTCTCCCAAAATGAATGCATTTCATTCTATTTCCTCCTTTAATTCTGTTAGTATTTGTTTCACATATATTGGTGCTCCTGTATTGGGTACATATATGTTTATAATGGTTATATCCTCTTGTTGGACTGAGCCTTTTATCATTATGTAGTAGCCTTCTTATCTCTTGTTACTTTCTTTGTTTTAAAGTCTGTTTTGTCTGATACTAGTATTGCAACTCCTGCTTTTTTCTCCCTGTTGTTTGCATGAAATATCTTTTTCCACCCCTTGACTTTTAATCTGTGCATGTCTGTGGGTTTGAGGTGAGTCTCTTGTAAGCAGCATATAGATGTGTCTTGCTTTTTTATCCATTCTATTACTGTGTCATTTGATTGGTGTATTCAGTCCATTTACATTTAGGGTGATTATTGAAAGATATGTACTTATTGCCATTGCAGGCTTCAGATTTGTGGTTACCAAAGGTTCAAGGTTAGCTTGTTTACTACCTTACTGTCTAACTTAACTCACTTATTGAGCTATTTTAAACACAGTCTGGTGATTAATTCTCTCCCTTCTTATTCTTTGTCCTTCATTGTTCATACGTTGGGTGTTTTGTTCTGTGCTCTTTTTAGGAGTGCTCCCATCTAGAGCAGTCCCTCTAAAATACCCTGTAGAGGTGGTTTGTGGGAGGCTAATTCCCTCAACTTTTGCTTGTCTGGGAATTGCTTAATTCCTCCTTCATATTTAATTGATAATCGTGCTGGATACAGTGTTCTTGGTTCAAAGCCCTTCTGTTTCATTGCATTAAATATATCATGCCATTCTCTTCTGGCCTGTAAGGTTTCTGTTGAGAAGTCTGAAGATAGCCTGATGGGTTTTCCTTTGTAGGTGACCTTTTTTCTCTCTCTGGCTGCCTTTAATACTCTGTCCTTGTCCTTGATCTTTGCCATTTTAATTATTATGTGTCTTGGTGTTGTCCTCTTTGGGTCCCTTCTCTCAGGAGTTCTGTGTGCTTCCGTAGTCTGATCAACTATTTCCTCCCCCCATTTGGGGAAGTTCTCAGCAATTATTGCTTCAAAGACACTTTCCCTTTTTCTCTCTCCTTCTTCTAGTAACCCTATAATGCGGATATTGTTCCTTTTGGAATGGTCACACAGTTCTCTTAATATTGTTTCATTCCTGGAGATCCTTTTATCTCTCTCTGTGTCAGCTTCTATGCGTTCCTATTCTCTGGTTTCTATTCCATCAATGGCCTCGTGCATCTCATCCATTCTGCTTATAAATCCTTTCACAGATTGTTTTACTTCTGTAATCCCCCTCCGGATGTCATCCCTTAGCTCTTGTATATTTCTCTGCAGCTCTGCCAGCATGTTTATCATTTTTATTGTGAATTCTTTTTCAGGGAGACTCATTAGGTCTGTCTCTGCAGATCCTCTCTCAGGTGTTGTCTGAACTATCTTGGACTGGACTAAATTTTTTTGCCTTTTCATGGTGATAGCGGTGGCTGTAGGCAGGTTGCAGGTGTGTCAGTTGGGAAAAGAAAGTCCTTTCCTGCTTGCTGGATGCCTTGCCCTTCTCCGCTGCCTGTGTCAGTTACCCGCACTCCTGGAGCAGCCACCGGGTCAATCCCCTAAGCTGCTGTGGGCACAGTCTCTGTCAGAGAAGCACGGAGCCCTGCGGGGAGTTGCAGGCATGCCACGTGCACTCCTCTGCAATAGCGGTGCCCCTGCCAGGCAGCTGTGTGCCAGCAGCGGCCTTTGGGTCTCGCCCAGGTGGCTGTGCATCGGGTTGGGATTCTGGTCAGCTGCTGGGAGCCCAGCTGCTCCCTCTGGCACCACTGCAGGTGTGCGCAGACCTCTCCCGGGCTCCTCTGGTGCCATTGCCGCCGACGCACGTGGGCCGCATCTGGGCTGTTCGGTTGCTGCTGTGGCGGGCTTGCACGTGCTGTTCCTGGTCCCGTCTGGTGACACTGGTGAATGTGATCTGCTCCCGGTCCCCCCCGGCGTGTGCTTTCACTCTCCCATTGCTGGGCCAGTGTGTCAGGGTCCGCACCAGTTGCAGGAATGACTGGCTGGCTGCTTAGTGCCATGAGGGGCTTCAGAGCTGTGCTTCCTTCCCAGGGTTTAGGGCACCTAAAGTTCCCTGGGATTCTAAGTGTGCCGGGATGACTTTGTCCAGCTGTGGGGTCCCTGTCTCTTTAAGACTTGCAGAAAGCACTCGCTTTTCTTTTGTCTCAGGGGCGCTGGTTGTGAGGACCTGCCCACAGGTTTTGCTTTTCTGTTTCTCTAATATCCAGCACCCCGTGCACCTTGTGTCTGCACTCTGGGTGCGGATTTCTAGAGCTGGTTGTTTAGCAGTCCTGGGCTTTCACTCCCTCCCCATTCTCACTCCTTTCTTCCCGCCGGGTTCTGGGGTGGGGGAGTGTTCGGGTCCCACCTGGCCACAGCTTGTATCTTACCCCCTTCGTGTGATGTTGAGTTCTCGCAGATGTAGATGTATCCTGGCTGTTGTACTGCATCCACTGGTGTCTCTTTTAGGAATAGTTGTATTTATTGTATTTTCATAAATATATATGTTTTGGGGAGGAGATTTCCACTGTACAACTCACGCCGCCATCTTCCCGTGATCCCCTTGGTTTGCTAATATTTTATTGAGTATTTTTGCATCTACATTCATCAGGGATACTGGTCTGTAATTTTCTTTTTTGGTGGGATCTTTGCCTGGTTTTGTTATTAGGGTGATGTTGGCTTCATAGAATGAGTTTGGGAGTATTCCCTCATCTTCTATTTTTTGGAAAACTTTAATGAGAATGGGTATTATATCTTCTCTGTATGTCTGATAAAATTCCGAGGTAAATTCATCTGGCCCAGGGGTTTTGTTCGTGGGTAGTTTTTTGATTACCGCTTCAATTTCTTTGCTCATAATTGGTTTGTTTAACTTTTGTGTTTCTTCCTTGGTCAGTCTTGGAAGGTTGTATTTTTCTAGGAAGTTGTCCATTTCTTCTAGGTTTTCCAGCTTGTTAGCATATAGGTTTTCATACTAGTCTTTAATAATTCTTTGTATTTCTGTGGAGTCTGTCGTGATTTTTCCATTCTCGTTTCTGATTCTGTTGATATGTGTTGATTCTCTTTTAGTCTTAATAAGTTTGGCTAGAGGCTTATCTATTTTGTTTATTTTCTCAAAGAACCAGCTCTTAGTTTCATTGATTTTTTTCTATTGTTTTATTCTTCTCAATTTTGTTTATTTCTTCTCTGATCTTTATTATATCCCTCCTTCTGCTGACTTTAGGCCACATTTGTTCTTCTTTTTCCAGTTTTGATAATTGTGATGTTAGACTATTAATTTGGGATTGTTCTTCCTTCTTTAAATATGCCTGGATTGCTATATACTTTCCTCTTAAGACTGCTTTCACTGCATCTCACAATAGCTGGGCCTGTGTGTGTTCTTGTTGTCATGTTTCCGTATATTCCTTGATCTCTATTTTAATTTGTTCATTGATCCATTGATAATTTAGGAGCATGTTGTTAAGCCTCCATGTGTTTGTGAGCCTTTTTGTTTTCTTTGTAGAATTTAGTTCTAGTTTTATACCTTTGTGGTCTGAAATGTTGGCTGGTAGAATTTCAATCTTTTTGAATTTACTGAGGCTCTTTTTGTGGCCTAGTATGTGGTCTATTCTGGAGAATGTTCCATGTGCACTTGAGAAGAATGTGTGTCCTGTTGCTTTTGGATGTAAAGTTCTATAGATGTCTATTATGTCCATCTGTTCTAGTGTGCTGTTCAGTGCCTCTGTGTCCTTACTTATTTTCTGTCTGGTGGATCTGCCCTTTGGAGTGAGTGGCATGTTAAAGTCTCCTAAAATGAATGCATTGCATTCTATTTCCTCCCTTAGTTCTGTTAGTATTTGTTTCATATATGCTGGTGCCTCTGTGCTGGGTGCATATTTATTTATAATGGTTATATCCTCTTGTTGGATTGAGCCCTTTATCATTATGTAATGTCCTTCTTTATCTCTTGTGACTTTCTTTGTTTTGAAGTCTATTTTGTCTGATACTAGTCCTGCAACACCTGCTTTTTTCTCACTGTTGTTTGCATGAAGTATCTTTTTTCCATCCCTTGACTTTAAGTCTGTGCATGTCTTTGGGTTTGAGGTGAGTCTCTTGTAAGCAGCATCTAGATGGGTGTTGCTTTTTTTTTATCCATTCTATTACTCTGTGTCTTTTGATTGGTACATTCAGTCCATTTACATTTAGGGTGACTATTGAAAGATATGTACTTATTGCCATTGCAGGCTTTAGATTCGTGGTTACAAAAGGTTCAAGGTTAGCTTCTTTAGTATCTTACTGTCAAACTTAACTCATTTACTGAGCTATTATAAACACTGTCTGATGATTTCTTATTTCTCTCCCTTCTTTTTCTTCCTCGTCCATTCTTTATATGTTGGTTGTTTTATTTTGTGCTTTTTTTGTTTCCTTTAACTGCTTTTGTGTGTAGTTTATTTTATTTTTTGCCTTTAGTTAGTATTTCATTGGTCTCCTTTGTTTGCTGTGATTTTGTTTTCTCTGGTGACATCTATTTAGTCTTAGGAGTGCTCCCATCTAGAACAGACCCTCTAAAATACCCTGTAGAGGTGGTTTGTGGGAGTCAAATTCCCTCAACTTTTGCTGGTCTGGGAATTGTTTAATCCCTCCTTCATATTTAAATGATAATCGTGCTGGATACAGTGTTCTTGGTTCAAGGCCCTTCTGTTTCATTGCATTAAATATATCATGCCATTCTCTTCTGGCCTGTATGGTTTCTGTTGAGAAGTCTGATGATAGCCTGATGGGTTTTCCTTTGTAGGTGTCCTTTTTCCTCTATCTGCCTTTGAAACTCTGTCCTTGTCCTTGATCTTTGCCATTTTAATTATTATGTCTTGGTGTTGTCCTCCTTGGTCCCTTCTGTTGGGAATTTGGTATACTTCCATGGTCTGATCGATTATTTCCTCCTGCAGTTTGGGGAATTTTCAGCAATTATTTCTTCAAAGACACTTTATATCCCTTTTTCTCTCTCTTCTTCTTCTGGTACCCCTATAATGTGGATATTGTTCCTTTTGCATTGGTCACACAGTTCTCTTAATATTGTTTCATTTCTGGAGATCCTTTTTTCTCTTTCTGCATCAGCTTCTATGCGTTCCTGTTCTCTGGTTTCTATTCTATCAATGGCTTCTTGCATCTTATCCATTCTGCTTATAAATCCTTCCAGAGATTGTTTCATTTCTGTAATCTCCCTCTGGACGTCATCCTTTTGCTCTTGTATATTTCTCTGCAGCTCCGTCATCATGGTTATGACCTTTATTTTGATTTCTTTTTCAGGAAGACTGGTTAGGTCTACCTCCTTCTCAGGGGCTGACTCTATGATTTTGGTCTTTATCAAATTCTTTTTCCTTTTCTTGGTGATAAAGATAGTTTATGGAACTGGTGTGTGGGACGGCTGGGAGAACGTCCCTTCTTCCTGGTTTGTGGCCTTCCTCTCCTGGGAGAACAGCGACCTCTAAAGGCTTATGTTGGGCAGCTGTGCACCGACAGGGCTTCTCATTCTTGCCCAACAGCTATGGAATATAAGCTCCGCGGTTGCTGTGGAGTTAAGTTTGCGTTTGCTATGGGTGCGGCCTGCTCCGGGCTGCTACTCCGATATGGCGGAGCCCTGTCGGAGGGGAAATGGCCAGGAGGCTGTTTATCTTTGTGAGGGGCCTCCGAGCTGCATTGCTGCCCAGGGGGTTTGGGCGCCCAGAATTCCCCGGGATTCCCAGTTGTTGGGCTAAGTGTCCCCGGATGCTTTCTGTCCAGCTGTGCGGTCCCTGTCCCTTTAAGACTTTCAAAAAGCACTCGCTTTTCTTTGTCCCAGGGGTGCTGGCTGTGGGGAACCACTCACATGTCTTACTGCCCTGTTCCCCTAGTATCCAGCACCCCATGCACTCTGTGTGTCTGCGCTCAGGTGCAGATGGCTAGGGCTTGGTGTTTAGCAGTCCTGGGCTCCCTCTCCATTCCTGCTCCAACTCCTCTCCTCCCACCGTGAGCTGGGGTGAGGGGCACTTGGGTTCTGCCGGGCCGTGGCTTGTATCTCACCCCCTTTGTGAGGCGCTGGATTCTCGCTGGTTTGGATGTAGTCTGGCTGTTGTCCTGTGTCTTCTGGTCTCTCTTTTAGGAAGTGTTGTATTTGTTGTATTTTCAAAAATATATATGGTTTTGGGAGGAGATTTCCCCTGCTCTACTCAAGTCACCATCTTGACTCTGCCTTGAGTTGAGGCTTTTAAAATACATTTTTTGAAGACTCAGAGAGAAGCTCATATACAAACAAAATGTAAAATATTCAGAAAGTGGATAAACCTTTAATGTGCATTTTAACTCTAATTGACAAGATACTTTGGAACATTTCAGGAAAACAAGGAAGAACTAGATTACTGATTTGGAGAAATATGAAGGGTACCTCCTTTTATCATTTTAAGATTTATTTATTGAACTAATTTATTTTTGAATACATTTTTATTTTTACTTAGATAAAAAGTAAAGGACTCTGAAACAAGTGATAAAGATGATGGTCACACCAAAAATTGAAATTCAAGAGAATAATTTCAGATCACTCCAAAAGCAATCATTCAAAGGAAAAGATAAATCTGAAAATAAGTGGCGAATAAGCTCCAGATTATTTCATACCACAATTGACAAAGAGGAGTGAATTATAGGAACACATTGGCAAAAGTTGTAAATTCATGGCTGATTTGACATGAAATAGTGACATCCATAGGGATAACATAAGACTCATAATTACTACTCACCGAAACAAATAGCAACTGTGAGTGTTTCCAATTCAAAGAATATTTAAGATTAGTCACTGCATAAGAAAACTGGAATGTGCTAAAATCTTACTTTTCTAAGAAAGAAATATATGATAGAAGTTCCCTTAAATTGAGAACAATCCTAAAAACTTACATGACTTTATCAATAACAAGATATGAGGCTAATATAAAGTTTTCTAAATTATCAGTAATAAAAGCCAAATTTTAATATTCTAACCTAGGGCAAAAATTTAATTATCTATCTGTTCTCTCCATAGAGAATAATATTACCAAATTATCACACGGAGAAACAATTGGAGAGTATCTAGACAGTGGATGCAGGAAAATTACTTAAGAGGTATGTCAGGCGATTGATTAACAAAAATTGTATTGTACATTTCATTTTTATGGGTTCTATAGTATTTGAGGTATTGATCAGCTTTTAAAAACCTGTCACTTTTGTAATTAATATACTAAACAAGTATTCATATTCATACCATACTAATATTAATTTTATATTCATAATTTTATGTTTTTTTTAAAGAGGTCCCCCCCACCCCCAAATTGTCTAAGTGTCAGGGACTACAAAAGTTGGAATCACCCCCAGCCACTGGGCTGGACTGGATCCAGAAGGCCACCAGGAAACCACATAGTTCTCTCTTGCTCTCAACTGTCTGCTTTTTCTTGTGGCTGGGCCACAGCTAAAGGGCTTTCCCTGCTCTCTCTTAGTTTGCATATGGCGAAGTACAGCTTTCCCACAGCTACCAGCATATATATATATAAAACAAGGTTCCAGCAGACATATTAAGAGACTTTAGATGGCCTCTTGGTCCCAATTCCAAATTCCTGAAAGAACAAATAGAATAGGTTTAGATAGGGTGTGTGCATCTGCCGGCTTAGTCAACTACAGCCAAAGAGATCAAAGTCACATGGTGTATGCATGGCTGCTGGAAGCAGGGCCAGGGCTTGCTTAAGGCCTGGTCATCAGAGAATGGGGTTGGCTCCTGAACTGGTCAAATCCCAAAAGCATCCTCCAGAGGTTGAACTAGAGAAGTCCTGAGTGGGAATGAAAACACATGAGCACAGAAAGAAAAGCTAGAGAGTTTCACATCTGATGAGATTAGGGTGGGGAGCAAAACAAGAAGCCAAATGGGAGGAGCACCCATTCTGGCTCATTACAGGATAGGAATGATGATCAAAGCAAGGGTCAGGGGGGCAGACTAAATTCTCAGAGTGGCAGCAGGTAAACCAGTTGTCCTTCCCAGTCTAGAAATTCACTTTCTTGGGCTAATCTTTGGAGGCTTTGAGGTGTATTTGATTAAGTGAGGCCATTTTTCCTTTTAACATTTCAAAGCTCATTTGTTATCTGTGAGAATTTTTTAAGAAAGAGTTGACCTCTTTATAGCTCATCAAGATTTTCAAATGCTACTTTCATAATACTATAGTTACAGACTGATGTTAACTTAGTAAGTTCTAAAATTAAAAATAATAAAAAATAAAGTGTTACCTAGCATATTGAATGACCCTAGTCCCTGGCAAATATATATATATTTACAGCAATTTGTCTACTCTTTTTTTCTTAAGTCAGATCTTTGAAATGTGTTCCTACAAGAATAGAAACAGCTAGAATACACCTCTAATACATACACACACACAAAACCCTCTTGCTTTTTCATTCCTTTCCCCCATTTCTTTATCTCATTCCAAAAACCTGCTACTGGAAAACAGGATCCCAGCTAAGATACTTTGTGGGCAGAGGGTTCCATAAAGTCAGTCACATTTACAACACTCCTCTAAACTACTCATTAATCTCCTTTCAAGATATCTAAGACCATTTACAGAAAAACCTACTGTTGCCATTTGAAATTTTTACACTCAATACTCATTGCTGCTCACTCAGTGGGATGTGTATCTTACTTCAATACAAATTATCTCTTGTTCTTCTCAGGAGCTGTCATTAGTAATTTCAGTACTTTAGGGCCTAAGAGGTAGGATTTAGTGCCTTTGCTCTAGTATCTAGTTCCTACCTGAGTCAACAAGAATTACATTAATGATTGGAGAGCTGTTTGGATTAATGGTAAATAGAATACATTAAAGACTGAAAATTTCAATAGAACAATATGAAAATAATTAAGTTTCAATCAAATAAGTGTTAGAAAAATATCAAAATTGGCTTATAATAAATGTAACCCTTATAAATATACACAGGACATCCTGAGGAAAAACTGCAAAGCAAAATAATTTTAAACATATGGGTATGGCTAACTACAAACAAAATTGAAAAGTAGGTAGTTGTCTACATTTAAGTCCACAGTTTACCTAACCAATTTTAGCTCTTACATCAGATTTGCTTAGCTCCTAATTTTTCTACTTTCTGCCTCACTAGAACCAAGCATGTATCTGTCATTCTACACCTGGCTTCTTGCCCCACCATATCCCTTTGCCCCTCCCTCTCTTGCACTGCCCTACTAGTAAATTAAAAGGAGCCTAGTATTATCTCCCTCCAGTAGGTTCAAGGGCATCAACATTTCCAAAGATCTTCTTCTTCCCCAACTCCTATCTCAGTGACCTCGAAGAGGAAGCTTGGAATCATTTCCCAACTCTGCTTGGCTGTATTAACAAAAGCAACTCACTTAATTTTTTAGGGCTCAGTGCCCTCAATTGTAGGGCAATTGGTTTAGAGTAAATGTATGATATTCCTGACAGATCTAAAAGACTAAAAGCTGGAGGTGGGGGACTCCAGTCTTGCCTCTTCCATCTGTTGAAGCTTACTTTTCTAGTTTGTACTCATCACAAAGAGACCTTTCTCTTCAGTCACACTGGGTAATAGAATTAATTTTTCTTAATGTATTAATTTTCTTTCCCCACCCAGGTAACCAAATAAAAATGCAGACTCTGTCAGTGGGTTCTGAAATTCTCTACTAGTAGACTCTAAGCCACTTTTAGGCTTGTTGAATTGTGAATTCGGCTCCTTCACCTTCCTTACAGCATATGTCAGAGGGACTGGCCTATTCCTAAGAATACAGGCTAGGGAACAGCTGGCATGACCACACCCTCAACCCCAGAGAGGAAAATGTGGAGGAGCCAGAGGAAAACTGAGCCAAGTATCAACGGCACAGAACCTGGAGCAGCCTGCCTGGGTTTCCTGCCTGACTCCACCTCTCACTAGCTGGTGGTCTGGGAAAGCTGTTCCACTCCTTCAGTTACCTCAGTTTCATACCTTGCAAATTGGTAATAATACCTTTCTGATTGTGTTCTTATGAAGAGTAAAAGAAAGTGCAGAGGCAATCAACACTATTAACATGATGCTAACTTTCAAGGTATTGTTGGTATACAGGACTCTCACATATGAGTACAGATATTTTCAATTACTATACCTCCTCACATATTTTATTATTATTTTTAACTATAGAACTATTTTTATTTCCCTCCTTTATATTATGGGAGCTTCTGCTCTTTCATATAGATTCACAATATTTTGAAACTATCAACTCCTCTTCCCATTTACTCCATTTTATTCTGTCTTGTGTTTGCATTTTAATTATGGTTCTTTTATGACCCTTTTATCCTCTGTACTGATTGTGGCTTCTTATCCTGGCATTAAATTTCTCTTTCTCTCTTTGCTTAGCAGTCAGTGTCATCAGCAGATACGGAAAGTCTGCTCACACACTATGAGGCAGACAGGAAGAACAGGATACAGAAGCCACATTCTGGAGTAGAGGGAATATGTCGGCAGCCAGTGGAGAAGGCAGCATCTGGAGAGAGATGGAGATAGGGAGGAATATGGCCAGAAACACAGCCATTTGCAGTAGTGCCGGCTGTGTTAGGCAGAATGGGATGCCAGAGGTAAGGCTGCGAGGTGGTGGTAGTGCCCAGCGAATTTGGGGGAATAAGACATGAGGCTGATGTCAAAGCTGAAGAGGCAGGCAATACTTTTTCTCCTTGATGTTCAGACACGCACAGTTGTTGAAACATGGCTCCATTTCAGAAATACTAGTGGTTAAGAGCACAGGCTCTGGGAAGCATTCTATCTCAAAATTCCATTGTCTGTTATGTATAACTTTGAAAACATGGCTCAACCTCTCTTACCTTCAATGTGAACTATAAATGGAGGCAATTATACAGAACTCATAGATGAAGGCACACAACCTATCTAGTGTTATTCTAATAGTGGCCAATGTTTTGCTATTATTTATGATTACTAAAATAATGTCACATACTCTGATAGGCTGACCAATAGGAAAAACCTCCAGAGAAGAAAGGAAATAAATAATAGGAAAAACAAGGCTTTGGGTTTGCTTTCTAACCTTTAGGGTGATCCAGGAAATGAGTGGGAAGAAAAATTTCTACTCATGCATTTCAACTTAGTGGCAGTTAGAAAGAAACACAGTGGAATAAACAGAGTTAAATGTCCTTGAAAACTAGCCAGTTCCCAAATATGGAAATGTATTTCAGATCTTTCTCCCATGAAGATATTTACCTTTGTGTTTTAATTAACTACTATAGCATTTATCCTGAATTTTATTAAGAAATCAATTTCATTAAGAAATTTTAAAGATTAATATGATCTCAAGTCACTAATAAATGTCTTCATGTACATTTCACTTGGACTTTTTTTTTATTTTTATTTTTTTTATAATAATTATTTTTTATTGAAGGGTAGTTGACACACAGTATTACATTACATGAGTTTCAAGTGTACAACACAGTGGTAGAACATTTATATACATAATTCTAGGTTCCAGCTATCACCCTACCAGGCTGTTACAATATCTTGACTATATTCCTTATGCTATACATTACATCCCGGTTACTAATTTATTTTACCATTGGAAGTCTGTCCTTTTTTTTTTTTTTTTTTTTTTTTTTTTTTGTGAGGGCATCTCTCATATTTATTGATCAAATGGTTGTTAACGACAATAAAATTCTGTATAGGGGAGTCAATGCTCAATGCACAATCATTATTGCTCCCCAAGCCTAATTTTTGTCAGTCTCCAATCTTCTGAGGCATAACAAACAAGTTTTTACATGTAGAACAAATTCTTATATAATGAATAAGTTACATAGTGAACAGTACAAGGGCAGTCATCACAGAAACTTTCGGTTTTGCTCATGCATTATGAACTATAAACAGTCAGTTCAAATATGAATACTGATTTGGTTTTTATACTTGATTTATATGTGGATACCACATTTCTCTCTTTATTATTATGATTTTTAATAAGATGCTGAAGTGGTAGGTAGATACAAGATAAAGGTAGAAAACATAGTTTAGTGTTGTATGAGAGCACATGTAGATGATCAGGTGTGTGCCTGTAGACTATGTGTTAATCCAAGCTAGACCAGGGCAATAAAACATCCACGTATGCAGAAGATTTCTCTCAGAACGGGGGGGTGAGGTTCTAAGCCTCACCTCTGTTGATCCCCAATTTCTCACCTGATGGCCCCCCTGCGACTGTGCCTGTCTTAGGTTGTTCCTCCCTTGAGGAATCTTACCCGTCTCTGGCTAACCAGTCATCTTCCGGGGCCATACAGGGAAATGTGAAGTTGGTAAGTGAGAGAGAAGCCTTATTGTTTGAAAAAGTTAGCTTTTTACTTCTTTGCATATTTATGCCCTGTGGCTTCTATGCCCAGCATTTGTCTTGAGGTATCTTTACCACTTGGAAGAATTATGATACTCGGTAAATTTGATATGAGGCACAAATTCTATTTAAGGGTTGTAATTAGGAAGGAAGAAGAAAAGCTATAGAAGTAGCAGGCGGAAGAAAACATGGGAAGATTGATTATTTCTTTGATATATCTTCTTGTAGAGTAACTTCAGCATGTATAGGTTTTAAGCTACTACTTAAATTGCGCACACACATTAACATAATAGGAGTATAGTTACATAACCAAAGCATATCTGTAATTACCAGCCCTCTGCAGTGAAACCAAGAAAACCAGTTAGGCACCTTAGGCATTTGTGAAAACTTATCTATGATATGGTGGATATTGTCCAAATGAACTTGAACAGTCTGAGAGAAATCAGACAAATTAAAACAACCCATTCCTGGGGACTGTTCACATGCCATATGTTCTTTTAACAATAAATAGTTTGTAGTTGTAAGACTTTGGAGCGCTACAATTTGCACTTCTCCAAATTCTTGGTTGAGTTCCAACAGTATAGATCCAGTCCAATTTTGTTGTTTTACTGTATGCACAGGCCAGCTTAGATATCTCCTTCCTCATTCCCATGGCAAGTCCAGGAACTGGTGGGATGAGTGCATCTGCAGCTGTAGCAGTGCGTGGATCTTTGTTGGGGTTTTTTGATGATCATCTTCTGGCATGAGTCTTCCAGAGGGTGCAGATGTTGGAAGTTCTTTTTCATATCGTATCTTAGTTCATTTTCGGGGTAGCCCAATTAGGCTTTGATCCTCTGTATAAACACAAACAGACCCTTTGCCTACACTTTTATATGCCCTTTATACCCTTGTGTAGAACTCGTTGGAGGTTACCACACAGGAACTGCCTTTTTTTTTTTTTTTTTTTTTTTTTTTTTTTTTTTTTTGCTATCACTAATCTACACTTACATGACGAATATTATGTTTACTAGGCTCTCCCCTATACCAGGTCTCCCCTATAAACCCCTTTACAGTCACTGTCCATCAGCATAGCAAAATGTTGTAGAATCACTACTTGCCTTCTCTGTGTTGTACAGCCCTCCCTTTTCTCCTACCCCCCCATGCATGTTAATCTTAATACCCCCCTACTTCTCCCCCCCTTATCCCTCCCTACCCACCCATCCTCCCCAGTCCCTTTCCCTTTGGTACCTGTTAGTCCATTCTTGAGTTCTGTGATTCTGCTGCTGTTTTGTTCCTTCAGTTTTTCCTTTGTTCTTATATTCCACAGATAAGTGAAATCATTTGGTATTTCTCTTTCTCCGCTTGGCTTGTTTCACTGAGCATAATACCCTCCAGCTCCATCCATGTTGCTGCAAATGATTGGATTTGCCCTTTTCTTATAGCTGAGTAGTATTCCATTGTGTATATGTACCACATCTTCTTTATCCATTCATCTATTGATGGACATTTAGGTTGCTTCCAATTCTTGGCTATTGTAAATAGTGCTGCAATAAACATAGGGGTGCATCTGTCTTTCTCAAACTTGATTGCTGCGTTCTTAGGGTAAATTCCTAGGAGTGGAATTCCTGGGTCAAATGGTAAGTCTGTTTTGAGCATTTTGATGTACCTCCATACTGCTTTCCACAATGGTTGAACTAACTTACATTCCCACCAGCAGTGTAGGAGGGTTCCCCTTTCTCCACAGCCTCGCCAACATTTGTTGTTGTTTGTCTTTTGGATGGCAGCCATCCTTACTGGTGTGAGGTGATACCTCATTGTAGTTTTAATTTGCATTTCTCTGATAATTAGCGATGTGGAGCATCTTTTCATGTGTCTGTTGGCCATCTGTATTTCTTTTTTGGAGAACTGTCTGTTCAGTTCCTCTGCCCATTTTTTAATTGGGTTATTTGTTTTTTGTTTGTTGAGGCGTGAGAGCTCCTTATATATTCTGGACGTCAAGCCTTTATCGGATGTGTCATTTTCAAATATATTCTCCCATACTGTAGGGATCCTTCTTGTTCTATTGATGGTGTCTTTTGCTGTACAGAAGCTTTTCAGCTTAATATAGTCCCACTTACTCATTTTTGCTGTTGTTTTCCTTGCCCGGGGAGATATGTTCAAGAAGAGGTCACTCATGTTTATGTCTAAGAGGTTTTCGCCTATGTTTTCTTCCAGGAGTTTAATGGTTTCATGGCTTACATTCAGGTCTTTGATCCATTTTGAGTTTACTTTTGTATATGGGGTTAGACAATGGTCCAGTTTCATTCTCCTACATGTAGCTGTCCAGTTTTGCCAGCACCACCTGTTGAAGAGACTGTCATTTCGCCATTGTATGTCCATGGCTCCTTTATCAAATATTAATTGACCATATATGTCTGGGTTAATGTCTGGATTCTCTAGTCTGTTCCATTGGTCTGTGGCTCTGCTCTTGTGCCAGTACCAAATTGTCTTGATTACTATGGCTTTATAGTAGAGCTTGAAGTTGGGGAGTGAGATCCCCCCTACTTTATTCTTCTTTCTCAGGATTGCTTTGGCTATTCGGGGTCTTTGGTGTTTCCATATGAATTTTTGAATTATTTGTTCCAGTTCATTGAAGAATGTTGCTGGTAGTTTCATAGGGATTGCATCAAATCTGTATATTGCTTTGGGCAGGATGGCCATTTTAACGATATTAATTCTTCCTAGCCACGAGCATGGGATGAGTTTCCATCTGTTAGTGTCCCCTTTAATTTCTCTTAAGAGTGACTTGTAGTTTTCAGAGTATAAGTCTTTCACTTCTTTGGTTAGGTTTATTCCTAGGTATTTTATTTTTTTTGATGCAATTGTGAATGGAGTTGTTTTCCTGATTTCTCTCTCTGTTGGTTCATTGTTAGTATATAGGAAAGCCACAGATTTCTGTGTGTTGATTTTGTATCCTGCAACTTTGCTGTATTCCGATATCAGTTCTAGTAGTTTTGGGGTGGAGTCTTTAGGGTTTTTTATGTACAGTATCATGTCATCTGCAAATAGTGACAGTTTAACTTCTTCTTTACCAATCTGGATTCCTTGTATTTCTTTATTTTGTCTGATTGCCGTGGCTAGGACCTCCAGTACTATGTTAAATAACAGTGGAGAGAGTGGGCATCCCTGTCTAGTTCCCGATCTCAGAGGAAATGCTTTCAGCTTCTCGCTGTTCAATATAATGTTGGCTGTGGGTTTATCATAGATGGCCTTTATTATGTTGAGGTACTTGCCCTCTATTCCCATTTTGCTGAGAGTTTTTATCATGAATGGATGTTGAACTTTGTCAAATGCTTTTTCAGCATCTATGGAGATGATCATGTGGTTTTTGTCTTTCTTTTTGTTGATGTGGTGGATGATGTTGATGGACTTCCGAATGTTGTACCATCCTTGCATCCCTGGGATGAATCCCACTTGGTCATGGTGTATGATCCTTTTGATGTATTTTTGAATTCGGTTTGCTAATATTTTGTTGAGTATTTTTGCATCTACGTTCATCAGGGATATTGGTCTGTAGTTTTCTTTTTTGGTGGGGTCTTTGCCTGGTTTTGGTATTAGGGTGATGTTAGCTTCATAGAATGAGTTTGGGAGTATCCCCTCCTCCTCTATTTTTTGGAAAACTTTAAGGAGAATGGGTATTATGTCTTCCCTGTATGTCTGATAAAATTCCGAGGTAAATCCATCTGGCCCGGGGGTTTTGTTCTTTGGTAGTTTTTTGATTACGTCTTCAATTTCGTTGCTGGTAATTGGTCTGTTTAGATTTTCTGTTTCTTCCTGGGTCAATCTTGGAAGGTTATATTTTTCTAGGAAGTTGTCCATTTCTCCTAGGTTTCCCAGCTTGTTAGCATATAGGTTTTCATAGTATTCTCCAATAATTCTTTGCATTTCCGTGGGGTCCGTCGTGATTTTTCCTTTCTCGTTTCTGATACTGTTGATTTGTGTTGACTCTCTTTTCTTCTTAATAAGTCTGGCTAGAGGCTTATCTATTTTGTTTATTTTCTCGAAGAACCAGCTCTTGGTTTCATTGATTTTTGCTATTGTTTTATTCTTCTCAATTTTATTTATTTCTTCTCTGATCTTTATTATGTCCCTCCTTCTGCTGACCTTAGGCCTCATCTGTTCTTCTTTTTCCAATTTCGATAATTGTGACATTAGACCATTCATTTGGGATTGCTCTTCCTTTTTTAAATATGCTTGGATTGCTATATACTTTCCTCTTAAGACTGCTTTTGCTGTGTCCCACAGAAGTTGGGGCTTAGTGTTGTTGTTGTCATTTGTTTCCATATATTGCTGGATCTCCATTTTGATTTGGTCATTGATCCATTGATTATTTAGGAGCGTGTTGTTAAGCCTCCATGTGTTTGTGAGCCTCTTTGCTTTCTTTGTACAGTTTATTTCTAGTTTTATGCCTTTGTGGTCTGAAAAGTTGGTTGGTAGGATTTCAATCTTTTGGAATTTTCTGAGGCTCTTTTTGTGGCCTAGTATGTGGTCTATTCTGGAGAATGTTCCATGTGCACTTGAGAAGAATGTATATCCCGCTGCTTTTGGATGTAGAGTTCTCTAGATGTCTATTAGTTCCATCTGCTGTACTGTGTTGTTCAGTGCTTCGGTGTCCTTACTTATTTTCTGCCCAGTGGATCTATCCTTTGGGGTGAGTGGTGTGTTGAAGTCTCCTAGAATGAATGCATTGCAGTCTATATCCCCCTTTAGTTCTGTTAGTATTTGTTTCACATATGCTGGTGCTCCTGTGTTGGGTGCATATATATTTAGAATGGTTATATCCTCTTGTTTGACTGAGCCCTTTATCATTATGTAGTGTCCTTCTTTATCTCTTGTTACTTTCTTTGTTTTGAAGTCTATTTTGTCTGATATTAGTACTGCAACCCCTGCTTTCTTCTCACTGTTGTTTGCTTGAAATATGTTTTTCCATCCCTTGACTTTTAGTCTGTACATGTCTTTGGGTTTGAGGTGAGTTTCTTGTAAGCAGCATATAGATGGGTCTTGCTTTTTTATCCATTCTGTTACTCTGTGTCTTTTGATTGGTGCATTCAACCCATTAACATTTAGGGTGACTATTGAAAGATATGTACTTATTGCCATTGCAGGCTTTAAATTCGTGGTTACCAAAGGTTCAAGGTTAGCCTCTTTCGTATCTTACTGCCTAACTTAGCTCGCTTATTGAGCTGTTATATACACTGTCTGGAGATTCTTTTCTTCTCTCCCTTCTTGTTCCTCCTCCTCGATTCTTCATATGTTGGGTGTTTTGTGCTGTGCTCTTTCTAGGAGTGCTCCCATCTAGAGCAGTCCCTGTAAGATGTTCTGTAGAGGTGGTTTGTGGAAAGCAAATTCCCTCAGCTTTTGTTTGTCTGGGAATTGTTTAATCCCACCGTCATATTTGAATGATAGTAGTGCTGGATACAGTATCCTTGGTTCAAGGCCCTTCTGTTTCATTGTATTAAATATATCATGCCATTCTCTTCTGGCCTGTAGGGTTTCTGTTGAGAAATCTGACGTTAGCCTGATGGGTTTCCCTTTATAGGTGACCTTTTTCTCTCTAGCTGCCTTTAACACTCTTTCCTTGTCCTTGATCTTTGCCATTTTAATTATTATGTGTCTTGGTGTTGCCCTTCTTGGATCCTTTCTGTTGGGGGTTCTGTGTATTTCCGTGGTCTGTTTGATTACTTCCTCCCCCAGTGTGGGGAAGTTTTCAGCAATTATTTCTTCTAAGATACTTTCCATCTCTTTGCCTCTCTCTTCTTCTTCTGGGACCCCTATAATACGGATATTGCTCCTTTTAGATTGGTCACACAGTTCTCTTAATATTGTTTCATTCCTGGAGATCCTTTTGTCTCTCTCTATGTCAGCTTCCATGCGTTCCTGTTCTCTGATTTCAATTCCATCAATGGCCTCTTGCATTCTATCCATTCTGCTTATAAACCCTTCCAGAGTTTGTTTCATTTCTGCGATCTCCTTTCTGGCATCTGTGATCTCTTTCCGGACTTCATCCCATTTTTCTTGCGTATTTCTCTGCATCTCTGTCAGCATGTTTATGATTCTTATTTTGAATTCTTTGTCAGGAAGACTGGTTAGGTCTGTCTCCTTCTCTGGTGTTGTCTCTGTGATCTTTGTCTGCCTGTAGCTTTGCCTTTTCATGGTGATAGGAATAGTCTGCAGAACTGGGACGAGTGACGGCTGGAAGGACTTCCTTTCTTGTTGGTTTGTGGCCCTCCTCTCCTGGGAGAACAGCGGCCTCTAGTGGCTTGTGCTGCGCAGCTGCGCGCAGACAGGGTTTCTGCTTCCTGCCCGGCTGCTATGGAGTTAATCTCCGCTGTTGCTGTGGGCGTGGCCTGGCTCGGGCAGCTACTCCAAAATGGTGGAGTCGCGTTGGAGCAGGAGCTGCTGGGAGGCTATTTATCTCCGTAAGGGGCCTCCCTGCTCCCTGCAGCCCAGGGGTTAGGGTGCCCAGAGATCCCGGATTCCCTACCCCTGGATTAAGTGGCCCGCCCTGCCCCTTTAAGACTTCCAAAAAGCACCCGCCAAAACAAAACAACGACCACAAAAAAAAACAAGAAAAAAAAATTTTTTTAATTAAAAAAAAAAAAAAAAATTTTTAATTAAAAAAAAAAGGTGGTCGTTCGTTTTTCTTTATTCTCCGGTGCCAGCCTCAGGCCTCTGCTCACCGGTCTTTCTGCCCTGTTTCCCTAATATTGGGGTCCCTGTCCCTTTAAAACTTCCAAAAAGCGCTCGCCAAAACAAAGCAGCAAAAAAGCAAAAAATAAAAAAATAAAAAAAATGGTCGCGCGCTTTTCTTATGTCCTCTGTCGCCCAGCCTCCAGTGCCTGCTCACTGTTCTTGCTGCCCTGTTTTCCCAGTATCGAGGGCCCTGCACTCTGGCCCGGATGGCTGGGGCTGGGTGTTCGGCAGCCCTGGGCTCCGTCTCCCTCCCGCTCTGCCTGCTCTTCTCCCGCCGGGAGCTGGGGGGAGGGGCGCTCGGCTCCCGCGGGGCCGGGGCTTGTATCTTACCCCCTTCGCGAGGCGCTGGGTTCTCTCAGGTGTGGATGTGGTCTGGATATTGTCCTGTGTCCTCTGGTCTTTATTCTAGGAAGGGTTGTCTTTGTTATATTTTCATAGATATATGTTGTTTTGGGAGGAGATTTCCGCTGCTCTACTCACGCCGCCATCTTCCGCCCCACCCCCTCACTTGGACTTTTAATTTTATAATAAAGAGGCAAAATTTGCTTACAAAAATTGATTTTAACACTGAAAATATTAGAAATTCTAACTGGAAAAGTGTAATCCATTTTAAACATTTCATACATTTTAATAAAACATATTTTAAGGTAAATTTATTTGTGAATGGAATTAATAAAATGATTCCCACTAAAGCACAATTTTAATGAAAAGGCTGCTTTTAAAATACATTGAGAACTCAAATTAAGAAATGAATCAAGTACTTACTTTACTAGAAATTAATACATGGTAAAATCAGACATGCAGCTCATGAGGATATAACTTCCCTTCTACATTCAAAACTTTATGCTTTCTGCTTATTTTACCTGAATGAATTTGATAGTACAAATTTCATTCTCAGACTTGTTTCATTGGACTCTGAAAACTTAACATGTTCCCCGAGAATTATTTTGATTTTGGTTATTCTCTAAGGCAGGCCTTTTATAAGTTGTTTAATATACAATGTCTCAGAGATTGATTCATAAAAGGCAAGATAATACCTGAAACAAAAAGTGAATTTGGGGCTGGATTCCTTTGGAGACCCAAAGTATGGGGAAGTTATGAATACCCATCTTCGCAGAAGCCCAGAAAGTGGCAGTCGGAGAGAGAGATGGTTATAGTGGCTCAATAAGGTAGGTTAACACGAGGATATAAGTGGACAGTTGCCCAGACCACTTATTCTTTAAGGAAAGGCAGAAGAAGAGAATATTCTAGCTGTCCTTACAGTCTACACAGTTGTTGGTAACCTGGGGATTTGCCCACCTGCAATGAAGGAATCCAACAAATCTAAAGACTGTGTCAGTCACTCAAAAGTCACTACTGTGGAATGTCCTTGAGGTAGCCAGCTTCCAACATGGCCCTCAGTGAGCCTCACCTCCTGGTTGCATGTGCTTGCATGGTGCCCTTTCACAGTGATTTAGGAGTGATTTGTATGACCATTAGAATATAGTATAAATGAGGGTGTGTAACTCCTGAGGCTAGGACAGAAAAGGTAGCACAGGATCCCCTTGTTTTCTTGGAATACTCACTTTGAAATGTTATAAGGGAATATAGCCTTATTTGATCACAGCTATTAACTCAAAGCATCCAAGGATTACCCCAAGAAAGAGAATTTCCAGTTTGGGAGGGGCCCATGATTTACTGGCTACCACTCAGAGAATTTAGTCTTCTGTGATCCTTCATGTTGATTATCACTCCCACCCCTAAACTGGGTTCTAGAGGGCACTTCTGCCATTTAACATACTGATATAAAAGCAGGAAAACCTCTTCCATTGGTTAGTTTATAATATTGAAGACAGGCTGAAATTTAAAACAACTTTCTTAGATAATTAGAAAGAACAAAGGGTAAATAAACAGAGAAAGGAAGTACAAAAGCATTCTACCTGGTACACATATTATAAATCTCATTTATACTTAATCTCTCTATATGGGTGTATATGTATATAAACATACAGAAGAAAGTCTGGAAGCTTAAATGCTAAATTATCACTTACAATTACCTGTGGAAGGTATGGGATGGTATGGGTTGACTGGGAATGTGTAGAGTTTGAGGAGCTTAAGGGAAGTAGAGAAAGAAAGGAGACCTACTTTTAAAAAGTCAATTTTGTATTATTTGAAAACTGATGATGAGAATGTATTAATGAACCACTTGTATAACACAAAAATAGTGCATATAATAAAACAGAAGCAAAAGCAATCTAGTCACAACCTAAGAGATCTCCTATTCTAAGATCATTAGCTTGTTTCTAGGACTACTGGCCACATCAGCCCTTTCCTACTGAACCTGAGGTCTTTAGAATGCTTTGCTACAAACCTTCTGGGTTTCTTTCTTGGTTTGCTTCCATAAAGTGTCTTTCCCAGCCCCATTACCAAAGAGCTGCCTCAGAAACATGAAGTGTGGCTCCTTCGAGGCCAATATCAAGAGAGCAGATTGCTCCATCTCCTACTGTACTAGTCAGCAATTGCAGCCCTAATTCTGGATAGCTAACTACCCTAAAACACAGTGCTTCCAGCAACAATCCTTTTTTCCTGTTATGTCACTGGCTGCAAGCTGGGGATGGTTTTAGACCTGCTCCATGTCTTTCATTCTTGAACTGGCAGATTACCTGGGCATGTTGTTCACATTGTGAAAGGCAGGTGTAAAGGGAGGCAAGCAGAAACATGAGAAACCTGAGGTCAGGCTCACAACTGTCACACTATCACTTCTGCTCGTATTTACTGCAGTAAAAAGCCTGAAAGGACCTAAGATCAACATTGGCAGGTTGGAGAAATATTCTATATCTCACGAGAGGAACTACAAAGCCACATTTCAAAGGGTATGCATGAATGGAGAAGTGAAGAATTAGGAACAATAATGTTATTTTCCACTGTTATCCATCTGGGACTTCCCAGCTTACTTCCAATTGGCAGTAAGGAAGATAGTGATGGGTGCTGAAAACAGGAATGGTATGATCCAGCAGATGAGATCTGTTCCTAACTATAGGTAACATTAGGCTTTGTCCTTGCATGCTTCTTAATATGCCATGTTATTGTCATGGAGATGTAGTAGTCCTGGTTATTAATTCCTTATAAATATTGAAGTGGAGAATAGTTCCCATAAGGGATGGTTATTTTATAGAAAAGAGACAAGAAATAATGCCCTAGAAAGGGTGCAATGTTTGTAGTATCCTGTTTATTGTGTATTAGAGGTTTGAAGGTTAGGAAGCTTTATGAATTCTTTAGTTCAAAAGGGTGCCAAAAGTTGCCACGTTCTAGAACTAAGGAATCCATAATACTTCATCAGAGTTAAGAGGATGTCTTTACTAATCCTACCTCTTTGATTACTATGTTTAAAATTATCTCTTAAGGAGTCCCCAAAGTTGCTTTTTAAAATAGGAATGAAGTATTCCGGGCCCTGAAAATAGAGACATTAACAGCCTTCTAAGAAAGAAGCGATCATTAAGTTCCTTGTTTCTTCAGAGACAATTCAGTGGGGCCTCCTGTGGTTGTCTGACTTTTGAGACCTACTCTCAGGTAATTTCCATGGTTCCCACGTTACTTTGGAGAACAGTTACCACTTACATTCCTCAGGGTTTGTTCTTCCCTCCAGGCTGGTCGTGCAGCCGCAAAGAGTAAGGCTGGGGCCCAGAAACGAACCTGGTGAATACTGCGCCAGGTCCATCGAAGTGCGGCTGCAGGAGCCCGAGAGGGGAGCACAATCAGTCCCCACGCGCACCGGGGCAGTCGCTGCTCTTTGTTTGACAAATACAAGAAAAGGCGGCGGCGGCGAAGCGTGGGATGGGGAAATACACTGAAGCGTTTGTATGCATAACCGTGTGTAAGAAAGATCATTAATGAGGCGCTCCAACTGCAGGACAACCCCGGGCACCGTGTCATTGGCTTTTGTGCACTTGAAGGCGCGTTAAGTGCCTTGCTCAGAGGTTCCCCTTTGTGTGAAAGTGGGGAAACTAGAAGCATATAGCTACTGCTGGGTTTTCATTTTCGAATTCGTAGGCACTTGGGCCAAAGTCCTCTCACACCAACACACTCCTGCATTCTTGCACCAACATACTCGGACTTGAGTTACTTCTCCGTGGTTGACCTAACGCGGAGCGACAAAGGTTTGGGGCCGCCGCCCGTAGCTCCAAAGGCAACGCCAAGGGGCCGCCCGCCGCGTTCCGCAGCTGCGCGCTGAGCCCCGCCGCCCGACCGTCAGCAAACGCGGGCACCAACCGCCGCGCGGCCCGGCCGTTGGGCGGGTGGTAATTTCTGGGAATGGGGCGGGGTCCGCGGGTGTAAGACGCCGGGCGTTTGCTAGCGTGGAGGGGGAGCGGGCGGCGCCGAGGGGCGCGAGGCCGGTGGGGCGGGGCGGAGCGCTAGGAGCGTCACCGGCGGGGGAGGGGCCGGGGCGGGGTCGACGGCGCGCTCCAACCCGCCCGCGCCTTTCCTTTACTTAGACGAGGCTGAGTGGAGACCTGAGGGATCTAGGCTTGGAGTTTTTCCAACCCCCGGCCCTCAGTAACTGTCAGACTGTTCGAGCGCGGACCCATCCCTGGAGGAAAAGGGCGGGAGTCCTGAGTTGGGCATGGGGTGACAGCTGGGCCCCGCGGGAGGCCTCCGAGAGAGGCGAGGCTGTGGGCGTGCGGTCCCGGCCGGCCCGGAGAAGCAGGCAGGCGGGCGCTGCAGGTGCACGCGCGGCCCCGCCACCCCCACGCCCCACCGGCGCCTTGGAGCCTCCGCACCAGTCTAGGGTCGAAGCCGGGAGCGGGATGCGGGAGCCCCGAGCAGGGAGCGGGACAAGTGGCGAGAGTCTTTACCTGAGAAGGCGGGTCTGGGAGAACTTGGGGGAGAAGGGGCGGGCCAGATTCAGGAGAGCCACCGAGGCAAGGGCGAGCGGGCGGGCGGGGGTCGAGAGCGGCGGGGCCCCGCGCAGTATAAATAGCTGGGCTCCGGCTGACAGGCGCTGCGGTGGCCGGCTGTGCAGCCCCCCTCCCCCGCCGCGTGGGGAGGGGAGGAGCGCTCGGAGCGGGCGGGTGGGGGTGGCGGACTCGAGTGTCCTGGTGGCGGCGGCAGGAGGCCGAGGGGGAGGAGCCGAGGCGGGGGGTGGAGGGAGGGGGCCGAGAGCGGGCCGAGGGCGGGGGCCACCATTGCTCCCCGCGCCGGGCTCTGTGTCGCTGCCGTCG
Source organism: Manis pentadactyla (assembly GCF_030020395.1). Taxonomy (NCBI): domain Eukaryota; kingdom Metazoa; phylum Chordata; class Mammalia; order Pholidota; family Manidae; genus Manis; species Manis pentadactyla. Next base: position 122,588,635 of record NC_080023.1, on the reverse strand, counting down.
CTTCGGCGGTTGGGGGTCGGTGGGGCGGCGCGAGCGGGGGGCGCTGCGCGGGGCTGCTGTTTTGTTTCCCCTTTTCCCAGTGGAGCGGCTTGAGCTGCTGGGGAGGCCCCGGCTCCCTTGGGACGCCTGGCCAACTGCGGCGGCGGCGGCGGCGGCTGCTAGTCCGCGGCCCTGCCAGGAGGGTACGCGACGCTGTGGTCTCAGGCTCCGCGGAGAGCAGGTAAGAGCGCGGGCAGCCGCGGCTGGTGGGAGGGAGCGCGGAGGGCGCGGCGAAAAAGCCTTGCCGTCCTGAGTGCCGCCTCCTCCCTCCGTACCCCCGCCTCGTGCCTGTGTTGTTTGCTCCTGGGTGTGCGGAGGGTTTTCCGGAGGCTGTGGCGGTGACAACGGCCGGGAGCCGGGGAAGGGGGTTAAGCGCCTCCGACAACGTCGGGAAGCGGGACTTGGAGAAAGGCGACGGCGCGCTGCGCGTTTGCCCGCGGGGAGCGCGGCGCGCGGGGCAGGGCTGAGGGAAGAGGTTACGGACCCCGGCGGGGGGGATGGGCTGAGCGCAGCTGGTCTTGCTGTGTTTACATCTCGGCGCGAGTCACCTCTGCCGAGAAGCGGACTGAACTGACCCGCCTTATCCCGCGGGGAGGCCAGGGCGGGGGTCCAGCTCGGGAGGAAGCGCGTCCTGGGAGGGTCTGGAAGGGCGGGAGGCGGCTGCCGGAGCCCGGGCTGGCCGGCGAGCTCGGGGCGGGACCTGGGAGGCTCCGACCGCTCGAGGTGTCGTGGAGGACTGGAGACCAGTTTCCTTCCCCGTCCGGCTTTATCTCCACCTCTTACCTTTCCTTCCCTCCTTTGCTTAGCTTGCACGGCAGGTTGTCCTCGGTCATTCTTTTAATCTCGCTCTTCGGCCCCCTGCTGCCACTTCCACCTAGTCCCCTGGGGGTAGCGCGGCTTGGCTCTGATAGGAATCTGTTTTCTCAAGAAAACAAAAACAGGCTCTATAACACGCTCGTCCAGTGACCGCCTTCTGGATCCTCTCTTGCCTAAGCTGGCCCTCCTTGCCGTGCTATTGGATGTTTTGGGGGCGCGGGAGGAGGACAGTGAGGGCTCTGGTAAGACTGGTATTAGCTACCAGAACCGCTTCGAGAGCAGGGAAGCCGAGCCCCCTCGCTTGTTCCAGTTGGACATTTTTATTCCTTGTCAATAAAGGGCGGAGAAAATATTTCTAACGTCTAGAGTGATTCAGATTGTAGTTTCTAATGCTCCATCTGCCAGCATCCTGGGTACTTTTTTACTAGGGGCTAGGTTCGCTGCAGAATAGCATTTAAGTTCTTAGTGCTTCATTAAATGATTAAGAGGGGGACACTTCGTTGTAAAACTAAAAAATTTTTTCTCCTTGTGTTCATCAACATTTACTTCAGCTGTGTGGTTTAAATTTTAATCCGACGATGATAGAACAGTTAACTTGTGTTTGGTAATCAAATCTGCTTTTCTTTTTATCTGAGAGTCTCTATCGAGAGGTAAATTATGCACTTTCTCTAGTACAATAATCCCAGAATAGTGCCGGAAGAATGTGCCCTTTACTAAGATAGGATTGGATGTTTGTTACTTCGAAAGGTAGAATGACTTTATGTAAGTGTGGAAATTACTGAATTATGTTTAAAGGAATTTAGGAATAATTACAGTTTATATATAGTACAATACAGTTAATATAGTGTGTTCATTTGAAGACTGAGATACTGATTAGTTAACATGTGAAGTAGAAAACATATATTGGGCATTTGAAAATTTGAAAATGTCAGCCGATTTTTTAAGCTTAGTGACTTGACTAATTTGATTAATCATTGCTTCTCATTTCAGACAGATATGCTCTCTTATAAAACAGAGTACTGTTGAGAAGAATTTGTAACTGAGATTTTTCTATTCTAACTAAATAGATTAGTAACTATGGTAGGGCCTACCTGTGTCAAAGGCCTTTACCTGCTCAGATTGTATACTAAGGGTTTTTTGTTTGTTTTTTGGTAACAGCTTTATTGAGATATAATTCACTTGCATTCAGTTCGCCTATTTAAAGTGTAAGTTCAGTGGTTTTTAATATACTCAGAAGAGTTGTGCAAATATCACCATAATCAATTTTGAAACATTTTCCTCACCCCAGACAGGAACCCCATACCCATTTGTGGGTCACCCTCCTTTTCCCTTCAAAACCCCTAGCCCCAGGCAACCACTGATCTACTTTCTGTTTCTTTTTTTTGCCTATTCTGCACATACTTTATATAAATGGAATCATGTGGTCTTTCACAACTAGTTTCTTTCACTTAGCATAATGTTTTCAAAGTTCATCCATGTTGTCCATCATCATTTATTTTTATTGCTGAGTACTATTCTCTTGTATGGATATACCACTTGTTTTTCATTCATTATTCAGTTGATGGAAATTTGAGTTTCCACTTTTTAACTATTATGAATAATACTGCTGTGAACATCTGTCTACAAGTTTTTTTGTGAATGTGTTTTCATTTCTTTTTCAAAAGTTAACTTTTTGAATTATTTGATACCAAAATTAATCTATTCAATGATTTTTAGTAAATATATAGAATTGTTAAACCATCACCACAAACCAGTTTTAGGACATTTCTTTCACCTCCAAAAATTGACTATAGTCTTTTTGCAGTTAAACCCTTATTCTTAACCTCAGCCCCAGGCAACAGCTGATTCGTGTTTTGTCTCTATAGATTTGCCTCTTCTGAATATTTCACAAATGGAATCATACAATACATATGCATCTGGCTTCTTCCATTTAACTTAATGTTTTTAGGTTTCATCCCTCTTGTAGCATGTATCAGTATGTATTTTGTTCCTTTTTGTTGCTGAATGGTGTTATATTATATCCAGTTGACGGGCATTTGGATTGTTCTCAGTTTTTGACTGTTGTGAATAATGGAGCTTGAACATTTGAGTACAAGTCTTTATGTGGACATAGGGTTCCATTCTCTTGGGTAGATATATACCGAGGAATAGAATTGCTGGGTCATCTGTTTAACTTTTTAAGAAGCTGCCACACTTTTCTAAAGTGGTCATTGCATTTTACATTCCCAGCACAGCAGTGTATGAGAGTTCTAGTTTCTTCATATCTTTGCCAACACTTGTTACTGCCTGTCTTTTTTATTAAAGCCATTCTAGTGGGTATGAAGTAGCTAACTCATGATGGTTTTAATTTGCATTTTTCTAAAGATTCAAAATGTTGAATATTGTTTCATATTATTAGCCATTCATATATCCTTTTTGGTTAAATAGTTATTAAAATCTTTTGCCCTTTTTTGTTTTATTACTGAGTAGTGACAGTTCTTTATTCTGGTTGCAAGTCTCTTATTACATACTTAATTTGCAGATATTTTCTCCCAGTCTGTGGCTTGTTTTTTAATTTTTTAGCTGTAGTTTTCTGAAACTCACAAGTTTTAATTTTGATGGAGTTTAATTTCCCAATATTTTCAGTTATAGGTCATGCATTTGTTATAAGAACTCTTTTGAATCCAAGGTCTCAAGGATTTTCTACTTTATTTTGTTCTAGATGTCATAATTTTCTCTCTTACATTTAGATTTATTATCTATTTTGAGTTAACGTCTATGTATGGTATGAAATAAGGGTCTAACTTCATCTGTTACGTATGGATTGTCTTAGCATCATTTGTCAAGAAGATTATTCTTTCTCCATAGATTGTAAATGTCAAGATTTATTGCCTGACTCAGTTCTGTTCCATTATCTGTATGTCTAACCCTACACCAGTACTACCTTATCTTGATTAATGTGCTTTATGGTAACTTATGAAACCAGGTGTGTAAGCCCTCCAGTTTTGCTTTTGCTTTTAAAAGTTGTGGCTATTCTTGGTCCTATATAAAAATTTTAGGATCAGCTTATCAATGTCTGCAAAAAGTCTGTGAATTTTGGTGGGGAATGCATTGGATCTGTATCAGATTTAGGGAGAATTGCCTTCCATCTTAAAATGTTGAGTTTTCTAATACATGACCATGAAAATATATTTTCATTTATTAATTTTTAATTTTTCTCAGTGATTTGTAATTTTTAGTGTACAAATCTTGTTTTTTTATTTTATTGTAATAAGAACACTTTATCTGAGATCTACTTTCTTAATATTTTAACTGTACAGTACACTGTTGTTACCTGTAGGTGCAATGTTGTATAACAGATCTCTGTATTTAGTGGAAGTTTTCATTTTAATCCTCGTTTTCTCAGAGTTTTTATTGTGAATGGGTATTGGATTTTGTCAAGTGCTTTTTGTGTATTTGTCATGCTAACAAGTGACCAACTGCCAGTTTCCCCAATACTGCCCTGGTTTTAGCACTGAAAGTCCTGCATTTTGGGAAACCTGTCAGTCATGGTCAAACCAGTATGGTTGGTCAACTTAGAGTCTGAGATGATCATGTGGTTTCTGACCTTTATTACATTACTATTGCTTATTACATTAATTGATTTTCACATACTAAACCAACCTTATATTCCTGGGATAAATCCCACGTGGTCATTGGTATATAATTGTTATTATATGTTGCCAGATTTGGTTTTCTAATGTTTGGTTGAACATTTTTGTGTTGATATTTATGAGAGATAGACTGAATTTTCTTTTCTTGTGTTGTCTTTGGATTTTGAAGCATAGTAATACTAGCTTCATAGAATGATTTGTTACCTCTTCTATTTTCTTATGAGTTTGTGAAGGATTGGTATTATTACCTCCTTGAATAATTTGATAGAATTTACCAGTGAAAGCATCTAGGCCTGGATTTTTCTCTTTTTAAGCTACAAATTCAGTTTCTATACTTGTTACAAGTCTATTCAGATTTTCTGCTAATTTTTTAGTTAGTTTCAGTAATTGTGTTTCTCTGGATGTGTTCGTTTCATCAAAGCCATTTACTAATTTTGGCATGTAGTTCATAATATTCCTACATATGCTTTTAATTTTGCTAGTAGGTTATGTCCTTATCATTTAATTTTGATAGCATGTGTCTTCTTTTTTACTTGGTCATTCTAGCTAAAGGTTTGTGAATTTTGTTTTTCTTTTCAAAGAAATAGCTTTGGTTTAATTGATTTTCTTTCAGTTTTTGCTTGATTAATTTCATTTTAATCTTTTAAATTTTCTTCCTTTTGCTTGCTTTGGGTTTATTTGCCTTTTCCTAGTTTCTTATGAAGCAGCTTAGATTATTGATTTGAGATCATTCTTCTTTTCTGATACAGGCATTAAAAGTTTAAATTTCCTTTCAAACTCTGTGCTTTAATTGCATCCCATGTTTTAATATGTTCTATTTTGAACATTTTTCATTTTTAAATGAAAATTAAATAGTTCTAAGTATTTTGAACTATATGTTCTAGTATTTTCTAATTTCCTTTGTTATTTCATCTTTGACCCGTGGGGTATTTACAAATGTATTGTTGAACTTCCAATTATTTGGGGATCCCCCAAATTTCCTTGCTTTTGAATTCTAATTTAATTACCCTGTAGTAGGAGAACATACTTTGTATTTCTCTCTTTTTAAATTTATTGAGACATTTTTATGACTTAGTGTATAATCTGTTCTGAAGAATGTTCCATGTGTGCTAGAAAAGAAAACATATTCTGCTGTTATTGGGTGGAATGTTATGAAGGTGCAGGTCGAGTTGGTTGATAGTTTCAAGCTTTCTGTGTCTGTGCTGATTTTCTGTCTATCCATTCTATCAATTATTGAGAGTGAGATATTAAATTATTATTAAATTGTTTATTTTTCTTTTCAGTTCTTTTAATTTTCACTTCATATTTTTGGAAAAATGGTGTTAGGTTTTGGTATACATACATAATTGTTTTATGTTACTGATAAATTGACCATTTTATTATGAAAGATCCTACTTTATCTCTAGTAGCATTTTGTCTTGTATTAATTACTGTATTTGCTCTAAGCTCTCTACACTGTTTGTATTGCATCATTTTACTTTCCACCTATTCTTTTTCAACTTATTTGTTTTTTGAACCTAAAGTGTCTTCTATAGACATTCACACTTAAAGTTAAAATGCTTTTAAAGAAATAGTCTGACCATTTCTTCTTTTGATTGGAGGGTTTAATCTGGTTATGCTTAATGTAACCTTTGGTAGTCAGATTTACATCTGCAATTTTGCTTGTTATTTTCCATGTCTCATTTCTTTGTTTGTTCTCTACTGCCTCTTCTGGAGTTAATATTTTCCAGAGCATAACTTGAATTCCTTTGTTAGTTTTTTTTTAATGGAAGTATTGTCGATATACAATCTTATATTGGTGTCATGCATACAACACAGTGCTTCAACAGTTACCCCATATTATTAAATCCTCACCACCAAAAGTGCAGTTACTATCTGTTAACACAGGAGGACATTACCTAATAATTAGCTATATTTTCCATGCTGTACTGTACTGTCCCTATGACCAACTTATATTATGACTGAGAATTTTTGTGCCCTTTTATCTCCCTTACCCTCCCCACAACCCAACCCAAACCCTCTCCTATGGTAACCCCCAGTCACTTCTCAGTATCTATGAGTCTACTGCTCTTTTGTTCATTTTGTTGTGAGATTCTACAAATAAGTGAAATCACGTGGTATTTGTGTTTTTCTGTCTGACTTACTCACTTAGCATAATACCCTCTCGGTCCACCCATGTTGTTGCAAATGGTTTGATTTTTTTTTTTGTGGCTGAATAATATTCCATTGTGTATATGTACTTTGTTAATTTTTTTGTTTGAGGAACATTATGTTTACTAGGTTCCCCCCTTCACCAAGTCGCCCCCACAACCCCCATTACAATCACTGTCCATCAGCATAGTAAGATGTGGTAGAATCACTACTTGTCTTCTCTGTGTTGCACAGCCCTCCCCGTGCCTCCCCCCACATTATAAATGCTAATTGTAAGGCCCTCTTTCTTTCCCCCCCCTTATCCCTCCCTTCCCATCCATCCTTCCCAGTCCCTTTCCCTTTGGTAACTGTTAGTCCATTCTTGGGTTCTGTGATTCTGCTGCTGTTTTGTTCCCTCAGTTTTCTTTTGTTCTTATACTCCACATATGAGTGAAATCATTTGGTACTTGTCTTTCTCCGCCTGGCTTATTTCACTGAGCATAATACCCTCTAGCTCCATCCATGTTGTTGCAAATGTAGGATCTGTTTTTTTCTTATTGCTGAGTAATATTTCATTGTGTATATGTACCACATCTTCTTTATCCATTCATCTAATGATGGACACTTAGGTTGCTTCCATTTCTTGGCTATTGTAAATAGTGCTGCAATAAACATAGGGGTGCATCTGTCTTTTTCAAACTGGGCTGCTGTATTCTTAGGATAAATTCCTAGAAGTGGAATTCCTGGGTCAAATGGTATTTCTATTTTGAGCTTTTTGAGGAACCTCCATAATGCTTTCCACAATGGTTGTACTAATTTACATTCCCACCAGCAGTGTAGGAGGGTTCCCCCTTCTCCACAACCTCGCCAACATTTGTTGTTGTTTGTCTTTTGGATGGTGGCGATCCTTACTGGTGTGAGGTGGTATCACATTTGGTTTTAATTTGCATTTCTCTGATGACTAGCGATGTGGAGCATCTTTTCATGTGTCTGTTGGCCATCTGAATTTCTTCTTTGGAGAAGTGTCTGTTCAGCTCCTCTGCCCATTTTTTAATGGGATTATTTGCTTTTTGTTTGTTGAGGTGTGTGAGCTCTTTGTATATTTTGGATGTCAACTCTTTATTGGATCTGTCATTTATGAATATATTCTCCTATACTGTAGGATGCCTTTTTGTTCTATTGATGGTGTCCTTTGCTGTACAGAAGATATTCAGCTGGATATAGTCCCACTTGTTCAATTTTGCTTTTGTTTTCCTTGCCCAGGGAGATATGTTCGTGAAGAAGTCGCTCATGTTTATGTCGAAGAGATTTTTGCCTATGTTTTTTTCTAAGAGTTTTATGGTTTCATGACTTACATTCAGGTCTTTGATCCATTTCGAATTTACTTTTGTGTATGGAGTTAGACAATTATCCAGTTTCATTCTCTTACATGTAGCTGTCCAGTTTTGCCAACACCAACTGCTGAAGAGGCTGTCATTTCCCCATTGTATGTCCATGGCTCCTTTATTGTACATTAGTTGACCATATATGTTTGGGTTAATATCTGGGGTCTCTATTTTGTTCCACTGGTCTGTGGCTCTGTTCTTGTGCCAGTACCAAATGGTCTTGATTACTGTGGCTTTGTAATAGAGCTTGAAGTTGGGGAGCGAGATCCCCCCCACTTTATTCTTCTCAGGATGACTTTGGCTATTTGGAGTCTGGTGGTTCCATATGAAATTTTTAACTATTTGTTCCAGTTCATTGAAGAATGCTGTTGGTAGTTTGATAGGGATTGCATTGAATCTGTAGACTGCTTTGGGCAGGATGGCCATTTTGATTATATTAATTCTTCCTAGCCAAGAGCATGGGATGAGTTTCCATTTGTTAGTGTCCTCTTTAATTTCTCTTAAGAGTGCCTTGTAGTTTTCAGGGTATAGGTCTTTCACTTCTTTGGTTAAGTTTATTCCTAGGTATTTTATTCTTTTCGGTGCAATTGCAAATGGAATTGTTTTTCTGATTTCTCTTTCTATTGGTTCATTGTTAGTGTATAGAGAAGCCACAGATTTCTGTGTATTAATTTTGTATCCTGCAACTTTGCTGAATTCTGGTATTAGTTCTAGTAGTTTTGGAGTGGATTCTTTACGGTTTTTATGTACAATATCATGTCATCTGCAAATAGTGACAGTTTGACTTCTTCTTTACCAATCTGGATTCCTTGTATTTCTTTGTTTTGTCTAATTGTCGTGGCTAGGACCTCCAGTACTATGTTGAATAACAGTGGGGAGTGTGGGCATCCCTGTCTTGTTCCCAGTCTTAGAGGAAAAGCTTTCAGCTTCTCGCTGTTCAGTATGATGTTGGCTGTGGGTTTATCGTATATGGCCTTTATTATGTTGAGGTACTTGCCCTGTATACCCATTTTGTTGAGAGTTTTTATCATGAATGGATGTTGAATTTTGTCGAATGCTTTTTCAGCATCTATGGAGATGATCATGTGGTTTTTGTCCTTTTTTTTATGTGGTGGATGATGTTGATGAATTTTCGAATGTTGTACCATCCTTGCATCCCTGAGATGAATCCCACTTGGTCATGGAGTATGATCCTCTTGATGTATTTTTGAATTCTGTTTGCTAATATTTTGTTGAGTATTTTTGCATCTACGTTCATCAGGGATATTGGTCTGTAATTTTCTTTTTTGGTGGGATCTTTGCCTGGTTTTGGTATTAGGGTGATGCTGGCTTCATAAAATGAGTTTGGGAGTATTCCCTCCTGTTCTGTTTTTTGGTAAACTTTAAGGAGAATGCGTATTATGTCTTCTCTGTATGTCTGATAAAATTCTGCAGTAACTCCGTCTGGCCCGGGGGTTTTGCTCTTGGGTAGTTTTTTGATTACTGATTCAATTTTGTTACTGGTAATTGGTCTGTTTAGATTTTCTGTGTCTTCCTTGGTCAGTCTTGGATAATTTTTTGTATTTCTGTGGGGTCCCTCGTGATTTTTCATTTCTCATTTCTGATTCTGTTGATGTGTGTTGATTCTCTTTTTTTCTTAGTAAGTCTGGCTAGAGGCTTATCTATTTTGTTTATTTTCTCAAAGAACCAGCTCTTGGTTTCATTGATTTTTTTTCTACTGTTTTATTCTTCTCAATTTTATTTATTTCTTCTCTGATCTTTATCATGTCCCTCCTTCTGCTGACTTTAGGCCTCATTTGTTCTTCTGTTTCCAATTTCGATAATAGTGGCTTTAGACTATTAATTTGGGATTGTTCTTCCTTCTTTAAATATGCCTGGATTGCTATATACTTTCCTACTTTCGCTGTGTACCACAGAAGGTGGGGCTTTGTGTTGTTGTTATTTTTTTCCATATATTGCTAGATCTCAGTTTTAATTTGGTTGTTGATCCATTGATTATTTAGGAGCATGCTGTTAAGTCTCCATGTGTTTGTGAGCCTTTTTGCTTTCTTTTTACAATTCTAGTTTTATACCTTTGTGGTCTGATAATGTGGTTGGTAGAATTTCTATCTTTTTGAATTTACTGAGGCTCTTTTTGTGGCGTAGTATGTGGTCTATTGTGGAGAATGTTCCATGTACACTTGAGAAGAGTGTATATCCTGTAGAGTTCTATAGATGTCTGTGATGTCTGTTTAAGGGTGTTGTTCAGTGCCTTTGTGTCCTTACTTATTTTCTGTCTGGTGGATCTGTCCTTTGGAGTGAGTGGTGTGTTGATGTCTCCTAAAATGAATGCATTGCATTCTATTTCCTCCTTCAGTTCTGTTAGTGTTTGTTTCACATGTGGTGGTGCTCCTGTATTGGATGCATATATATTTATAATGGTTATATCCTCTTGTTGGGCTGCCCCCTTTATTATTATGTAATGTCCTTCTTTTTCTCTTGTGACTTTCTTTGTTTTGAAGTCTATTTTGTCGGATACTCGTACTGCAACACCTACTTTTTTTCTCCCTGTTGTTTGCATGAAATATCTTTTTCCATCCCTTGACTTTTTAGTCTGTGCATATCTTTGGGTTTGAGGTGAGTCTCTTGTAAGCAGCATATAGATGGGTCTTGTTTTTTTATCCATTCAGTGACTCTATGTCTTTTGATTGGTGCATTCCATCCATTTACATTTAAGGTGATTATCTATAGGTATGTACTTATTGCCATTGCAGGCTTTAGATTTGTGGTTACCAAAGGTTCAAGGGTAGCTTGTTTACTATGTTACTGTCTAACTTAACTCGCTTAGTGAGCTATCATAAACACAGTCTGATGATTCTTTATTTCTCTCCCTTCTTCTTCTTCCTCCTCCATTCTTTATATGTTAGGTGTTTTATTTTGTGCTCTTTTGTGTTTCCTTTGAGTGCTTTTGTGGGTAGTTGATTTTATTTTTTGCCTTTAGTTAGTATTTGGTTGGTCTGCTTTCTTTGCTGTGATTTTATTTTCTCTGGTAACATCTATTTAACCTTAGGAGTGCTTCCATCGAGAGCAGTCCCTCTAGGATACCCTGTAGATGTGGTTTATGGGAGACAAATCCCCTCACGTTTTGCTTGTCTGAGAATTGTTTAACCCCTCCTTCACATTTAAATGATAATTGTGCTGGATTCAGTATTTTTGGTTCAAGCCCTTCTGTTTCATTGCTTTAAATATATCATGCCATTATCTTCTGGCCTGTAAGGTTTCTGTTGAGAAGTCTGATGATAGCCTGATGGGTGTTCCTTTGTAGGTGATCTTATTTCTCTCTCTGGCTGCCTTTAATACTCTGTCCTTGTCCTTGATCTTTGCCATTTTAATTATTATGTGTCTTGGTGTTGTCCTCCTTGGGTCCCTTCTGTTGGGAGTTCTGTGTGCTTCCGTAGTCTGAGTGAATATTTCCTCCCCCAGTTTGGGGAAGTTTTCAGCAATTATTTCTTCAAATACACTTTCTATCCCTTTTTCTGTCTCTTCTTCTTCTAGTACCCCTATAATGGGAATATTGTTCCATTTGAATCGGTCTCACAGTTCTCTTACTATTCTTTCATTCCTGGAGATCCTTTTATCTCTCTCTGCATCAGCTTCTCTGCATTCCTGTTTTCTGATTTCTGTTCTATTAAAGGCCTCTTGCACCTCATCCATTCTGCTTTTAAATCCTTCCTGAGATTGTTTTATTCTGTATTCTCCCTCCCAACTTTATCCGTTAGCTCTTGCATTTTTCTCTGCAGGTCCATCAGCATGGTTATGACCTTTATTTTGAATTCTTTTTCAGGAAGATTGGTTAAATATCTCCCCAGGTTTCCTCTCAGGGGATGTCTGTGTGATTTTGGTTTGTATCATATTCTTCTGCCTTTTCATGGTGATAGAGTTAGTTATGGGCAGTTGGCGCGTGTGTTAGCTGGGAGAACAAAGTCCCTTCCTGCTTGCTTGTTGTCTTCCTTTCCTGTGAGAACAGTGATCACTACCGGCTTGTGTTGGGCAGCTTATCCCCGACGGGGTGTCTAAGTCTGGCCCAGGCAGCTACGGAGGATGCTCTTTGCAGCTGCTGTGGGTGTGACCGGTCTCAGGCTGATGCTCCGCTATGGCGGGGCTGCACTAGAGTGGGAATGGGTGGGAGGCTGTTTATTGCTGTGAGGGACCTCAGAGTTACGCTGCCGCCCAGGAGGTTAGGGTGCTCGGAGTTCCCTGGGATTCCCAGCTGCTGGGCTGAGTGTGCCGGGATGCTTCTGTCCAGCTGTGAGGCTCCTGTCCCTTTAAGACTTTCAAAAAGCACTCTATTTTCTTTTGTCCAAGGGCCACTGGCTATGGGAACCCACTTGCAGGTTTTACTGTTCTGTTTCCCTAGTATCCAGCACACCATGCACTGTGTGTCTTCGCTCCCAGTGCGGATGACTATGGCGGCGTATTTAGCAGTCCTGGGCTCCCACTCCTTCCCTGCTCCAACTCCTTTCCAACCGTTGGGGAGCTGAGGTGGGGTGTGCACTCGGGTCCTGCCGGGTTGCGGCTTGTATATTACCCCCTTTGTGAGGTGCTGGGTTCTCGCAGTTGTAGATGTAGCCTGGCTGTTGTACTGTATCTTCTGGTCTGTCTTTTAGGAATAGTTGTATTTGTTGTATTTTCAAAAATATATATGCTTTTGGGAGGAGAATTCCGCTGCCCTACTCACATCGCTATCTTGGCTCCTCCCCTCTCCATCTCTTTGTTAATTTTTTTAACTAGATTTTTTGAGTTATTTTATTAGGTTTCTCTAGGGATTACAACTGTGTTATTTGTCAGTCTACTTAAGATTGACTAATTTAATTATGGTGTAATATAGAAACCTTGCTCCATTTCTTATCCTCTTCTGTTTGTTAATATTGTCATATATATTAAATTTTTTATGTGTTAGAAGCCTAACAATATAGTTGTATAATTTTTTATCCAATTTTATGTCTTTTAAAACACAAGAGAAGAAAAAATAAACAGTCTATTAAATGTTTTTTTGACCTTTTATAATGCTCTTTATTTCTTTTTGTGTATTATGGGCTGGTTATTTCCTTTCAGTCTGATGGATCCCTTTAGGATTTCTTGTAAGGCCAGTCTGTTATCGATGACTAATCTCAGTCTTTGTTTTTAGGGATTGTTTTTATTTTGCCTTTATTTTTTATTTTCAATTTTTTTTGATATTTCATTCTGCTTTTGTAATTATGTTCTTAATTTTGGTAAAATATATGTAACACAAAACTTACCATTTTAGCTATTTTTAGGTGTACAATTCAGTGGCACTAATTATGTTCACAATGTTGTGCAACCATCACCACTCTCTATTTCCAAAACGTTTTTATACTCTTTCAGCTATGACTCCCTGTTTCCTCTTCCCCAGCCCCTGGCAACCTCTCTTCTACTTTCTGTCTTTGAATTTTCCTATTGTAGTTACCTCATGTAAGTGAAATCATATGGGATTTGTCTTTTAATATCTGATTTTGTCTTTATTTTTGAAAAATAGTTTTACTGTTTATAATATTTGTTGTTACATAAGATGTTTTCTCTTTTAGCACCTTGAATATGTCATGTCTTTCTGGCCTCCATTGTTCCTGATGAGTTGTTTTTCTCTTTGGTCTTTCAAGATTTTCTGTCTTTGGCTTTCACAAATTTTACTATGATGTGTCTAGGTATGGATATGTCTCTTTATCTGCTTTGTATTCATTAAACTTAAATCTACAAATTAGTGTCTTTCAACAATTTGGTAAGTTTTAACTGTAATTTCTTCAGATTTTTTTTTCCTTTCACCCTCTCCTTTCCTTCTGGTACTCTCATTACATATAAGATTCTTCTTTTTTTGTTTTTTATTAAGGTATCATTGATATACAATCTTATGAAGGTTTCACATGAGCAACATTGTAGTTACTACATTGACCCATATTATCAAGTCCCCCTCTACACACCCCATTGCAGTCACTGTCCATCAGCTTAGTAAGATGCTAACATATATAAGATTCTTGATGGTATCCCCTAAGTCTGTGAGGCTCTGTTCATCTTCTTTTTTTTTTTTTTTTTTAATTCTTCCAGTCTTTAGAATTGGTAATTTCTATTACTATGTCTTCAAGTTCACTGACTCTTCCTTCTGTCACTCAAATGTGATATTGAGCTCTGCTAATGAGTTTTAAATTTTGGTTGTACTTTTCAATTCCAAAATTTCCATTTTGTTCTTTTTAAATAATATCTCTATCTTTATTGAGAGTGCCTGTTTTTTTGAGTTATTTATAGTTGTCATACTCTTTTAATTTTTTAAGGCTGGCTTCTGTACTTGGAGATAAAATTAAATTTTAGACGATGACATCTAAGTGATGCATTAAATCCTAAGGTGATGTTTTTTTTTATTTCTAAATTATATTCAATATTTTTCATTTGTATTTCATGATATACATGTAGATATATTACTCCTAAATATTAATTTCATCTGATATTTTTAATCTAAACATACTTAACAGTTTTTTTATAATCACTAATATTTATTGACATGTAGGATCAGTGTAGAATTTGTAAGGCCTGCCATTAATTCAGAAACCTTAGTTCAATCTCTGAATTGATTATACAGTGTAACATCTACTTGTTTGTCCATATTTTTTGCTGTTAACTAATTCTCTCATTGTAGGTACTAATGAGTAGAAAAAAAATGGAAGAAGCCTAAGACAGTAATATAATGTGTTAGAATGGTTACAAAATATCAGAATCTTTATATCAGCCTGAACATGTAATAATACAGCATCCATTCATTTTAGGTTCTTTAGCTACTGCAGTAAACAAGATTAGTGCAGTACCTGTTCTCATGGAACTTACATTCTGGTAGAGGAGACAGACATTGAACATAAATAAGATAATTTTAAAGAGCGCTAAATAAAATGAAGCAATAGGCAGGGCAATGTGGTGTCAAATAGAGAATAATGGGGGAGCTACATGAAAATGGAATATAGTTTGGGCAGGGAGACAGGGAAATATATTTCTGAAGGATTACTAGTTGAAGTGAGATCTGCATGATAGGTGAGAAAGATTCTGTCTGTTGATCTGGAAGAGGTTTATGACCTAAGAACAGGAGGTGCAGGATAAGCTTGATGTGTTTTAGGAACAGGGCTAGTACTGGAGTTAAGGAAGCTATGAAGGAAGGATGAGGAATGAATGAGGTCAGAGAGTTGGGGTGGGTAGCCATGGGTTGACCTTTATATAGATCATGTTAGAGAGTTTAGATTTTTTCCCAAGTGTGGTGGGAACCTACTGGAAAAATATTGCAGTGACCTCCATTCTTCACTGGAGTTAATTTATAGCTCAGTTTGTAATCTTAGACTTTATAGCTTCATGTGTGCCATTTTCTCTAAATGATTTTAGCTTCATAGAAAATAGCAGAGAAAAAAATTTTTTCCTGATACTTCTTCCTTGCAATTTAACTAAGAAAGATAAAATACCAATACCTAGAAAACCTTAAATTTGTAGAACAGTTAAAGTAATGGCAAAGATTTTTAACTAATTTATATTAGTATTATAAAATATTTTTGACTGTATATAATTATGTGCTAAAATGTACAGGTAACTTCATGTAGTTGTATGATTGATTTTCTAAATAATTTGGATATAAACATTTTTTCTTTCACTATTTCACTATTATAAGCAGTCATAGTTATTTTTGTGTGGCTAATATTAACATAAAATAATTCTGATTTCACATTACTTCAAATTAGACAGTGTGTGAAGATTAGCTTCTTCAAAGCTTTATGTGACTAAAATTTTTGAAGATAAACTACCTTTTCAAAGTAGAACTATAGGTTATTAAAAAAAACCTGTGGTCTTTATAAAGTGAGTAGTAATCTCCAGTATTTCCATTTATACTGCCATGTGTATATTTCTAATATTTAAATTATACATTTCTATAAGGAACCCAAATAATTTTCAAAGAACTAGTTTTGTAAGTCAACCCAGGTATACACCATAATTTGGAAGGTATTTTTAAATTACTCCAATTCTGTGTTAAATATTAACTTAGAGTATCTGAGTATATTTCTTGACCCTTTATTCACTAGCAGTTTATTCTGACTATATTCCATATCTTATTTATGGTTGTTAAAAGGTGCTTACATTTTTCCCAAAATGATTTAAGTGGCTTAACAAAGGATACATATATATTAGAGATATAAAACAGAGGATGGAACAGGAACAAGAAAAAGTTGAGTCAGGGGTTAAAATTGTTGCCTGTTAAGTAAGTGCCAGCCACTGTTCTGTATCCGTGGGTGATTAGAATAGCTATGGCCCAGCTCTAATGGAGCATATTCTAGTTTGTGTTGATGGGGTGCATGTAAGTAAAAACCTTACCATGCACTTCATTACAGAGAACTGACAAAAAGGTAATTTGGGGCAGTATAAAACCCAGACAGTTAAAAAATACTCTATTGGCTGGTATCTTTAATATCCTTGATATAATTCATTTAAAATAGAGTAAAGCTTATTGTTTTGGTTCCCAAGGTAGTACATGTTAGTTTGTGTTACTGGTTATAAATTTGGCCAAAGAATAAAATAAAAAATTTCTCTAATATGGTCATTTCTATGGGCTTCTACTCAGCTATAATTACTGAAAATGAGGAAGCTTAGAGATGTATTGTGGTAGATTGACTATAGGGCTAAGCTTTGTAAAGGATGCAAAAAAAAAGTTAAATTCATGAATTATGGATATGACCAGGAAATAATATAGTGATTGCAGAATTAATATTAAAACTCAGAATATTTTGGGTTTTTACCTGTATGCAAAGGCCAAAGTCCCAATGTTTTCATAAGTAACTGTCCAATTTGAGTAATTTTATTTATAAACTTGCAAGGAGGTACTGTTAGATACATGAACAATAAAGTAGGTTTTCCTTATAACTCAGGTCTGTATTAAACATGTACCATTGTAAACTCTTAAGTTTAAGGATTATCTTACTTTATAATTAGTAAGAACTAGAAAGTATAGTTGACCTTTGAACAGTGCAAGGGCTAGGGTGCTGACACCCATGCAAACAAAAATCTGTATAACTTTTGATTCCCCAAAAACTTAAGTATTAATAGCCCTACTGTTGACTGGAAGTCTTACCAATAACCTAAGCAGTCAATTAACACATATTTTGTGTGTTACATGTGTTATATCCTATATTACAATAAAGTAAGCTGAGAAAGAAAATGTTTTTCTAATTGGTGCAAATCTCCAAAAGTTTTTTGATGTGTTCATTGAAAAAAGTCTATGTATAAGTGGACCCATGCAGTCAGTTCAAACTGTGTTGTTCAAAGGTCAGCTGGGGTATTCATTTTAAAAAGGATTAGTGGATTGTTTCCTTTTACATTTTTGTTCAGTAATAGTGTGCTTAAACTTTCAGAAAAACTTTTTTTAAATATTTTATTTCATAATCTGGATGAAGTTGAGAATGTTCCATGAAGTCTACATAGCTTTATGAATTTTAACTTAATGTTTAGAAGTGGAGATGCTGTTCTTTTTGTTTGTTAGCTTGTTTTTTGAGATGCTGTTCTTACTATGTCATACTTAAACATTTAACTCAATCACGATACCACTCTATAATGATAAAGCATTTTAAACTTCCCATTTTATTTGTTTACTAATACTATATACTGATAGTTCCAGGCCAAACATTTCTTCCTGTTATATTTTATTACGTGGAAACACAGGGTCTATTTTGTGTTCATTCCAGACCGTTATGGTTTTTATACTCCTCTAAAAGTTGCTGCTGGGTTTAAGTTTTAAGTTGAGGATTTATATTATCTTTAACTTTCTGTAATCTTCATCACTGTCATCAACTGATGTTCATAGAGTTTTGCCATCCAACTGACTAACAATATTATGATAGTCACTATAATAATTATGCTGGCTGTAAAGTAGTTTCTATTAATTTTCACTTTTTTATAAGATGAGTGAGATTTTGAGAAGTAAAATAATTTGCTGTGCAGAAGAGTTAACATAGTAAGTTTGAGACTGCTGTCCTGAGAAAGGCCTGCTTGTGGGGTTGGCCCTTGGCTGGCATCTGGGAACTTGGTTCCTAGTGACCTGTTAAGGGTGATTCACTGTGCCTAGAATGTGCAAACCATACAGCTTATATTGAACCACCTGCTTTCCATCTGGAGGTCTGGAATTTTGGTATACATGAGGCAGAGGGTGCTTCTGTGACCATCCCCTAATAAAACCTTAGGTGTTGAGTCTCTGATGGGCTTTGTTGGGCAGAAACATTGCACACATGTTGGTGCATTTTTGTTGATGGGGGAAGAGTAAGCACTGCATCACCTCTCATGGATTCCTTCAGATTCCACCTGTGTCTTTTCCTGTTATGACCTTCTCTATAGGCATGAGTACAACTATATGCTGAGTTCTGTGAGATCACTGGACACACCTCTTTAAAACTAAAAGAGATTCAGCCCCGCTGAGGCTAAAGATTTGTGTTTTAACCTCTGTGGAAGAAGTTTATTTCCCTTTGCCTGATGATTAGAGTCCCAAGCATAATGGGGAAAATGACATTTAGTCCTTTAAATAAGAACAAGCGTGCATTTGTTCATTCATCTATTCATTATGCATTCTGTAGGCCCATAAGTGTGCATATTCTAGGCCCTGTGAAGGACCTTCTGCAGGGGTCCTTTCTATTTAGTACTATTAAAAAGTTTATATTTTGGTTTCAGGTAGTTCATTTATTTGAGATATGGGTAAACTTGAATTAAGATATAAGGTGTATATCTGAGAATCTTTGTTTCTTACTAATACTAATACTAATACTAATACTAATACTAATACTAATACTAATACTAATAGTTATAATTCCAGGCCAACATTTCTTTCTAAAAAACAAACAAGCTTAACTCTGAAGACAGTAGAGAAAGAATTTCTAATATAATCACTTTCTCCCTAAGGCTTACAGAACATATATAAGAGAATTGGTGGGTTAAAGAATTTACCGCCCGTCCCTACATGCCCCCACCTCCCTTTTATGGAAAGGGAAAAAAACGTATACACTTGTATAGATCAGATATATATATATAATTTACATTTAAGATATTTTAAGCCTTTTGATCAGCCCGTGTTATGAGCCAATCAGGAAGTGGGTAGAAAAATCTCCCAGGGTTAGGTGGGAGAGGTTCTATGTGATTCTTTCACATTTTTAATAAAAAAAAAACTTGTTTAATCATGAGTCCGAAAACCTTTGAGAGCATAGACTCTTCAGCCAGACTGCTTAGGTTGAAATTTTGACTGTTACTTGCCAGTTGTTTGACCTTGGGACAAGTCACTTAAAAAACAAAACAAAATAAAAGTCCCCATGCCTCAGTTTCCCCAAATGTAAAATGGGAATAATAACTGTTATGTAGGATTATATAGAGTAAATAGATTAATACACAGACTGAGTTTAGTATAATGCTTGGCACGGAGTAAGTGATCTATAAATGTTAGCTAACTTACCCTTCATTGTTTAGAAGAAGGAAAAATACTCTACATTAAGCTGTTCATTGACTTTTTTCTAGGGTAAACTCATTTTAATGATTCAGATCCTGTCAAACCAGAATACTAAAAAGATTCTTGTAAAAGGCACTTCTTTTCTTTTTTTAATTCCTTTTATTATCATTGATCTACAATTACATGAAGAACATTAAGGTTTCTAGACTCCCCCCTTCACCAAGTCCCCCCGCCAACAAACCTGATCACAGTCACCGTCCTTCAGCGTAGTAAGATGGTGTAGACTCACCACTTATCTTCTCTGTGTTGCACATCCCTCCCTGTGCCCCCCCCACACATTATACATGCTAATCGTAAGGCCCCCTTTCTTTTTCCCTGCCCTTATTCCTCCCTTCCCACCCCTCCTGCCCAGTCCCTTTCCCTTTGGTAACCGTTAGTCCATTCTTGGGTTCTGTGATTCTGCTGCTGTTTTGTTCCTTCATTTTTCCTTTGTTCTTATACTCCACATATAAGAGAAATCATTTGGTACTTGTCTTTCTCTGCCTGGCTTATTTCACTGAGCATAATACCCTCTAGCTCCATCCATGTTGTTGCTAATGGTAGGATCTGTTTTCTTCTTTCACACTTAGGTTGCTTCCATTTCTTGGCTATTGTAAATAGTGCTGCAATAACATAGGGGTGCATCTGTCTTTTTCAAACTGGGCTGCTGTATTCTTAGGGTAAATTCCTAGGAGTGGAATTCCTGGGTCAAATGGTTAAGTCTATTTTGAGCTTTTTGAGGAACCTCCATACTGCTTTCTGCAATGGTTGAACTAATTTGCATTCCACCAGCAGTGTAGGAGGGTTCCCATGTCTCTGCAACCTTGCCACATTTGTTGTTGTTTCTCTTTTGGATGGTGGCGATCCTTACTGGTGTGAGGTGATACCTCATTGTGGTTTTAATTTGCATTTCTCTGATGACAAGCGATGTGGAGCATCTTTTCATGTGTCTGTTGGCCATCTGAATTTCTTCTTTGGAGAACTGTCTGTTCAGCTCCTCTGTCCATTTTTTAATTGGATTATTTGCTTTTTGTTTGTTGAGGTGTGTGAGCTCTTTATGTATTTTGGATGTCAAGCCTTTATTGGATCTGTCATTTATGAATATATTCTCCCATACTGTAGGGTACCTTTTTGTTCTATTGATGGTGTCCTTTGCTGTACAGAAGCTTTTCAGCTTGGTATAGTCCCCCTTGTTCATTTTTGCTTTTCTTTCCCTTGCCTGGGGAGATACGTTCATGAAGAAGTTGCTCATGTTTATGTCCAAGAGATTTTTGCCTATGTTTTCTTCTGAAGAGTTTTATGGTTTCATGACTTACATTCAGGTCTTTGATCCATTTTGAATTTACTTTTGTGTATGGGGTTATACAGTGACCCAGTTTCATTCTCTTACATGTAGCTGTCCAGTTTTGCCAGCACCACCTGTTGAAGAGGCTGTCATTTCCCCATTGTATGTCTGTGGCTCCTTTATCATATATTAATTGACCATATATGTTTGGGTTAATATCTGGGGTCTCTGTTCTGTTCCACTGGTCTGTGGCTCTGTTCTTGTGCCAGTACCGAACTGTCTTGATTACTGTGGCTTTGTAGTAGAGCTTGAAGTTGGGGAGTGAGATCTCCCCAACTTTATTCTTCCTTCTCAGGATTGCTTTGGCAATTTGGGGTCTTTGGTGTTTCCGTATGAATTTTTGAACTATTTGTTCTAGTTCGTTGAAGAATGTTGTTGGTAATTTGATAGGGATTGCATCGAATCTGTATATTGCTTTGGGCAGGATGGCCATTTTGATGATATTCTTCCTAGCCAAGAGCATGGGATGAGTTTCCATTTGTTAGTGTCCCCTTTAATTTCTCTTAAGAGTGTCTTGTAGTTTTCACGGTATAGGTCTTTCACTTCCTTGGTAAGGTTTATTCCTAAGTATTTTATTCTTTTTGATGCCATTGTGAATGGAATTGTTTTCCTGATTTCTCTTTCTATTATTTCTTTGTTAGTGTATAGGAAAGCCACAGATTTCTGTGTGTTAATTTTGTATCCTACAGCTCTGCTGTATTCCGATATCAGTTCTAAGAGTTTTGGAGTGGAGTCCTTAGGGTTTTTTATGTACAATATCATGTCATCTGCAAGTAGTGACAGTTTAACTTCTTTTTTACCAATTTGGTTTCCTTGTATTTCTTTGCTTTGTCTAATTGCCATGGCTAGGACCTCCAGTACTGTGTTGAATAACAGTGGGGAGAGTGGGCATCCCTGTCTTGTTCCCGATCTCAGAGGAAAGGCTTTGAGCTTTTCACTGTTCAGTATGATGTTGGCTGTGGGTTTATCATATATGGCCTTTATTATGTTGAGGTACCTGCCGTCTATACCCATTTTGTTGAGAGTTTTTATCATGAATGGATGTTGAATTTTGTCGAATGCTTTTTCAACATCTATGGAGATGATCATGTGGTTTTTGTCCTTTTTTTTTTTATGTGGTGGATGATGTTGATGGATTTTCGGATGTGGTACCATCCTTGAATCCCTGGAATGAATCCCACTTGGTCATGGAGTATGATCCTCTTGATGTATTTTTGAATTCTGTTTGCTAATATTTTGTTGAGTATTTTTGCATCTACAGTCATCAGGGATATTGATCTGTAGTTTTCTTTCTTCCTGGGGTCTTTGCCTGGTTTTGGTATTAGGGTGATGTTGGCTTCATAGAATGAGTTTGCGAGTATTCCCTACTCTTCTATTTTTTGGAAAACGTTAAGGAGAATGGGTATTATATCTTCTCTGTATGTCTGATAAAATTCTGAGGGAAATCCATCTGGCCTGAGGTTTTTTTCTTGGGTAGTGTTTTGATTACCACTTCAATTTTTTTACTGGCAATTGGTTCGTTTAGATTTCGTGTTTCTTCCTTGTTCAGTCTTGAAAGTTTTTATTTTTCTAGGAAGTTGTCCATTTCTTCTAGGTTTTCCAGCTTCTTAGCATATCGGTTTTCATAGTAGTCTCTAGTAATTCTTTGTATTTCTGTTGGGTCCGTCGTGATGTTTCCTTTCTCATTTCTGATTCTATTGATATGTGTTGATTCTTTTTTTTCTCTTAATGGCTTATCTATTTTGTTTATTTTCTCAAAGAACCAGCTCTTGGTTTCATTGATTTTTTTTCTACTGTTTTATTCTTCTCAAGTTTACTTCTTCTCTGATCTTTATTATGTTCCTCCTTCTGCTGACTTTAGACTTCATTTGTTCTTCTTTTTCCAATTTTGATAATTGTGACATTAGACTATTCATTTGGGTTTTTTCTTCCTTCTTTAAATATGCCTGGATTGCTATATACTTTCCTTTTAAGACTGCGTTCGCTGCTTCCCTCAGAAGTTGGGGATTTGTGTTGTTGTCATTTGTTTCCATCTATTGCTGGATCTCCATTTTAATTTGGTCGTTGATCCATTGACTATTTAGGAGCGTGTTGTTAAGCTTCCATGTGTTTGTGAGCCTTTTTGCTTTCTTTGTACAATTTATTTCTTGTTTCATACCTTTGTGGTCTGAAAAGTTGGTTGGTAGAATTTCAATGTTTTTGAATTTACTGAGGCTCTTTATGTGGCCTAGTTATGTGGTCTATTCTGGAGAATGTTCCATGTGCACTTGAGGAGAATGTGTATCCTGTTGCTTTTGGGTGTAGAGTTCTATAGATGTCTATTAGGTCCATCTGTTCTAGTGTGCTGTTCAGTGCCTCTGTGTTGTTACTTATTTTCTGTCTGGTGGATCTGTCCTTTGGAGTAAGTGGTGTGTTGAAGTCTCCTAAAATGAATGCATTGCATTCTATTTCCTCCTTTATTTCTGTTAGTATTTGTTTCACATACGCTGGTGCTCCTATGTTGGGTGCATATGTATTTATAATGGGTATATCCTCTTGTTGGACTGAGCCCTTTATCATTATGTAATGTCTTTCTTTATCTCTTGTGACTTTCTTTGTGTTGAAGTCTATTTTGTCTGATACTAGTACTGCAACACCTGCTTTTTTCTCCCTGTTGTTTGCATGAAATATCTTTTTCCATCCCTTGACTTTTAGTCTGTGCATGTCTTTGGGTTTGAGGTGAGTCTCTTGTAAGCAGCATATAGATGGGTCTAGTTTTTTTTATCCATTCAGTGACTCTATGTCTTTTGATTGGTGCATTCCATCCATTTACATTTAGGGTGATTTTCGATAGGCATGTACTTATTGCCATTTCAGGCTTCAGATTCGTGGTTGCCAAAGTTTCCAGGTTACTTTCCTTACTATCTAAGAGTCTAACTTAAGTCACTTAGTATGCTGTTATAAACACAACAATTTAGAGGTTCTTTTCTATTTCTCTTCCTTTTTCTTCCTCCTTCAGTCTCTATAAATTAGCTATCTAAATTTGTACTTTTTGTCTATCCCTTGATTGACTTTGGCGATAGTTAATTTAATTTTGCATTTGCTTCGTAATTAGCTGTCTACTTTCTTTACTGTGGTTTTTTTTTTTTACCTCTGGTTACAGCTATTCAACCTTAGGAGCACTTCCATCTATAGCAGTCCCTCTAAAATAAACTGTAGAGATGGTTTGTGGGGAGGTAAATTCTCTCAGCTTTTGCTTATGTGGAAATTGTTTAATCCCTCCTTCAAATTTAAATGATAATCTTGCCGGATAATGTAATCTTGGTTCCAGGCTCTTCTGCTTCATGGCATTAAATACACCATGATACTCCCTTCTGGCCTGTAAGGTTTCTGCTGAGAAGTCTGATGTTAGCCTGATGGGCTTTCCTTTTTATGTGATCTTATTTCTCTCTCTGGCTGCTTTTAACAGTCTGTCCTTATCGTTGATCTTTGCCATTTTAATTACTATGTGTCTTGGTGTTGTCTTCCTTGGGTCCCTTGTGTTGGGAGATCTGTGGATCTCCGTGGCCTGAGAGACTGTGTCCTTCCCCAGATTGGGGAAGTTTTCAGCAACTACCTCCTCAAAGACACTTTCTATCCCTTTCTCCCTCTCTTCTTCTTCTGGTATCCCTATAATACGGATATTGTTCCGCTTGGATTGGTCACACAGTTCTCTCAATATTCTTTCGTTCTTAGAGATCCTTTTTTCTCTCTGTGCCTCAGCTTCTTTGTATTCCTCTTCTCTAGTTTCTATTTCATTTATTGTCTCCTCCACCACATCCAACCTTTTAATACCCTCCATTGTGCTCTTCAACGATTGGATCTCTGACCTGAATTCATTCCTGAGTTCTTGGATGTCTTTTCATACCTCCATTAGAATGTTGATGATTTTTATTTTAAACTCCCATTCAGGAAGAGTCACGAGGTCCATATCATTTAAATCTTTCTCAGGAGTTGTATTAATAATTTGACTCTGGACAAGGTTCCTTTGGCGTTTCATTTTTGTATATGGCACCCTCTAGTGTCCAGAAGCTCTATTCTGGATCTGCTCAGCCCCTGAAGCAATATCGGGGGTTGCAGGGGAGCGGTACTGGTGCCTTGGGGGAGGAAAGAGCTGTTACCTGCCTCCTGGCTGCTGTGCCTGTCCATGGGCCAGTGGGCTGGTCACATAGGTATAAGTTTTTCTCCCAGAGCAGCCGGATAAGGATCCTTGCTTTCCACAAGCGGCTGGGATCCCAGTCTCTGCAGGAACTCTGCCTGTATTAACTTTCCAACCTGGTAGTCATGCGAGTCTCATGAAAGCACCATGAAATGTAGGTTTGTGCTCTCTGGAGGTAGGTATTCAGCAGTCCCAAGCCTTCTGCTCCCTCCCCGCTCCGTTTCTCTTCCTCCCACTATTGAGCTTGGGTGGGGGGAGGGCTCAGGTCCCGCGGCGCCACAGCTCTGGTACGTCACCCTGTTTGGTGAGGTCTGCTCTTTTCTCTAGGTGTATGCAGTCTGACGCCATCCTCTTTCCTGTTGCTCTCTCAGGATTAGTTGCACCAAGTATATTTTCTAATTGTATCCAGTTTTAGGAGGAAGCCTCTGTCTCTCCTGTCACACTGCCATCTTTAAGCCAGTCTACTTCTTTGCTTTTTTTTTTTTTTTTCTTTTTTTTCTTTTTTTTTTTTTTTTATAAATAATTATTTTTTATTGAAGGGTAGTTGACACACAGTATTACATTACATGAGTTTCAAGTGTACAACACAGTGGTAGAACATTTATATACATAATTCTAGGTTCCAGCTATCACCCTACCAGGCTGTTACAATATCTTGACTATATTCCTTATGCTATACATTACATCCCGGTTACTAATTTATTTTACCATTAGAAGTCTGTCCTTCTTTTTTTTTTTTTTTTTTTTTTTTTGTGAGGGCATCTCTCATATTTATTGA
Source organism: Manis pentadactyla (assembly GCF_030020395.1). NCBI lineage: Eukaryota > Metazoa > Chordata > Mammalia > Pholidota > Manidae > Manis > Manis pentadactyla. The sequence continues at coordinate 122,562,797 of NC_080023.1, read as the reverse complement.
TCAAATGGTTGTTAACGACAATAAAATTCTGTATAGGGGAGTCAATGCTCAATGCACAATCATTATTCCACCCCAAGCCTAATTTTTGTCAGTCTCCAATCTTCTGAGGCATAACAAACAAGTTTTTACATGTAGAACAAATTCTTACATAATGAATAAGTTACATAGTGAACAGTACAAGGGAAGTCATCACAGAAACTATCGGTTTTGCTCATGCATTATGAGCTATAAACAGTTCAAATATGAATACTCATTTGGTTTTTATACTTGATTTATATGTGGATACCACATTTCTCTCTTTATTATTATTATTTTTAATAAAATGCTGAAGTGGCAGGTAGATACAAGATAAAGGTAGAAAACATAGTTTAGTGTTGTAAGAGAGCACATGTAGATGATCAGGTGTGTGCCTGTAGACTATGTGTTAATCCAAGCTAGACCAGGGCAATAAAACATCCACGTATGCAGAAGATTTCTCTCAGAATGGGGGGGTGAGGTTCTAAGCCTCACCTCTGTTGATCCCCAATTTCTCACCTGATGGCCCCCCTGCGACTGTGCCTGTCTTAGGTTGTTCCTCCCTTGAGGAATCTTACCCGTCTCTGGCTAACCAGTCATCTTCCGGGGCCGTACAGGGAAATGTGAAGTTGGTAAGTGAGAGAGAAGCCTTATTGTTTGAAAAAGTTAGCTTTTTACTTCTTTGCATATTTATGCCCTGTGGCTTCTATGCCCAGCATTTGTCTTGAGGTATCTTTACCACTTGGAAGAATTATGATACTCGGTAAATTTGATATGAGGCACGAATTCTATTTAAGGGTTGTAATTAGGAAGGAAAAAGAAAAGCTATAGAAGTAGCAGGCGGAAGAAAACATGGGAAGATTGATTATTTCTTTGACAAATCTTCTTGTAGAGTAACTTCAGCATATATAGGTTTTAAGCTACTACTTAAATTGCGCACACACATTAACATAATAGGAGTATAGTTACATAACCAAAGCATATCTGTAATTACCAGCCATCTGCAGTGAAACCAAGAAAACCAGTTAGGCACCTTAGGCATTTGTGAAAAATTATCTATGATATGGTGGATATTGTCCAACTGAACTAGAACAGTCTGAGAGAAATCAGACAAATTAAAACAACCCATTCCTGGGGACTGTTCACATGCCATATGTTCTTTTAACAGTAAATAGTCTGTAGTTGTAAGAGTTTGGAGCGCTACAATTTGCACTTCTCCAAATTCTTGGTTGAGTTCCAACAGTATAGATCCAGTCCAATTTGTTGTTTTACTGTATGCACAGGCCAGCTTAGATATCTCCTTCCTCATTCCCATGGCAAGTCCAGGAACTGGTGGGATGAGTGCATCTACAGCTGTAGCAGTGCGTGGATCTTTGTTGGGGTTTTTTGATGATCATCTTCTGGCATGATTCTTCCAGAGAGTGCAGATGTTGGAAGTTCTTTTTCATATCGTATCTTAGTTCATTTTCGGGGTAGCCCAATTAGGCTTTGATCCTCTGTATAAACACAAACAGACTCTTTGCCTACACTTTTATATGCCCTTTATACCCTTGTGTAGAACTCGTTGGAGGTTACCACACAGGAACTGCCCTTTTTTTTTTTTTTTTTTTTTGCTATCACTAATCTACACTTACATGACGAATATTATGTTTACTAGGCTCTCCCCTATACCAGGTCTCCCCTATAGACCCCTTTACAGTCACTGTCCATCAGCATAGCAAAATGTTGTAGAATCACTACTTGCCTTCTCTGTGTTGTACAGCCCTCCCTTTTCTCCTACCCCCCCATGCATGTTAATCTTAATACCCCCCTACTTTTCCCCCCCTTATCCCTCCCTACCCACCCATCCTCCCCAGTCCCTTTCCCTTTGGTACCTGTTAGTCCATTCTTGAGTTCTGTGATTCTGCTGCTGTTTTGTTCCTTCAGTGTTTCCTTTGTTCTTATATTCCACAGATAAGTGAAATCATTTGGTATTTCTCTTTCTCCGCTTGGCTTGTTTCACTGAGCATAATACCCTCCAGATCCATCCATGTTGCTGCAAATGGTAGGATTTGCCCTCTTCTTATGGCTGAGTAGTATTCCATTGTGTATATGTACCACATCTTCTTTATCCATTCATCTATTGATGGACATTTAGGTTGCTTCCAATTCTTGGCTATTGTAAATAGTGCTGCAGTAAACATAGGGGTGCATCTGTCTTTCTCAAACTTGATTGCTGCGTTCTTAGAGTAAATTCCTAGGAGTGCAATTCCTGGGTCAAATGGTAAGTCTGTTTTGAGCATTTTGATATACCTCCATACTGCTTTCCACAATGGTTGAACTAACTTACATTCCCACCAGCAGTGTAGGAGGGTTCCCCTTTCTCCACAGCCTCGCCAACATTTGTTGTTGTTTGTCTTTTGGATGGCAGCCATCCTTACTGGTGTGAGGTGATACCGCATTGTAGTTTTAATTTGCATTTCTCTGATAATTAGCGATGTGGAGCATCTTTTCATGTGTCTGTTGGCCATCTGTATTTCTTTTTGGAAGAACTGTCTGTTCAGTTCCTCTGCCCATTTTTTAATTGGGTTATTTGTTTTTTGTTTGTTGAGGCGTGAGAGCTCCTTGTATATTCTGGACGTCAAGCCTTTATCGGATGTGTCATTTTCAAATATATTCTCCCATACTGTAGGGATCCTTCTTGTTCTATTGATGGTGTCTTTTGCTGTACAGAAGCTTTTCAGCTTAATATAGTCCCACTTACTCATTTTTGCTGTTGTTTTCCTTGCCCGGGGAGATATGTTCAAGAAGAGGTCTGTGCCTATGTTTTCTTCCAAGAGTTTAATGGTTTCATGGCTTACATTCAGGTCTTTGATCCATTTTGAGTTTACTTTTGTATATGGGGTTAGACAATGGTCCAGTTTCATTCTCCTACATGTAGCTGTCCAGTTTTGCCAGCACCACCTGTTGAAGAGACTGTCATTTCGCCATTGTATGTCCATGGCTCCTTTATCAAATATTAATTGACCATATATGTCTGGGTTAATATCTCGATTCTCTAGTCTATTCCATTGGTCTGTGGCTCTGCTCTTGTGCCAGTACCAAATTGTCTTGATTACTATGGCTTTATAGTAGAGGTTGAAGTTGGGGAGTGAGATCCCCCCTACTTTATTCTTCTTTCTCAGGATTGCTTTGGCTATTCGGGGTCTTTGGTGTTTCCATATGAATTTTTGAATTATTTGTTCCAGTTCATTGAAGAATGTTGCTGGTAGTTTCATAGGGATTGCATAAAATCTGTATATTGCTTTGGGCAGGATGGCCATTTTGACGATATTAATTCTTCCTAGCCACGAGCATGGGATGAGTTTCCATCTGTTAGTGTCCCCTTTAATTTCTCTTAAGAGTGACTTGTAGTTTTCAGAGTATAAGTCTTTCACTTCTTTGGTTAGGTTTATTCCTAGGTATTTTATTTTTTTTGATGCAATTGTGAATGGAGTTGTTTTCCTGATTTCTCTTTCTGTTGGTTCATTGTTAGTATATAGGAAAGCCACAGATTTCTGTGTGTTGATTTTGTATCCTGCAACTTTGCTGTATTCCGATATCAGTTCTAGTAGTTTTGGGGTGGAGTCTTTAGGGTTTTTTATGTACAGTATCATGTCATCTGCAAATAGTGACAGTTTAACTTCTTCTTTACCAATCTGGATTCCTTGTATTTCTTTATTTTGTCTGATTGCCGTGGCTAGGACCTCCAGTACTATGTTAAATAACAGTGGAGAGAGTGGGCATCCCTGTCTAGTTCCCGATCTCAGAGGAAATGCTTTCAGCTTCTCGCTGTTCAATATAATGTTGGCTGTGGGTTTATCATAGATGGCCTTTATTATGTTGAGGTACTTGCCCTCTATTCCCATTTTGCTGAGAGTTTTTAACATGAATGGATGTTGAACTTTGTCAAATGCTTTTTCAGCATCTATGGAGATGATCATGTGGTTTTTGTCTTTCTTTTTGTTGATGTGGTGGATGATGTTGATGGACTTTCGAATGTTGTACCATCCTTGCATCCCTGGAATGAATCCCACTTGGTCATAGTGTATGATCCTTTTGATGTATTTTTGAATTCGGTTTGCTAATATTTTGTTGAGTATTTTTGCATCTACGTTCGTCAGGGATATTGGTCTGTAGTTTTCTTTTTTGGTGGGGTCTTTGCCTGGTTTTGGTATTAGGGTGATGTTAGCTTCATAGAATGAGTTTGGGAGTATCCCCTCCTCCTCTATTTTTTGGAAAACTTTAAAGAGAATGGGTATTATGTCTTCCCTGTATGTCTGATAAAATTCCGAGGTAAATCCATCTGGCCCGGGGGTTTTGTTCTTTGGTAGTTTTTTGATTACGTCTTCAATTTCGTTGCTGGTAATTGGTCTGTTTAGATTTTCTGTTTCTTCCTGGGTCAATCTTGGAAGGTTATATTTTTCTAGGAAGTTGTCCATTTCTCCTAGGTTTCCCAGCTTGTTAGCATATAGGTTTTCATAGTATTCTCCAATAATTCTTTGCATTTCCGTGGGGTCCGTCGTGATTTTTCCTTTCTCGTTTCTGATACTGTTGATTTGTGTTGACTCTCTTTTCTTTTTAATAAGTCTGGCTAGAGGCTTATCTATTTTGTTTATTTTCTCGAAGAACCAGCTCTTGGTTTCATTGATTTTTGCTATTGTTTTATTCTTCTCAATTTTATTTATTTCTTCTCTGATCTTTATTATGTCCCTCCTTCTGCTGACCTTAGGCCTCATCTGTTCTTCTTTTTCCAATTTCGATAATTGTGACATTAGACCATTCATTTGGGATTGCTCTTCCTTTTTTAAATATGCTTGGATTGCTATATACTTTCCTCTTAAGACTGCTTTTGCTGTGTCCCACAGAAGTTGGGGCTTAGTGTTGTTGTTGTCATTTGTTTCCATATATTGCTGGATCTCCATTTTGATTTGGTCATTGATCCATTGATTATTTAGGAGCGTGTTGTTAAGCCTCCATGTGTTTGTGAGCCTCTTTGCTTTCTTTGTACAGTTTATTTCTAGTTTTATGCCTTTGTGGTCTGAAAAGTTGGTTGGTAGGATTTCAATCTTTTGGAATTTTCTGAGGCTCTTTTTGTGGCCTAGTATGTGGTCTATTCTGGAGAATGTTCCATGTGCACTTGAGAAGAATGTATATCCCGCTGCTTTTGGATGTAGAGTTCTCTAGATGTCTATTAGGTCCATCTGCTCTACTGTGTTGTTCAGTGCTTCCGTGTCCTTACTTATTTTCTGCCCAGTGGATCTATCCTTTGGGGTGAGTGGTGTGTTGAAGTCTCCTAGAATGAATGCATTGCAGTCTATTTCCCCCTTTAGTTCTGTTAGTATTTGTTTCACATATGCTGGTGCTCCTGTGTTGGGTGCATATATATTTAGAATGGTTATATCCTCTTGTTTGACTGAGCCCTTTATCATTATGTAGTGTCATTCTTTATCTCTTGTTACTTTCTTTGTTTTGAAGTCTATTTTGTCTGATATTAGTACTGCAACCCCTGCTTTCTTCTCACTGTTGTTTGCTTGAAATATGTTTTTCCATCCCTTGACTTTTAGTCTGTACATGTCTTTGGGTTTGAGGTGAGTTTCTTGTAAGCAGCATATAGATGGGTCTTGCTTTTTTATCCATTCTGTTACTCTGTGTCTTTTGATTGGTGCATTCAACCCATTAACATTTAGGGTGACTATTGAAAGATATGTACTTATTGCCATTGCAGGCTTTAAATTCGTGGTTACCAAAGGTTCAAGGTTAGCCTCTTTAGTATCTTACTGCCTAACTTAGCTCGCTTATTGAGCTGTTATATACACTGTCTGGAGATTCTTTTCTTCTCTCCCTTCTTGTTCCTCCTCCTCGATTCTTCATATGTTGGGTGTTTTGTGCTGTGCTCCTTCTAGGAGTGCTCCCATCTAGAGCAGTCCATGTAAGATGTTCTGTAGAGGTGGTTTGTGGAAAGCAAATTCCCTCAGCTTTTGTTTGTCTGGGAATTGTTTAATCCCACCGTCATATTTGAATGATAGTCGTGCTGGATACAGTATCCTTGGTTCAAGGCCCTTCTGTTTCATTGTATTAAATATATCATGCCATTCTCTTCTGGCCTGTAGGGTTTCTGTTGAGAAATCTGACGTTAGCCTGATGGGTTTCCCTTTATAGGTGACCTTTTTCTCTCTAGCTGCCTTTAACACTCTTTCCTTGTCCTTGATCTTTGCCATTTTAATTATTATGTGTCTTGGTGTTGCCCTTCTTGGATCCTTTCTGTTGGGGGTTCTGTGTATTTCCGTGGTCTGTTTGATTACTTCCTCCCCCAGTGTGGGGAAGTTTTCAGCAATTATTTCTTCTAAGATACTTTCCATCTCTTTGCCTCTCTCTTCTTCTTCTGGGACCCCTATAATACGGATATTGCTCCTTTTAGATTGGTCACACAGTTCTCTTAATATTGTTTCATTCCTGGAGATCCTTTTGTCTCTCTCTATGTCAGCTTCCATGCGTTCCTGTTCTCTGATTTCAATTCCATCAATGGCCTCTTGCATTCTATCCATTCTGCTTATAAACCCTTCCAGAGTTTGTTTCATTTCTGCGATCTCCTTTCTGGCATCTGTGATCTCTTTCCGGACTTCATCCCATTTTTCTTGCGTATTTCTCTGCATCTCTGTCAGCATGTTTATGATTCTTATTTTGAATTCTTTGTCAGGAAGACTGGTTAGGTCTATCTCCTTCTCTGGTGTTGTCTCTGTGATCTTTGTCTGCCTGTAGCTTTGCCTTTTCATGGTGATAGGAATAGTTTGCAGAGCTGAGACAAGTGACGGCTGGAAGGACTTCCTTTCTTGTTGGTTTGTGGCCCTCCTCTCCTGGGAGAACAGCGGCCTCTAGTGGCTTGTGCTGCGCAGCTGTGCGCAGACAGGGTTTCTGCTTCCTGCCCGGCTGCTATGGAGTTAATCTCTGCTGTTGCTGTGGGCGTGGCCTGGCTCGGGCAGCTACTCCAAAATGGTGGAGTCGCGTTGGAGCAGGAGCTGCTGGGAGGCTATTTATCTCCGTAAGGGGCCTCCCTGCTCCCTGCAGCCCAGGGGTTAGGGTGCCCAGAGATCCCGGATTCCCTACCTCTGGATTAAGTGACCCGCCCTGCCCCTTTAAGACTTCCAAAAAGCACCCGCCAAAACAAAACAACGACCACAAAAAAAAAAAGAAAAAAAATTTTTTTAATTAAAAAAAAAAAAATTTTTAATTAAAAAAAAAAGGTGGTCGTTCGTTTTTCTTTATTCTCCGGTGCCAGCCTCAGGCCTCTGCTCACCGGTCTTTCTGCCCTGTTTCCCTAGTATTGGGGTCCCTGTCCCTTTAAGACTTCCAAAAAGCGCTCGCCAAAACAAAGCAGCAAAAAAGCAAAAAAAAAAAAAAAAATGGTCGCGCGCTTTTCTTATGTCCTCTGTCGCCCAGCCTCCAGTGCCTGCTCACTGTTCTTGCTGCCCTGTTTTCCCAGTATCGAGGGCCCTGCACTCTGGCCCGGATGGCTGGGGCTGGGTGTTCGGCAGCCCTGGGCTCCGTCTCCCTCCCGCTCTGCCTGCTCTTCTCCCGCCGGGAGCTTGGGGGAGGGGCGCTCGGCTCCCGCGGGGCCGGGGCTTGTATCTTACCCCCTTCGCGAGGCGCTGGTTTCTCTCAGGTGTGGATGTTGTCTGGATATTGTACTGTGTCCTCTGGTCTTTATTCTAGGAAGGGTTGTCTTTGTTATATTTTCATAGATATATGTTGTTTTGGGAGGAGATTTCCGCTGCTCTACTCACGCCGCCATCTTCCCCAATTTCTTCTACTTCTTTGCTTTTTAAATCATGAAAGTAAATAATTTGGCTAAGGTCTTGGTATTATTTGCACTGGGGTCTTTAGGATGGCAATTGCCGGACTGGCAATTTATCCCTCCTTGAAAAAGGGCAATTCTCATAATTTGTTGATTAGAAACTAACTAGATTCTAGGTTTCTTAATGATTGGAAATCTGCCATTTATCAATATCACCTCTATCTCTAGCCTTCTGTAAAAGAGTTGTTTGACTACTATAAGCCAGTTGACTCAAGTCTTTTAAGTATCTCTTTTTGACTATAGAAAAGGTGTTTATGACCACACTTGAGACTTTTCAAACATCTGAACGGTGGTCAGGGAGTAAACCTTGACTTTGACATACTTTTTCCCTAACCAGACCTCCTAGTGCATATCCTTTTGTCTGGTTCTTTCTTTTTATTTTCTTATTTTTTAATTCTACTTTGGTATTGTTAATGTACAATTGCACGGGCAACATTATGGTTACTAGACTTCCCGCATTATCAAGTCCCCACCACATACCCCATTACAGTCACTGTCCATCAGCATAGTAAGATGCTATAGAATCACTACTTGTCTTCTCTGTGTGGCACTGCCCTCTCTGTGCACCCCCTACCCCTGACATCATGTGTGCTAATTGTAATGCCCCTTTTTCCCCCTTATCCCTCCTTTCCACCCATTCTCCCCAGTCCCTCTCCCTTTGGTAACTGTTAGTCCATTGTTGGGTTCTGTGAGTCTCCTGCTGTTTATTCTTTGTTCTTATACTCCACATATGAGTGAAATCATCTGATCCTTGTCTTTCTCCACCTGGCTTATCTCACTGAGCATAATACCCTCTAGCTCCATCCATGTTGTTCCAAATGGTAGGATTTGTTTTCTTCTTACGGCTGAATATTATTCCATTGTGTATATGTACCACGTCTTCTTTATCCATTCATCTACTGATGGACACTTAGGTTGCTTCCATTTCTTGGCTATTGTAAATAGTGCTGCAGTAAACATAGGGGTGCATCTGTCTTTTTCAAACTGGAGTGTTGCATTCTTAGGGTAAATTCCTAGGAGTGGAATTCCTGGGTCAAATCATATTTCTATTTTCAGTTTTTTGAGGAACTTCCAGACTGCTTCCCACAATGGTTGAACAAATTTACATTCCCACTAGCAGTGTAGGAGGGTTCCCCTTTCCCCACATCCTTGCCAACATTTGTTGTTGTTTGTCTTTTGGATGTTGGCCATCGTAGCTGGTATGAGGTGATAATCTCATTGTGGTTTTAATTTGTATTTCTCTGATGATTAGCAATGTGGAGCATCTTTTCATCTGCCTATTGGCCATGTGAATTTCTTCTTTGGAGAAGTGTCTGTTCAGATCCTGTGCCCATTTTTAATTGGATTATATTCTTTTTGTTTGTTGAGGTGCATGAGCTCTTTTTATATTTTGGATGTCAACCCTTTTTTGGATCTGTCATTTATGAATATATTCTCCCATACTGTAGGACGCCTTTTTGTTTTATTGATAGTGTCCTTTGCTGTACAGAAGCTTTTCAGCTTGATATAGTCCCTCTTGTTCATTTTTTATTTTGTTTCCCTTGCCTGGGGAGATATGTTTATGAAGTTGCTCATATTTATGTCCAAGAGATTTTTGCCTGTGTTTTTTCTAAGAGTTTTATGGTTTCATGACTTACATTCATGTTTTTGATCCATTTTGAGTTTCCTTTTGTGTATGGGGTTAGACAGTGATCCAGTTTCATTCTCTTACATGTAGCTGTCCAGTTTTGCCAACACCAGCTGTTGAAGAGGCTGTCATTTCCCCACTGTATATCCATGGCTCCTTTATCATATATTAATTGACCATATATGTTTGGGTTAATATCTGGACTCTCTATTCCATTCCACTGGTCTATGGGTTTGTTTTTGTGCCAGTACCAAATTGTCTTGATTACTGTGGCTTTGTAGTAGAGCTTGAAGTTGGGAAGCGATATCCCCCTGTTTTATTCTTCCTTCTCAGGATTGCTTTGGCTATTTGGGGTCTTTTGTGGTTCCATATGAGTTTCAGAGCTATTTGTTCAGTTTGTTGAAGAATGCTGTTGGTACTTGATAGGGATTGCATTGAATCTGTAGATTGCTTTAGTCAGGATGGCCATTTTGACTATATTAATTCTTCCTATCCAAGAGCATGAGGTGAATTCCATTTGTTAGTGTACTCTTTAATTTCTCTTAAGACTTTCTTGTAGTTTTCAGGGTATAGGTCTTTCACTTCCTCGGTTAGGTTTATTCCTAGGTATTTTATTATTTTTGATGCAACTGTGAATGGAATTGTTTTCCTGATTTCTCTTTCTGCTAGTTCATCGTTAGTGTATAGGAATGCAACGGATTTCTGTGTATTAATTTTGTATCCTGCAACTTTGCTGAATTCTGGTTTTCTAGTAGTTTTGGAGTGGTTTCTTTAGGGTTTTTTATGTACAATATTATGTCATCTGCAAATAGTGACAGTTAATAAAATGGCCATCCTGACTAAACCTTCCTTAACAATCTGGATGCCTTTTATTTCTTTGGCCGTCATCTTTCTTCCTCTTCCTCACTTCACTCCAGCCATGTCGCCTCCTTGCCGATCCTAGAACTAGATCCTTGAAGTGTATTCCTCTTGAAGATCTTACATTTTCTCCTTCCTTTGACAAGAGAGCTCATCCCCTAGTCACTGGCACAAATCATTCCTACTTTTGGGTCTTCACTCATATGTCACTTTTTCAGTGAATCCTTCTCTCTGATTCACTCCAATTTGAAATTGCAATCCTCTTTTCTGCTGAATAGTCTCTCCCTTCGGTTCATTTGTCTCCCTAGACTTTATCACCAGCTGTATGTATACTATACATATTTTGCATATTTTCGTTTCTTCCCACTGGAATTTAAGGTCCTTAAGGAGAAGGACTTCTCTTTATTCACTGCTGTATCTCCAGCACTGAAAACCAATAGTGTATCATAGATGCTCAGTTAATATTTGTTGAATGACTTAATTATTGGAGTATGAGGGATAACTTGGAATAGATGCTCCCTATTTATTTATACCCTATTTAATTTCACAAAGAAGTAGAGACAACAAAGCGTCTAGTAGATAAACTAGAGTCTGTAAAGTGGTTTAGACTAAAACATTTGAGTGAAGCCATGGCAGTACAGGAGATAGCATAGAGAGTTTAATGAGTTATAAGAGGACTTAGGGATTCCTGGATCCTACATGCAAGGGTTGACCAGAGAGTAGCAGTGCCCTTAAATTTAGCCAAGTGGAAAACCCTGCTGTGGGCCTCTGCCTTAGAAGTCCTTAACTGGTCCATGCCTCCTGATAGGGTGAGGATTGTGGGGTTTCAAGGGAACTAGTCCTTCTAGTACCTGTTTCTAGATCAAGCTCTGAGTATTTGAACCCAAGAATTCCCTGCCCTTGTGGTCCTTCATAGGCCTCTTCCCTGGTTCTCTCTCCTATTGACTGTACCATGTGTATGGTTTCTCTAGGCCTAAGGGGTATCCAAGGGGCAGTTGTTTGCAGGCATGTGGCCAGAGCTTAGACACATGGGCACATGTATGTGTATAAGGCTTCTTGTAGGATGGAGTAGAGCCAGAGGTAGGAAGAGAAAAAGAGGCAGCCTGCAGGCCTGGGGAGAGAGTATGGTCCTCCCATGCCCCCATAGAACTTGAGGGAGCCTGAGAATTCCAAATCAGAATTTAGTCTTTTAGGTTGTATAAAGGGAGATGGAATAATAATTTAATATCTTGCTAGGTTGTTTTATAACTAAAAGATTTAGACATATGGTATATAGGCTTCCATTTGTACTCTTGTCCCAAGTCCCTTGAACATTAGGTATAGGCCTGCAAGAGGGAATTGAAAAGGAGTAGCTAGAGAGGGAGAAGGTAAATTCAAGATAAGAGTTTCAAGGAGGGAATGATCAATGTTGTCAAATGCTTCAGACATTAAGCCCCACGAAGACAGAAAAAGTATAAAATGTATCCATTGGCTTTGACAACCAGAATTTAGTAAAAATTTTAGTTGGTGGTGATGTTGCCAAACTTCCATAGAAGGAGGACTACCTGAGAAATTAGGAAATCGAGACAGAGTATAGAAGATGTTTTCTTAAAACCTCTGAGAAAGGAGAAACTCGAGTTGTAGCTGGAGGGGTATGCAGGGCCATGGAGGAGGATTCTTCCATGTTTAAGGTGACAGAGTCTTGTAAATGTTTATGTGTTGAGGGGAAGGATACAGTTATCCTTTAAGTAAGAGAATATTAAGGAAAATGGGAATAATTGATGGAGCAAGGCCTAAGATCCAGTACATAGGTCACTAGAATAGCCTTTGAAAGAAAGAGGGCTGTTGGAGGAGGCTTGGGATGTTTGGATGTATATGGATGCTAAGTTTGGAGGGTGAGAGAGCAGGAAAGTGATTTAACAGGCAATAATACATCATGAACATTGTTTTATAGTAGTTTTTTGGGTTGGTCTTTTTAACTTGATTTTATACTCCTGGGGATCAGGGATCCTGCAGCCAAGCATTGAAATCCTGTTGGTTGATTGAAATATATAGCCCAAAATATGGGGCCTAGGCTATGTATATTGTATCTTTCCTTACTCAAGGATTGTTATTTGTGGTGACTTAAAATTTTAAGTTTGTTAAAAACTTCTGATTCCTCAACAGCCTAGAAATAATTTATTATATTCATTATACAATGTATGTTATCAGGCTTTAGAGGTGGTTTGTTATAATAAGTATATTCTGTCTGAATCACACTTATTTTGGGCAACAGATTTTTAAAATAGAATTATATTAATACTGCCCTTTCCCCCCCGACCCACACTAGTAACTCCAAAGAACTGCTGGTTTATATTTTGTGATTTAGCTCTTGCAAAGTTGTGAAAATAGTGAAGATGCTTAGACTACTTAATATTCAAATTGTAAGTAAAATTTACTTCTGCTATTATTATCTACATGTTTAGAAAACAGAAATTGAAAAGAGTAGTTTACCTGGTATAGTAATAATGAGTTTTAGTGTGATAGGACTGTGTGTTATCTTAACTTTTATTCTTAAGCTACAAATACTTCCATTTCCTGTTGAAGATCAAAAGGAGCCATTACTGAATGGGACTTAGGTAGTGAGCTAAAATTTCTACTTTTTTTCAGGTATTTCTTTTTACTGTAGAAATTTATGGAAATTCTTTTTAATTTTATTTTCATATTTGTATGATACTAGTAGTTAACTTAGGACATAATATTAGTGGAATGATTCATTAGAAATGTCTATTCTGTTCTTTTTATATGCTTATTTTTCTGCATCTTTTAATTTTTATATGAAAATCCTGTTAGAAGTAAATATCTAATATATGAAAAATTTAAAATGTACAAAATCAAATGAAATAACTTTTTAGGAGTAATCTAATGTGTAAATCTAGGTGTACATATTGACATTCATAACTAGTAGAGAAAAAGCTTGAATTATGTTTACTTGAAATCATTCGCTATACTGTATTTTGAACCAGTAGCAAAAATATTATTGAGGAAAGAATGATAAAGTAATATTAAAGGCATTCCAAGCAAGTTCACTACATTATTTTCAAACTCCTCTATTTGAAAGTATAAGCAGCTCGCATTAATGTAATACATATCCTTACATAGTATTCAAAATGTGAACACAAACTGAAATTGCTACCATAAGCAAAAGACAATTGAATTATATTTTTCAAATAAACAAAACAAATGAGCCGAAGAAGAGTGAAATATTTACAAATCAATAAATCCTTTAATTTGTTAAATAGGCAAATAATTTCAGAAGTTGTTTCAATCCAGCACTTTTTATGTTTTCAGTACATTAAAAGATTTTTTTATATTCCTACCAAAGTATTTTAGGAATAAAGGTACATTTTCATAAGGGAGAAAGTTATAACATTTTATCTCAGAATGTAAATGTCATAAGGTCACTTACATGCAGTAGCTTTGTAAAAACTTTTATTTCAGATTGCTCATGAACTTGACAACTCTTAAGGAGAATGCTCCTTACTGCCCTCTTTTGTCACAGGGCTGTAAGCCTATCTCCTTTTTTCCTGGTTTACAGAATGTTAAAAAAGTAGAGAGCAAAGTAGGCTGTGCTTTACATCCTTCCTGTATATTTTTAATAACTTCTCAAATTCTTCCTCTTTTTAGGTTCTCTGATTAATCATCTTTAGAAGACTGGATTTCTGGATATCTATTCCACTCCACCTCTGTTGATTTTTAAAACATGATAACGCAAACCTGTAACACTGGCAATCATCCATGAACCTTTAATTACATTGGCTAATAGCATTTGAAGCTTCCTCAGGGAATAAACAATGACATCAGCAGTGATTGACAGTGGAGGTTCTATTTTGGAGCTTTCCAGCAATGGAGTAGAAAATCAAGAGGTTAGGCATCCAATGTATTACATTTCTGTTTTTTTCATAGAAATTAATGCATGAACTAATTCTGAAATTAATAGGAAATAGGTATTTGAGAAATGTACAATGCTTGAAACTGTACCTGTCTTGTGTCCTCATATAATTTAGGTAGTAGAAGGTTGAGGAAAGTACTGCCAGGCTCACCTGAGTTGTTGGTACATGTATATATTGGAATAAACTGGGAGGAAAAAATTTGAAAGAAAAGAACACTGTTGTATTATTAATTGAGAGATTTAAATTCCTGATAAAATCCTTTGTTTTGGATTATAGAGTGTGAAGGTATATACTGTACCTAAACACCTAAATTAGATCTTAAATTAGAATTCTGTGTCTCCTTTAGTTGTCATCTTTGCTTTTTGGTTATTATATCTAATTCTCTGGGGATCCATCATATTTTAATCTAATATATGTGCTAAGAAATTTAGATAATTTGTAAATTTGGAGAGAAATTCAGGTTTTGAAATTTTATACATGCAGAATTTTTCATCATTAGCATATTTGGTTATTTTCACATTACTGATAACATTAAAAAATAAGAGGAGTAGAAAAATAATAGTACCTGAAATATATGGACTTCCAGGGCTTGTCTTCTGTTCCCAACATTCAGTAAAGAATGAATATTGGGAAGTATCTAAATTAAAATAATAATGTGAGACTTCCTTTCTGCTTGCTAGATAGGCTGCTGCCCAATTCATGACTCATTGAATAAAACCAGTTATATCTTCAAATATTTTTATATATATATATATATATAATAATGCTGTCACAGTAATGGACAAGCACAAATACTTAGTCAGAGATGAAGTGGGAAAATGGAAAGTTTACTGTATTAAAAAAAAGTTTTCCTTATAATATATGAAACATACTTCTGTTCCTGGTGCTTACTTAGTACCAGTATAGTGGTACAATGGCAGGACTGTGAAACAAGTTAGGACATCAGGCTGTGTGTTCTAGAGTCAGGATTCTTTTTCTTCTTTGCTTGGTGTCTGTTTAGTCTTCCAGGATAACTATGGAGTAATCTAATGTGTAAATCTAGGTGTATATATTGACATTCATAACTATGTAATTCATTGGGAAAGGGATAAAGTAAATGTCCTAGTTTTCCTTTGTTCTCAATGGACTTGGTAACTGAAATGTTCCTGTTGTGTTTTAATCTAAGACTGGTTTAAGGTTCATTAAGAGAAGCCACAGTTACAAAACATATTTTATTCTCATAATCAATTTCTAGTTTTTTCTGGAAGATTCACTATTTTCTGTGTGATCATTTGCAGGTATGATAAACCAAAGAGATCAGGGACTCAAGGGACTTCCATCCCCTCCCACATCATCCAGACCAATTATTGCTTCTTCTTCAAGTGCCTTCTCTTTGTCCTATAGTTGTACTCTGCTGGTATTTAACCTATGAGGGGGGCCGCCAAGAACAACAGGCAGGATACATTCATGTTGTGCTGATTGGGTACTGTTAATATAAGAAAAAGAGCCCAACAGTTTGTTTCTGGAAGATTCCTTATATTTTTCTTCCTTTACATGGAACACAGGTATTCATGGACTGGAGGACTAAAGATTATGGAAGAGTCTGATAAATGAAATCATTTTACTAAGGCATTATTGAGTTATGCGGCAGCCATATAGGGTGGTCACAGGCATTTCAGGTAGTGTAGCATAAGAGTGGGGGAAACTATTCTAGGGGAAAATTATATTATGTAGGTGCTTGCTTTCATTCATTTGCTCCTTAAAGAAATATTAATTGGCCATTTACTGTGTGTCAAGTACTTTTCTAGGCTCTGGGGATAAAGTATTTTGGAATGGCTATGAAGAATAAATTAGGGCTAGAGACAGATGGAGAGGTGGTAGGGGGTATTTTAATTAGGGTGGTCAGGGAAGTCTGAAGGGGTGATGTTTTAGTTTAGACCTAAAGTAAGGGATTGGCCACTATCCAAAAGAAACATCTACAGGAAGAGAATTGCAGGAAGAAAGAAAAGTCACTAGTACCTGAAATATCTTTTAATTTTAAAAAGGGAGTTTGGGGAGTTTCATTCCTGAAAAGTGATTTATAAGACAAAAATTTTACAATTAGATTTTCAGGAATGCATCTATAACATACATCTCTACTCTGTTCAGCATGGAGAATATAGCCAGTTGTTCTGTAACATCTTCCTATGTTGACAGATAGTAACTGTACTAGTGGGGGTGAGGATTTCATAATATGGGTAACTGTTGAACCATTGTGTCGTATACTTGAAACCAATATAAGACTCTATATCAACGATCTTCAAGTATATCCTTGAAGTATATCAAGTATATTTGAACAGTGAACTATATCCTAATACTTCAATTAAAAAATATATACTCTAAAACAGAATAGGGTGAAAAGATGACCTGTCACGATTTTATAATCATCACTCCAGAATCTGAAGGAAAAAAATGAATGTTTAAAAGTGATGGGTATTTGGGGAGTTATTAATGATTTTCAGGCTTTAATTTTTAATTTTTTAATTACTTTTTATTTTGCTATCATTAATGTACAATTACATGAACAACATTATGGTTACTAGACTCCCCCTATTATCAAGACCCCACCACATACCCCTTTACAGTCATTGTCCATCAGCGTAGTAAGATGCTGTAGAATCACTATTGTCTTCTCCATGTTATACTGTCAGGCTTTATTTTTTATAACTATTTCTAATTATAAAAACAATACATTTTGTAAAATTAGGATAATCTTATTTCTGACAAAGATACCCAAAAAAGTAAACTACAGTCTTACTAATAAGATGCAAAGACCATATGGAAAATAGTAATAAATATATAAAATGCTGTCATACATTAAGAAATCCAGTTGCCAAAAAGGATTTAGATACAGAAGGATAATTTAGTATTAAGAAAACCATTAATACGGATCAAAGATCTGAATGTAAGACATGAAGCTATAAAACGCTTAGAAGAAAACAAAGGCAAAAATCTCTTGAACATAAATATGAGCAATTTTCTCCTGGACACATCTCCTTGGGCAAGAAACAAAATAAAAAAATGAACAAGTGAAACTACATTAAACCAAAAAGCTTCTGTACAGCAAAGGACACCATCAGCAGAACAAAAAGATATCCTACAATATGTGGGAGAATATATTCATGACCATTTTATCCAACAAGGGGTTAACATCCAAAATATATAAAGAGCTCATATGCCTCAACACTAAAAAAAACCAAATAATCTGATTAAGAAATGGGCAGAGGACCTGAACAGACATTTCTCTAAGGAGGAGGTACACATGGCCAACAGGCACATGAAAAGGTGCTCCACCTCGCTAATCATCAGGGAAATACAAATCAAAACCACAATGAGTTATCACCTCACACCAATCAGAATGGCCATTAGAAATGACAAGTGTGGGTGAGGATGTGGAGAAAAGGAAACTTTTCTACACTGTTGGTGGTAATGTCAATTGGTGCAGCCACTGTTGAAAGCAGTATGAAGGTTTCTCAAAAAATTAAAAACAAATACCATTTGACCCAGTGATTCCACTTCTAGGAATTTACCTGAAGAAAACAAAATAGCTAATTTGAAACGATATATTACCCCTATGTTTATTGATGTATTATTTACAGTAGCAAAGATATGGAAGCAACCTAAGTGTCCATGAATAGATGAATGGATAAAGAAGATGTGGTACATATACACAATGGAATATTATTCAGCCATTAAAAAAAGAAATCCTGCCATTTGCAACAACATGGGTGGATCTAGGGGGGTATTATGCTCAGTGAAATAAGCCAGGTGGGGAAAGACAAACACCATATGATTTTTCTTATTTGTGGAATATAAAAACAAAGCAAAATAAATGGAACAAAACAGCAGTAGCCTCATAGACACTGAGAAGTGACTGGTGGTTTCCATGGGGGAGGGGTTGGGGTGTGTGGGTGGGTTGGTTGAGGAGGATAAAGGGGCAGAAAAATTCTCAATCATAGTGTAGGTTGGTCATGGGGACACTACAATATGGAGAATATAGTCAGTGATTCTGTAACATCTTCCTGTGTTGACTGATAATAGCTGTAGTAGTTGGGGGTAGTTAGTAATATGGGTAACTGTTGAACCAATGTGTTGTATATATATTTGAAACTAATAGAAATTGTATATCAACTATACTTCAATTAAGAAAAAAGAAAACCATTAATACAGCATATATTCCTACTAACTGGGTTACCATTAATATAATATATATCCCTATGAATATGATAAATGATAATTAAGAGTAGGGATAAAATACTTGTTGAAATGGGGTTTGTGAAATTCAGTATCCATTCCTAATAGCTCTTAATAATATAAATACAGATGTATATTTCCTTAACATTATAAAAAAATAACTTAAAATCAACAATCCTATTTAATGGTTATGTACTGGAGTATTTCCTTTAAGACTGGAAAGAAGGTAAGTATGGACACTACCATTGCTATAATATTTTTCTGCAGTCAGGCAAGATAATAAAAACATATATGAATATTATGAAGGAGACCAAAGTTTATTTACATATAATGTGGTTTTTCACCTGGGAAAACCAGAGGCATCCATGAAAACCTTTTAGAAATAATAAGGGCGTTTGGTAGTTTGGTGCGTACAAAATTAACATTAAAAAATCTAGCTTTCTTTTTTAAGGACTATAAATTAGGATAGACCATAAAAATAAGATCCCTTTCAGAAAATTAACAAAAATATATAAAATGCTGAGGAATAAATGTGAAAGATACGTGTACTTATTTGAAGAAAAATTAATGGTATTGAAGTGCATGAAAGAAGACTCTAGTAAACAGAGATATACTTTGTACTTGGGTAGGAGAGATGGGAAGAGTTGATATTTTGGAAGATGTCACTTTCCTCCAGTTAATCTATATTTTAATTCTATCTCTATAAATGTTAGGGCAAGTTTGGGGAAAACTGATTATATGGACCTAAAGATTGAATGGAAGAGTAAACCATGCAAGAATAGCCAGAGCAGTTTTTGAAAAGGAAATGTAAAGCAGGTAGGTCTCATAGAAATGCAGAATTAATGTACAATAAAAAATAAAAAAGAATTTATACTTATGAAAACACAGTAAATACAATTTTAGAGAGCATCTGCTTCCAGACAAACAAGATTGGGAGTTTTTCCATTCCAGATTGTGATGGAATAACTGAGACCAGATTTATACTCCTACCGTAAACAACTAGGAAAATGAACAAAACATGAAATCACAGTTTCAAAACATTAGTGTTATGGTCTGAATATTTGTGACACCCCCACCCTCCCATTCATATGTTGAATCCTAACTCCTGAAGATGATGGTATTATGAGGTAGGGTCTTTGGGAGGTGATTAGGTCATGAGGGAGGAATCCTTATGAACAGGATTAGTGTGCTTATAAAACGTTACAGACAGCTCCCTTGCTGCTTCTGCCATGTGAGGATACAACAGAAATCTGACCGAGAAGAGGGCCTGTACCAAGTCATGTTGGCACCCTGATGTTGGACTTGCAGCCTCCAGAACTGTGAGCAATAAACTTCTACTGTTTATAAGCCACCTAGCGTGTGATATTTGTTACAGCAGCCCAGATGGACTAAGACAACACCTGGACAGTGGGCAGCACACAACTGCCTCCTGAGAGAAGAGAAGTCCATCTTTGTGATTGCACTGGCTCATTGCTTGGAGCCACTTCCAGAACCACATGTGAGGAGGAGGAACCCAAGCAGAGTGCAATAGTCTCACCTGTCTGAGGAAACAATATTTAGAATTTGTAGGGGCTAACACAACTAATCTGAAGGGCAGAGTATCTGAGAGGAAGAAGCTGTTAAGAGGAAGGATATCAACTCGGCCTTGGGCCCCACTAGTCTTTAGCTGAATGAGCTGCCCTGGTGTGGTGTGAAACTCCATGAAGCCAAGCAAGTAATGACCAGGAAGGTGTGTAAATTCAGTAATTTGTTGAACAATCTGCAGAGTTCATTCAGGGCTGGGAGCTATTAAGAGTTCCAGGCCAGTAGAATGGAGAGTCCTTGTTAATTGCCAGAGCATTCCCAGGGAATTCATTATAGGCTTCAGAAGGGTCATGCCTTATAGTAGTGCTAAACTAGTCCTAGAATAAAGGATAGTACAAACTTGCCCTAAAAAGGTTTAAAAACAGGCTTTGAAAATGGATCCTAAAGTAACTTAACTATGTCATAGTAAACATTAAAATAACACAACAATATGTAAATCGCTCCCAGCAATGTTAAATATACATATCCAACACCCAACCATGTTAAATGCAAAGAAGCAGGAATAATTAACCTGTAATTTGGAGAAAAAATACCTGCCAATGAAAACACAAACACAAATGATAGAAATGATGAAATTAGCAGGTCAGACTTCAAAACAGCCATTATAAATATGCTCAAGAAGTTAAAACGTGAACCTCAGAGGAGAGGTATAAAAGACATAAAAGAACCAAATGAAAGTACCATAAATGAAATATATACTATCTGAAAAGAAAAACACACTGGATAAGATTAGAAATACATTAGGCACGGCAGAAGAAAACAGTGAATTTGAAGAGAGGAATAAAAGTACATTGATAAGCACAAAAAACATTGTGGGGGCTAGGGGGAGACAAAGACTCAGTTACCTATGGGACAGTGTCAAACTGTGTAACATGTAATTTAAGCTCCAGAATGAGAGGAGAACAGAAGTAGAATATATGAAGAAATAATGACCATATGATTTTCTAGTTATTTGCAGCTGAAGCATTCCTAACTAGTATACCTTCTCTATGCATTTACATGTGGATATATATACATATGTGTGTATGCATATGTTTATATGTAGGGCTAGCGGATTTTAAAAATATAAATGGATCATACTACCCCCCCAAAAAAGAAATAATGGCCATAGAAGTTCCAAGTTTGATGAAAAATACAAACCTATACATAGATCTAAGAATCCTTAACCCTAAGCAGGATAAAGCAGAGAGCAAATAGACACTGAGGCACATCATAATAAAACTACTGAAAGCCAATTTCAGAAGGAAAATCTTAAAAGCATCCAGAAAAAATTCATTACATACAGAAGAACAAAGATAAAGACTATAGACATCTTGACTGAAACTGTAAATCAGAAGATGACTTTAAAATGCTGCAAAACTAAAATTTGTCAGCCTACAATTATTTATACAATGAAAATGTCCTTTAAAACGAGGCTCTTTTTCAGACCAACAAAAGTTGAGAGAATTTATCACCAGCAGACTGTGTTACAAAAAATGTTAAGTATATTTTAGGCAGAAGGTAAATGATACCAAGTGGAAATTTAGATATACACAAAGGAATGAAAGGCACTGGAGAAATTATTAAAGTGGGAGTAAATATAAAATACTTTTTAAAGTCAGTTTTTACTTTTTATAAAAGACAGTTGTTTAAAACAAAAATAACAATGTGGGGTTTATAATGTGAAGAAGTAAATATATGACAACAGAACAAATGATGGGGAAGAGGGAATTGGAAGAACATGATTGTAAGCCTTTTATGTTATAAATAAAGTAACAATTTGTATGTAAACTATAAGCATATTGTAAAACCTACATCAAAACTAAATACAAATTTAAACTAAAAAAGCACTATAATGCAATATTTGAATTAAATGGATATTAAATTATTAAAAAGGCAGATTAAAAGGAATGAGGAATAAATGAAAAAAAGCACATTGGATGGTAGATTTTAAACTTATTAATAATATTAAATGTAAATATTCTGAACAGTATAAGAAATTGACTTTATAGCAATACAGTTTCAAAGTGAAAGTAGAGAAATAGATATACCATGCAAACATTAATCATAAAAGCTGAAATGGTTTCAGGACAAGAATATTATAAAGGGATAAAGATAGATATTTCATAAATGATAAAAGGACTGTTTTGTCAGGAAGACTTAACCCTAAATGTGTATGGACTCAATATTAGAGCTTCAAAATACATAAAGCAAAAACAGAATTGAAAGAAGAAATAGATAAATCCACAGTATTAGTCGGAGATTGCTGCATACCTTTCTCAGTAAGTGATAGAACAATGAGACAGAAAAATCTGTGAGGACATAGAAGACTTGAATAACATTGTCAGCCAGCTTCACCTAATGGGCATTTATTAAACACTAATAGCATTGGAATATACATTCATTTCATATGCATGGACAGTGAACTAAGAACATTTGCTGGGCTGTACATCTCAATAATTTTTAAAGGAATGAAATCATACAGAGTAAGTTGTCTGACCAAAGCAGACAATATTAGAAATTAATAATGAAAAAATGTTAGCAAAATCCCCCAATATTTGGATATTAATATCTCACTTTTATATAACCTATGGATTAAAGAATAAAGCACAAAAGAAATTAGAAAGTATTCAAAATGAAAATGAAAACAATATATCAAAATCTGAGGGATACAGATAAAGCAGTGCTTAGAAATTTTGTAGCTTCAGATGCTTATATTAAAAAGGAGAAAAAAATCAAGCTTCCACTTGAAACAAGAATGTTGGAAGGCTTATACCCCTAATTTGAAGACTTACTATGATGCTCCAGAAATTGAGATGTTATGGTAGACACATATGTAGTTCAGTGGTATGTATATAGATTCACATAAGGCTGACTGATTTTCAGTAATGGTACTAATGTAATTCAATGGACAAAGTATAATCTTTTTAACAAATGATGGTAGAACAACTGGATATCCATATGCAAATGAACTACAATCCTTTGTCACATTGTATGCAATGAATAACTTAAAATTGATTATAGAACTAAGTGTTTAAACTATAAAAACTTAAGGAAGGAAACACAGGAGCAAATTTCCTCAACTTTGAAACAGGCAATATGTCAGACTGAATACAGAAAGCATGAACTTTAAAAGAAAAAGATGAATTTAGCTTCATTTAAATAAAATTGAGGTTATTTAAATTGAGCTTTATCTGAAAAATTCTAAGAAAATCAGAAGGCAAACCAAAGATAGGAAAAAATATTTATAATACATATGCTGACAAAGGATTTATATTCACAATATACAAAATAGTAAGTGGAGATAATCCATTAAAATGGGAAAAGGATTTGAACAGATAATTCTATGAATGGTCAATAAATACACATAAAAATGCCCAATATTAGCCATTAGGGAAACAAACTAAACCACAAGGAGGTACTACTACTACATACTTACACAGAATGGTGAAAATTACAGAGTGGTACCATGTGTTAGAAAGGATATAGAGCAACTGGAACTCTCACACATTGCTGGTGGAAATGTAAAATGTAAAATAACATAATCACTTTGGAAAGTAATTTGATAGGCATTTTAAAATTAGACGTACTGTTCCCATATGGTCTAGTAACTTGACTCATAGGTAAATGTAGAGTAGAATGGAAAGGAAGAGAGGAAAAGAGCAGGGATGTTAATAGGAGCATTACAGCTATATGAAAATAGGTGAATGGATAAGCAATTGGTATATCCATACAATGGAATGCTCAGCAATGAAAAATGAACTAATACATGCAACAACGTGTATAAATCTCAACTTTATGCAAATTTCAAGAACTCAGACATGATAGACAAGCTGTTGACTATGTAAGAATTTTAGAAAAGGCAAATTTATAGGGATAGAAAACAGATTGGTGGTTGCTTAGGCCTGTGTGGGTGTGTGGGTGAGTAGTAGGTGGTGGTGGTGGTGGTAGTGAGGGTTGAATGGTATAGGGGGTGCAAGGGAGCCATCTGGGGTAATGGAAATGTTCTATTTCTTGATTGTGATGGTAGTTGCACAGTTGTTTTGTATTTATAAAAATCCATAAACCTTAAGTCTATAAAACTCAAAACTTAAATTTATAAAACTCATTTAAAATAAGTCTACTTTCAGTGACTGTAATGGGGTATGTGAGGAGGGGTATTTGATAATAGGGGGAATCTAGTAACCACAATGTTGCTCATGTGACTTTATATTAATGACACCAAAATAAAGAAAAAATAAGTCCACTTATATAAATATACCTAGATAAAGTTGATTAAAAATAAATGATTTATGTAAGAGAATGAAACTGGTCATTGTCTAACCCCATACACAAAAGTAAACTCGAAATGGATCAAAGACCTGAATGTAAGTCATGAAACCATAAAACTCTTAGAAAAAAACCATAGGCAAAATCTCTTGGACATAAACATGAGCGACCTCTTCATGAACATATCTCCCCGGGCAAGGGAAACAAAAGCAAAAATGAACAAGTGGGACTATATCAAGCTGAAAAGCTTCTGTACAGCAAAGGACACCATCAATAGAACAAAAAGGCATCCTACAGTATGGGAGAATATATTCATAAACGACAGATCCGATAAAGGGTTGACATCCAAAATATATAAAGAGCTCATGCACCTCAACAAACAAAAAGCGAACAAACAAAAAGCGAACAAAAAGTTAACTAATGTGGTATGTGGGGGGAACTTGGTGAAGGGGGAAGTCTGGTAAACATAATGTTCCTCATGTAATTGTAGATTAATGATACCAAAAAAAAAAAAAAGTGAATGCGATCACACCAAGTGACTAATGCCCATGGTAAAAAAATAAATAAAAATAAAAAAATTAATGATTTATTTGTTGAGATACAGCCTTCCACAAGTTTTATTTTATGAAAATGATATTTCTTTAAAAATTTTTCAAATTACTCCTTATAGGCTTGAAGGTTTTTTTTGTTATTAGTCCATTTGTTATTTGAAAAAAAAAAGTATTTTGATTTTTCTTATATAGGATTATTGTAAAAAAAAATAAACTCAGACATACTGAGAAAATGAAAATCCTCCTTTATCTGCTCACCTCTTTTACCAGGTTATTGACAGAGATATACTTTTCCAGACTTTTAAATGCATATGTAAAATAAGTATTTATATAAATAGAATCATACAATAATACTGTGTGTACTTCCTCACTTATTTGTCTCATGTATCTTTTTCCATGACAATGCATAGATATCTGTCTCAACTTTATAATTACGCTGAAAAATCTATCATTGTATGGATATACCATAGTTATTTAGTCCATTTCTGATGGGTATGTTTTCTTTTTCTATTTCTGTTTTTTTGGCACTATGAACACCTTGAGAGATTTGTCTTAAAACTGTGTTTGCATAGTAAGTCCACTTTATTTTAGTGACTTACTTATTTGGAACAGCTCCTGGTGGTAAACAGCTGGGGGGAGATTTGTTCCCCAGAGACTGTCACAGTGTATGTGTCATTTTTGATAAGGTTTTAAAGGTAGCCTTACCATATACCATGAAAGAAAAAAATGTGAAACAAATTTATGTGTTTTTAATACACTACTGAATTTTATGTCTTTCGATGTATTTGTAATACACAGTGATAAAGAATTACAATAACTCTGCTTTTTAGCCATTTTATGGTATTTGTCTTTGGAAAAACTTCTGATATATGGAGAACAATGACTGTAGTGCATTAGTAAAGCACTTTTTAGGTGAATACTGCAGAATTGCCCTTGTCCTCCCTCTTTAAACTAAGAATGTCTCCTTGAAAGAAGTTTTTGAGATCACTGTTACTGCTTCTAGTAGGGTTGTCAGATAAAATACAGGCTATTCAGTTAAAATTTGAATTTCAGATAAACAACAAATAACTTTTTACTTTATGGATGGGACATTCTTATTCTTTGTTTATCTGAAATTCAAATTAACTGGGTGTCCTTTATTTTTTATACACTAAGTCTTGACAGCCTAGCTTAAGGGGAACTAGTAGGTTGTGCCAAGACCTGCTGCATCTGTATTTAATGTGTTTCAATTATTGCATATTTTGATGACAAGCAAGATTACAGTGATCCTAAGAAAAACAACTTGGTAGATATGTAAGTTTTACTATATTATTATAGAACAAAAGACTCCTGATTCTTTGTTTTTCCACACTCCTTCCCTAGTAAAAATAGCTAACTCTTTTACAAAATACAAAGCTTAGGAAGTTATGTGCCATTGTAGATTACTGAATGTTGAATTTAAGCATACCTATTAATACTTATTTTTTTTTAGCTTTATCATTCTTTCAACCAAGTTACAAATACTTAAATGCCATTTCAGTTTATATGAAATGCCTGTTGTTGAGGAGGATATAAAAATTGACTGAGATCTGGACTCTTGCTCTCAAACATCTTAATATCACATCAAAGAGTTGGATATGTAAACAGATAATTGCAATACAGGATAATGAACAGTGGCAATATTAGGCAAACAACTTGTTCTAGAAGTACTTGGGGTGGAAAAATTGATTCAGACTGGGGGGATTATAGAAATTTCAGGCTACAAAATAAATATGAGAAAAGTCATGGAAACTTTCACATTTGGGAATTAGGGACAAGGCAAATAAACAGCTATTTGAAGTAATACAGGAAATAAGCTGTCAAGGTGGCACATTAGTTTATTGGGGCTGCTGTAGTTTCATAAACTAGGTGGCTTAAGCAGATATTTATTGTGTCTCAGTTCTGGAAGCAAGAAGTTCAAAACTGAGGTGTTAGCGCTTTGTCTGAGGGCTCTGAGGGAGAATCTCATGTTTCTTTCCTAGGTTTTGGGAACCTCCTGGATTCCTTGCCTTGTAGATGGTATTGTCCCTGTGTCTTCAAATCATCTTTCCTCTGGGTCTCTATGTGCAAATTGTCCCTTTATATAAGGACATGGTCATACTGGATTAGGGCTTGTCTTATTTTAACTGGGTCATCTGCAAAGACCCCCATTTCCAAATAAGCTTAAATTCACAGGTACTGTGGGTTAGGACTTCAACAGATTTTTATTTCCTACTGGTAGAGTAGGGGTGGGGAGTTCACAACATAAAATAATCTCAGATTAGTGTTACTATTAAAAACTGCTAAATTTCAGAGCATTGAAAAAAGGTACAAGTCCCTTGGATTATGTATAAATAAACTATTCACTGCTTGGGTCAGTACTGCTAGTTCAAATGCTACTTACGATGTTGCTTTCTGAGTTTCTGGTTAGTGGAGACCTCGTCAGTCTTTACCTATCCCATGCTTGTCTTTAATAGCTATTTTATAGCTAGGTGTTGCTGCTTGTAGGCTGGTTATAAAGCTGAGCAAGAAGCATGGAGATTCAAATGTTAGTATATTCCATTTGTGGGAGATAATTTTTTTTAATATTCAAAAGTTGGCTCACATTTTTTGCCATATACAAAGTAGGGGAATTCAGTGTTAATACTCAACATCTGCTTTTAAAATATTTACTATATCTTTGTTTTGTAACATTTAAATTTGTGAACTTTTATACAAAATGAAGAGCATATAAAATATGTATGTTTCATTTTAAGAGTAACAAGAAGAATATTACCTATAACTCAGATTAAAATAGAAATTACTATTATTTTTAAAAAGTGTGCCCCTCTCATATCCCCATCCCTGTCCCCAGTGGTGCCATTATTCTGACTTACTTGTTATTATTCCTTTACTTTTCTTCATAGTTTTATTATCTGTGGATATATTCCTAAACTATATATTGTTTACTTTGAAAAACTGAAGAGCATACCAAACTAACTGAGTTAAGAAAGGGCAGCATTACCATAGTTTGATGAAGGTTTCCAGGAAAGGGCTGACTAGTCTAACATCAGGTTCATTGAGTTCAAGAGCTTCTACTCAGGTAATAAGCGAGCAGGGTCATGAGTTCTTGGAAACAAAGGGCCATCTCAGACAGGTATCCAGCTGTGTTACAGTATGGACCTGGTATTGCAGGTTTGTTCAGCAGCTTTCTAGTCACATGAAAAGAGTAGTTTTTAAAAAATTTTTTGTTTTTAAGCTCTTTGTGGTCTTCTTCCAACACTTAGGAGTAGATCAAAGCAGAACACATATGGAAGGTGAAATGACTGTTCAGCTGATTCAGGTAGTGAGGCAAGGTAGAGTGAATAAGGTACATCAAGGAAGCCAGATACAGTTTTTAAAAAATTGGAATAGGCTTATCTGGGCATTCTGTCTTTAGGAACTATGTCAGTGGTTGTCTTGGTGATGACAATTTATCATAATGTCTTAGCAGTCACATTGCTACAGTCTGGACTGGTTGCCCTTTAAATGCAGTGCACAGCTGGCAACATCCTGGAATCTCTCTTCACAATCCTCCTGAAGATTACTATTGTCTTTCTTCCATGTTGGATCACCTGTATTCTGTATCCTAAGTTGTCATGTTTATTAACAACTTATTCTTTTTTTTTGATGGAATTCACCTGTATTCTGTATCCTAAGTTGTCATGTTTATTAACAATTTATTCTTTTTTTTGATGGAATACACTCTCCAATATCTTAAGAAAGGATGCATGGAAGATAAATGTTTTGAGATCTTTCACGTCTGAGAAAGTATCTTTATTTTACTTTAAAAAGATGGTTTGGGTGAAGAATTAAATTTGAGACAGGAAATAATTTTCCTTTTATAATTTTGAAGAATTATCTCCATTGTCATGTAACTTCCAATATGACTCCTGAGAAGACTGAAGTCTGAGTCTTATTCTTTGTATGTGACCTTTATTTTTTTTCTAGAATCTTGTAGAATCTTCTTTTTGTCCCCATTATTGTGATATTTCACCAGCGGTGTGCCTCAAACATTGGTCTTATTTTCTTATACTAAATACTTGGTACTTCCTCTCAAGTGGGCAGCTCAGGAAAATTTTCTGGAATTCTTTCATTTCATGCTGACCTTTCCCCCTCCCTTAATTTTATTTTTCCTCTGGAACTCCTACTATTCAAATATTGGACCTCCTGGGCTGGTCCTCTAATATTGTTCTCCTTTCTCTCTTATTTTCCACTGCTTTATCTTTTTTCTCTGGTTCCTGGAAGACTACCTTAATTTTATCTTCCAGTACTGTTTTTTCATTTCACCTATAATGTTTTTAATTTCTAAGAACTCTGTTTTTTAATGCTTCTTATTAAAATTGTATTCCATTCCTTTATGGATATATCTATCATTTTTTATCTCTGAGGAATATGAATATATTTGTGTGTATATATTCTGTTTTAGAGGCTTTTCCTCGGATAATATTGGCTATCTATATTTCCTCTAGTAATATTGGCTATCTGTTCATGATTAAAAGTAGAGGACTAAAAAGCTGATTAGAAACTGTTTTTGGTATAGTAGTGAGTGATACTAACAAATGTGCCTAATACGTCTCAAAGATGCTGTTGTTTCTCCTCTCCAGGAAGTAACTCTTCAATCTTCTGATGAGGTTGGGGAGTCCAGCTGCCTAGTATTATAGGAGGAGGGAGCAGGTCTAGGAATCAAAGTGCTTTTCAAACAGCTTTAATGGAATCTTCCTGGTCTTAACCCTCTTCTCTTTACCATCTGCTGCTCCCCAGTTTCCAGAAGTAATTGGTTTTGCTCTCTGTGGATTCTCTGTGTAAAGTGTGTGGTTTCTCAGCATTTTTTGCTGCCAGGCTATGATTTGGTTTTCCTGGGTCTGTTAAGCCACATACTACTACTACTCATCCGTCCACTTTTAGTCTCCCTAGATTTTGTTGCTCTTCTTCCTTTTCCTTTGTTGCTCATCTGTCTTTTCCATATGGGTTTTTTTTAATATTTGAAGGTCTTTTACTGTGTTTTAATGGACTTTCATTGACACAGTGAAATTATATGCATACTTTTAATTTTTCATCTTAATCCTTAAGCCCTGATTATTTAAAATGTTTAATATATGTCTTACCTCTTGAGACTTGAAAAGACTATTAAAGTGAGCCCTTTACATCTCATTTTAGTTTTTATGTTCATATTTATAATACGTGAAACTCACTGTGTAGTCTCCTTGAGACTATATGAACTCAAGTGAATCCAGACTTGTGAAAAAAAAAAAAGGTTGATTGTTTTTTAAATTTGCTCTTGTAGGAAAGTGGAAAGGTTTCTGAATATCCAGCAGTGATTGTGGAGCCAGTTCCAAGTGCCAGATTAGAGCAGGGCTATGCAGCCCAGGTTCTGGTTTATGATGATGAGACTTACATGATGCAAGATGTGGCAGAAGAACAAGAAGTTGAGACCGAGAATGTGGAAACAGGTAGACATCTCATGAAATTTCCTTATTTATAACTTTCCCCTTTTGTAAGTGTCAGCATTGCTATTTCCAGAGAATAATAAATCAAAGAATGTCTTTTTAATGCTATTTAGTATAGCTTGGAAACCAGTAAAGCATCACTTGTTTAGGAGAATTTATGTAGATAAAAGAAGTCCTACATTTTAATTCTTTTAAGTGTAACAGAGTTTCATATCATGGACCCTAAGGACAAAATTAAAAGGCCCACAGTAATTATTTATTTTTATATTGAGGTACGTAAAATAAAATGCACAAATCTCTGTACAGCTTGATGAATTCATAAAAATGAATTATTTTATAAATTTGTTACAATTTTTTATGGAGATGTGAATAATGGCTAGTTATTAAGTCAGTAGGCTTGTATACAAGATTAAATTTTTTAATTCAAAAAATGAATATAGTATTCTCATTCTATAACAGGTTAAGAGTTTCTTTGAATCAGTATCAGTGGAGCAGTGTAATTCTGTTTTTCGTACATCAGAAACATTTTCGTAGTATTCTATTAGATTCCTCTTCCTTTTTTGTCTCCCTAGAAATTTTAATATTTTAGTCCGTCTTTGGTAAGATAACTATATGTTTAATTGGTGATTAGTATGTGTAAGTCTTGGAGAAACCTTTACATTTTTGCCACTGACTGTAATGAAAATAGAGTATTTTACCAGATGGATTGTAGTTGACTATTTTATAATAAACATTAAAATTTATCTTTAGCTCTTAATAGAGAAAGAGAAGTCTTATACTTGGTTTACAACCCTAATACAAATTCCTAAGTATTTAGGTAAATTTCTATAAATATAGCAGTTTCATGATTAAGAATTTTGAGGATTTGATATTTTTCTGCTTGTTGAGACTCCGTAGCACTCCTGAGGACCACTAGTTTCTTCCAGCTTAAAGCTGTTCTTCCTTGTATTTTACTTTTATTGGTCTGAAATATTAGAAGTTACCTGCTCTTTCAGAGCAGTGATGACAACAGTGCTGGCAAATCCCATGTAAAGTGGCAGTCAGTTCATTTTATCAAAACAGTTCAGCTAAGCACTTCATATAGGCATCATGACTATAGTTTGCAGTGGTACTTGATTTTACAGTATATAATGCTAGTGGGAGGAAGATACATGTGTTTTTTTTAGAGTTTGGAGAGTTTTGTAGTTTGAAGCTTGAAGTATAGTGGTACAGATGAATTTTCTTGAGGAAAAGAATAGGCAAAACATTACATTTAACAGTATTATGCAAGATTATATAGATATTGTAACTGATGTTATTATAGGAGTTATAGTTACTATTGTAACTAAACAGAAAACTAATAGCACAAGAAAAAAAAATATGATAGCTTAAGTTGAATTGAAAAATTAGAACCTGTTTGAATGTCTGGAAAATTTTTTGAGCAAACAAGTAAGAAAGACTATGATTTTGGTAGCAAATTGGAAACTTTGTAAAAAATGAAAACTAAAGTGCCAAATTTGCATTAGTAGAAAATTATGATATTTATAACATTAAGATATCAGAGCAGGGTGGACATATGGTTGTGCAATTGATGGTCAGTGCTTCATTAATTTAAATCACTCAGAAAAACAGTTCCAAATAGGAAGCAAATCTGACCTGTTTAAGGGATTTTATTTTCATAGTTTTCTTGAACTCTGAATGTGACGATATTATTTGGAGGGCAGAGGTATGAGTGATTGTGATTTTGAACAAGTATATACAAAGTCTGGGTAAAAGATGAGTTACTTTTGTGATATTTAAAAAATGATTTTGAATCCTTGATAATTTTTTTAGCATTTTCTTCAATACTAAAAGGAAGTATAGCTATTCTTGTCTCTCTTTACAGAATAATGCTATAAAACTTAGATTTCAGACAACTTTTTTAAGGGCAATGCCAAATTCAGACTGAAAGCTGTACATCTAAAATCACAACTTAGAACACTTGGATTTATTCATCATAAGACATGTAGAACTTAGAGACTACAGTATACTTCATTATTTTAAATACTACGGCTCATGGATTTTTATAAAACTAAGAATTGTTAATATGTATAGATTTGTTTAGAATCAGCTGATCTGAGCTTAATTTTGTTCAAAGAATGAAATGCATTTTTAAACAAGTTAAACTGAATAATTTTCATCCTGACATCTAGAACATGTAAGAATAAAGATTGTTATGACTTATCTTAATGCATGTTTCCTTTTACATAGTGAATTAGGATCAGATTTATTTATTGTGGTGATATAAATTTTTAACTTAAATTCCATATATGTGTAAGTTTTGGAGAAGAAGCTGATGGGAGGGAAAAGGAATATTTATAAGACTGCTAGAACACTTTCTATATGGGGAATTGGTGGAAATAAGATCCAAACAGAGTAAGATTTACTTTTGTACATCTAGGAAATACTTCCTGGAATGCTCCTACATTATAAAATATTCATAATTATGTTGATTGACCTGTTATATCAGTTTTCTGCATGTTTATGTTGAAGGTTTTCTTCTTTTATTCAAATATGCCTATATGTCTGTATGAGAAACAATGTTTGTAATGTTATCCAGTCAGGAGTACTAAAATCGTATAATGATGTATATTTAGCCATTTTCATTATTTTGTGTATAAAATGATTTCTTATTTTGTTAATAGGAATTGCAGGCTATATTGCTTCACCTCTTTATAGACTAAAAGTCTACATTCCCCCACAGAGCTTATGTATAATAGTAATCCTCTCTTAAAATTTTATAGGAAAGACCAAATATATTTTGAAACTTGAAAAAATAGGCATGTTCATCTAAAGCTATAAATTGCTTTTTGATGGTAACTGAAAATTAGTTATAAAGTGCTTTTGAGGAATAGTAATGAAGTAGGATGAAGGGTGGTTTTAACTCTGGCAGGCTGGAAATACCTTTGCCAGTAGCTACAGACTGCTACCCACCAGTTCTGGAGGCCTGCTGGGTAGACTGATGAGGTGAGCTGGAGGGGAGGAGTCTCTTAGATTCCCTAGTAAGAGTTGAAAATGTAGTTTTTATGTTCACGCTTAAAAAGTGATATATATATATATATATATATAGGATATAAATTGTACAAGGTTATAACAGATTACCATTTAAAAATAGACTTATACTGGTGCAATCAATAATAGGTATGTTTTGCTATAAATCTTTTAAGACTTGGCTGAGAAGATTGAGCTGTTGAGAATCTGCTTCATCTTGCAGCTTAACTTGCTATTTGTATCCTTTTAACTTTCCATTTAATTTGTTATGTGGAAGCGCTCTATTTTCAACATGATTCTTTCCTTTAAGAGGTTAATAATTTAGTTGTGGAGATACAATATATATGTTTTATTCAGAATATAAAGCAGTATAGAATCAGTTGAATGCTGTTTACAAATTCAAAGAAATTTTCAGAAAAGGAAGGTTTAATTTACAAGATTAAGGAATGTTTTAGAGAAAGTAAAGGAGAACAAGTGGTAGCATTTGGATAGTGCCCTGCCAGGGCACTCCATTAACCAAACCAAATCTAGACTTATGGGAGTCCTTGACAAAATCAGCCTCCTGGGACAGAGAACAGAGGAAGAAGGGTGAAAAGTTGATCTGGAGGGACAAATGGAAGACATCTAGTACAACTGAAGTTTAGTGAAGAAATGTCAAGGAGAGACTGATTTGGGAACCATCTTCCTTGAAGCCATAGGAATAAATGAAATCTCCAGGGGTAAGGTATTTGAGAGATTTCCCTATAGTGGAAGATACTTAAATTCTGTTATTTGTCTATGATCATGAACAAAGAAGACAGAATTAAGGAATTACTCTTGGAAAATGTTTACATTTTGAAAACATGAAGAGTCAAAGAGTAGTCAAATATCATAGGAAATCCTAGGTGACTATTCCTGAGCTTAACTTTTTTTTCTTTTTAAGCCTTTTAAGCAGCTCTCTTAGTAGGAAAGGGAAGAATATTGATTGGATTAGTTAGTCCTGGTTTCACATTTCTGCGTTATCCCTTACTTTGTAGTGTTTAGCCTTTTCTGAGTCTGTTTCACTGTCATAAAATAGGAATTCAGGGTTGTGAGGGTTACATAAGATAAATATATAAAACCCAGTGCTTGTGACATAGTAAGTGCTCCATATAGTGTTCCTTTAACTTCATTTGGACCTTTCCTTGTGCCTTCAAATATGGAGATCTTTTTTTTTTTTTTTTTTCCTGGATAATTATTTTTTATTGAAGAGTAGTTGACACACAGTATTACATTAGTTTCAGGTGTACAACACAGTGATTCAACATTTATATACATGATAATTCTAGGTACCAGCTATCACCATACCAAGTTACAATATTTTGACTATATTCCTTATACTATACATTACATCCCGGTTACTTATTTATTTTGCAATTGGAAGTGTGTTTATATATATATATATTTTTTTTTTTGTGAGGGCATCTCTCATATTTATTGATCAAATGGTTGTTAATAAAATTCTGTATGGGGGGGTCAATGCTCAACGCACAATCATTAATCCACCTCAAGCCTAATTTTCGTCAGTCTTATGGAGATCTTTTATACACCAAAACAGAACATTTGTCAAGTTTTCTGTTGTATTTTTCTCTTTTCTTTCACTTCTACTTTTTAAAAAAGCAAATGTTTTATCCCTTCAGTCTGTACTTTTTTTGATCATTCCTTCTTTAACTTACTGTGCTTTGATACGTATATTTATCATTCTCTTGAAGCTCTTTATCAGATTTCAAAGGCCACTCCTGCCAAATTCAGTGATCCACAGAATCCTCCAGAAGTAAATCCTTCCTAATCTGGCCTTTTTATCTACTGAAACACTGTAATCTAGCTGTTTTCCCTACTGCCCCTTCATGGACTGTGCTCTTTATGCTTCTGAGCTTTTCCTTAAATACAGTTTTTAATCAAGAATGATTTCAGGTATTACCATTCTTTAATTTAGGTTCAACTATATGAAAGTCTCCACAAGGATTGTAGCCTACCTTAAACACACCCCTTTCCTGATGTTTTGTTAGACCATCTGGATTTATGCACTTGATCATTTGCTTTGTTTTACTATTTTTGTACGTTTACTCCTTTTGTCTTCAAAGTGAGCATGTAAGTCCCTTGAAGATAGAGAACATATTTTTGATTTTTTTGAACATAGTGTATATATAATACAGTATTTAACTCATGGTTGTTAAGAAATACAGACTGAAACAAATTGACTTTTGATTTAGACTTGCAGTATAATCAAGAACCATCTATGTAAAATCTTAAATATATTTTTTTTGTTTACATGCTAAATATTGAATACCTTAGGGTTATTTAAAATACAAAAAAGAGTAATCCAAAAAAATGTAAATGTGGTCATCTCAAATATATTGGAGCCATAATACTGTCATATTTAGATTGACTTCATTTTAAAATCACAGTGGGTTTTAATCATTGTTGCTTACACCTAAATTTTATTTTTTCTTAATAAAAGCAACATGTGCTCATTGGAAAAATTAGAAAGTATTGCAAAGAATAAATAAATAGTGAAAATTCAGGACAAATCTGAATTTATAAATGTCTTTGTAACAATTATATTTAACACATATATTTAAATCAGTAAATAGAGTTTTATCACAATTGCCTGTCAGTTTTTCATTGGATTTTGCAATCTAAAAAGAAAATGAAATGAAGCTTTTGCTTTCTAAACTACCCATCATCTTACCAGCAAGGGAACAGTAACTACTCCTTTTGTATATTTCCTGCTGGTCTTTTAAAAATGTACATTATCAGCATAATTAACATATTGTGGTAGACTTACTAATCTTTACCAACCAACATTGGCTGAAAGGGGTCTGGTAGCTTCCTGACTCTCTATTCTCATCACTGGGAGCAGGACTTTAGTTTTTAACCAGGTATCAGAATATAAAAATTTGGTCTTACTAATTAAAATAATTACCAAGAAAACTGGAAAACTTTTAAAATGATCAACAGTTATATTTAGAGATTAGTTGAAAAGATAGATGACAAGAATTTTTATATAACAAGAAAGCAGCTTTTTAAAATAGATGTAAGTTCAGCTTTTTAAAATGCAGGTTAGAAAAATAAAACCAGATTTCTGTCTTGAAAAATAAGGAGCCAAATTTCTTTCTTGAAGAATCTCAAGACTAAGTTGACTTTATGATGAGCTATGATAACTTTTGTATTTGTTATACCATCAGAAATCCTCCCTGTGGCACAAAATGACTCTTAATTAGAAAATATTGTTGCCACAGAGAGGTAGAAGATTGACATGAAAAACTGGGGATCTGAAAAAGAGCCCCTATCCTAGGATTACCTGAAGGTGAAACATATTGAGCCAGAAGGAAGACAATGCTGGTAAGGTTGGTTTTTAATTTACCTAAGAATGTTTACAGTTTTACATTTAATTACAATTATTTCAACTACCTATACCATATTTTTGTTTAAGGGGTAACAAAGATTCCTCCTTAAGGAGGGAGAAATAATACAGTAGTATTTTTTCTCCTAAATAATTAGCTATCTGAGTTATCCTCTGCCATGTTCCTATTTTTTTTTTCTTTTTATAGATAAAGTTCTAGGGCTATTTCATGCCTCCACTTCCTTCGAAGTTACTACTAACTGAACATCTTCAAGTCTCTTTCTCTTTTTCCATTTCCATTACTTCTGCTTCTAATCTAGACTTCTTCCTAAAATTTTTTGAAGAGGTGTTTTCTTCCAATTATCTATTTTCTTTAGTTTAGCCTAGTCACTAATTTTCTAAAAAGGTAAAATGTGAATCTTAAGTTCATTTAGTTTTGATTCTTCCATTGTTTGAATTATAATTGTACTGGATTTAGATCAGAAAGCATTATTGGAGAAAAGTTTTTAATATTTTAATAACCATATTTCATTTAGCCTAAGATGCCATCAATTGTAAAAAACATATTTAGACACTAAAAGAAAAATGCTGCCAATTATACATTTTAGGATACTATCAGTAGTAAGATACATCTTGATTGAAGAGATGTCAAAATATGAAAAAAGAATTAAAGAAATATGTTATCATGCAATTATGAATCTTCCTGAAATTCTCACTTACTTGGAGGTTAAAATATCAGGTTTATGAAAAATGGAGGTAAGTCTGTGTGCTGAGTAAGATCTCTAAATTCTTTACTGTCTTTTAAAAGAGAGGGTATTTAAGTAAAAAATCATTTAATTGTATTGTTTACAAATATACAAAGTAACCATAATGTATTATGAAGAGTACAGGAGATAAAAAGGCATTTTAATATGACACATATATTTAAATCAGTAAATAGAGTTTTATCATAATTGAGTGTCAGTTTTTCATTGGATTTTGTGATCTAAAAAGAAAGTGAAATGAAGCTTTTGCTTTCTAAACTACCATTTTAAAATGGGATCCTTTAAAGGACTCTTTAAAATAGCCACTTATTTTTAGTGCACTTGAATATGTATTTTACAGATTCTTAATTATGTGAAGGAGAAAATAGTGGCCAAAAGAAAACATCAATTAATAAAGCAGAAATGAAAAGGAATGTTTAAAAAAATGTTTTTTTATTAAGGTATCATTGCTATACACTCTTATGAAGGTTCCACATGATCAAGATTGTGGTTATTACATTCACCCATATTATCAAGTCCCCCAAATACCCCAATGAAGTCACCATCCATCATTGTAGTCACTGTAGTGCTACAGAGTCACTACTTCTCTGTGCTACACTGTCTTCCCCATGAGCCCCCCATACCATGTGTACTAATCAGAATACTCCTCAGTCCTCTTTTCCCTCCCTCCCCACCCACCCTACCCCACCCCTCCCCTTTGGTAACCAGTAGTCCCTTCTTGGAGTCTGTGAGTCTGCTGCAGTTTTGTTCCTACAGTTTTGCTTCGTTGTTACACTCCACAAATGAGTGAAATCATTTGGTACTTGTCTTTCTCTGCCTGGCTTATTTCACTGAACATAATACCCTCTAGCTCCATCCATGTTGTTGCAAATAGTAGGATTTGTTTCTTTCTTTTAGCTGAATAGTATTCCATTGTGTATATGTACCACATCTTCTTTATCCATTCACCTACTGATGGACACTTAGGTTGCTTCCATATCTTGGCTATTGTAAGTAGTGCTGCAGTAAACATAGGGGTGCATATGTCTTTTTGAATCTGAGCACCTTTCTTTGGGTAAATTCCTAGGAGTGGAATTCCCAGGTCAAATGGTATTTCTATTTTTAGTTTTTTGAGGAAAATCCATATTGCTTTCCACAATGGTTGAACTAGTTTACATTCCTACCAGCTGTGTAGGAGTGTAGGAGGGTTCCCTTTTCTCTGCATCCTCACCGGCATTTATTGTTCCTAGTCTTTTCGATGTTGGCCATCCTAACTGGTGTGAGGTGAATATCTCATTGTGGCTTTAATTTGCATTTCCCTGATACTTAGCAATGTGGAGCATCTTTTCATGTGCCTGTTGGCCATCTGAATTTCTTCTTTGGAGAAGTGTCTGTTCATATCCTCTGCCCATTTTTTAATCAGATTATTTGCCTTTTGGGTATTGAGGCCTGTGAGTTCTTTATATATTTTGGATGTTAACCTGTTGTTGGATATGTCATTTACAAATATATTCTCCCATACTGTAGGATGTCTTTTTGTTCTGCTGATGGTGTCCTTTGCTGTACAGAAGCTTTTTAGTTTGATGTAGTCCCATTTGTTCATTTTTGCTTTTGTTTCTCTTGCCTGAAGAGAGGCGTTCAGGAAAAAGTTGCTCATGTTTATATTCAAGAGATTTTTGTCTATGTTGTCTTCTAAGAGTTTTATGGTTTCATGACTTAATTCAGGTCTTTGATCGATTTCGAGTTTACTTTTGTGTATGGGATTAGACAATAATCCAGTTTCATTCTCTTACATGTAGCTGTCCAGTTTTGCTAACACAAGTTGTTGACAAGGCTGTCATTTCCCCATTGTATGTCCATGGATCCTTTATCATATATTAATTGACCATATATACTTGGGTTTATATTTGGGCTGTCAATTCTGTTCCATTGATCTATGGGTTTGTTCTTGTGCCAGTTGACAAGGAATGGTTTTAAATGGTCTTTGTATACTTTTCAAGAAACAGCTGATTGATATAAAAGGAAAGATAAATGTATCTAGAAAACAAATCATTAGAGGAAGTTTGTTTGACTTTGGAAACTAGTAGCATTCATTCCTTTGCACTCAGACTTTTTATTTTTTAAAGCACTAGTTAACTTTCAATTTTACTATATCACAGTGAGTCTAAGTAATACAGTTGTATTAACTCAGACTGAGGAGAGGCTAAAAATGGATTATATAGAATTTTAAATGAGTAACACACAAGGTTTCAAGTGTTTGCCAAGTACAGATAGCTCAAGGTTCTTAGATATACAGATAGGAATGCTTTAAACTGTATCTCCAGGCTAACCATATATCCATATGTTCATTCTTCTGCCAACTCTCGCCAAGGACCTAGAACCTTTCAGGCTCAGAGCTGAGTGTCTTGTAAACAAGATCCTGCCTTTGCCTTCACCAGGCTTTCAGCTTTCTGGAGAAGATGAACAATTAAACATGTTATTACAATAAGTTGTGATGAGTGTTATAACAGGATTAATGAAAGGTTTAGGGATTATACAAAGGGAAATGCCTGGGAGGGCAGAGAATGCCTTCCTGAGGAAGTGACATTTAAACAGATTTGAAGACTTTGAAGTAATTAGCTGAGTAGAGCATGGAAGTCTGGGAGAAAGGGAAACATGAGCTATTTGAATTGCAGAAAGGAATTCAATAAGGCTAGGATATGGATTATGAGAAGGAAGGGGGAATTAAGTGAGGCTAAACAGGTAAAAAAAATATTTCTGCATCTGTTGGGCCTCATCTAAAGGACATTGGGAGCCTTTTAAGAGTTCTAAACAAAGTATGATTTTCATACAAATTTAGTTGTTTCTACAATATAAGAACTATAAATGAAAAGTAAAATAAAACAAAGCATTACCTGAAATAAAAGTTTGAATTCCTTAGCTCCCCATTCACAGCTCCTACTAGCTAGTTAACTATTCTTACTCACCTTTGACTAAATTGGCTGCTTCTAAAGATTTAGGCTAAAGGTCTGTTCATTGCCCACACTAAGCTAAAAGTTACAAAGGTGAAGGTAGTCGTATAGTTAGCCTTTCTTTTTTTGAAATTAAAAGCTGGGTGCTTTGGTACATGCTTGTTCAGGGTAAGGAGGAATCATTGTCCCTTTTGTATCCCCCAGGCCCATTTGTAAACTGGGAAGAGGCTGTTTTCTCAGATTTGTGAAAGGGCACATCAGGTGAAGTGGTCAAGAACACTTTAAAAACAATTGTCAACTGTTAACCTTTGTGCCTTTTTAAAAATCGTTCTGTGTTTGGGCCTCCTTGGTCATATGAAGCCTGTGGACCTTCTCTCTGAAGAACATTTAAAAATATATAAAATAAAATACCTAGAATTACAAAGGAACCAAATATATTGAAATGCAGCTTTTAGACTATTTTAAATCATGTACTTTTAATGCATATGCTTCTTTAATAAAGCATTAAATAATGAGATCTAGTGGCATATATAATTTACAGCTATAATTTCAAAGTAGTGATGACCATAAGTGGTATTTTGAGATATCTGTAACAACTATAATATTATATGAAAATGTTTATCATTTTTACTGTCATGAAGTCACAGTTACTGCCAAAACTATTGTGGTTTGTGCCTTTATTTAAAATGGAAGTGCTAAATTTCAGACAGAATCTAAAAGACTTTTCCTAGGTCTCATCCATATATTATTTTAGCTGTCATCCACCCTTTCTTCATCCTTCCCTCCTCTTTCTATTCTATCTACTTTGATTCTCTTTTCCCTAATAACTCATAGTAGGGATCCTAAATCCATTTTAAATGTGTCACTTATTGAATACACTTCTTTGGTCCCTGCTAAGGAAAAAAAAGCTGTATTATGGTAGTTTTTCATGATCCTTAATTGGTATAATTTAGCTTATTATAAAACATTCTAGTATTTGAGCATTTAGAATATTTCTTTAAAGGCTCATTTAACATTTTATAACATCTTAGTTGTCTTGAGATCCCTCCTATTTCCACAACAAAAATTCCTGTGCTCAGTGGTTCTCAAACTTGAGCATATGTCAGAATCATCTGAAGCACTTGTAAAATACAGATTGCAAGCCCCACCTCCAGATTTCTGATTCAGGGGTCTGGAGTTGGATTTGAAAATTTGCATCTTACCAGGACTCCAGGTGATGCTCACGTTGATGCTCTTGGCTCAGAGATCATACTTTGAAAACCATTAAATAAATTGTGGGGAACAACACACCAAGGAAGTTTCTGCCATTGTAAAGTTTCTTACTGTGTTTTATTATACCCATCACAAAAGATTGTTATTAGAGGTGAAAAGGTACTAAACTTCTTTCAGGTTTATATGAGATGATGTAATGCATTACCATTATTAATTAATTCATCAGTAAACATTCATTAAGCATCTACTGTTTGGCAGGCACTATTCAAGTCTTGGGACTAGAGTGGTAGACCAGACAGGCAATGTCTCTGCATTCATAGTACTTAGAATCTAGTGGCAAAAACATGTAAGTTGCCATACTGTAAAAACGCTTTGCACAAATCAGAGTACATAAATGAACAACTCTTGAAATTGTTCTTTAGAGTTCATATTTACAATTAAGCTATAATAGTTAACTCCCTAATCATTTCTTTTCAAGCAGTTGAAGCAGCAGATAATTCTTCCTCCATATGGTAGTTATTAATATTAATAAGTACAGTTGAAATACTGGTAAATATAACATTTATCATGTGCAAAGTACCTCTACATATACAAAGTACTGTCATAGCTCCTAGGGAGTAAGTGATTACATGTTGAATAAGACATGGTGCCTGGCCTCCAGAAAGCTTACCAAATAAGTTGAGAAAAACAAGCATTCAAGGAGATAATCCTATGGAGTAGTTAGGGTTGGGGAAGGGTGAGGAAAAACAAAGAATTGCCAAGCATGGTAGCCAATGTAAAGGTTCCATATTGCATTATTGCTGTTGTGATGGGTCATAGTTAAATTTCATGACAAGGGCATAGTCCTGTAGGTTTGGGGCAGAGGAGCAAGTCAAATGGAATTAAGCATTCCTAAATCTCACCATTTTTATGTTTTTAATGTGTGGAAACAATATCATGAAAAGCATGAGTGGCTTCTTTTTCTCTTTCACAAAAAATCAGCAAAGAGTGTTAACTGGTTTACAATGATAGTTACAATTTGGGAGTAGTAGTAGGAGGTGAGGTAGGAGTAATATGTAACATTTCTATAATTTTTTTTCATTGAGTAGATCAAGAGAAGAAAGAATTTGGTCCATTTTTTTTGTTCCATTATACATTAGTAAGATAGATGACCAGTTTTTATTATAGACATCCTGTATTCTCCAAGTTTAAGGTCAGTGTTTGATCAGAACTGGATGTTTGATTTCTATTCACTTTGGAAACCAACCAAAATACATACACTACTTAAAAGGAATGAACAATTAAATTAACGAAAAAACACTTTTCATATGTTTTATATTTGGTGATTATATGTGGTTATCCTCCAGGACTTATTTAAGATATATTTGAACAAAATCATTTGTTAGCTAAAACTTGGGAGAGATTTTCTTACCATTAGATGAGCTTCCAAAGATTACTCTAGAAAGTTTACATCAAAGAGACATGCATTACATCTCTAATCTAACAGCAAAAAGGTACTTCTTGTTATGCATGGTGTTTGATAAGATTTTTAGGAAAATATGAACCCTTTTTTTCCCACATCACCCTTTATTCTGTTACTGGATTCTCAGAAATAATGACTTAGAATAATAACTTAGAATGAAAATTTTCTTTTGAAGAGGAAGCCAAGGATTTGATTCAAAAGGAGAAAGAACTCAAAAGTTGCTGATTTCTTTTGGAGACATTTGATTTCTTGAATAAACTTGAACTTTCATTTTTTTTCCCCTTCTCTAAAGATATTGCTGTACAGTTAGCATCTATTTGGATTTACAGGATTAAGCTTTGCCTTCTGGTTTGGAAAAAACAAGGTTGGCAGTATCACATTTTTATTTATTTTTATTTTGATATCATTAATGTACAATTACTTGAACAACATTATGGTTACTAGACTCCCCCTATTATCAAGTCCCCACCACATACCCCATTACAGTCACTGTCCACCAGCGTAGTAAGATGCTGTAGAATCATTACTTGTCTTCTCTGTATATACTGTCTTTCCCATGTTCCTCCCCACTACATTATGTGTGCTAATTGTAATGCCCCTTTTTCCCCCTTATCCGTCCCTTCCCACCCATTCTCCCCAGTCCCTCTCCCTTTGGTAACTGTTAGTCCATTCTTGGCTTCTGTGAGTCTGCTGCTGTTTTGTTCCTTCAGTTTTTTCTTTGTTCTTAAACTTCACAGATGAGTGAAATCATTCGATACTTATCTTTCTCTGCCTGGCTTATTTCACTGAGCATAATACCCTCTAGCTCCATCCATGTTGTTGCAAATGGTAGGATTTGTTTTCTTCTTATAGCTGAATAATATT
This sequence comes from Manis pentadactyla, assembly GCF_030020395.1. Taxonomy (NCBI): domain Eukaryota; kingdom Metazoa; phylum Chordata; class Mammalia; order Pholidota; family Manidae; genus Manis; species Manis pentadactyla. Next base: position 122,518,848 of record NC_080023.1, on the reverse strand, counting down.
CCATTGTATATATATGTACCACATCTTCTTTATCCATTCATCTAATGATGGACACTTAGGATGCTTCCATTTCTTGGCTATTATAAATAGTGCTGCAATAAACATATGGGTGCATATATCTTTTTCAAACTGGGCTGCTGCATTTTTAGGGTAAATTCCTAGGAGTAGAATTCCTGGGTCAAATGGTATTTCTATTTTTAGTTTTTTGAAGGACCTCCATAATGCTTTCCACAGTGATTGAACTAGTTTACATTCCCACCAGCAGTGTAGGTGGGTTCCCCCTTCTCCACAACCTCGCCAACATTTGTTGTTGTTTGTCTTTTGGATGGTGGCGATCCTTACTGGTGTGAGGTGGTATCTCATTGTGGTTTTAATTTGCATTTCTCTGATGACTAGCGATGTGGAGCATCTTTTCATGTGTCTGTTGGCCATCTGAATTTCTTCTTTGGAGAAGTGTTTGTTCAGCTCCTCTGCCCATTTTTTAATGGGATTATTTGCTTTTTGTTTGTTGAGGTGCGTGAGCTCTTATATAATTTGGACATGAACTCCTTATCAGATATGTCATTTCTGAATATATTCTCCCATACTGTAGGATGTCTTTTTGTTCTACTGATGGTGTCCTTTGCTGTACAGAAGCTTTTTAGTTTGATATAGTTCCACTTGTTCATTTTTCCTTGTGTTTCCCTTGCCCAGGGAAATATGTTCATGAAGAAGTTGCTCATGTTTATGTCCAAGAGATTTTTGCCTATGTTTTTTCTAAGAGTTTTATGGTTTCATGACTTACATTCAGGTCTTTGATCCATTTTGACTTTACTTTTGTGTGTGAGGTTAGACAATAATGCAGTTTCATTCTCTTGCATGTAGCTGCCCAGTTCTGCCAACACCAGCTGTTGAAGAGGCTGTCATTTCTCCATTGTATATCCATGGTTCCTTTATTGTATATTAATTGACCATATATGCTTGGGTTTATATGTAGGCTCTCTATTCTGTTCCACTGGTCTATGGGTCTGTTCTTGTGCCAATAGCAAATTGTCTTGATTACTGTGGCTTTGTAGTAGAGCTTGAAGTCAGGGAGTGTAATTCCCCCAACTTTATTCTTCCTTGTCGGGATTGCTTTGGCTATTTGGGGTCTTTTGTTGTTCCATATGAATTTTAGAACTATTTGCTCTAGTTCATTGAGGAATGCTGTAAGTATTTAGATAGGGAGTGCATTGAATATATGGATTGCTTTAGGCAGGATGGCCATTTTGACAATATTAATTCTTCCTAGCCAAGAGCATAGGATGAGTTTCCATTTGTTAGTGTCCTCTTTAATTTCTCTTAAGAGTGTCTTGTAGTTTTCAGGGTAGAGGTCTTTAACTTCCTTGGTTAAGTTTATTCCTAGGATTTTATTCTTTTTGATACAATTGTGAATGGAATTGTTTTCCTGATTTCTCTTTCTGCTAGTTCATCATTAGTGTATAGGAATGCAACAGATTTCTGTGTATTAATTTTGTATCCTGCAACTTTGCTGAATTCAGATAGTAGTTCTAGTAGTTTTGGAGTGGATTCTTTAGGGTTTTTTAATTACAATATCATGTCATCTGCAAACAGGGACAGTTTGACTTCTTCCTTGCCATTCTGGATGCCTTTTATTTCTTTGTGTTGTCTGATTGCCATGGCTAGGACATCCAGAACTATCACATTTGTTTTTAATTCCATTGGTACCATCACATGCCAGCTTAGGAGGCCCTCAGGAGTGCCAGTCATCTACTAGAGTCAAGAAGGCACCAATTATTATGTTTAGGCTTCATCTACAGGCCTATTGTCTGGGAAGAGACGCCTCCACGAAAAAAGGAAGAGCTTTGGGAACCTTATCCTTAGGAATAAATGTCAGGGGTAGAAACCAATGCATTCCGTTTATCATCTTAGGAATAGATCCAGGAACTATAGAGATCACTGCTGCAAGATCATAAAACCCTATGTTTAATTTTCTTCTCTTCTGCTTTTCAGTAGTAATCAGTAGCAAGCAGTTTAACAAAAATGAACCCCTTTATACTTGTTTTTGGAGGCTGCAAGAATGAGGGGCTAATAAGAGACTTGTTAGTTCTGCAACCAGTGTTAGGGGAAACAGAATTCCAAAAGAGAGAATAGTGGAAAGGAGAAGAAACTGGGCTGAGTTGTTGTATTTACCAAAGGCAGGCAAAGAGCATGATGAGTTGCCCTGGCTATGAGACCCTTGTGGGATTATCTGAGACTGCCTGTGTTGTGCACAAAACAATTTTTTTGAGGGCTAGAACAAAAAATTAGATATGGCCATTACTGTAAATGAGCTTGCTTTCTATTGGGGAAAATATATAAGAAAAAATTCTTCAGTACCTAAGGTTTAATAAAATCAGTGTTATAAGAGTGAGGAGGAGAGCACTATTAGCTATTGTGATGGGAAGTTCATGTTTTACCTGAGCCTGGTAGGATAAGTAACATTTCATTTGGGGAGTGTTAAAGAAAAAAAAGGCAATGACACTTGTTAAAGCACAATAAGGAAGACTTTCTTCAAGGGGAGCTATTGTGATAGGTATAGAGAACATTGATGGAATTTTACAGTGGGGGAGAGAGAGTGGGCTTAACTCAGAATACAGCATGGGCAAGTAGGAGTAGAGTGAAATTCACTGGATGGAAAATTACTAAGAGGAAACATCAGGACTAAGGAGGTTTCTGGCTAAACAGACCTAAGAAGATTCTTGGCTGAAGATGGACCAGGGTGATCGGACATCACTAGGGGAAATGGTGGAGGATGAGGAACCCAATTAGGTATAGAGAATGACCAGATAGGAGGTTGGGGGATTCTGAACTGACTAGCTAAACTGACTTAGCTGGGTTCTTGCTAAAACTGGATTTTACAAGTGCACAGATGGGCCTAGGAGAAGGTTCAGGAGCCTATTTAAAGTTTGGTAGGCAAAGAATCTTTGACAATAGCAAAAGTTTTTTTTTGGTTCACAAGTCATCATTTACACCTTCTCCTCCTTTACCATCTAGTCCATTACCAAATCATGTCAGTATTACCTCCAAAATACATCTTTAATCTACCAATTTCTTTCCATCTTCATTGTTACTAGTCTAGTCCAAACTGTAGTTATTTTTTATATGAACTATTGCCATGGCCTCTGGAGTTCTAATTGGTTTCCTTGTTTTCATTCTTGCCTCTCCCTGCGCCCATCCTAAGCAACTCATTGTTTGCATAGAAGCCAGAGTGATTTAAAATATATATATTTGTAAGTTGAATCATGACACATCCATCCCTAAAACCTTTAAGTGGATTCTAATTGCACTTAGGCTAATATTCAGGATTTTTAACATAGCCCTCAAGACCATGAATAATTTGGCTCCTCTCATCCATCTAGAAACAGTAACAACAATAATAGCAACAAAACCGTAACATTTAAAATTTCTTTACTGTACTATCAGGAATAGCTCTTAGGGCTTTATATATTAATGTATTTAATACTTTCAACAACCCTAGGCTAAATAACTTTCCCAGGGCTACACAGCTATTTCAATGGTAGAGTAAGTAGAGTGCTAGCACCCAAAAACTCTGGAGCATTTTACCCTGATGAATTATGTCAGACCCCCTCTCTCCCACCCAACATAAACACACACGGTTGTGTTTTCTCCTTTCCATTAATTCAGGCTGAATTTTCACAGAGTGCTCACATATACTTTCTTTCTGTAAAAGACCGCTTTCCATTTTTCAGCTTCTAACTCCTTGTTATCCTTTGGATCTTAGTTTGAATGTCACTTTCTCAGAGACTGACTTTAGCTAATACTCTTCAATCTCAATCAGCACTATTAATGTCATAGTTACCATTCTTCTTTTTTTTGAACACCTGCAATTTGTGATACAGTAAACTCCCATATAGTAAGGTGACAAATAATTTAAAAAAGTCAAATCACATACAATAATGGCATTACTGTCAGTTTAATAAAATGACCTAGTCAGTCTGTGTGGAGGAGGAATTGTGTGTGTGCAATGGTTTCCAGTGTTCTGACTAAGGTATCCAAATCAGTCTAAGGTCCAGCTGTGGTATGGTGCCACCTGGTGGCAGTTGTATACTCCAGTGATTGCTATTTGAGGCTAGAGTGGAAGAAAGGTGGCCAATTAATTACCAGTTAACTTTTCTGAATGCATGTATTCATGAAGTTTTGTTTTATTTATATTTGTATATATTTGTTTAATGTTGACACATGATGCTTCATAAAACCAGACACCATGTCTGTTGTGTTTACTGGTATTGCTAAGAACCAGCACCCAGTAGGTTTTCAATAAATATTGAATGAACAGGTGAATGAGAAGACATCGTGAATCAGAAAAGAATGCCAGGAATTTTGTATTTTACTTAAAGATTGACAAGCAGTGCAGTGTAAGTAGAGATTAGGCTTTTATATGGTTGAGCGAGGTGAGGCTAGAAAGGGAGTGGAAACAGATTGTGGTGGTTTTTGAGTAAATTAGCTAGGAAGCTGTGAAACGTGATCCGGGGGAGATGAGAAGTGAATAAAAGTTCATTTATTTTAAGCAACTAGAGCATACACAAATAACATAAATAGAAGGTATATAGCTTCCAAAATACGAAATTGGGGGTAACCTAGGGAATAAATTTTGACCAATCTAACAAAAATGGCAACCAAAGAGGAAAAAAAAAAAACCAGGAAAATATAAATCATAAGTCAAGATAGTAGAAATAAGTCTAAAATATCAGAAATTATATTAAAATCACTTATTGTGACCTTCACATGAGTCTGTGCTATTTTTAGCAGATACACAAAACAAAATTAGATAAAAAGTATGGAAAAATATGTTCATCAGTAAAACACTAATCAAAGGAAGCTGATGTAATAAAATGAAATTTAGAGTGAATCTTTGACACAAAGAGAGACTCTTCAAACTGCTAAAAGGAACGATCTGGAAAATATAATCATCATAAACTTATACGCATCTAACAACATAGCCTTGAAATACCACTTAAAGCAAAAACTTTAAGACTTGCAAGAAATGGACATGTTTACAGAACAGTTGGACTTTCTTTCACATACCTCTGTCAAAATTGAAAAGTCAAGCAAACCAAAATAAAAAATGGCATCAAAGAATTGAAACAGGATTAACAAATTTCATAAACCAGAGAGATATAGAACCTGTACCAAATAAAACATAACCTTGTGCATTTTTTTTTCAGTTATACATAGGTCACTTTTAAACTGTGTACTAGGACATAGAGGAATCTCAACAGTGTCCAGAAAATTGGCATCATTCAAAATACAGTTGGCCTTTGAACAACATTAGGTTGGGTGCCAACCCCCCATAGAGTTGAAAATATTTATATAGCTCTTGACTCCCCCAAAACTTAACTGATAGCCTGTTGTTGACTGGAAGTCTTACTGATAACATGAACAGCTGATTAACATATTTTGTATGCTATGTGCACTATATATTGAATTTTTACAATAAAGTAAGCTAGAGAAAATAAAATGTTTTTTCAAATTGTTGTAAATCTTCAAAAATGTTTCCAGTATGTTTGTTGAAAAAAATCTGTGTATAAGTGGACCTGTGTTGTTCAAACCTGTGTTGTTCCAGGATCAACTGTATATTATTTCATTACATGCAATAAAATTTTAGAAGTCAACAATGAAAAGACAATCAAAATACTTAATAATATTGGCAACTAAAAGCTTACTAATAGTTAATGGATGAAAGAGTAAAGGAAAATTTTTAAAGTATTTGCACCTGAGTAACAATGAAAGCATTTAATATAAAAATTTGAGATGTGACGTAAGCAGAACTCCCTGAGAAATTTAATAGCTCTGAATGTATTTACTGGAAAATAAGGACATGTTTAACTCTAGGTGTTAAGGAACAACAGAATAAATCCAAATTAAGTAAAAAAAGGAAATAACAAAGATAAAAGTCAATATTAGTGAGACAGAAAATAAAACAGAATAATTATTATAACCATAAAATTAATAAAAATGGATAAATTTTTGTAAAGACAGATCAAGGAAATAAACTATGAAGAAGCACTATGAGGAGAAATATAGCCAACTGAATAGAGTTTAGAAATCACAAGAGAAAATTGAACAACATATTTCCATGGAATTTAAAATCTATGATGTGGACAATTAAAAAACATAAAATACAACTGACTCAAGAAATAGAATATCTATACAAATAATAACCATTTAAGTTATTTAATTGTACATATGTATCCCCTCATTCAAATAAAATCCATCAGACCCAGGTCTAACTAAAATTTCCAGGGATACATAATCCCTATCATATACAAACTGTCATAGAAAACAGTAAAAGAAAGAAAGCTTTCTGACTCATTTTATGAAGTTAGTATAACCTTTACTTTAAAATTGATCCAGTATAAAATTTCTTGCTGAATTTATGTATGATCAAAGCTAAAAATATTGTAAATAAAGAAGAGCAAATTGAATCTAGCTATGATTAAAAAATACATAATGACTAAATGCCTACTAGGAAGGCAAGGAAGACTAAATATTAGAAAAATCTATGAATGTAATTCACCACATGAATAGATTAAAGGAGGAAAAAACCCCATACAATCACCTCAGTAGATCCAAAAAACATTTGTTAAAATTCACCATCTTCTGATGATAAAGATCTCATCTGGATTGGGACTTAAAAAGGGATAGATACTAAAAATCTATAGCAAATATAATAATTAATAGGGGCAAGATGCCAGCTGTCATCTTTACTAACTAGCATTATTATTAGGGATCTTAGCAAACACATATAGGAAAATAAATAAAAGGCATCCGGATCAGAAGGGAAGAAACAAAATTGTTATTTGCAGATGGTTTTAATTAACATATAAAATTTAAGGGACTATTTAGATTGTAAAACTGCTTAGAGGATTCATCAGGGTTGCTGTATACACGAGCAACAATCAGAAAAAATACAGAAAAGATCTCATAATAAAGATATAATAATAAAACAATTAGGTATCTAGGAATAAATTAACAGTGAATATGCAATATCTTTGTAAAAATAAGAATTTAGCATTTGACAGACATAAATAAATGAAGAGATACACAACTTTAGAGGAAAGAGAAAACTTAAACAGATATACTATTTGATTCCTTTAATCTTTAAACCACAAACATACATGGAAAATTAGACACAGTAAAGCTGTTAATTCTTCTCCAGTTAATCTATAAATTCAGTACAATTCCAGTCACAATCTCAGGAGGACTTGTTTTTGGTGGAATTTGACAAACTTTTAGATAAAGATATTAAAATAGTATAGACATAAAGAAATCTCACCAATGTCCAGAAATCATTATCATTTAAAATACAGTTGGCCCCTTGAGCAACGTGAGATTGGGGTGCCTAGACCGTTCTGCAAAAGAACAAAGTATGGGGTACCTGTCCTTTTATCTATCAGGAAAAGCTGTAGAAAATTTTAAAATGTGTTCCTGGCCCACAGACAAATACTTTAGTGGGATAGAAACAGAGTAAGCATTTGTTTACACCTGGTATATAATAGATAATGGATTTATAAATCAGTGGGAAAGAATGTACTATGCAATAAATTATATTAGGATAGTTGGCTATTTATATAAAGAAAAGTACAATTAGATTCCTATTTCATATCCTCCTGTTTTATTTTTTTCAATTAATTTATTCCTCTATCTGCTTTATTTATACAATCACCACATCTCCCTCCCTCATAAGCATCAATTTAATTTGTTAGTGGGTTATTTTTGTAGGTATTGGGTGTATATATCCTGTTTTATATATTTAAAATTTACATAAATGGTACTATGTATCTTACTGTTTCCTACTTTCCTTTAAAAGTACTGCTTTTAATATCCACCCATGTTGCTTTGTATATATCTAATCTGTTGCTGCTAACTGCTACACAATACTCTGTAATAGACATACACCACATTTTATCTTCTACTTGCCTAGTAATAGATAACCATCACTTTTTACTTGTATCAGCTATTGCTGCATAACAAACACATCCAAATTTATTGGCTTTAAACAAGAACCAGTTACTGTTTCTCTTGAGTCCGTGGGTTAACTATATGGTTTTTCTGAGATGGGCTGGGCTTACTCCCTTTTTTGTGGTCGTCTGTGAATAAGCTAGGAGCTTACTGGTCTAGGTGGGCCTCAGCTGGGACAACTCAGCCCTCCTCTCTTTCCAGTCATCTTATTTCCTTTTCATTTCTTACGATGTTGGTCGAGAACTCCAATATGTTAAAGAGTAGTGATACTACTTGGCATCCCTGTTTCTGATCTTGAAGGGAATGCATCTGAAGTTTCAACTTGAATTTTAAGGTTTGTTGTGGGTTTTAGTATGTAATATGTGTGAAGTTAAGGGATTCTTATCTACTTTGTTTTTTTTTTGTTGTTATACTTAAGTATGGAGTCCTATCAGAAACTTTTTTGTTATTCTTTGATAAGTCATGATTTTCTCCTTTAATCTATTAATGTGGCCAGTTAATTGATGGATTCTCAGTGAACTTTCCTGATATTTGAGGATACATACTGCTCATCTTTTTGATTTGTTTTGCTTGAAGTTTAAGACCTTTCATAAGTAATATGGAGAGGAGGTTTCTGACTACATTTAAATTTCTTGACTAGTTACTATTCAATTTTTTTTTCTTTATACAAGTCATCCATATTACAACTTGATTAGTGTAGAGTTGTTCATAGTACTGATTTATTATTTTTATATCTTTGTTGTTTTTCTCCCCTTTTGTTCTATATTTGCACCTTCTTTCCTTGATAACTCTTGCCAGGTCTATCTATTTTATTAATCTTTCCAAAATCATCTTTGGTTTTGTGAATCGTCTCTATTTTTTTAAATTACTGTTCTCTATTTCATTTTTCCTGCTCTTTATTATTTCCTTTCTTCTTATTTCTTTGAGTTTGTTCTGTTGATTTTTCTGCCTTTATGAATTGAATGCTTAGATGGTTTGCTTTTAAACTTTTACATTTCCTGACCTCTAAGCACTGTTTTAACTGTGTCACACATAGTTTGACATTGCATTTTTATTTGATTCATCTCTAAATATTAATTCCTTTATGATTTCCTTTTTATTCCAAGGGCTATTTAAATTACACCATAAGGGAAAACACATATTAATTTGATTACATGTAAACTTAAACTTATGGTAGAACAAAGGATACTATAGACCAACCAAATTGGAAGTCAAATAACAGGCTGGCAGAAGATATTTGCAACACATATCTGAATTATTAACTAGAATATGTTAACATTCTACAGATCAGTAAGACAAAAAGTATCATAGAAAAATGACAAAGGATATGAATCAGCAGTTAGTTCATAGGGGAAATGTTAATGGCCTATAATAAGTATATGAAAAAATGTTGATCCTTGTACTTAAGTGTATGCAAACTAATACAACAATGAAAACTTTCTTGTCAGCCAACAGATGGCAAGAATTTTTAAGGTGTGATTACATCTTTTTGACAGGCAGGTGAGAAAAACAGGAACTCTGACATTAGATTTTAGAACTGCATAGCCACTTTGGAGAGAGTAACATAAAATTAAAAATGCACTTACTCTATGACCTAAAAATTCTATTTGTAGGTATATACTGTGGAGACACTCTAGAGTACATGTTTAAGAAAATATATAGATGAGAATTTTTTGCAGCATTGTTTATAAAAATGAAAAATAGAAACACCTTTTTTCGCCTACCAGTAGATAATTTGAGGAATAAAATGGGGGTAACCATGTACTGGAATGTTTTGTAGCATGTAAAAAGCATAACTATATTTACTTGAACCAGCATGGATAGAATGTAAATCTTGAATGAAAAAAGTAAATTTGAGAATGGCATATATAGAATAATGCCATATATGTGCCCAAAGTCTGCAAAATAATACTATGTGTTATTCTGGGGTACACACACACAAACATACACTTGAACATTCACATAAATACACACACAAAAAATAAAAGTGTTAAAAAAGAGACTGGAAGACTATACACAAAACTCATGATAGGGGTTTCTTTGGAAAGATGCAATAGTGAATGAGGTCTGGGGGTTTTGAATACTATTGAAAGATATATCTTTACCTGCAATGTGGTATTTCTTAGGGAAAACAAACACCTTGAAGCATAAGTAACAAAATGATAGTATTGGTCCTGGACGGTGGGAATGTGACTATTTTGTTACATTATTTTTTGTAATTTCATACATGTTTTAAGTCCTCCTAAAAAATTGTGTAAGAGATGAGTTCCTAAATTAGGACCACAGATGACTTAGATTTCTAGCCTGGGATGATGGTAATGTTATTGATAGAGAACAAAGACCTCTAGGTACCAATTGGTTACCCAAATAAAGATGACTACCATACAATTGGAAATTAGAACTTAAATCTAAATAAAAACAAGAGTTAAAACTGGAGCTGCTGATTTTTGAGCAGTACAGAAATAATATTGAAAGCCCTAGTAGTGAAAGGGTAATAAATACCATTGTTGAGAGAGTAGAGAATGAAGAGAGAGAAGATGGCTAAGGATTACATTTTGGGAAAAGTCACATTTAAGGGTTTTGTAAAAGTGAGTGAAGTCAACTGAAAAGACAAATGGGCAAAAACAAAACCAGTTTATTATCATTAAAACCAGAAGGAAAGGATTTCAATAAGGGGTGGTCAATAATGTCTCTTGTTTGGAGAAGTAGAGTCAGATGAATATTAAGAGGAGGTTGCTGGGTTTGGCAATTAAAAGCTCAATGTTGACCTTCTAAAGAACTTTTCAGTGGGTAGGGTGAATCTGACCTTCCTGGAATCAGTCAAAATAGGATTTGACTTATATTTTAGTTAAGAACTCCATTATAAACTTTTTCATAAACATGCTAAACAAGAATCATATATTAGCTCTTGTAAAGTTTCAGAGGAATTGAAAAAAAAAATTCCAGAGTATTCAAGATACTACACATGAATAAAGCCCTTGAAATCGAGTTGTCATAAATGTTATTTAAAATGTAGAAATCAAGAACTATTTTAATTCACTTTGTGGGGTGTCATGCACATATGGGTGCTTAACAAATGCTACTTGAAAACAGTTGTTCATCTAACATCCATTAAAAAACAGTTGCAGTAATCAGTTGACAGTTTTCTAGGATTGGCTGCTAAGAATTGGAAGCAGGGTTTTGCCTAGTATAAGCCAGACAGTGAAGAATCAACAAGCTCCAGGAGAGTCTGACTGAGGGACAACTTATATAAAATGCAGAAAACATGATCATAAGCCAAATCATCAGCCTCACAAATAGTACATACTTGATCCTTCCTCATTATAGGGTTTTGATGGTTGATAAATGCATATGGCAGGATAATTTATGAAAAAATAACTTGTGGGAGTCATGGACCTGTTTGGGAACCTAAAAAATAGCCATGGCCCTTCTTATAAAACTGTACATTTTGCTAATACAATTGTGGTTTTGTAAACCCCCTATTAAAAAAACGCATGCCTTATGAAGGCTTTTTTATACATAAAACTGATTTACTAACTTTCCTGTGTAATAATCCAAAATGTAACCCATACCCACTATTCTCTAATTCATGCTTAAACATTTTATTTATTATTTATTTATTTATTTTGGTATCGTTAATCTACAATTACATGAGGAACATTATGTTTACTAGACTCCCCCATCACAAAGTCCCCCCCACAAACCCCATTACAGTCACTGTCCATCAGTGTAGTAAGATGCTGTAGAATCACTACTTGTCTTCTCTGTATTGCACAGTCCTCCCCATGTGCCCCCATTATACATGCTAATCATAAAGCCCTCTTTCTTTTTCCCTGCCCTTATCTGTCCCTTCCCACCCATTCTCCCCAGTCCCTTTCCCTTTGGTAACTGTTAGTCCATTCTTGTGTTCTGTGAGTCTGCTGCTGTTATGTTCCTTCACTTGTTTCTTAGTTCTTATACTCCACAGATGAGTGAAATCATTTGGTACTTGTCTTTCTCCGCCTGGCTTATTTCACTGAGTATAATACCCTCTAGCTCCATCCATGTTGTTGCAAACGGTAGGATTTGTTTTCTTCTTAGGGCTAAATAATATTCCATTGTGTATATGTACCACATCTTCTTTATCCATTCATCTACTGATGGACACTTAGGTTGATTCCATTTCTTGGCTATTGTAAATAGTGCTGCAATAAACATAGGGGTGCATATGTCTTTTTCAAACTGGCTGCTGCATTCTTAGGGTAAATTCATAGGAGTGGAAATCCTGGGTCAAATGGTATTTCTATTTTTAGTTTTTTGAGGAACCTCCATACTGCTTTCCACAATGGTTTAACTAATTTACATTCCCACCAGCAGTGTAGGAGGCTTCCCCTTTCTCCACAACCTCGCCAACATTTGTTGTTGTTTGTCTTTTGGATGGTGGCGATCCTTACTGGTGTGAGGTGGTATCTCATTATGGTTTTAATTTGCATTTCTCTGATGACTAGCGATGTGGAACATCTTTTCATGTGTCTGTTGGCCATCTGAATTTCTTCTTTGGAGAACTGTCTGTTCAGATCATGTGCCCATTTTTAATTGGATTATTTGCTTTTTGTTTGTTGAGGTGCGTGAGCTCTTTATATATTTTGGATGTCAACCCTGTATCCGATCTGTCATTTATGAATATATTCTCCCATACTGTAGGATGCCTTTTTGTTCTATTGATGGTGTCCTTTGCTGTACAGAAGCTTTTCAGCTTGATATAGTCCCACTTGCTCATTTTTGCTTTTGTTTCCCTTGCCCGGGAGATATGTTAATGAAGAAGTCACCCATGTTTATATCTAAGAGATTTTTGCCTATGTTTTTTTCTAAGAGTTTTATGGTTTCATGACTTACATTCAGAGCTTTGATCCATTTTGAATCTGCTTTTGTGTGTGGGGTTAGACAGTCATCCAGTTTCATTCTCTTACATGTAGCTGTCCAGTTTTGACAACACCAGCTGTTGAAGAGGCTGTCATTTCCCCATTGTATGTCCATGGCTTCTTTATCATATATGTTTGGGTTAATATGTGCAGTCTCTATTCTGTTCCACTGGTCTGTGGCTCTGTTCTTGTGCCAGTACCAAATTGTCTTGATTCCTGTGGCTTTGTAGTAGAGCTTGAAGTTGGGAAGTAAGATCCCCCCACTTTATTTTTCCTTGTCAGGATTATTTTGGCTATTCAGGGTCTTTGGTGGCTCATGAATTTTATAACTATTTGTTCCAGTTCGTTGAAGAATGCTGTCAGTATTTTGATAGAGATTGCATTGAATCTGTGGATTGCTTTAGGCAGGATGGCCATTTTGCCAATATTAATTATTCCTAGCCAAGAGCATGGGATGAGTGTCCATTTGTTAGTGTCCTCCTTAATTTCTCTTAAGAGGGTCTTGTAGTTTTCAGGGTATAGGTCTTCCATTTCCTTGGTTAGGTTTATTCCTAGATATTTTATTCTTTTTGATGCAATTGTGAATGGAATTGTTTTCTTGATTTCTCTTTCTGCTAGTTCATTGTTAGCGTATAGGAAAGCAACAGATTTCTGTGTATTAATTTTGAATCTTGCAACTTTGCTGAATTCAGGAATTAGTTCTAGTAGTTTTAGAGTGGATTCTTTAGGGTTTTTTATGTACAATGTCATGTCATCTGCAAATAGTGACAGTTTAACTTCTTTACAATCTGGATGCCTTGTATTTCTTTGTTTTGTCTGATTGCCGTAGCTAGGACTTCCAGTACTATGTTGAATAACAGTGGGGAGAGTGGGCCTCCCTGTCTTGATCCTGATCTTAAAGGAAAAGCTTTGAGCTTCTCGCTGTTCAGTATGATGTTGGCTGTGGGGTTATCATATATGGCCTTTATTATGTTGGGGTAATTGTCCTCTCTACCCATTTTATTGAGAGTTTTTATCATGAATGGATGTTGAATTTTGTCGAATGCTTTTTCAGCATCTATGGAGATGATCATGTAGTTTTTGTCTTTCTTTTTGTTGATGTGATGGATGATGTTGATGGATTTTCGAATGTTGTACCATCCTTGCATCCCTGGGATGAATCCCACTTGGTCATGTTGTATAATCCTTTTGGTATATTTTTGAATTCGGTTTGCTAATATTTTATTGAGTATTTTTGCATCTACGTTCATCAGGGATATTGGTCTGTAATATTCTTTTTTTGTGGGGTCTTTGCCTGGTTTTGGTATTAGGGTAATGTTGCCTTCATGGAATGAGTTTGGGAGTATTCCCTCCTTTTCTATTTTTTGGAAAACTTTAAGGAGAATGGGTATTATGTCTTCTCTGTATGTCTGATAAAATTCCGAGGTAAATCCATCTGGCCCGGGGGTTTTGTTCCTGGGTAGTTTTTGATTACCACTTCAATTTCTTTGCTGGTAATTGGTTTGTTTAGATTTTGTGTTTCTTCCTTGGTCAGTCTTGGAAGGTTGTATTTTTCTAAGAAGTTGTCCATTTCTTCTAGGTTTTCCAGCCTGTTAGCATATAGGTTTTCATAGTATTGTCTAATAATTCTTTGTATTTCTATGGGGTCCGTCGTGATTTTTCCTTTCTTGTTTCTGATTCTGTTGATGTGTGTTCTCTTTTTTTCTTAATAAGTCTGGCTAGAGGCTTATCTATTCTGTTTATTTTCTCAAAGAACCAGCTCTTGGTTTCATTGATTTTTTTCTATTGTTTTATTCTTCTCAATTATATTTCTTCTCTGATCTTTATTATGTCCCTCCTTCTGCTGACTTTAGGCCTCATTTGTTCTTCTTTTTCATATTTTGATAATTGTGACATTAGACTATTCATTTGGGATTCTTCTTCCTTCTTTAAATATGCCTGGATTGCTATATACTTTCCTCTTAAGACTGCTTTTGCTGCGTCCCACAGAAGTTGGGGCTTTGTGTTGTTGTTGTCATTTGTTTCAATATATTGCTTGTTCTCTATTTTAATTTGGTCATTGATCCATTGATTATTTAGGAGCATGTTGTTAAGCCTCCATGTGTTTGTGGGCCTTTTTGCTTTCTTTGTACAATTTAGTTCTAGTTTTATTCCTTTGTGGTCTGAAAAGTTGGTTGGTAGAATTTCAGTCTTTTTGAATTTACTGAGTCTCTTTTTGTGGCCTATTATGTGGTCTATTCTGCAGAATGTTCTATGTGCACTTGAGAAGAATGTGTATCTTGTTGCTTTTGGGTGTAGAGTTCTATAGATGTCTGTTAGGTCCATCTGTTCTAGTGTGATGTTCAGTGCCTCTGTGTCCTTACTTATTTTCTGTCTGGTGGATCTGTCCTTTGGAGTGAATGGTGTGTTGAAGTCTCCTAAAATGAATGCATTGCGTTCTATTCCCTCCTTTAGTTCTGTTAGTATTTGTTTCACATATGCTGTTGCTCCTGTGTTGGGTGCATATATATTTATAATGGTTATATCCTCTTGTTGGACTGAGCCTTTTAACATTATGTAATGTCCTTCTTTATCTCTTGTGAGTTTCTTTGTTTTGAAGTCTATTTTGTCTGATACTAGTACTGCAACACCTGCATTTTTCTCCCTGTTGTTTGCATGAAATATCTTTTTCCATCTCTTGACTTTTAGTCTGTGCATGTCTTTGGGTTTGAGGTGAGTTTCTTGTAAGCAGCATATAGATGGGTCTTGCTTTTTTATCCATTCTATTACTCTGTGTATTTTGATTGGTGCATTCAGTCCATTTACATTTAGGGTGACTATTGAAAGATATGTACTTATTGCCATTGCAGGCTTTAGATTCGTGGTTACCAAAGGTTCAAGGGTAGCTTCTTTAGTATCTTACTGCCTAACTTAAGTCACTTATTGAGCTTTATTTCTCTCCCTTCTTATTCGTCCTCCTCCATTCTTTATATGTTAGGTGTTTTATTCTGTAGAGTTTTGTGTTTCCTTTCACTGCTTTTGTGTGTAGTTGATTTTTTGCCTTTAGTTAGTATTTGGTTGGTCTGCTTTCTTTGCTGTGATTTTATTTTATGTGGTAACATCTATTTAGCCTTAGGTGTGCTTCCATCTAGAGCAGTCCCGTTAAAATATCTTGTAGAGTTGGTTTGTGGGAGGCAGATTCCTTCAACTTTTGCTTGTCTGTGGATTGTTTAATCCCTCCTTCATATTTAAATGATAATCATGCTGGATACAGTATTCTTGGTTCAAGGCCCTTCTGTTTCATTGCGTTAAATATATCATGCCATTCTCTTCTGGCCTGTAAGGTTTCTTTTGAGATAATGATAGCCTGATGGGTTTTCCTTTGTAGGGAACCTTTTCTCTCTCTCTGGCTGCCTTTAATACTCTGTCCTTGTCCTTGATCTTTGCCATTTTAATTATTATGTGTTTTGGTGTTGTCCTCCTTGGGTACCTTGTATTGGGAGATCTGTGGATCTCCATGGTCTGAGAGACTATTTCCTCCCCCAGTTTGGGGAAGGTTTCAGCAATTATTTCTTCAAAGATAATTTCTATCCCTTTTTCTTGTACTCCTATAATGCGAATATTGTTACGTTTGGATTGGTCACACGGTTCTCTTAATATTCTTTCGTTCCTGGAGATCCTTTTATCTCTCTCTGCCTCAGCTTCTCTGTGTTCCTGTTCTCTCATTTCTATTTCATTAACGGCCTCTTGCACCTCTTCCAGTCTCCTCTTTAGTCCTTCCAGAGATTCTTTTATTCCTGTATTCTCCCTCCTAACTTGATCCTTTAGCTCTTGCATATTTCTTTGCAGGTCCATCAGCATGGTTATGACCTTTATTTTGAATTCTTTTTCAGGAAGATTGGTTAAATCTATCTACTCAGGTTCCCTGTCAGAGGTTGTCTGGGTAATTCTGGACTGGATCAAATTTTTCTGCCTTTTCTTGGAGATAGAGGTAGTCGTAGGAAGTTGGCGTGTGTGTTAGCTGGAATAACAAAGTCCCTTCCTGCTTGCTGTTCACCTTGCTCTCCTCCGCTGCCTGTGCAGGTTACCCGCACAGGGGAAGCAGCTTCCTGTTTTATTTCCTGAGCTGCTGTGGGTGGGGCACCCCAGAGCCCTGCGTGGAGGGGCAGGCATGCTCGGTGTGCTCTCCTGTGAGAATGGCAACCCTTCGCGCCTTGTCCTGGCTTCCTCTGTCCCAGGCAGCTGTGTGCCGGTGGAGCCTCTGAGTGTGGCCCGGGTGGCTGCGGAAGAGGCTCTGGGTGGTTCCTGTGGGTGCGCCCGCTCCCGGGCTACTCCTCTGCTATGGCGGGCCACACTGGAGGGGGAATGGACGGGAGGCTGTTTATCGCTGTGAGGGGCTTCAGAGGTGCGCTGCTGCCCAGGCGGTTAGGGCACTCGAAGTTCCCCCGGATGCTGCCTTCCAGCTGTGAGGCCCCTGTCCCTTTAAAACTTTCAAAAAGCACTCGCTTTTCTTTTGTCCCAGGGGCACTGGTTGCGACTGTTCCATTCTCTAATATCCAGCACACCATGCACTGTGTGTTTGCACTCCTGGTGTGGATGATTAGGGCTAGGTATTTAGCAGTCCTGCGCTTCCACTCCCTCCCTGCTCTGACTCCTCTCCTCCCACTGGTGGGCTGGGATGGGGGTTGCGCTCGGGTCCCACTGGGCCGCAGCTTGTATGTTACCCCCTTCATGAGGTGCTGAGTTCTTGCAGATGTAGATGTAGCCTGGCTGTTGAACTGTATCTTCTGGTCTGTCTTTTAGGAATAGTTGTATTTTCAAAAATATATATGGTTTGGGAGGAGATTTCCGTTGCCCTCCTCATGCCGCCATCTTGGCTCCTTCATTGTTTAAACATTTTTATGTATCACAGTGTCTTTTATGAATTTCAGTCTCAGTGGACATTCTGTGTGAATTCAGAAGGCTTATTTTTTTTCTTCTGTTACATAATTTAGGGCTACCGTAATAGGTGCCCACAATAGAAACTTGCTCAAAGAAAGTGCTTGATAATTATTTGTTGAATAAGTGAATGAATATGTGAACTATGTTCACATATCTTCATTCCAATAATGTTTTATAAAACCTTACTATTAAATAAAACAAATGAATATAAAAAACTGCAAATAGAGACTTAATTAATTATACGAAAATATGAAATAATTGATCTTTTCTCTTTGTAAATCTGTAGACTGCACTCCTGTGTCTATTGTCTATCTGCCAGTGCTGATGAACCAGATTTTTTAATGGTCCTAAATCACTTGATTCCAGCTTATTGTACTTGATTCACATTTTTTTAATAGCAGTTTTTCTTGACTATTTTTTCTTCTGAATGTGCCCAACACACCACACGTCAACTTTGATTTTTATTTTTGGTTTGGCTGTATTAGAAAAGCTTATGTAGTGTAGACTGGCTGCCTCTTAACTGTTGTCCTACAATTCACTGCTAAAAACCTTTTTTTTCATTTTTTAAAAAATTTCTCAGAGGGACTCTTAACCATTACTTTAGCTTCTGATATTAAAAAGGAAAACGGCCATTTTATAATTTACAACTCATAAATACAATAGTAAAATGGGTTTAACTTTTCATCCACTTGATAACTTCTATGTTTTATAGAAGAAAATTGTTCTGTAGAATTTTTGACCTTGAAATCATAAGATACTGTGTGACTTTGGTCAAAGTATTTAAGTTCTTGGGATCTCAGTTTCCCGATGTGTAAAGTGGGGGCACTGGACTAAACTGATTATTCTTAAATAAGTCTCCCATTGGTGGTTAAAGAGCTGTTATTTCTAAAATAGGAACTAGGCATCATTTTCCCAAATTAATGGTAAATGACATTAATGGATAGGATAGACTGTCTCCTCCCCTTGATTCCTACCCATAATTTTTTAAAACCATGAAGCCTATTGCCCTTCATTTGTACTAATACTAGATAGAGCACACAGTTACATATTTGGTTTTAAAGTATAATATGTCTAATTCATGGTAGTCAGAATAAGAGATCATGATGTTGAAGTTCTTTATGTTATATATTTTTTGAAAACCTCTAGGTGATATGGGCATTTATGGACCTGTGTACTAAATAAAGGTAAAAGAAAAATGAAATAATCAGGATAAACAAAAATAAAAACAGTTGAAACTTACATGGTATTGGAAACAATTGGTGTTGGAATAGGGAATTGGAAACATATCTCCCATTTTTTCCATCTTGGATACTACAGGACGATAAAATCATTCAGATAGCCAAGGGTATGTAATTATTTTTAGTTATATTAGACTTTAGTGATAATGATTACTTTATGAACATATTTTCAAAATGTAAAAGTTGGAGGATGAAAGAATTGATACCTGGACTATAAGGTATAAAGAAATGGAAAGACTGCTCAGGACTCTGTAGTTGGAAGTTAGAGGTCATTTACAAATTTTACCCTTTTAAGCTGTGAAATGTGACAAGAGTATAAGCTGCTTCTTCCTTTTGTGTTATTAATTACTTTTTGCTGATTAACAAATCACTCCAAATTTAGCAGCTTAAAACAACAAACATTTATTATATTTTACAGTTTTTGAAGTTAAGGACTGGGGAGTGGCCTACCTGCACGGTTCTAGCTCAGGGTCTTTCATGAAGCTGCAGTCATCTGAAGGCTTGATTAGGCCTGCAGGTTCTGTCTCCTGCATAACTCAGTCACAGGCCTACTGGCAGGATACAGTCATTCCTTGCCTAATGAGCCTCTCCCCAGAGTTACTTGAGTATATTCGTGACATGGCCGTTGGCTTCCTCCAAGAATGACCCAAAAGGAGAAGATCAAGCATTCAGTTTCTGAAGTCATATACCATCACTTTAGCTTTCTTCTAGTAGTTAGAAGTGAGATATTAAGTCCAGCCCATGCTCAAAGGGAGAGAGGAATTAGGCTCTACCTCTTGAAGGGAGAAATGTGAAAGACTTTTCAGACAAGAAAATCCATAGGAATGAAATGCATCCTAACAGATAAACAGGCCTTGTTACATTGGTGCTTGAGGAGTATTTGAGAGTAAAGGTCTAGAGTCAGAGTGCTTGGATTCAAATTTGGACCCTGCCTCTCATTAGCTCTGTAAAGGAACCTTAGATTCTCATCTGTAAATAATAAGCACAAATACCTATTTCATAGGAATGCAGAGAAGAGTAAGTGAAGAAAGTAAAGGTAAAGCATTCAGTATGGAAGCTTTTATTTCAGTAAGTTAGCTGCTATTTGCCTTTACACAGCAATAACTTTTGATGTAGGGGATATCTTTCTATAATGTTATTAGCAGCATTTGAATTTGCTTTAAAGGGTTTACCATGCTAACCCTACCTATTCTTACTCAATTTATTAGTTTGCTTATCAATACTTAATCTTGAAGATTTGAGCTATGTAGATGTATGTGTGTCTATCACACATAGACATACATACATATATTCACATATATTACATGGTTTGAGTCCTATTGTAATACATATATATTTAAATCCTGCTCTATTTATATGCTTACCATTTTACCAAGTAGCTAAAAATTCTTCAAATGCAGTTTTAATAGAACAATCCATTGAATGTCTTGATTATTTCCTCAGACTAGGCCCTAGAAATGAAATTCCTGGGTCAGAATATATGAACCTTTTTTAGATTCTTAATATATAATGTCACATTGCCTTCCTGAAAGTTTGTACCAATTTATATTTCCACCAGCAAGCTATCCTTATTTGCTATTCCCAATATAGTATTATTGGTCTCTAAAAAGTAGTGGGTCTTTTGAAAGCCTAGTTATAGTCGCAAGGTAGAATTCCATTAAAGCTTAAGGAATTGTTTTTATAAGAGCTTTAAATATATGGGAATATTTTCCAGTCTTTCTGCATTAATCTCTGTTATATACATATGCATACATGTTATATATATATGTGTATAAATAGTAAATATGAAGTACTAGTAGGAATACAGCTGTTCTCTCAGAACTTAAAAAATAAGGCTGACATGTATACATAAGTAATTAAGATGTACAGAAAATAAAATACACTATTCACTTAAGATGTATCTCAAGAAGCAAACAGTAAGGTAAAAATTATGTATCAGACTTCAAACTGACTACCACATTGAGAACAGTACAACTTCTTGAGCCAAATTAACCTGTTGCTTTCAGAAAAAATAAACCTTTGGCTTACATTAATCTCTTCTCTCCTGAATACATAAAAAACTGCTGATTGATAGGAATGGAAATTGAGATTTACTATCAATTTCAATAATTTGCCTAAAGCCAGCAGTTTACCAGTGTCCCTTGTCATACCCCATCTGGAAACTGTCTCAGTTTAAGATGCTACCTATCAAAGGATGATCCTTATTTTAAATTAACTAGAAATAAAAAAGCTACCACTCACAGAGTTTCTCTTGTCCGATAGGTGGCAAGTTTACCTAGTTCAAGAAAGAGATCCTTACCGGGTTTAAGAAGAGTTGTACCTTGAAAATGGCTCATAGATTGTTTTTCCGGAGGGTGGGGATCATGGTGGTAGGGCTAGGAAAAGTGCCGAGAGAATAAATCAGTATTTAGAAGAAATGAGAACAAAACAAGTCATGGGCTACCTAAATCTATTCTGAAATTGCACTGACATTGTGGGCAAACTTTTGTAAAATGGTCCTACAATAATATTACCACTGGGAAAACTTTTTTTTTCTCTCTTGACTACCAGCAGTTTGTTCAATTCAGATCATAAAAATTATGCATTATTATTTTAAATGTGTAACTGCCGAATCTTTGTGTTTATTCAGCAAATACTGTGCACTCCTTCTGTAAGAGGTAAATTTTGTGTAGAAACAACTTTAGGGCAACATTTTGTTTATTTTTATTATGAAATTCTGACACCAGAAAAGCTTGTTTTGATGAAGCCTCATCTGAGTCATTTTATTGGTTTGACTTCTTGTGTTAAAAAATTTACTCACTAAATGGCAATTTATCTCCTATTGTAATACGTACTTCATTTGTAGTAAGTTTAGTTTACATGAAAAATTTTTTTAAGTTGATGATATAAATGAATACGTTTACAAATGAACCGAATAGAAATGAAAAGGTACCCGAATTTCATGACTAGCGAACTGGGAAAGTACAGTTTAATCCAGAGATTGGCATGTTCTGCTGTTTACTAATAAATACCGGTTTAGTGTGCTAACACTTCAGTAGAGGGAAAAGGACGAAGTCGTTCTCTGAAAGTAATTGGAAGCCCCTTACTTTTAACAAGTAATGTTTTTAGAATATTTTGTAGGCATGACTTTTGTTGGCATTCCTGTTTTAAAGTGTAGCTCTTTCAAGTGAACGGGTTGCATGTTACATCAGCTGTGAAACAGCCAAACAAGTTAAATAGCCACCTTTATTTACAGCTGCGGTACTAGGTTTTAGATCTCTTCAAGGAAGAGAATTTGATTAATGGCTCTTTTCCAGAGGGGGCACAATTAGAGACTTTTCCGCAGAGCTTGAAACGCGCCTCTTCCTGCCGAAGGGCCGTGTCCCAGCGCGGCTCCCGGGGCGGTTTCCAGCCTCAGGTGTTCCCCTCGCCGCGAGCCGCAGCCACGCTCGGGGCGGGCGTCCGGGACTTCCTGTCTGGGCGCGGGGCGGAAGGATCGCGTTGCCAGCCGAGACGGCCGCCGCCGCCGCCCCTGCCGTTAGGTGGTGGGGTTTCTCAGCCCCGCGGCGGGAGGCGGGCCGGCCTCGGCTTCCTGTCGGCGGACGCGCAAGGATCCGGGCGTCTGAGTGTGTGCGAGTGCGTGAGTGTGTGTCGGTCGCACGGCGTGTGTCTTCGGCCGCGGGTTCCGCCTCCTCCCCTGCCGCCGTTGCTCACGGTGTAAGTCAATGTGAAGCAGCAGCTCCAGCCCCGGGATAAACATGGCGACGTCTCTGCATGAGGGACCCACGAACCAGCTGGATCTGCTCATCCGGGCTGGTAAGGACATGGGAACTTTTCTCCTGTGCATCGGTGCAGCAGGGGAGGGGGTGCAGAGAGGGCGGGGTGACTCCCCTGTGGCGGTCAGCGCAGGGGTAACAGTGTCCACCTTAGTCGCCGGGGCGGCCGGGGGGAGAGGGGGTTAGTGAATGAAGTAATGGAGGCGACGAATCAGGAAGTGATCACCTTGCAGAATAACCTGCCTGGAATCCGGCGCTGTCGCTCCAGGGCGGCTTAGCGAGCAGTGGCGGCGGCCGGGGCGGAGCGCTGGCAGCGGGTGCGGGAGTAGCGACCGCGGCTAAGTTGGGGACTCGGGGGCGGACGAGTTGTCCACTTCACCCCAGTTGCTGAGGAACCAGGAAGTGAGTGAGGCTGTTGTCTTTCGGCTGCACTTGCCACGCTGTCTGGCCGGAGAGACCGCTACTACCGGCGGTCGGGGGCGGCGGGCTTCTCCGGTGGACGCGCGCCACCCTCCCCGGTCTCCTGAGACTTGGTCCACGAATCTTCGACTTCCGCATGGACTAGGCAGCCTGGGCCATGTCCGGTAGACCGATACCCGCCAAAAAAAATGCCCCAGCTCTCCTCTTAACATCCCCACCTTGTGCAGCCTCAAGAGTAACGGGTCTGGGGAGGGTCACTTATACCGTGAAGTAGCCCGGCACGAGGTTTCTTTCAGGGGTCCGCCTCCCTTTGCTCGTCTAATGGGAGGCTGTGAAGTAGGTTTATGATCCTTCCCTCGTGGGTTTTTTTTTTAATGGGGAGAATGGGAAGGACAGGGAATGTATCTTGTACCCCTGACCTGGAGCGTTAGGGTGTCAGAAAAGGACGTTTATTATGTAAACAGTGGGTGAATGTGAAGGAGTGGGGTAGGCTGGAGGGAGGCTTGGCCCCAGAGAAGTCTCAACACGGAATTGCCCCCTTTCCCCCTTCCCCCCCAAACCTCCCACCACAGCGGAAGCGCTTTGGAGAGGACAGAACGGACGGGATTGACAGGCCTCTGGTTCCAATCTACTCTCTGAGATGTTCCAAATAAGAACGTTGATTTCGGGGGGCGGGACTCCGGGCGCGAGCTGGGCCAATGAAGGTTGGGCGGGAGTGAAGCTGACAATGTACGCATGGAATTGGAGGGAAGAGGAGTGTAAACACGGAAGTGGCGGCGGGGGTGGGGGTTGTGCAGCGCCACTGCTGCAGCGGAAGGGCACGGACTTAAGTTACACGGAAAAAGCTTTACTTAATGGACAGCCCAGTGAAGGCCCTGAATCGATGCAGCAGTGCTTGAATAGTATTTACTTACAGTGATGATAAGCACACATAGTCCTTTACTTGGCTTCTATTTCATATCGCTGCCGATGGGAGATACTCACCGAGGAGTAATACTGTTAAAGTCCTGACTCTGGGAGCGCGAAATGAGTAGTTTGGTTGGTGAAATTGTAACTCAGTTCGATTGGGGGAAATCATGAACACGTGTATCTTTAAATTTGACAGAAGGACCTTAGGTTGAAATAAAGCCTGGAATAATAGAACCATATGTATTGTATAACACTTAATGACCGACCAGCCTTTTATTCTGTAAAATGTAGCACTACTACACGATTCAAAGGTCCCAAAGAAAAATCAGTAAGTCATTAGTGACTTTCTGAAGTCATTAAAACACATTTGGCAGTTATGTTCTGATCAGAGCAGAAACTTAACTTATTAGTGAAGTGACAGGCAGAGTATAATGAGAACTTGGTTCCTTTGTGTGTTCAGTCCGTTAACATAATTTGAACTAAGGGAGATAATTTTTGGCATTACATTATTGGCCCTAACGATATTTATAAATGTTTGGGTCAGTACAATACATACATTTCAAGAAGTGTTTCCAGTGGTTGTGAATGTACCAGAAGAACTTTAATATAGTCCCTGCAGTCAGAATTTTGAAAAATACGGTGAAGAGGACTTAATTTTGCAAGGAGAAAGTATTTTTTTTTATAAGCTTTTGGTATTAACAGTGAAATTGTGATCTGTAGATATTTTGCTTGGAGTGGATACATACATACAATCTACAGTTTGAAAATTCAAAAGTTTTACATCCTTTTAGTAAGGTGTTTTTTTTTTTTTCTTAGTTAAATGCCATTTCCCAGACCTACTGCATTTCTTTAGTGTACACAAATCTTACACTTGAAGTTTCCGTTATGATTATGATGTTCTGTAGTAAATACATTTTACTTAACAATTGTTTTCAAATTATTTCCTCACTTCACGTAATTTGAAGCTCCTTTACAAGCCCGATTTTAGAAGGACTGAGACAGTTTGCCGATTTACTGAAGGTTTATGCTTTGAGTTAGAAGTCGGGAAAGAAAGGTGGCCCAGAAAATGAAGAATCATGGATCTAAATCTTTATTGCTGCCAATTAATGATGTTGGGAGAGTTTGTAAAGTTTGTATTTGTAAAATGGATAGAATGGTACCTTTTTATTCCCTTGAGGGAAGTCATCAAGTGTTAAGAGTCTGAGACAGATGAAAATCTACATAATATATAAATGTTAATATAACTACAGTGATTGCTACAATGGGTTGATAATGAGATGAAGAAAAACTTCTAGAGGAGATAAGCTTTAAGTTGAATATTGTTAGCATAATTTGTTTCTAAGCAAGTATAAAGCAGTAAGTTTTACCATGTATAGGTACTAGAGGATATACTTTTGCTTTTATTTCCTCCTTTAGAGGCTTAACTGCCAACTTTCAACTTTAGCTTTAGTTATCAACTATACTATCAAAGGAGTAAAGAATGAAATAAATAAGCTTATTTATTAAAAGTCACTTTCATTTTAACAAGCAGAGTGTTTCTGTGGTAAACACTTGACATACTTCATAAAATTTTCACTGGGAACATGAGGTGTGAGAAAGAGCCTTGACCCTTTTAAGTCAAGAGATGAGGATCTACATCTAGCTGTCACAAGCTAGCTTTGTGCTACTGACTTACCTCTTTAAGACTGCATTTTCTGTAAGAGGAACAGGATTGACTAGGTGATCTCTAATAACTTACGTTCTGAAATTTTAAGTGGCTCAAGAAATTTAATGGAAAGTAAGGGTTTCTTTTTTTCTTGGATTTTTTTTTTCACATTATACTGTTAATGAATGTAAAATCATTATGTAATTGGAGGTTATTAGCCAATCTTTTTGCCAAGTTACAACATGAGGCCATGTCTATATGTTGAATAAGACTATAGTTTGAATAATTTAATAATTTATGCTCATTTCTGATATGTGTATATATATATATATGTTAGGAAAAACACAGGAAAATTAATTTTTAAAAAACATTTACATGAAGATATGGTATAGATATGGCTTGGATTTTTTAGAAGATTTTCAACCTGCAATATTCTGCCTTATATACTTTCCTTGACTTCTTTGAAAATTTAAGAATTGAAAATTCGGGTCACCAGAAGTTTTGTTCTACTAAATGATTTATTAAATAGAAGGGAAAAATTTTTCAGGAAATACAGCCAAAGTATTTTCACTGACAAAACGTATCTGTTTGGCTTGTAAAAAAGTTCATTGTAAAATTTGAGCTTGAAAATCTCATTTCTAATTTACCGTAAATTGGAATATTTGCTATCAATCTTGGGAAGATCATCAGTATAAAAAAATTTTAGCAGGATGTGAAAATATGAAGCATATATTGAAATTAGAAGAATGGCATTAATTTTTTTAAAAACTTGAAAATGTTTAAGAAATTATTCTAATTAGGGTAATTATGAAATCATTTCCTTTAGAAACATTTGGTTGGTGGGGAAGGGTAGGCAGGAGAGTGTTCTTGATAATTATTTAAACTCTATGTTATTTACAGTTTAAATGTTCAAAAGGATGCAAAGATATGTTTATGAAAAGCCTTTAAAAAATCCTTTATTTGTAAATGGACAAAGTACTATTGTACTTAAGGAAATACAATCATAACTTTTCATCTATACACTGATGTTTACATTTTGAAGCTAAAGCTTACAGAAAAAGGAAGATAGAATTTGGGTGTTACTACATTTGATAATAAATTATAACTGCATTTCTTAAAAACTAAAAGCTCTGATCTCAGGATTCTGAGAGTCTAAAGTTTCTTTCAGGGGCTCTGTGAAGTCAGTTGTTTTCATAGTAATCCTAAGATATTTTCTTTTCACTTTCACAAATGTTCAGAGGAATTTTCTAGAGCATACATGACTGATATTACAACAGATTGAATGAAACAGCAAATAAAAGAATTCAGCTGCTTTCTACCATGTATTCAGATTTGCAAAATTGTAAAACAAAGTTAAGTTTTTCTTTGTTTTAGAAAAATTACTTTTCATAAAAGTACAATTTTAAGTATTGAGTTTATTATTTTTAAAAAATAAATATTGTAGTTTTTCTTAATTTTAATTTCAAATAGAATTTCTATAATAGGATTTACATAAACAAAATCTTTTTTTTATGTAATCCTCAATAATTTGAGTGATCCTCAATAATTTGAGTTTTAAGAGTTCTTTGACCAAAAAAGTTCTAGAATAGCTAGTTTTATTAAGTCTGTACTTTTCAGTACTATAGCCACTAGCCACATGTGGCTATTGAGTACTTGAAATGTGGCTGGAAACTGAATTTTTAATGTTTTTAAATTTTAATTAATTTAAACAAAAACTGAAGCAGTGGAAAACAACTTCATATTGATTACCTGTTTCAGTGACCATATTTTGGTACACTAAGTTAAATTAAAGGTGTTTCATCTTCATACTTTCTAAAATGTGGATACTACAAATTTTAAAATCATATTTGGCTCACCTATTTTTAGAAGACAGCTCTACTTTAGAAAATAATTTTAGTCCTCTTTCCATTTTAAACCTTACAATGCAACTATATTAGAAAGTCAGAGAAGAACAGGTAAAGATGGAGGATCTTAGACTTTTACCTTTCCCCCCTTTCTATTGCATTCTTTTGTATTTGTCACTAAACCTAGTCTTGTTATAACCAGCCTTGGAGCATCAGAGGATAAGTGTGCTAAGTTAGGTGTGACAGTTGAGTGATTACTTCATAATATTAATTATGGTCTTTCTTGTAGGGGAATACTACTGAAAACCTAATGAAGTGTTTTCTAATTTTTTCATTTACTCTCAAATTGCTGTCAGTTTTTACTTTTAACTTTAAGAACTTTGTTTTGAACTAGATCCATTGCCAGCATTCTCTTGTGTAAAGCTGAGAGGTATGTCTCTTGTCAGACTTAATTACCAAGTTTGGTATTTTGTAACAGCTGTTGAGTGAGTCTGGAATAATCCACCATACAAACACCAGTTGATTAGAAAGCTAGAAATGGAACAAGAAGACTCTTACCATTAGTAAATGAAAGCTTGAGCAAATTTAATTTGGGGGTCTATGATTAAAATTAAAGTATATTTGACATTAATTTTTTCAAGGAGGGTTGACCAGCAACACTAACTACTAGTCCTAACTAGAAAATTATACCTGTCAGATTGCTTTTAGCTTCATTGTTTCTATTTTTTAAATGACTTAATTTTTTTTCCTCTCAATTTATACACAGGTCTAGAAAGGCACTAATCAAGTTTAAGTAGGAGACAAGGAATTTTCAGCCCTTGCTTGTAGTTTGCTTACTTCACACTGTTACACTGATGTTTATCCTTAAGAATTGTGTAGAATTTTAATTTAAATTTTGTATGAATTATTGTTCTGAACAAAAAGGCATTGTGTGGGGTATGTGGGGGGGACTTGATGATGGGGGGAGTCTAGTAAATATAATGTTGCTCGTGTAATTGTAGATTAATGATACCAAAAAAAAAGGCATTGTGAAAAGATTTCAAAAATTACAGAAACTTGAATAGGAGAAATAGCTCTTAATTTTTTTTGTTATCAAAAACTACTTATGTCAACAAAAGAAAAGGAAAAAGCTTGTTCACTTTTACAAAATGGGCGAAGTATTGGAAACTGTTGTGGATACATTATTGTAAATTGATCTAAATATGAACTCTTAGGTGTTTGTTTAAATGTGCTTAGGCTTATTTTAGTTAGTAAATAAAAATGACAAAAGTAAAACTAGCAAGCACCAGAGAAAAACATCAGGGCTCTACTTAAGCTGTTAGCTTACAGTAGTTATTACTTACAATAATTTGTTTGCACTTTATGTTGTTTTGAAATATTTTACTTCCATATATGTTTTTGATACTCTGAACTATTAGTATAAGCTTCATGAGACCAGAGGTCTAATTTACATTTGTGTCTTAGGTTTATAGCACAGGGTCTGGTGCATGGTAAATGCTCAACAATCACTTGTTGACTGTACATAGAGTATTAGATCTTCTAATTGATAATTCACAGAGAACTTAGGCATCCTAAATTTAAAGTGTGAATAAGTAAATTATCTTTTAAATATGTATATTTTGTTTTACTCTGTAAATATAAAGTATTTTTGGGAAATAATATGTTAAATTTGGGGGAGAAGGGGAGGTTCAGGTCAGAAATATGAGCAAGAACACACACTTTTAAGAAATAATTTCCACTAACATGAAATCAGGGTTTTGAAAATGCACCTTAAACTACATTAAGAACTCAGGGCAGCGTAAATATCTAACTGTTAGCTAGGCAAATTTCATTTTGCTTATAGCTTAAAACATTTAAGAGTCTGGTAAAATTCTTCTGCATTATTAACAAATACTTGAAGCTCTGATTTTAATATGGTAGAGTTTTTACGGTGTGTCTTAATACAATTACATAAGGAATTAGTTTACCCAGGATGATTTATTAATAGCACCTAAGACAACACCTAACTTGCAACACAAGCAGACTTGAAAGAGTATGAAGTCCCTAGAATAAATTTTAAAAACCTGAGAATTTGCTTTCCAAGGCTTAGTATATGTAAGGGAGGTATTTAAAAAATACTTAAATGGCAATATATTTTATACTTACTAATATTAAGTAAGTTTCTTAAAGTTGAGCTAGAAGGACTGATTGAGTCCCTCACTTCAGTGAAGCTGCAGATAAGAGTAAGCAGGGTCACCTAAAGATAGATTTACTTAGAGGTTTGGCTGCCTCTCTTGAACGGTTTCGCTTTGAGCAGATTTCCATAAATGGAAAGAGCAACTGGAGAGACCCGGTACCTTAGTTGCGAGAGTGTGGATGATGTGCAACAGGTGGTAGAACAGTCACTGGATTTTTTATAAATGCTCTCCAAATGATTGCTGTTTGAGGCTGAGGCTTCAGCGTTTAATTTTGAAACAGCATGAAAAACTTTCTTTCAATTAAAGTTTCCTGGAAAAAGTTTTAGAAGATTCGTATCTTTAGCCTGTAGAACTTGTGAATTGGTAATGTGGTTTTGGGAAATTAGTATATTTCCGTTTAGTTCCTATAACATCTTAAGAAAAATATGAAATTAGAAACTGTTATATTTTCATGTTTCAGAACTGCTCACAAAGTAGAATATTCAGTATTTTAAGTCAGGATGTGAAAATAATACATCACAAATATACTAAGTTTGTGCTTGAATTGCCAATTTTCCTGTAAGGTCAGTGGGTTCTTAACTGCAGTACATGAAAGAAATACTGCATACCTCCTGTCTGATGAGTCTGTGTTAGGAACTACAGCAGATACAAAGATGAGACCTCAAGGAGCTTATAATCTTACAGGAGTGATAAGAAACCATCACCATTTATTGAATTCTTATTTATATGCTAGACATTATGCATGTTTTTAATGATAATCACCTCACTTACTTCTCATAATTATTTGAGGTAAGCAATACTCCTGTTTTGTGAAAAGACTGAGCCTTACAAGAAATTAAATTACTGGCTAACGGTAACAAATTATAAGTGGTGGAAACTAGAACCTAAGCTTTTTGTCCTGATAGCCTAAACTACTGCTGCACTTGACTGTTTCACAAATAATTCAATTAGCAATGCATAAAGTGAATGCTGGAAGAGTTACATAAGGTGGTAGAATTAGAAATGGCTTCATGGAAAAAGAAAAGCAAAGAACATAAACTTAAAAAAAAAAATTTATTGGTTAAAACCCAGAAATAGACTAGTGAGGTTCTGAAGAGAGGAAGGTTATTGCGAAGAAAGTTTCCAAGTACTCTGCCGCTAAAGCTGACACACTCACGCAGCGGGGTCTGAGAGAACTGAGTTATTAAATTAACCTTGAAACACGTTTTTCTGAATGGTTCTGCTAGGTAGGTATCACTTCAGATTTTAGTAGCAGTTTATCAAAATATATTATTGACCTAATGGGATTGTTAAGCTACAACCACTGCTCCCAGCCTCCTGCCAAGTTAGTTTTGGCCTTAAATTGGTACAGGATACAAATTTAAGGTGTCTTTCTTTGTTTTTCTTTAGATAAAATTGAAAAATTCCTTAGTAGTTTCTAACCAATCTCAATAATTGTTATAATTGACATTCATTTTACTGAGTGTAAATACTAGATTTTTTTGATTTTTAAATTATTTCTGTAATTTGTATGGACTAATACATATTGATGACTTATTCATGAGAGATAATTTATATTTATGTGTTTTAATTTAGCGATGTGTTCAGTGCATTTTAAATTGAGTAGAATTTGTTTTCCCCCCAGTGGAAGCATCAGTTCATAGCAGTAATGCACACTGTACAGATAAGACAATTGAAGCTGCGGAAGCCTTGCTTCATATGGAATCTCCTACCTGCTTGAGGGATTCAAGAAGTCCTGGTATGTCAACCATTCTTTTTTTTATAATGATCGTGTCATACATATCATTTCATGTATCTAGAATGAAAGTTTTTTTAAATACAAGGGGATTGTTGGTGTTCATAAAGTCTGCTGTGACAATAATTACTGATTTTTATTTGTAAAGTTCCCAAGTCTTAAATACTTAGAATACTTAATTTTCATAACAAATGATATGAGAAATGCCCACTGTAGACAGCTAAATGTTTATTAAATTGTTATTTATACTATCACATCTTATTTCCTTAACTCTTGAAAAATTATAAACTTTGTGGTCCTTAAGAGAATGGCAGGTGGGGGCAGCTGCCTCCTATGACCACTTTCAGTCCTTTAATAATAAATGGCAGTGACTCCAGAGACTTCTCCAGGTGGAATGAGGAGTAGCTTCCACCATTTCCTCATACCCCCTACAGGTGGCAAGTTTTCCTTTTCTTCTGTTCCTTCTTTGCCTTTAAGACTGCCTTTGAGAGTCATTTTATCCTAATTTTATTGTCTAAATGTCAATTTGATGTAATAGAGTAAGATTGGCCCCTCTTATAGGGATTTATAATAAATACTAAGAGCAACTGTATTTTTTAATTAGAATAGAAATCCCATGTATTATTCAGGGAAATGAGGAAAAACTTAGGGCATTTGGTCAATGTGTTAATCCATAGGATGGATTTATTGTCTCAATTAAAATAGAAATGTCATATCCAGATTATTTATGCACATTGAAAGGAAGCTGTCGTAACATTGTTGTATGTAATAGAAGACCACATGGCATTCTGTATGTATTGTTCTAGTGACCCAAAATATCAGGACTGTTCATTAAGTAAAATATTAAATACTGAAAGATACCATTCAAGGTTTTCCTTTTTTTCATATTCTAAAATGAACTGTAAATACTTTCTTTTCAAGGAATACAATGTTAGATGTTTTTCATTTTATACTATGTATTACCTAGTTAGAGAATAATGATGGATAATCAGAAGAAAAATAGTTTTTAATGAACTTGCTATTATACTGTTATTTTATTTTCAATTATTTTCCCAATTTTCAAAATTATTCAAAGTCTTAAAATAAATTTGAAAGAATCTAAAAGTGTGAAGAAAAGTGGGGATGAAGAGTGACTATTCATGGTCCCTGCCCTACTCAGAGGATTAACATTTCCTTCAACTCAATTTTCTTTGCATTTATTTCCCTACATACTATAGATCATGTTGCATTTTCAGCAAATTAACATCATGCTGTCATCCTGCTTTGATGAATTCTTAATAAACCTCACCTCTACTCAATATTGAATTGTCCACATTAAGAAAGAAGCATTAATGGGGTTGGGAAATTTTAATTTTTCAACTTTTTTTTATAGTGGAAGTGTTTGTCCCTCCTTGTGTATCAACTCCAGAATTTATCCACGCTGCTATGAGGCCAGATGTCATTACTGAAACTGTGGTGGAGGTGTCAACTGAAGAGCCTGAACCAATGGATACCTCTCCTATTCCTACATCACCGGGTAGCCATGAGCCAATGAGAAAGAAAAAAGGTGGAGTGTATTTACAGATTGCTGGGAAAGCAGGTGGCATTTTTTCTGGTATCTTTTTTCCCATCAAGGGAAATAGGAAAAATATAAAATATGCTGTAGATTTATGATTGATGGTATCTTAACTAGATAGTCTCAAGGAATCAACAAATTGAGATTTTAATTTTGTATTTTAACATATTCATACAGTGTTTGAGCCCTAAAAGTAAGTTGCTTGAAAAAGAGAGTATAACAGGTGTTGGACACACAGAAGGAAGATCAGAGATTCACTGCCCATTTGGCTACTTTCTGATCATTTTGGGTACTTGGTTACTTTAAAAAATTTTTAAATTTTACTTAAAAAAATTTATTTTCTCTATTTTTCTTAATCTTCCCATTCTTTTGTGGACATTAAAATAAAAATTCAATGCTCTTTTCTTCCCCATACTTTTTGCTTTGAAACACCAAGCCTGCTAATAGGGATTTCTAAGTGGAATAAACTCACCAGTGGGTAAAGTGCATTTCCACTTTTTGACTTCCGCTGACCCTTCTGCTTACCTGATATACCAGTGGGCGAGGAACAGGCTCCAGCACATTTCCAGCATCCCAAGGAGATGGGCAGCAAGTGGGTCCATTTCCTATTTGAATCAAAGGCAAAACTTGAAGGAAATGAAATCCTATATAAGTGGGTACTCATCTAATTCCACTTTCTTCCCTATCTCTTTCGTCACATTTTAGCATGGAAGAAAGGACAAAAGTTAAGGGAAAACTTGTGTAAGAAATAATCTTATTTTCTTTCATTTGTTAGAGGTACTTCAAATTGCTGTGATGTTCGTGGGCCTCGGCTCATTACTATGAGGGATACAGTGAAGAATAAAGATAGAGTACCCTCCCTCATATAATACATATTGATTATTTGTATCTTGGGAGGTATGAATGAGAGAATTTAGAAGGAAGAATTCTTGCTGTAAATGTTTAAAAACAAAAGGTATACATATGAATAGTCCTTTTTACCCAGTTGCTATTATACAGTGCCCACTGTAGCCTTAGTCTGGTTATATTTATTGGGAGCTATTACAAAAGTACTTAAGAAAATTTTAGATTTAAAAGAAGATGGAAAAGACCATGAAAAGCTGGGATCATGTGGGGAAACAAGAACTTTAGATAAACAGATTGATCTGCCTATATGGTATGATATAAATCAGCAAATAATTTGCCAATTTAATACTAATTTTATGTTTGAAAAATCGATGGTCTTAATGTCCAATTTAAGATGACATATACCATCATTATTATTTGTGGTTAAGTGCATTTGGGACATACAAAGTTATGTAGGTTATTTAAAAGCAGAGCCTTCTTTTTATTTCCAGAGCTTTTAATACATCAGTGTGTTGTAAGTCTCTAAGACAAGATACCATGCAGTATTCTGAAAGTTAATTGGACTGTAGCACCCTTTATTTCTACTGAATATGATTGGGGAAATGCTGCTTTATAAGAGAATAAATTACACTTTTTTTGACTAACCTTTCCATTAAGGAAGCTGGGCTTTTGTGCTTTTATTTAGGAGACGGTAAAGATGTTACTACTGAGTGATTCATTATATAAGTACTATTTAAATTGAGAAACTAATCTGTATTCTGATAAGGAAACCAATGAACTTTCCATTTTAAACTTTGCCAAAGCATACTTTTTATTGAGCAGTTTTCATAATGAAATCCTAGAATGTAATAGCTGTGCATTTTGAAATAAAAATTAAGACACTTTAGGTCTTTATTTAGCTCTAAATAATCTTTACTAATGAATAGAAAGACATCAGAAATCCTGGATGAATGACAATCACCAAATCATAATAATTTATTCTGAAAGTAGGATAACATGCTTGAGTATTCCCATCCTTTCTTGAGGCTTCCCCTCCTTGCCAGCATTCATTCATCATTGCTGAGGACTGAATACATGCATTTCAGACTCATACCTTCTTTAGTGCAGGCAGAGAAGTTTTGCTCTTGCTTTTCTGTTCAGTGTGGGTGCTCATCTGTCTGAGAGCCTTCTAGCAGAAGTGAGGAGAAGCAAAAGGAAGAGCACAAACATTTATTAGACAGGAAATAATTGCTTGGGAGATTTTTATCCTCATATTGTACCTGCAAATTGAGGTCGGGACATCTGAACAAATATGCTTAAATCCTGTTGAATTGATTGGCTCAGAGCAGTAGAGAGTGTTTAAAATAATATTTTTTACTTTAACTCATTTGAGCTCAAAAGGCTTGCAGATTATTAAATCCTCTGTAATAGGTAGGTAAAGTTTTTTCTAATAATCCTGTAGAACAGAAAACAGTTTTTATTAGAATTTGTTACCAGTAGAATTTTGGGAAAAGGTTAGCAAATTGATGCTCTGACCATGACTAACAGGTTAGTAGTATCTGACTTGTAGTACATACTGAGATTACCACCAGCTAACTACTGTAATCTAAAATTGCAAAAGTGCTTTTAATGATCCTTTTAAAAGCAACCATTTATATACCCTGAGTATATTAATTTACAGATTAGTGTGGTTTCATTAGTGTAGTATCAGAGTCTGCAGTCATGTTTCTATTATTTTTGTTTTCAAAGTATTATTTCAATACCTTATTTTTATTTTTTCAGTTGGCCGTAAACCAAAGACTCAGCAATCACCAATTTCCAATGGGTCTCCTGAGTTAGGTATAAAGAAGAAACCCAGAGAAGGAAAAGGTAATTTGGGGAGGGCTATTTTGGAGGTGAGATAATTTTTTTTTCAGTCAGGTGACATTTTTGCATTATTGGAAAATTATTTCTAGTACATACACATGTGTGGAGTGCTGCTTTGGTAGTATTCTTAATCAGGACTGTATCAGCATCAGCTGGGGAACTTTTCAAACTCTCCATGCCCAGTCCCTACCCCACTGAGATTTTATAGCCACAGATACACAGTGGGGAGTGCAAGGGGGTAGATACTTGTATTTGGAAAAGGTCCTAAATACAACCTAATGCACACCCTTCTTAAGAACCACTGTGGTAGGGGGAATGTGTATGTAGAATAGCACCTACTTTCACTTGGAGCCAGTTAGAATTGAAAGACGATTATAACTAAGGTGTATTTCTGATACATAATTTCTTAATTGATAGAAGCAATGCAAGAATTCAAGGCAAGGTGAATTTCCCAGTCAACAAATTTCAGCCAGGTTAGTTGAGTCAGAACAAAAATTGACTGTGTTTTTGCTTTAGAAGTTGCATATTCTTATTAAAAACAAAAATAGCAACAAGCCTCCCACATTCTGTGCTCTTTTAATTTGTTGGATAAATTGATTTCAAATAATATTTTAATACTGGTTTTAGGTATGTTCTGGTAATCTGATGACCAAAATGTATCACTCCCATGAATAAATGTTTTCAGAGCAATATTGAACAGCTGGATATGTTTCAGATGAATATATTCAAATTTGTTCCTTCTTCAGTAGGTCTGATTCATATCTACTTTTAAATAATGAAAGCAAAAATCAAGTCTCTTGTTGAAAAAATTAAGCCTCTAAGAAATTTAGACAAAAAATCCAATTATATTGAACTCCTGTTTACTCAGGGACTGATAACTGAGTTTGGGACAGATGTAGGATACTTTTCTTCACTGTGTCTTTGGTCATTTCTTAACCTTAGGGTTTTGCCTTTTAATTTATATTGAAAAGTTACATACTAGTAGTAAATATGAGAAAGCTAAGCTGTATATATGCAATTAGTTTTTTCAGTTAATTACTGTCTCAGTGGTATCTCTTGCACTCAGAAGACCTTAAGCTTAACACTGGAAAAAAACTTTGTCATGACCTATTTTTACCAATGAAAATAACCTTTTGTTAAAATCTCTGTCTTAAGGAAATAAAAAACTTGCAGCAACATGCTGTAATGTGAAGACTAAACTTACTTCAGTCACACCTGGATTAAAAATCCAGCCAATATTTCCTCTTCTGCAAAATTAATAATGTCTGTCATGGGCTTAATGAACTACCTTGTCTGATAAAGGCAGGTTGTTGCCTTTCTGAATTCTATTTTCCTTAAAACCAGATAGAGAATTATAAATTTTTAACCTGGACATGGGAACTGGGGTGGAGAGTATTTAAAGGTAACCTGAGAAATATTGATGAGTCTAGTTAATTCCACAAAGTGTGGACAAGGCATTCTCTATGTTACACAAAAATTTCTTCCAGATTAAGTTCTCTGCTCACTTTTACTGTGTCTACTCATATGGCCTGATAATCTCCTGGTCATAAAGTAAAAATGCCCCAGCTACACATCTTGATGTAGTTGAAAGTGTTGCATAGTTTGATGCTGATGTAGTAGGGCTTCAGAGATACAAATATAACATTGTGAAGCTGGAGGTTAATTTTTTTTAGGTCAAGACAGGGACACTAGGCTCAACCATGAGTTGATAAATTTACTGAATTTTCAGAGAAATCCATAATGAAAGTGAAATGCTAGAGGAAGAGCATCAGCTTGGTTTGGAAGCCTCCCGTCTTTGGAGGTTTTTTTCACATAGCCTGTGGCTTGGATCTGGATTTGAGAAGAGTAAAGGGATAGTGAGTAGAAGCCTAGAGATGACCTAGTGACTCAGTGGTGGCATGATTCTGATCTTCTCAGGATTCTTTTCTGTTCTTTCATCAATTTCAGAACCTCTTCTCCTAGAGGCTTACAAAAGAAATAAACCCCAGCAACTTGAAAAGCCCTTCTCAAAACCACTGCCCACTACTCTCCCCTGCTTTTTTGAATGGAAAAAAAAAAAAAGTGATGCTTCCTTTCTTTTGGGATTAAATATCTTACCTTACGTACGCAGAATTCCTCTTTCCCTTCTATGCAAATCTTTATTATCTTCCAGGACTCCACGATGTCTTACCACCCTGCTTTATTTTCACCTCTGACATCCCAGACATCATTTTCTGTCATTCATTTGGAATATAATTGTGCATTGTTTCGTGCTATATCTTACACTGTTTTAAAGTATTTATTTATTGTATTGTTTAACTTGTCACTACTTTTTTTCTTCTCAACTAAATTGTAAATTCCTTGAAGTAGAGGCCAAATTTTAAATGCTTCTCTATCTTCTATTGTACTTAAGCACAGTATGTGATGAGTGTTTTACTCTGAGAAGTATTTTAGTATTTCCTCATTTTAAAATTTTGCTAGTAGTATGATTAAATATTACATATAGCTAACACTTGATCACTACTTGTAGTCAAGGAATTAGTGTTTCTATTTAAGGAACTCATTCATATTTTAAGACTAAAGCACAGATGTCTTTAAAAATTGAGTTGTTACATATATAATGAAATCCTTCAACATTTTATCTTTAGTGTCTTGGGTATGCTCAGTAAAAAGATGAGCAGTTCTTAAAAATTTGTTTTCAGAATCAGTAACTTTCATTGCTGTCAAATTTAAATTGATTAGTAGTCCAGAGGATAATGATAACAGATGTTGAAACAGTCATGGGTAGTTTGTACTTTGTAAGACATGTACATGAGGGTTCCTGCCTATAGGCTTAACCAAATAAAAATGTGTTAATGACAAAAAGACCCTAGGACTGACACCTAAAAAAAGTTTCGGAAATTTCATTGCCAATTGCTTGCCTTTTCAATAAATTAATCAGTGCCTTGTGATGAATTCTGGCTTCCAGTATAATAAACATATAGGAGCAAATAAATGTTATTGAATTTAAATCTGTGCAGATAAATTTGATTCTGTGTAATTCATGTTCACTCTGTGCTGTGCATTATGCCTTTGCCTTTACTGAACTCAGCATCTCAGATCAGTTGATAGATAATAGTACAAAGTTCAGGACCTTTGTTTTTTTAGTTTCATAACTAGAAACATACATAGGATATTTTTGAAAAATACAAGTATATTCAGGATTTTTATGTTATAATGACATACTTTGTTGTTTACAACACAATTTGACATTATTCAAATGATTGGTGATACAGTCAAGTACTTAATGACAGACTCAGTATGTTTGTTTCAACAGAGTAAATGAATTTTTATCCAGCATAACTAAATATTTGTTTTTAATTGTATAATTATGTAAATGAATTTTTAACCAATGTCTATCATTGTTTTCAAAGGAAACACAACCTATTTGTGGGAGTTTCTTTTAGATCTACTTCAAGATAAAAATACTTGTCCCCGGTATATTAAGTGGACTCAGAGAGAAAAAGGCATATTCAAGCTTGTGGATTCAAAGGCTGTCTCTAAGCTTTGGGGAAAGCATAAGAACAAGCCAGACATGAACTATGAGACTATGGGGCGAGCTCTGAGGTAGGAACATGAAGGAATGAGTTTTTATACAAAACTTACACATCTTTTATATTGCTTATTAGTTTAAAGAGAAGCTCTAAAAAATCTCTTATTTATGTAACTTTTTATTTGGGGGGGATATTCTAGAAGAGCTTTTTGGATTTGGAGGTAAATGGGATGAGGGGAATTTGTTCTGTATGTCTAACATTTCAACATCATTGAGAAATCCATTTTGGCAGAAAATGTGCTTTTGCCCTTAGGACTATTCCTTAATAGAAAGTTAAGTTGTATACCTTTAAGAAAATTAAATCCAAATGATGAAATAGTTTCCAAATTGTTAATCTGCTTTTCAGTTCCTGTGAATGTGTTATGATGGATTATGTCGATCATGAAAATTTCTCTCCAGTTTTGTCAGTCTGAAAAATTCAGAAAATTGTGATATACATAGCCTCTTCTAATTAGGAGTGTTTGTAGACAGAGACTTAATTTATGAGACAGTCTTCATATATCCCAGATTTATCTCTTCTAAGCACAGTTTAGGTAATTTTCCCACATGTCAGATTGTTAAACAGTGTACATCAGAGTTGAATTTTTCTAATGTCCTTAAAATACAGTAACATGTTCTGCACTTAGGTTAAATTGCTTCCTTTGAGAAAGAGAATGAACTTTTAGCTACTTTGTGGATCCCAAGGTTACAGTGGTACCTGGTTCCAACTTCATTCCTACTCCAAAATCTTAGCCTTTTAAACAATCCGAGTAGTAAGAACTCCTTATCTCTTATAGGAATAAGAGAATGTTTGTGTTAGCATCTATTCTACATGGTATTTTTTACTTTTTGGGAGGTGGGGGGATATAAAACACTTGATTCATTCAGTACTTTTTCCCTTACAGATATTATTACCAAAGGGGTATTCTTGCAAAAGTTGAAGGACAGAGGCTTGTGTATCAGTTCAAGGATATGCCCAAAAACATAGTGGTGATAGATGATGACAAAAGTGAAACCTGTAATGAAGATTTAGCAGCAGCTACTGATGAAAAATCATTAGAACGAGTGTCACTGTCTGCAGAAAATCTCCTGAAAGCAGCAACCTCTGTTCGTAGTGGGAAAAACTCCTCTCCTCTCAACTGCTCCAGGGCAGGGAAGGGTGTAGCTGGAGTCGTGAATGTCACTTCCCCTGGTCATGATGCTTCATCTAGGTCTCCTGCTACTACCACATCTGTATCAGCAACAGCAACTCCCAGGCAAGTGGAGGACACCATTTAGTTGTAATGAATAACACTTTTTAGAAAGGTCCTTGGCAATAATAATATGTCTTTTTTTATAAATATTAGCATTCTAAGAACCCAGTGTTGTCAGAACTTTGAAAAGTGCTTGATCTTTTAAATATATTTTGGAGGTAAAGTAGATATCTTAACTAATGTGAATTTTTATGGTTTTAGAGGTGAAAGTTACTGTGGGCTTTAGTTTTTTAAACATACTAATTGCATGGTATTTCACATTCTAATTTAGCATTAAATATAAACAACTTCTTTCTTTAATCTACTAGGACAGTTCGTGTGGCAATGCAAGTACCTGTTGTAATGACATCATTGGGTCAGAAAATTTCAACTGTGGCAGTTCAGTCAGTTAATGCAGGTGCACCGTTAATAACCAGCACTAGTCCAACAACAGCAACTTCTCCCAAGGTAGTTATTCAGACAATCCCTACTGTGGTGCCAGCTTCTACTGAAAATGGAGACAAAATCACCATGCAGCCTGCCAAAATTATTACCATCCCAGCTACACAACTTGCACAGTGTCAACTGCAGACCAAGTCAAACCTGACAGGCTCAGGAAGCATTAACATTGTTGGAACCCCACTGGCTGTGAGAGCACTTACTCCTGTGTCAATAGCCCATGGTACACCTGTAATGAGACTATCAGTGCCTACTCAGCAGGCATCTGGCCAGACTCCTTCCCGAGTTATCAGTGCTGTCATAAAAGGGCCAGAGGGTAAATCAGAAGCAGTGACAAAAAAGCAGGAACATGATGTGAAAACCTTGCAGCTGGTACAAGAAGAAAAACCAGCAGATGGAAATAAGACAGTGACCCACGTAGTGGTTGTCAGTGCGCCTTCAGCTATTGCCCTTCCTGTGACGATGAAAACGGAAGGACTGGTGACGTGCGAGAAATGAAATAGCAGCTCTGCCATGAACTTGAGACTTTTAGTACTAACATAAATACTTGCAAGGGATGTCATCTAGAAAAGTCAAAAGAAGACTTTAACATTTTAATGCATATAAGAAAACAATCAAACTTACTGGAAATAAATTACCTATCCCATGTTTCAGTGGGAAATGAACTACATACTGAGATGCTGACAGAAAACTGCCTCTTACAGTAGGAAACAACTGAACCTGTCTACAAGAAAAAGGATTGAAAGGGACCAAACACCTCACTACAGTATCAAGTTACACTAAGATTTGGAACACTAACAGTCTTGTAAGAGGTTATGTAGTTTTCAGTGGGGAGGGGTTGGGATGGGTGATCTTATTGTTACATATAGCAATTTTTGATGCATTTTATATGCATACCAGCAATTATGACTGTGTTCACACAGAACTCACTTAACTGGTGCTATGTGAAGACTCTGCTAATATAGGTTTTTTAGAATGTGAATTGAAGAATGGATCCAAAAGCTTCAGAAAGAGGATAGCAAAAAAGATCTAGTGTGATTTTTTTTTATATCATATAGCTTAAGCTGATTTAAAACAAAGGCCTTAGACTAATTTTCGGTTTTCTTTATTGAAATGAGCTAATGGCTTGTTTGTGTAAAGCTTTTTTATTAAAAGAAAAATTTTAAAAATCTTGTACCTAGCACAGTATTGTTATAGAATTTACATGTAACATTTTATATGGTAGTTTAAGTCTGTCGGTTTCCTAATTGTGGACAAATTAAGAGTTGGCTCTGGCCTTTTGCTATAACATGCCTGTGTCACTCACTTAGCCCTGGCATCTGTGCAGACATAATCAGTTTCAGTTCTACTGTCACTTCGAAGTTCAGGCTCAGCATGAATTTTTGTCAGGTAGCTCTAATACCTAGAGTTTTCTTTCTTTTTTTTTTTAAGTTGAAGTTTTAAGAGGGAAAGTACCAGTG
Source organism: Manis pentadactyla (assembly GCF_030020395.1). Classification (NCBI taxonomy): domain Eukaryota; kingdom Metazoa; phylum Chordata; class Mammalia; order Pholidota; family Manidae; genus Manis; species Manis pentadactyla. Next base: position 122,476,353 of record NC_080023.1, on the reverse strand, counting down.
TTCAGATTTGAACTATAATAGTTTGTATATTCAACATTTGAAGTATATTCTATTTTGTTGTACTCTTGTTTCAAAGTGTATTCAAGTAGGTTTTCTGAAATATAGAAGTGAAATTTATGTTGTGTTTTGGTCTCTGGTGATATTTATATAACAATATTCAAAAGCTAGTATGGAGGTATTGTTTTAGTTAAGAAGTAACAGAAGTCCTGTTTTTCCTTCCCAGCTATGGCATGGAGAAATTCTACTTATGTTTTGTTCCATTACATTAATATTTGCAAATATCTGCATGTTGCCACTTCCTTTCTAATTACTATCATGAACTATAATATAATCTAGTTACTGAAGTGAGTTTATGATTCTAATGTTGGCCACACTTTTAAAGAACTTATATCAAATATCAGATGTCATTTCTCAATCAGACCTTTTGAGATGTTAGGAAGAAGTAATACTCTAGCCCCTTTACAAATAGGAAGTGGAGGTACCAGAAGGATTACATGAATTTCCTAATTTCACACCAAACTAGATGCTGTGACTACTCCACTTCTTAATGATCTTTCTACTACAAAGAAAAGTTGTCTATTTTTACATCTTTTAGAAATTTAAATAAAGTGATAACTTTATATTTTGTGGCCTTTAATTGTGCATTGATCAGATACTACTTAAGTTGACAAAGATTTTTATAATAGCACACACACTCTGTAATCTTGTGTCTTTTCCATAGATTTACTTGGTGGTACTTTTAGAAAACCTCCAAAAAAAACTCACTTGATTCTTATTCCACTTGGGAGTTCATCTCAAAGTCTATCTCCTTTTAAAACATTTCCCAAAATGTTCCAGCTTTCAAACTCTACTGTGTGGCTTTGGCACTTAATTATATTGTCTTCTTGCACTGCAGTTTCATTTGCTTAGTGTGTCTCCCCATTGTACTCTTGTAAGGCAAAGACCAGCTCATACCATACCTACACCCCTCCCCAAGTACTCAGCATATCAGATACTTAGTTGACTTTAGTAGCATATTGCTAAGAATTGAAGTCACGTGCTATAAAGGATACCTCAAGAAACTTAAAGTGCATAATTCTTCTCCCCAGTGCTGTGTTATTAATTGGTTCTAGTTAGGCTAAGCAAAGGCCACCTTGCTTACCTGAACACTACTCTGACAACATTTTTCTTTGTACACCTAAAGGTCTAGATCTGGAAACATACATTGTTCAATGTATGTATTTATCAGAGTGTTTCTACTTACTGTAATCATTCAGGGTATAGCTCTTAATCCTAATCCTTCCAAACTGAAATTCATTATAACTTGCAATTTGGCTTTATACTGGCTAAAAACAGGTCTCCTTCAGGTCTAGCATATCTTTCTTACCTAGCACATACGAAGTTGATGCCACTACGTTTTCCAGCTTCACCAGGCTTTGGAACAATAATCATCAGTCTACATTTATTCCTTAGGTCATCTTCCAGCAACAATTTCAGCCTTCAACACCATGTTTACCAGATGAACAGTGTACCTCTTAACAGAGAATATGGAGGTCATGTGTTGTGGACTCCATTTCTGGAGTAAGAGTCTTCTAATGCCAGCATCCATCCTTACCACCTGTCCCAGGAAGGAGGCAGTGTGCCATCCTCCTGTTCTTAGCTCCTCTCCTTTCAAACTTCATTTTCTTTGTTCCCAGTCAACAGCCCACCGTTCTCTTTCTTCAGTAGCTGAATTGTGGCTGCAAATAGTTCTCATTGAGGTCTCCAGGTACCTAATAGTCAGACACTTCATTTCTTCATGTGATCTTGTGCCTCAGCCTACTTAAATCTGGTTTTCCAGGACACCCCTCTTCTCGTTTGTTTGGTGCCTAGCACTCTGTCTGCTTTCCTTTCCTTCAGCTTCTGCATGTATTGTTAGTACTTACAATTTCTGACTATGGAGTAAATATGAGAATTTAAATGAGTTAAATTAATGTGTTAAGGATTTAGAACCAGTGCGTGGTATATATCCAAGCTTTTTTTTTTGTCATGAGCAGGTCGAGCAGGTACAGGAAAAGAGTATAATAAAGCAAAGCACACACTCTAAGGAAGTGTGGGCATGCACCAGAGGTGAGCAGCCATAAGCACTCTACTAAATGTACTATTTTTATTTCGCTTCAGCATACCTGTTAGATAATATTTTGCATGCCTATGGTTTTTACTACCAAATTGATTGTTCTAGCCTAGACTTTTAGGTCTTAGATGGGTTTATCTAATTGCCTACTGACTATTTCCTCCTATGTGTCCAGTTGAACTCTCTTCTGTCTAAAATCTGTTCCCCTTGGCTTAATAAATGACATTACCAGCAACCCATTACTAATGGCAGAAGAAACCTGAGGGCCATCTAGACACCTTAGTTCCTACATCCAGTCATCCACCAAATCCTATTGATGGTACCTTCTGAATAGCCTTTCTTTCCCTTCTTCCCTACCCTTACTGCTTTGTCTTACCAAGCCTTCCCCTCATCCATTTTCCATACTACCAGCTGAGAGCTTTCTAAAATGCAAATTTGATTACTTCCTTGAAATTAAAGTCTTCAAAGGCATCTCTAGCTAAAAACCAGAATGTAAAGCATAACATTGAAAGTCCTTTAATTAGTCTCTGCCTTCCTGCGGTGCCATAATCTCTAACCACTCCTCTTCTAGGCATCTCTGGGCTACAGACATAGACATACTTCATTTTCTCAAATATTCCAGGTACCCAGACCTCACTGAGCCACTCCATTGATGGCTTCTTTCTGGACTACTCTTCCTTCACTTGTTGAGTTCACTTATATTTACTGAGTTAGAGGCAACAGAGATTGAAATAAAGTTTCCTGAAATAGGTTCAGGATGGGGAGTGGTCTACTCTGAGCAAACTCCTAAGTATAAAGACTGAAAGATAGGAAGTACATAAAGAGGAGTTCGGGGGGAGGAAAAGGAATCATCAGTGGAAATCAAGGACCGCTCATAGACAACAGGACAGATGAGGTAACATTTCTAGACGGTGGGCAACAGTCAAGTGCTGCAGGAAGCACCAGGTGAATAAGGCTGAAGAAAAAGCCACTGAGATTGTTGATGGTGATAGGAAAAGGGCAGTTCCCCGTAAAGGATGGGGTACCTTGTACACCACCAGTGGCTTGCTTCTGGCACCTTGCATGCTTTAGTGCTGAGGGCATTTCTGGTCACTGCATATATACATACCATATTTAATTAGAAATAGTTAAACTTCTACTCAAACACAAAATTTTGGATTGGAGTTATTTACGAAGTATCCTATGACTCTTTCAAATCTTCTGGGCTGTTTTTTGAGGACACTACAGAGCACATTGTTCTGGGGAAGCAAGAGAAATCCTACATTTTGTTCCATAGCCATCACAGCTACTTTTCCCTTTATTTTAAACCATTCACAGAACAAGTCCTCTGTGGTTGTGATTCATCTGTACTTCAGCCTCTTTATATAATCTCCTCCACAATTATCCCTGCAGGAATTCAGTGCCCATGATGCCAGTCCTCATGAGAATGAGAAAATACTGTTCACTCTTTGCAAGTGAACTGATTGGCCTCCTCTCTGCATCACACCTCCCAACCTTTGAAAAACTCAAGTGCATTGGGGAGACCGATTTGATTTGTATCTACTTCACTTAAGCACCCATAACTATCTTTTCAAATACTCCACTCAGCAAGTTATGCCGCCAGGGGTTCAGAGGACTGAAAAACAATATATTGCAACTTCCAAAATAAGAAAAAAATACGACTGTTCAATGTAAAATACAAAATACAAAATCAAAAACAAAAGTGAACTATAAATAGGCTGTAAACTAACAGAGTTGTCTTCCCCAAGAAGTTTCCTCCCATCCCACTGCAGTGTATTTGAGAAAATTATCTATTTCAGAAGGCTTTCTTTAATGAAGTGGTACTATCACTGACATAAAAGGTGAAACACTGCACTACATAATTTTCCAGTTTCTGAGTTGTAGGATAATACAGTGGTAACTTTCCTGCACATTATAATTACCTGGGGAGATCTAAAATCCTGTTGCTCAGGTTACACCATTCCAATTAAATTACAACATACAGGAGTGGGAGCCAGGCATCAGTATTTTTAAAACATCGCTAGGGGATTGCATTGTGCAGCCAAGTTGGGAACCTCTACCATTTAGTTACAATCAAGGAAAGCTCTACATTTAAGAGATCTGTATCTTAACCTAAGCTTGCCTAAAACATTCAATGGAAAAATGTAGTTTGAAATATATTATTACAAATGGCTTTTTTAAAAAACCTCCATACTGTTTATCGATTCTAAAGTCTTTTCTCACATCTGACTTCTCTTTAATTAGGATGAGTCTTTAGAGCCTTCTGAACAGTACACCATGTTAATGTGCCTTGTCCCTTCAAAGAAATTCTATTGGAAAGCCATATAGAAATACCAACAATACTGCCACTGTTCAGAATACTTTTGGATTGCTTCTTGGTGCAGAACCTAAAATTTGAAACATTTAATACCTGCTGAGGAAGATTGTAGTTTTAGAAATAGCCTTAAGCCACTTGAGGTTAATAAATTGATGTGAATCAAGCTGGGTAATGCTGTATTTGGTTCAAAATGAGATGTGACTATATAATTGACACTAGTTTTCCTGAGACCTTCATAAAACAATATGGAAGCAGTTCCAAAAAGTTTCAAAATACTTTTGAGTAGTGGCAGCAGAACTCATTATTTTAAAGTGCAAGTTAGTTTTAATGCTTTAAGAAACCTTAGAGATTTTCTGGTCTATTCCTGTACAACAAATACAGAAAATGATTCAGAAAAACTTGACTCATCAGTCTCAGTTCAGCTAGGCATTGGCAGAGGTAGAAACAGCTTCTACTCTGGCTTCTAGTAGTTCTAGCCTAAACCTTCATTCCCTCCCATTCAAAAGGAATGGAGGAAAGGTTCCTTTCTGAATAAGCCTATCAGATCATGTAATGATCCTTGCTTAGTTTTCACAAAATAATTTTTAAAATGTTGCAGAATTTTGTTTAGTTCTCTTCAGGTTTACCTACCTGTGGAATCAGATACATTCCACGTCCAATCATTTTTTTGATTGGCATTTCTCCATATTATACTGGACTCTAATTGTATTTCAGCATCCCAGTACACATATTGCCTACAGCTAGAAGCCTGAATCTGTTTAATGTGGCAAGATAATTTATACTCTGTTGCATTACCAAAAGAATTGCACATAGTTTACATATTGTAAGAATAAGTGAGTAAAAAACAGGTAAAAAAAGGATGGTGAAGGATGAAAATGTTACAGAATACATGCTGTAAAATGGTACATGGCAATTGTTAAGATCCAGCTGTAGGGTTTGGTTTTGAAGGTCTTGGAAGCCAAAGCAAGTAAGTGGACAAGTAATGAGATTCCTATAGTCCAACGTCACCAGCTGCTTAGAAGCAGAAAGCTTTTCCCAGCATTCTGTCTAGAGGAAAGGCTGTGTTTGCATGTCTCATCTCATGTGAGTATTTCTGAGAAGTGCACTTTACACAGAAATCTGGGGAACGGGGGCTTGGAATTGTAGGTCTTCTCCTTTGCCACTCAAAAGCAGGTGTCTCTACAAATCAAAGGAAGATTGACATCCTCTTACAAAATTAAAGAACTAAGTCACTCCCAACTTCATGTCTGCCTGGAGAGTAATCAGGAAAAAAATTTTGCCATTCTATCAGCCCCTCACCTATTTTGGGCCTAATTTTCTATTAAGGACTATTAGTTCTGCCCTTTCAAATTGAAGGATTATTCTCTTTAGAATAGTCTTAAGAATGGATTGCTATGACATCCATGAATAGCTTAAGGTATCAAGAACAGGGTACTTCCTCTGCATGCTTTGAACTGTTAGTATTGTTAATGACTTACATATGTATTTTTATATTTTACAAATACCTCAAAAATCTATGGGGTTGATAGGGCAGGTATGATGCTATACTCTGTGGATGAGAATGGGGCCTGAGAGATGGAGTCACTTGTGTGGGGTCACAATGGTCACAGCCAAGGCTTTTCACGTACAGCCTGTGCCCTTCTGCAAGAGGTTGCTTTTTTCCTGCTTCTCTTGTTTTTATAAGCCCAAGTTGCAGGCCTCTGCTATTCTGGTATCCATCCCCTCTTGATAAAGCCTGCCTGTGCCATGTTTTTATACCTGTCATTTAAAAAGAGTTTGTTGGAGCACCTTACACAAAAACATTCATTTTTTTCGGATGCCTTTCATCTTCTAAAATTGGAATCAGTTATGATCATGAGCATGTGTTTTTATTTTATCTCTTTTTACAATTTATATCTTGGAAATCTTTCCTCAAGTCTAAGCTACATTATTTAATTATATGTAGCACTCCCTGCAGTTATTATAAAATCTTGGATATTTTAAAAAGTGGTTCAAATATGGAATATTTGCATTTCTTCCTGTAGTCTGAAACTACTACAGTAGCTGTCCTTACTGCTCCTTTAAAAAAAACTACCATCAAAGAATGCAAATAGCACCAGATGTCCTACTTTTCAAAGACTGTACTGTATCAGAATAATTGAAATTCACTCTCTTAGCCACTCTTCAGCCTATCTTGCTTCTATAGTGCATGTGTACAATAGTGTCTGAGCATTTTTCATTTAACAAACCTCTTTTTCCCTCACAATATTGCTTTACCCCATTTGTACTCACAAAAGGCCAAGGGAATATGGTGTGGGGGTGAAGCAAGCACTCTGGAGTCCAGACAGACCTGGGGTTGAAGCCTGGCTCTGCTGTTAGCTATCCCACTTTGATTAGATGTGAAGTTCCTAGCAGTAAAGGTAAGGAACTCAAATGTTAGTTTCCTCCTATGGATACACCACTCCGTCTTAGTGAAATAAATGAGTTAGTCATTCTGACTACCTTATAGAGTGGAATCTAATGAAATATGGCATGAAGGGAGAGAAACAAATCCATGGGCACTCTGACTTCAAATCGGCACAATCTTCTTTCTCTCAAGACTCTCATAAACATCATCAAAATATTATGGGACATGAAAAGCAAAGCCAAAAGGTCCATAGGGATGGAATAAGAGAAACTCACTAATGAAACTTTTACATAAACATTTAGGATACAGATTTGTTATTTACCATTATGCTTTTGGGTTCCTCTGATAGGAAGACAAAAGTGTTTCACATAGAAAGATTTAATGGGCAAGTAAAAATAAAATATGCAAGCCAGCAAGGTTTATAAACTATTAAAAAATTCTTACTGTTTACATGGAATGCCCACATACTGACAATTTAAATGAAGACAAATACAACACACTAAATGACAAAAGCACACTGCAGCAAGTGTTTAGCCTCATGCCTTAAGTTGGAAGGATAATTCATAAGGAGAGTTCCATGGTGGTCCATCTTCACTTAAAGGCACATTTCAGTCATACATTGCTATTTCCAGAAGCCTTTTTTTTTTCTCACTGGCATTGCTACCCACTCTTAACCTCACCTCAAGCCATAGGCTTGTCAGTTCATATACTGGTGGACAACCTTTGAAATTCAAACATTATTTTGCCTTACATTCTCATCTAGATTTGCTTGCTTAAGCCTGTTGTGATCGGTTCTCTTCAGGTTGGGTTCTTTGGGGTAGGTAAACAATATTTCATGCCCGTTCCAATAAATATTGTAATCAGTATTGTTTTTCAATGACATGATTGCCATTACCACGTTAAGATTTGAACAAAAGGACAGCTGGCACAAATGTTCTTCCTGCTTACTGTTCCTTCCAGGTAGCCCCAAGATACTGTGTATAAAACGTACTGAAAGCCTCACTTTGTTTCAAAAGCAGTTCTACTGCACAGTACGGGGTGAACCATTCTGGGGAACTCCAACCTTGGCACTCAGAGTTACCACACAAGCAGAGCAGAGATGCCTTCCAGGCAAGTACAGACCCACCTCTGTCCACTGTAAAAATGAATGTCTGTGTGTAAATGCATAGTGCAGGTCACTGCATTAACAATATTAAAAGATCAATTCTACTCCCAGATACTTTTTGGACTGGAAAGACAAGATATGAAAAGCACTAGCTTTAAAAGACCATTTATTAATCTCAAATATTTACAACTCATAGATTAAAACATTTATCAATTTATTACCAACAGGTTATTTGTTGGGATTTTCTTTGGGAGGGGCTTCACATGTTATCTTTACCACTTTTATTTCTGATGGAAGAGAATTCCAAGTGAGCTGACTTTTTACATTCTTCTTTCTAGATGTTTTGAACCAGTCACTTTCTAGCTTAGGAAATTTCAGTGACAGACTCATTAACAGGTTTTCTAGTTTCTCATCTCTGAAAAGGTACCACTGAGTTTCTTAGCTACATAACAGCAACTAAATAACCTATTGTGAAAAGCACAGTCCAAGACAAATAATAATGACACTGAGTTACCACACATGTACACCAGTAACATTCCAATGGGAAGCTGTAAATGCACAACAGTGATTAAATGAAGACTGATAGACCCTGGAATCTCTTCAAGAAACAATAATGGGGAACATGGAGTCACAGGAAGGATTATTTATGAAGAATGTATCAAGAGCTGGTATTTCCACTTAAATAACAAAAAACAAACCCATCCAGGCTAAATAGTTCCTTGGTACACCTATACTTTGCTAGACTCCAAATAAAAACATCTTCAAGCTTCTTACTATAAATTACTCTTAACTTATGTTTTGCACGGTTTTAAAATGTTCATAATTCTTTCATTTACTTAATTATACGTGAAGATATAAAAAATAAATATCACCATGCATATCTTGTTGACATTTAAAAATCCACAAATAAATAACTTGAAATACTGCCTAGAGAAATTGCTTCTGTATACTTATTAATTATGAAGGACTCAGGCAAGTCTGTTTTCCTATAGCATCCTCACACTGAAAAAGCTTCAAAAAAGCCTAATTTAATGCCCTCAAATGATCAAAATATAATGCTAAGGGAAAGAAAACATACAAGCCAAAACTGGAGTGCAAACACCTTTTCTGCTGTAGGTTTTAAGGGGAAGTTTGTGAGCTAATGGCATTCCTTCCCAAGGGCATGCTAACATGGAAAATGAAGCGAGAGAAACTGGAAATCCTCAGGCAACTTATCCTATTTCAGGTTCCTGAAATATCCCTGGTTAAGACTCTTGTGATTAAAATGATGCAGAAAGTTTTTACAGAAGTCCATCAGGGTCCTCATTAAAGCTGAAGTCACACACTAGAGACAGATGGTCTGAAGGATAATTGAAGGATGGTAGCCGGTTGGGTCCAATCTGTTCTTCAGTGAGTAAGTCAAGTGCTGACCTCACACTTAGAGCATGTTTAGAATACCAGATATAATCCAGGGTGTGCCGGCTCTCCCCTGAGGTCCGGATCTTCCAGGTGGTATATGGAGGTTCCGACTGCCCGTCAGCACTCAGAAGCTTGTAGGCGCTGTTCAAGTTGAGGCTGGAGGAAGCAAAGTGTTTGTAGACCTCCTCTGTTGGCTCTGCATTAAAGTCCCCACAAACAATAAGGGGAATCTCAGCTCCATGGGTGATGTTCTGCAAGTTCTGGAGAAGGTCACAACCTTGAGCAGATCGAAATCGCTCCCAGCCAGTACGTGCTTTTAAGTGGGTGACAGCGATGCAGAACTGCCGACCGGAATCCTTGCACTCTAGGGTCTGTGCAATGGCCACCTGATTGGTTTTCAATGTCATGGCCGTCAGCCTAATATTGGCACTATTGACCAGCTTGAATCGGTTCTGGAGAAAAAACAAAGCACAGCCATCTGGTCCATTGTTGTGCTCTACATCTAGACAAGGTGACCAGGGTTTGGGGAAAAATGTGCCTTGATAGCTCAGTCTGCTGAGAAGTGGTTGGAAGGTGTCAAAATAGTGGTCCACCTCTTGGAGGCACAATATATCAGGCTGGTAGGCTAGGATTTCTTCTAGGATGAGACATTTCCTTTCTTCCCACTTGAGTGCTTCAACAGGGCACTGTACAAAGTCATCTTTGCCTTCTCCAAGAGCTGAAATAAAAAAGCCAGTCATTGGAGAGCCACTACTACAGAACCATGACTTCTAAGTACCTGGGGATCTCCTTAGGATGACACTAGTCCGGACCCTCAGAACACTTCCTTGGCTTCAGGTGCTTCGCATGCTTCCTCTTCATCTAAACGGCGCTAACCTACCAAGCTCAATAATCTCTTACCACCCGGATGGGGCAAGCCACTGATTTTTTTTCATATTAAAACTATTCCACATAACTATATTTTAGGACATAAGATCTTAAGTTTTAGCTTTAAACGTTGTTTGTTTTCAGTCCCTGGGATCTAAACTATGTTAGACACAATAAATATATTTAATTCTATGTACTGCTTTAACACTGACTATAATAAACCATATGAATTGATAAAAGCACCACTCACAATGAGTGGGATCCACTGTAAATGGGTGGTCTTTCCCGCTTATGGATGAACACCTGGGGGAAAAAATGAATCAAAGATTGGCAAGTCAGGGACTATACTCTTCTTTTCTAGGGAAAAAAAAATTCCCTTGTTGCTTTTTCTTAAAACTTCAACTATTCCACAAGAGGCAATACTACAGAAAGTTGACCTACACATTTGTTTTTTAATTCAGCAGATCCAGAAAAGGAGTCCTTTCTACCAAAACAAGGTAATATATGAGCAGACATGAAGCAGCATTTCTTTGGCCTCAGTTACATACATAGATGTGTCATGGATGAGAATCTGACCTAAAGAACACCCAGACTCCCCAGAACCCACTCCCAGCAGGAAACTCTAGGTCACACCACTCAGTAGACTCAGTTTTTCCCTTGCAGATGCTATCCTGGTGCTGTGGACTGAAAGCTGGAGGCAACAAAATTTTGAGACTGACAAAAGACAGGGTCCTTTTTAATTGGCTGTGCTGTAAAGCAGACAGACTTTGATTGTCCTTGAATAGCCTACCAGCATGGAAGGTAAGGTGTAAATCATGAGTTGCTGGATTTATTAGTGAAAACCAGATAACTCCCTTTCTTAACCTCCCCTTCTGGGAGCTTCTCATGCTGCTCTACTCACCCCACATTCCTACACTCCACCTGCCCACGTCTCTTCCCTCCATGTAAGACATCAGTGCACCAGGGGTGTGCAGAAGCAGAGAGGCAGTCAGCAAACTTGACTGCTGAAGCGCAAGAGCACCAGGCATACCTTGGGCGAGGATGTTCCACTGCATGACCCTGATAGGTGGGTGGCTACTGGGACATTCTGTCCTCAGATCCACAAAATCCCTCTGGAAGCGGGGAGGTCGAGTGTGCAGTACAGCCCTGCATTCCTCCAGGAGCTCTTTAGGATCAATGGGATCCAGATGTTCTGGGTCAGGTGATACCAGATACTCCGGGTGCTGGGAGGTAGCGCTGCTGTTCAGGGTCTTGGCGAGAGCACTATAGAGTCTGCTTGTACTGTTTCCCATGGAGCACGCTACAGGAAAGAACAGCACAGTTACACATTCAGGTCCTTCTCTGGCCTCTTTCGTTTTCACCTAGCACAATGAGGAGATACATTATTTATTGTCCATAGAAGGCAAGAGCTCAATTTAGGGCAATGTTGCCATGTTCACATGTAAAGCCATTTCCATAGAGGTTGACTAAACGGAGTTTCCAAGTTCCAGCTTTCTACTAGGACAAATAATTAAAATATTACTGTTAAAATTGGTCTCTGATTAACAAACATATTTAATTCTTTTAAGGGGGGGAAATACCTTGATCTTAATGGCCTCTTCTACCCTAGGATTTACCTTTATAATTGATAAACCCATTCTTGTGAAATCATGGTTAAACAAAGTCTACGTTCCTTTCTCTAAATATTTTAATAACTCGAAAACCAGTTTGTAAAGAGTCAGATGACAGAAAGCCCATGTTAATCCTGGAGAAGAGATTAGGTCATAGCAGGCTGCTGCTCTAGCCACGTCATCTATACAGATCCTTCTGTTATGGAAATAAACAGCTGTATTAAATCCATATCCTGTTTCCCTTAGATAACTGTAAATCAGGGCTCAGTTTTCTGTAGAACATCACTGAGCAATATACTCTATAATTTAGAATCAATTGCCAGATTTTTTAAAATCCAGAAAGGGGCTGGGGATAGAAGAGGTAAGAGACCATTGCCCACATTTCCTGGGATTCTGGAAGGAGAAACCATGAGGAGAGGTGCACACTGTATTCAGTACATTTTCTCCTGTTTTGCCTTTTATCCTAATAGATTATAATCCACTAAGGAGAACAGAGGACAATCTTCAATCAGTTAGAGTGAGAGAATCTGTACCTGTCAGTTCCATGTAAGCAGTGATTGCTCTTTTAGAGGCCAACCATGTTTTCTCTTCACTGCAGTCTAAATTAGCGGCAAGTTTTACTTAAAAGAACATCCAAGATTCTGTTATGAAGGAACGGGATTTCCCTACCACATCCGTATCCTTGCCTTCTCTTGAAAACTGCAGTTTCCTTCATAAAGTACAGTATTTGACAGGCTGATTGGTTGCATCTCAAACTAGCAATCAAATTCACTGTGCAGGTCACACAAGCAAATTCAAATATTTATCACCAAATGTCTTTACACATCAAGGTCAATAAGCATGCAAGCAAGCTCTATTATTTCTTTTCATCAACTCGAAGTAGTTATTCCTCCCATCCTCCCGTAAGAAAACTAACTAGATTAAGGCAAAAAAACACACAAGTTTTCCCAACATACATTTCAGTATACGCGCATGCGCAAGCAAGCCTGTTCTTTCTCACCTACGTGCACAAATGCATGCACACACTTGTTTCCAAACCGTTTGAATACATTAAATTCTTTTTAATCAATCTGCTTGCCTATCTGAGTACATGGATCCAAAGGAAGAAATTTTCTTCATGGCTTGTTGTACAACTTTGAAAATATTTCTTCTGTACTTCGAGTTTATTAAAAAAAAATAAGGCAGTTAAAGGTCCTACTGGTTTCTCCAGTGTGGTCTCCAGATCTGTAGTAGCATTTAAAGTTTGAAACAAACAGCAACATTTGACATCCATAAGGCTCCAGGCAAACTACTAGTTCAATGTAGTTCACTTCGAACAGAATTGCTCTATACCCTTTTGATGAAATCGTTTTTATCAAGCTGAGTTTTGGGGTGGTCACTGTGTTAAAAAGCAAGTACTATGTGAAATGAATGTGAAAAAGAGAATTACGGTGCCTGACAGTAATCCAAGGGTTGAGGAGTTATGTGAAGCCAGAAAAACTATCCTGGTCCACATTTCCTTCTGAACTTAGAAAAACCTTCACAAAAAGAGAATAGGGAACAAAACTGCATCAGTTCAACAAAAGCATGCCAGAAAAACATGCTTAGAAAGCAAATCAAACCTGTATCCTATTGAAAAATCAGCTAAAGGTCATTAAGAAAATGATATGATAACCTAAATCAGAATTAGAAAATTCATAGAGGTGGCAACAGAAAGAATTAGTAATTTTAAAGAACGAGATAAAGCATTCGAGAGTGCGTGGCAAATCTGTGTTCATTTTAAGCAAAAAAGGTTAAAATGATCCAACATATAAAGATCAGTTTTTGTTGTAGGGAAACCAATGGAAGGAAACTAAACATGTATTAAAATCTATAAATCAAGAAAAGTTTTAAGAGTACAAAGCAGGATGAATTAAGTTCTGGTGATCAAGTACACAGCATCGTGACTATAATCATTATCCTACTATATTGATTTACCTGAAATCTTCTAAGAGTAGATCTTATACACACACACACACTTACTTACTCACTAACTTAAGTGAGGTGACATGTTATTAGCTTGAATGAGGAAATCATTGCAATGTATATATTTATCAAAGCATCATGTGGTACAACTTAAATCTACAAAACTCTCATTTGTTAATTATACCTCAATAAAGCTGAAAAAAAAAAAGAATGGTTTAAAAGAAGAGTTATGAGGTTAAAAAAAAACGTATCATGGACACATTCAAACATCAATACATAAAGGTCAGCCATATCTTTGTTATTAAAAAAGAAAGAAAAAACTTCAAAAAAAACACACAAAATATTTGAAACTACATGTTAGAAAAACACATCACATACCTGAGATCATCAGCCCAGAATGACCAACACCAACTGGACTGTAAGGAAAAAGAAAAAAATCCCTTGGGCATCTAGGCAAAACACAAGTAACTTACAAGGAAAATAAAACTAGATTATCATCATACTGCAACAGCAGATATGCCAGAAGAAAATGAAGGTACACATTCAAAACATACAAGTCGAACTTTATATATTTGGCTCATCTATATGTGAGCCAAGGATTTTATATCCAAGCAAAACTAGAATATTGGCTCCATGAGCCCTTCTTGAGGAAATTACTAGAGCAGGGTTGGCAAAATGCTGCCAAGATATTTTTGTCCAGTCCTCAAGCCTAAGAATGGTTTTAAAGAGCTAAAGAACACACACACACACAAACACAATACATGACAGGATTTTTGGCCCTGAAAGCCTAGATGTTTACTTTCTAGCCCCTTTCAGAAATACGTCGCCACCTCTGAAACTACAGAACAAGCTTCAGACCAAAATGACCAGAGACACTGATGTGAGACTGGTGGCGAGCAGTAAACATATGGTTGCTTAGTATTTCACAGGGAAGATAGTAAGATTGCAAGGTCTCCTATGATGGCAGATGGTAACTACATGTATCATTTTGTAATATTTATTAAATCACTATGTGGTGGTACACTGAAATCAATATAATACTGTATATCAACTATACTTAATTAAAAAATATATAGCTACTTAGAAAATCAGTCTAAATGAGGTTCAGAGAGAGAGTATTTAATGGCTATGTGATCCAAAAATGAATATATGAATATTTAACATAATGAAGGGAGGAGGAGAGCCGGAGCCAGAATGAGTAAAGAATATTCAATTAAAAAATCTTAAACTTTTCAGTGATCATTAGTAGAGGTAGTATCAGTGCTTTATTCTGAGACTGTTGTGTGGATATGAGATGAAGCAAATGGATATTCTAATTCCGTCTCTCCTTGTTGTCCTTTTTTTTGGTTTAGTCTTAGAAATGCTTTAGCACAGTGAGCCCAACACTCAAGGTAAGCATTCTTGGTACAGCCAGCTCATCTTGGACCATCAGTGGATTATTCAATCCGATCATTCCTCCTACTTGTTATTCTTTCTCAGAGACTTTTGGTGGTTTTCAAAAGTTCAATCTACCTTCAAATGACACAGCTTTGCATCCAAGAAGATGAAGCACGTGCTGTAGCATTCCTGAGGGCTAAGGCCTTGAATGGGATGGGCTCCAAAAGACCAATTCTGGTCCCAGGTCTGTCACTATTTAGCTGGGCCACAACTCTCTAGATCTGCTCACAGGTCTATATGTGAGGGCTTGCTGAATGATCATAATTTCTTTAATAATCTAAGAACAGGTAGAAACATCAAAATATCATCTCTATTATTTGCACTACAGATGTATTTCTGTTGAAAAAACTTGCATGTATCTTTCAGAATGACTTCTATTTCCCTCATAGTTGAGATGGAGAATGGACAATCCAACATGTGTGGTAATAGTACTGGGATGGAATATACTGAAAACAACCTTTAAAAAATGTTTTACTGGCAGAGTTGTTTGCTCTTGTTTTACTATAGATTCGTTTACCTGAGAAAATGTCACCGGGCTAAATTTTGAGTGAGATTAGGTAGAGGGGAATTGTTAGGGGGTACTTATCAAAGTCCTGTCTCTGTTTCTTATATCTTACAGGAAACCCAAAGACGGTTCCATGATGGATGATGCAAACCTGAACACAGACCACTGAAAAACAAAGCAACCTAAGGCGTGCCCTGTAACACTAAAGTACAGGGAAGCTAATTAAAGAATCAACCTGTTGCACGGTGAGACTGAGGACACAGATGGCGCTGGAGATGTTTCCACTAGTCCCCCACTCTCAGTCAGTGAGGCTCTGAGCCAGGCTGAGCCCCTGCTGGTACTCTGCAGTCGAATCCCCTCTGTTGCTTTCTCACTCTGGGTGAGGGTCACTGGCAAACTCTAACTTAACCTATTCTTAACCTAATGTAATCTTAAAGTCTTCAGGGGTAATCTGTCTGCAATGTGTTAATCTTGCATTCTTATTCCTTATTATTCTCTGAGTTCTGCAAATACCAATAAAACACATGCTTATCTTTTCCCTGAAGAAGTTAAGGTGTTTGAGGAAAGAACAATACACATGAACTCATGAGAATGAAACTGAGTGTGCCTACTAAGAAAGGGCTAGGGTATAATAAGGGGTAAAACAATCAGGATGGATAAAAAGAAATAGGATTTAAGATATAGAGCTCCAATTACTGAGTACACTGCTTACTTGGCCTGTCATAATTAACTACCATAATCCCTTGCCTTCCTCTCTCAAACACAAACTGGACATCAGACTACACTCCAGTCCACTGGAGATAGGTTAGTGCACAAACTAAAATCCCTGTCTACAATAATGTTTTAGTGGGGAGAGATGAACAAGACCACAGATGAAGTTTGTCATATGGTAAAAAGTGAAGAGAAAAATAAAGGAGAAAGGGAGAAAGGGAATGCTAGTGAGAAGGGAGTTGCTTGTTTACAGAGGATTCTCAAGGCCTCATTCAAAGATGGAATTTGAGCACAGACCTGAAAGTGGTAAGGGAATCAATCAGTCTTACAGAGAGCCAGAGGGAAAGCATCCTAGGCCGATGGGCAGCAAAGACACAAACCTGCAGAAGGGAACATGCCTGGCAAGGCTGATCAACAGCAGGGGATTAGAATGACTTAGAAAATGAACAGATGAGGTTAGCAAGGCAGTGAAGAGAGGGGAGCACATGAGTAGGGCCTTATAGGCCATTCTAAAGACTTGAGCATTTCCCTGAGATGGGAAGCCACTGGAGAAGTCTAAGCAGGAGTAAGAATCTGATTTACATTAAAAAAAGCTCACTGGATATTACTCAGCCATAAAAACAAAAGAAATCCTCCCATTTGCAACAACATGGATGTATCTACAGGGTATTATGCTCAGTGAAATAAGCCATGTGGAGAGAGACAAATACCATATGACTTCACTTATTTGTGGAATATAAAAACAAGGCAAAGCAGAAGGAACAAAATAGCAGTAGACTCATAGACACTGAGAAGTGACTGGTGGTTATGAAGGGGGAGGGTTGGGATGTGTTCAGTGGGGGGATGAAGGGGATAAAGGGGGATAAGTTGGTCACAGGGACAGTAGTACAGCATGGAGAATACAGTTGATAATTCTGTAACATCTTTCTATATTGATAGATAGTAACTGAACAAGAGGAGGGGAGGATAAAATTTACCGGTAACTGTTGGACCACTGTCTTGTACATCTGAAACCAGCATAAGATTGTATATCAATGATACTTCAGTTAAAAAAAAATTTTTCACTGGTTGATGTATTAAAAATACCCTACACTGTAGGGGAATAAGGGCAGACATAGAAAAACTTAAGAGGACAATTACAATAATCCAGGCAAAAGACAGTGGAAGCCTGGACTAGTGGTAGTAGTTAAAATGTCTGGATTCTGAATAAATCTAAAATTGGAGCCAATATATTTTATTGATGACTTGGATAAGGTTTGTGAGAGAGTGTGGCCAAAAGGGTCTCCAAGGTTGCTGGCCAAGCAACTAGAAGGGTAAAGTTGCCAACAGCGGTTAGGAAGACTGGGCAGCATTTACAGAAAATAGGACTTTGGCAGTTAGATATGACTGATGTTCAGGCAAGAGGTACCAGGTGGATATAAACATTTGGGAGATGGTAGGCAGATGAGACTGAAGTGAGTTTAGAGAGAAAACAGGTCAAAATACTGAGCTCTGGCGCAAACTGGGGAAGATGCATTGAAAACCTGCAAAGATGACTTGCCAGGGAGTAGGAGAAAATAAGGCGGGGATGAGCTTCCCAGAAACAAAGCGAAGAACAGGTTTCAGCCACAGGTACCTATCTCCTCTGTCAAATGCTACTGACAGTTCAAGGCAAATTAAGACTGAGGGGATCTGGATTTAGCAACATGGAAACAACTTCTGTGACTTAAACCATAGTGATTTCTGATATTTGGTAGAGTTGTGGAGTAAAGACACAACAGGATAAAGAGAAGAGAAGTATTTTGAAGACATTTTGCCCCCGCAGTAGAAAGAAATGGAGTGGTGCCTGGAGATGCAGGCAAGAACTTTTGGAGCCTACACCATGTTTGTTGCCAGTGGGGGTCATGCAGTAGAAGGAAGCTGACAAAGCAGGAGACTCCAGCACAAGGGAAGGACGAAGCTGACAACTCTCCCCAACAATCACTTAAACCTTGACCTTCCAAACCAACTAGTTTGCTGCTCTGGATATAAAGGCATACAACAGAGTGGGTCACTTTTATTCATGAAAGTCACTGAGCTTCACGTAAGAACAGTGCTAGTTTGT
This sequence comes from Manis pentadactyla, assembly GCF_030020395.1. Taxonomy (NCBI): domain Eukaryota; kingdom Metazoa; phylum Chordata; class Mammalia; order Pholidota; family Manidae; genus Manis; species Manis pentadactyla. The sequence goes on along the minus strand of NC_080023.1, from coordinate 122,457,898 downwards.
GAGATTCCTGTCTTGGCATCTGGTTCCTCCCACTCGGACCCCCAGCTACTAGGGCAGCAAAGATCAGTGAATTATCAAGTTACAATTTGCCCACAAAGTAAAGCCTAGACCTTAATGGCTTCACTCATAAGTATTTCAAATATTTAAGTAAGAAATAATACCAATCCTTGACAAACTGCCATTCATCATTTTCCATGTACAGCCACTTTAGAAGACAGTTTGGCAATCTCAAACGTAAGACTTACCATAGGGTCCATAGGTACACAAATGTTCATAAGGAGTATTATCAATAATCTCCAAATATTGCAAGCAGCAAGATGCCCTTTGCTGGATGGAAAACAATGGATGAACCACTGTGGCACATCCTTACAGTGAAACAGTTTTCAGAGATAAAGGTATTGATGTGCAAGATGAATCTCAAATGCAGTTTTGTGAAAGAAGCCAGACCCTAAAAATTACATATTGTATGATCATGTTCAAATGACATTCTAACAAGGGCTCAAATATACAGACTGGTAGTCACCAGAGGTTGGAAGAGGGAGACATGGGCTGACTAGGGGAATTTTTAGGGTAATGGGAATGCTCTGTATGGTAGTAGGCTGGTGGATACATGGCTATGCATTTGTCAAAATCCACAGAACTATCCATCACAAGGAATAAACTTTAATGTATGTAAATTTAAAAATAACAAGCAGGAGGAGATGGAAGGATCTCAAGAGGGAACGCAGACTTGACAAATGAATCCAACTGTATTACAAATGTACGACAATCTCACTGAAGGGGTCCAGGAAAACAATAGAGCTGTGATCTAAGTAACTTTGGAAAAGAGCATTTTAATAGGTAAACTATATGGCTCAAGACGAAAGGAACTGTACTCCAGTGAGTAAGGTTGTTTCTCACAGGTGGTAACCGGTGGTAACAATTCCAAAGCTGCTTTACATACACATTTGGGGTTGAACATTTAAGTAAATTGATGGTGGGAGCCAGATTTCTTACTGATAAGCGAGCAGGAAAGTCTCGGATGAATCATGCGGTATTGGACTGGAGTCAGTCATCAGTATGAACTCATGTTTCCTTTACTGTACGTGCAGGTGTGGAGGCACAAAAATAATTATATTCATGTGTATAGCGCTGTTTCCTCACTTGCCGTCCACCATTAGCTAATGATGGAGTTATCTCTACCTTCTACCTGTTTTTCCATGCTATCAACATGTATTTTCTATCTTTGTATGTCCATATCTTTAAATATTATTGTGAGGATAAACAAAGACATGAGTCCAAAACATTTCTGCTCATCATTACATCTAAGGGACTTCATTTGGGGTTTTTTTTGACCCCAGGAGTTCGTGATGCCCTGTCTCCTCACTCCCCAGCAGATAGGGCATTTCTATGGTAATAAATATTTTAAGTTAAAAATGTCATCTTACATGTTGCTATATGTGAATATATAAAATAAATGCACATGAATATTTATATACTTGTATGTTTAACTTATAAGATATATATTTTAGCCAGTAAAGGTAAAAATTAAAACAACAGTCTACCACAACTCAGTACACATGTAGCATATATAAATATCTGAAGTTTCACAGAAGTTCTTTTCTCTATATGAAATGTACCATTTCATTTTTTTCCAAATGCTGGTCTTGACCCAACTCAGTGAAGCTACAACCCATGAGCACACACACAGCTCCAGCAGCAGTTCCCCCGGGGGCGATCCGGGGTGATTGGGACGCCCTCGCAGACACAAGCGTCAGACTACTTCCGCCACGCACTGAGACATCGCTGGCCTTTCCAACCACACGGGTGCTGCTTCTGCCCGCAGCCCCGGTAAGACCGCTGCAGTCTCTGCCCAGCGGCATCCGACGCTATGTGCGGCCGCTGCATTCTTGACCGACGCACACTCAAAGTTTTAAAAAAATGCGTTTTACCTTAAAATGTCCTTAGTGAGGCAGTAGTATTTTTGTTAGATCCGGAACCTTGGTGCACTGTCTTTTCAATATGTGGAAAAATGGAAAGGACACACAGAAAGCACTTTTGCTGATACCAAAACATGGGGCTTCAAGGAAAAGCACCTGGATGAGCGCGTGAGCTACAAAATGAACTAGCTCCTTTGTCCTGGAACACCATTTTTACCAGAAAAAAACAACTGACAAACTATAGTTACTCAGATACGGCTATCAGGAAGACATTTTCACTAAAATGTATGAAGTGAGCCTGTCACTTTAAGGGAAACAAATGATAGCATTTCTATCATAAAAATTTTCAAATGAAATTTGGGAAAACATCTATCTGCCATTAGGAACTTGAGAGGCTCCCAGTTCCTAAAAGAGACTTATCTGACACCATTAGTGGTGATATTAACTAATGTCATTTTTTGATATTGTATGACATTTGTAAGATCTGCATAACCCAGTCAACCAAATGACCAACATAAAATCATGCATGGGTTAAAGATCCATTTGAAGCACCACATAAATCAATGGATTTTAATGGAACCATACAAAAAGTTTGTTGATATGGTATCAGATTCCACACTGCAAGTCACTGTTAGCACAGAAACTACCATGGAGAATAATATCCACAATTATCTAAAAACACTGTTAAAATACTTTCTTCCAGCTACACATCTATTAAGACTGGATTTTCTTCATATACTTTCACCTAAGATATCACATATCACATCTGCATGTAGAAGCAGATGGGAATCCAGCTGTGTCATATTAAGGACTTTAAGAGAGTTCTATGAATATAAAACAATGCCCCTTTTTCTACTAATTTCTTTTTTGTTTTGGAAAATGTATTTTCCCTATAAAAATGTTATTTAACATTGATTTTATTAGTATAGTAAATGACTTGATAAACACTTAAAAGTTTTGTTTTATTTTCTAACATGTCAATATGTATATCAATATAGAACACACATAAACAAAAGCTCTTTGGGGAGGGGGCTCAAGATGGCAGTGTGAGTAGGGTGGTGGAAATCTCCTCCCAAAACCATATATATTATTGAAAATACATACTGGGAATCTTGAGGAACTTCGAGCCCCCTAACTCCCTGGGGGGTAACGCAGTCCCAAAGCCCCTCATGGTGATAAGCAGCCTGGCATTCGTTACCCCCAGCCAGCGCAGAAAGCGGACTGACTGACCCACCACAGCTGTGGAGCAGCCCGAGAGCAGCCCCACGCACAGCAACCACACAGTCTCCTCCAAGCGCACAGCTAACTGGGACAGACAGAAAAAGCCAGAGCAAGGTCCGGAAGGCACAAAGGGGTGCTTCTCTTGCAGGAGAACACACCTGGTGTGTCTGCCAAAGCCCGCAGTGCGCTGGGCTATCCTGAGGGCTGCTCTGCCCACAGCAGCTCAGGAGATTGTCCAAGACTGCCTCCTGGTGTGTGGTTAACTGGCACAGGCAGTGGAAGCCAGAGCAAGGTCTGGAAGGCATGAAGGGGTGCCATTCTCACAGGAGAACACACCTGGCACAGCTGTGAACCCTCCGCAGTGTGCTAGGCTATCCCGAGGGCCACCCTGCCCACGGCAGCTCAGGAGATTATCCCAAAGACTGCTCCCGGTGTGCAGGTAGATGGCACAGGCAGCGGAGAAGGGCAAGGCAACCAACAAGCAGGAAGGGACTTTGTTCTCCCAGCTGACACACATGCCATGTACCTGTGACCACTTCTATCACCATGAAAAGGCAGAAGAATCTGGTCCAGTCAAAAATCACTCAGACAACCCCAGAGAGAGGACCTGGTGAGATGTATATAACCAATCTTCTTGAAAAAGAATTCAAAATAAAAGTCATAACCATGCTGATGGACCTGCAGAGAAATATGCAAGAGCTAAGGGATGAAGTCTGGAAGGAGGTAACAGAAATGAAACAATTGATACAAGGTCTTAACAGCAGACTGGATGAGGTGAAAGAGACTGTTAATGGAATAGAAATCAGAGAACAGGACTAAGGAGAAGCTGAGGCAGAGAGAGATAAAAGGATCTCTAGGAATGAAAGAACATTAAGAGAACTATGTCACCAATCCAAATGGAACAATATTTGCATTATAAGGGTAGCAAAAGAAGAAGAAGAGAGAAAAAGGGATAGAAAGTATCTTTGAAGAAATAATTGCTGAAAACTACTCCAAGCTGGGGAAGGAATTAGTCTCTCAGACCATGGAAGTCCACAGATCTCCCAACACAAGGGACCCAAGGAGGGCAACACCTAGACATATAATACTTAAAATGGCAAAGATCAAAGACAAGGACAGAGTATTAAAAGCAGCCAGAGAGAGAAAAAAGATCACCTACAAAGGAAAACCCATCAGGCTATCATCAGACTTCTCAACAGAAACCTTACAGGCCGGAAGATAATGGCATGATATATTTAATGCAATGAAACAGAAGGGCCTTGAACCAAGAATATTGTATCCAGCACAATTATCATATAAATTTGAAGGAGGGATTAAACAATTTTCAGATAAGCAGAAGTTGAGGGAATTTGCCTCCCACAAACCACCTCTACAGATAATTTTAAAGGGACTGCTCTAGATGGAAGTACTCCCAAGGCTAAATAGATGTCACCAGAGAAAATAAAATCACAGCAAAGAAAGCAGACCAAATACTAACTGAAGGCAAAACATAAAATCAGCTATCCACAAAAGCAGTCAAAGGAAACACAGAAGAGTACAGAATAAAAGACATAACATATAAAGAATGGAGGAGGAAGAATAAGAAGGGAGAGAAATAAGAATCATCAGACTATGTTTATAATAGCTTAATAAGAGAGGTAAGTGAGATGGTTAGATAGTAAAGAAGCTACCCTTGACCCTTTGGTAACCATGAATCCAAAGCCTGCAATGGCAATAAGTACATATCTATCGATAACCACGCTAAATGTAAATGGACTGAACGCAGTAATCAAAAGACACAGAGTAATAGGATGGACAAAAAAGCAAGACCCATCTATATGCTGCTTATAAGAGACTCACCTCAAACCCAAAGATACACACAGACTAAAAGTGAAGGGATGGAAAAAGATATTTCATGCAAACAATAGGGTGAAAAAAGCAGGTGTTGCAGTACGTGTATCAGACAAAATAGATTTTAAAACAAAGAAAGTAAGAGATAAAGAAGGACATTACATAATGATAAAGGGGGCAGTCCAACAAGAGGATATAAATGTTATAAATATATATGCACCCAACACAGGAGCACCTACATATGGGAAACAAATACTAAAAGAATTAAAGGAGGAAATAGAACGCAATGCATTCATTCTATGAGACTTCAACACAGTACTCACTCCAAAGGACAGATCAACCAGACAGAAAATAATTAAGGACACAGAAGCACTGAACAACACACTAGAACAGATGGATCTAACAGACATCTACAGAACTCTATACCCAAAAGCAGCAGATACACATTCTTCTGAAGTGCACATGGAACATTTTCCAGAATAGACCACATACTAGGCCACAAAAAGAGCCTCAGTAAATTCCAAAAGACTGAAATCCTACCAACCAACTTTTCAGACCACAAAGGCATAAAACTAGAAATTGTACAAAGAAAACAAAAAGGCTCATAAACACATGGAGGCTTAACTACATGCTCCTAAATAATCAGTGGATCAATGACCAAGTTAAAGCAGAGATCAAGCAATATATGGAGACAAATGACAACAAAAGCACAAAGCCCCAACTTCTGTGGGACACAGCGAAGGCAGTTCTAAGAGGAAGAACAATCCCAAATGAATAGTCTAAAGTCACAATTATTGAAATTGGAAAAAGAAGAACAAATGAGGCCTAAAGTCAGCAGAAGGAGGGACATAATAAAGATCAGAGAAGAAATAAATAAAATTGAGAAGAATAAAACAATAAAAAAAAAAATCAATGAAACCAAGAGCTGGTTCTTTGAGAAAATAAACAGGATAAGCCTCTAGCCAGACTTATTAAGAGAAGAAGAGAATCAACACACATCAACAGAGTCAGAAACGAGAAAGGAAAAATCATGACGGACCCCATAGAAATACAAAGAATTATTAGAGAATACTATGAAAACCTATATGCTAAGAAGCTGGAAAACCTAGAAGAAATGGGCAACCTCTTAGAAAAATACAACCTTCCAAGACTGACCAAGGAAGAAACACAAAATCTAAACAAACCAATTACCAGCAAAGAAATTGAAGCGGTAATCAAAAAACTACCCAGGAACAAACAATGTATCTCACTTGTTGAATGACAGTCTAGAAAGGTAGTTAAGGATCATGTGCTCACAAATAACACATTCAATGTTCTCCCAGCAACCACTGCCATCTAACCATATAAATTTTCTATTTGCTAAGTCTAATGACTCAACCCATTATCTCAACCCACTATCTCCTGTTTCCAACACTTGAGCACAAAGCCCAAGACAGCACTTTCACACTTATATCTGAGAGATAATTTGATTTGCTCTAAATCTCTGACATTTTAATAAGCAGTCCTAAAAGAAAGTAGACAAAAAATTACATCTTTTTTTTAAAGGATCTAAACTATAGAATATGTAAGTGAAATAACACCAGCAAAAGAACTGCAATGCTAGGAATAACCTAGAAATTATAAATTTTGATCCAAAACAAGTTGGACATTTTTAGTAATCTAGAATTTGATCCAGAAAAAAAATTAAAGAATATGTAAATACTATTTGCAGTCTATTTTTAACCATAATAAATTCTGCATTATCAACAACAAAATATATACATATATAAAGACCTCACGCACCTCAACAAACAAAAAGCAAATAAGCCAATTAAAAAATGGGCAGAGGATTTGAACAGACAGTTCTCCAAAGAAAAATTCACATGGCCAACAGGCATATGAAAAGATGCTCCACATCGCTAATCATCAGAGAAATGCAAATTAAAACCACAATGAGATATCACCTCACACCTGTTAGGATGGCCACCATCCAAAAGACAAACAACAACATATGTAGCTAGGATGTGGAGAAAGGGGAACCCTCCTACACTGCTGGTGGGAATGTAAATTAGTTAAACCATTGTGGAAAGCAGTATGGAGGTTCCTCAAAAAACTAAAAATAGAAATACCATTTGACCCAGGAATTCCATTTCTAGGAATTTACCCTAAGAATACTGCAGCCCAGTTTGAAAAAGACATATGCACCCCTATGTTTATTGCAGCACTATTTACAATAGCCAAGAAATGGAAGCAACCTAAGTGTCCATCAGTAGATGAATGGATAAAGAAGGTATGGTACATTTATACAATGGAGTATTATTCAGCCATAAGAAGAAAACAAATCCTACCGTTTGCAACAACATGGATGGAGCTAGAGGGTATTATGCTCAGTGGAAGAAGCCAGGCGGAAGAAGACAAGTATCAAATGATTTCACTCAGATATGGAGTATAAGAATAAAGAAAAAAACTGAAGGAACAAAACAGCAGCAGACTCACAGAAGGCAAAAATGTACTAACAGTTACCAAAGGAAAAGGGACAGGGGAGGATGGGTGGGAATGGAGGGACAAGGGGGAAAAAGGGGCATCAGAAGACATAATGTGGAGTGGGGGGCACGGGGAGGGTTGTACAACACAGAGAAGATAGTAGTGATTCTATAGCATCTTACTATGCTGATGGACAGTAACTGTAACGGGGTATGAGGTGGGGACTTGATGATGAGGGGAGTCTAGTAACCATAATGTTGCTCATGTAATTGTAAGATTAATGATACCAAAAAATAAAAATAAGTAAATAAATAAAAAAAAGCTCTTTGGGGCTCCCAATTCATTTTTTAAGAATGCAAAGGAATCCAGAAAATAAAAAGCAAGAATACCTATTCTACGTGAGTCACTTCTAAGTGTGGATGCCTTGTTTCAGGGGACACAAATAAAGAAATCCCCAGGGAAGAAAGCAAGAACTTTTTAAAAAATCTAAAAATGATTAAATAAAGATTGAAAGTAGGTAAGAATATAATTCATACAAACACAGAGCACATACCTAAATTTGTTATAAATTGATAAAAGCATGTGATCACAAAAGCTGGGGGTCATTGCTGTAAAGCTGTCTCCGTGCTGCTCCATGGAGGGACGAAACTATCTTCAAATTATGGATAATCTTTCCTTACCTTCATCCTTATATTTTTAATATCCAACCTAGACTTTTTATACTTAGAAAATATTTTTCTCATAAAGTCACATCACCGGATCAAATCAGAAGCGATTTGGGGAAGTCCCAATTCATTTCTTCACGTGTTCAGTTTTTCTTTTCTGCTTCTAGTTCCAAGAACATATGAGTTTATTCAATTATTTCTCGAGGCTATATTTTCCAAAACTTTCTGGTAACATACAGACATCACTTCAAAGCAAGTGCAAAACCCCAAGCTTGTAGATTAATAACTGAAAGTGAAAACTATAAAGGCTTCACATCTATTTTTGCACTTATAGCACAGGGCTTAGACCAAGGCTTAGACACACCCAAGGATTGCTATGAAGTAAGGCTATTTAAATTTCAAAACTAAAGAAGGCTAAAGGTCCCGGAGTCCCTTTCTCTCCCTCCCATCCTAAGGATGGGCAGTGACATATAGATAATGACTACTGAGTGTTTAGAATGCACCATTCACAAATTCTGCTTGCTTTGACTGTATTCCTAATTAATTGTCACCAGTCCAAGGAGGTAGGTACTCTTATGCCCTTTTTACAATGAGGGAGTAAATTAGTAACAATTCTCATTGTTTCTCACCTGTTTTAAATACACATGCTGTATAATTTATATAGGCAATAGGCAGATGAAAACAGCTTCATTTCTTAGACCTAGCATGCATTTAGCAGCACCACTCCAACCCCTTGCTTTTTCCTAATTTCTATAGACACATTTCCACATACATTTTGAACTAGATATCTTCATTCCTTGCATTATTAAAACCTCACTGTTATTTTACTTTATATGAATAAATAACTCTTTTCACCCTTTTACTAGCTTTTGAAGATTTGCCATAGAATGCTGATTATCTAGATTACCAAAATACAGTAGTATGAGAACTTTTAGTCATCCCTTTCTAAAAAAAGACAGCAAAAGAGAAGTGGACTTAGTCACTAAAATACAGAATACATGTTTATACTTTATACTACCAATTACTACATACTTCTAAAACAACAGGCAGACCCTAACACCAGGTCCTAAGAGGGCCAGCATCAGCAGGAAATGATCAAGGTTTAATGAAATACCTTCCTATCAATACTTAGAGTACTTGATGAGAACCCTAATAGTTAAGACAAAACTGTCTGGGCCTACAATTCCAAGCAGTCCTAACAGCACTTAGAAATCACACCAGAAAGACATCTCTCCACAAGTTTCTCTACTTAACCAGCTATTACTTTTTCTAGAGTTTGCTCCAACTATTCAGTTTGTGAATTGTTTTCACTTACATATACACCTGGGAAGCTGCTGGAGTTGACCAACCCTTGACCCAAAGAAACCTTGAAGGGTAAAAGTACACAAAAACCGTACAGAACAGACTTCACAGGAAGGCATCTTTGTAACAGCAGTTATATGCTGCCACCTACTGGTCATGCGTTGCCTCAGAAAGTTTGGACGACTAATTCAGTTGCATATGATTTCATTAGGCTGCTTAGAGTAGGTACCTGAATAAATGGGGCCACATTTAAGACAAGTGAGTCAGAGTACAAGATCACTACTGATATAAAATAGCTTGGATGTTAGATATGTGGTATATTTACTTTATATTTATTGAAGAAATCAATTAAATAAAGATTCATAGCCTCCATGCCTGCACAGCTTTATGAATCAAGACCTAGTGGCTTCCTTTTTCTTACACCTGGTCTGTTTCTCTTGAGTTGCTCTTGATATTTGAACTATGGCCCCTGACTTTTACTCATTAGACTACAAGCTCCATGAGGGCACTTTGCTTACCTTGTATATCACTTCTCCCAGGACCCAGCCCAGTCCTTTAAAAAATGTTGATAAAGAGGATGGTTAAAAAAAAAGGACGGCAAGTGACAGTAAAGTGCTAAGGAATCTTGAAAACACGAATAGAGGAACTGCCTTCCATTGGTAGAGCTCTTTATGGTGTACTAAGCACTTTTACCCTCCTTGGCTATTTTATAGATAAGAGTACTGAGGGTCAGAAATGTAAGTGACTTGTCCTGAGCCAACAGCAACTGTAACTCTTTTTTGAATGATGTGAGCCTGTAGTCAGGGCCCTCTCTGTGTTAGCACCCATCAGCTAGAAACCAAAACTCAAAGCAGTGCAGCATTTCCCCAGAAGGTCCACTGAGTAAATGAATGTGACCACCTCGAAATTTTGCATCCAAGTGTGGACTTGTAGTACTGGATCCTAGAGACTGGATTCTAACTGCCAATTTAGGAAGATACTATTTTCTGGTGAGGATCAAATGTTTTAGTCAGTGTCCAAGTCTTCAAATTTGAGCACTACTGACTGATTTTGACAGGCATGCATGGAGCACTTAGCAATCAAGTATGTTACATGAAAGCCCTATGGCTAAAGCTTCAACTTTTCTCAGAAAGATCAGGCTACAGTCAGTAGAGGCAAAACAGGCTTAAATGTAAGGACTTGAGTTAGGCTGCCTGCCCATTTCAAATCTCAGCTCTTTTTCTGAGAGAATCCCGAGCAAGCTATTTACCTCTCTCTGCCTCAGTTTCTTCATCTGGGGATCACCATGACCTACTTCCCTGGGTTACTCCTTTGGTTACCTTGAGGATTAACTGAGTTAGTTAAACTAGCCATTCCTAGAGCACCCTTGGTGGTCAGCTAAGTGTGAGCTCTTCTGTCACACTTAGTGAAGCTCACTTTTGGGGTGTAAAGAGAAGACTACTAACATGTGAGCCTTGCACGTGCCATACTGCTCTCACCTGTTTCCATGACTCTTTCCAATAACCTAGCAAAGCAGGCACTGTAGTCACATTTAATAGACACAGACACTGAGGTAAAGAGATGACACACAGTCTCTCAAGACTGCACAAACAGCATGGGGTCTGACCCTGGATTAGTGACCTGCCCCTCAGACCATGGCTCCTCAGCAGCTCTGACAGCACAGTCAGGACAACTGGAATGGAACCTTGCCAGGGGCACACACAGGAATAAACAGAGGTCGAATTCTACCTCCTCCCTCCATTGACGTCACTGCCATAAGGTGTACCACTGGCACAGCACAAAGTGTACAGAGCAGTGCGAGGACCTCTTGGCGTGAGATACCAAGTGAAGGTCGTGACTCTCAACTGAACATGTCTAAAAATACAAGCACCTAGACACACTGTGACAATCCAAATGATCTTTCTTTGCTTGGCAGCAGCCCTACTAGACAAGAATGCTGAAGTGTGTTCCAGACAAGGCTGAGCAGTACCTCCAGCCATGCCAGATTCATCTAGAAAACACCACTAAGGGAAAAGACCTTCCATAACATAAGCTTAGGTCATGTAACACGTTTAACTGCTGTTCAAGGATTAGCTGGCTGGCCAATCATTTCCACAAACTGAACTTTTCTAGCATGCCACTCTGAAATTTAGATGGGAAAAGATAAACTATAAATGAATCTAGTGGAACAACTGCTCTCCACTGAGACATCAGGTCAGTGTTACTCTATGTGATGCCCAAGAAAATGGTCCACTTTTGCAGTTATGAGTGGCAATATGAAACCTGAAAGGAGTATTTTGCTGATAGTAACCCATCCTTCCCTTGAGATCAGGGGACCACAAACTATAACCTGTGAGCCAAATCTGCCGGACAACCTGGTTTTGTGTGGCTGTTTTCATCTTTTACATTTTTTGATGGTTGAGGGGAAAAAAAAAGAGTATTTCATGACATATGAAAATTACATGAAATTCAAGTTTCAGTGTCCATTAGTAAAGTTTATGTACGAAGCCTGCTTCCACACCACTGCAGCAGAGCTGAGCAGTCGCCGCACAGACACAGGGTCCACAAAGTCTAAAGCTACTAGTGGCACTCTGCAGAAAAAGTTTGAGATCCCTCCTCCAGATGATACTGAAATGAAAATTGTATAATCAGTTTGTATATATTCTGAAAAACCAATGAAAGACTTTGTCACTTAAAATAAGAAAAAACTATTTTCACATAGAAACGTCCATTAGTCTTGCTTGAATAATTAAGGTACATGTAGGAATTGTCTTTATAAATCTGAAGTGAAACTGTCAGTGATTTTTAAATCTCCCTTCCTATGACTCATCTTTAAAATGGGAATTGATTGGTTGCATACAATCAAAGGTCTTCAGGTACAAAGCAGAACATGTACTTTCTCTCCTTTGTAAGAGCTTTCAAGAATAAAATACATGTAATCAATCCAATTTTTAAAAGAATGAAATAGTAACATGGCAAGACAAGAAAGGATGCCATCAATGGGCCAAAAACTTGGAAGAACTCCAGGAAGACAGAAACAGACAAGTTTGAATTAACAGAGAAAACAGAGTGGAGGAAAATGCAGTACAAGCAACCATGGATTAATTATGGTTCTTCGCAAGGGAGCTCTGAAGGCTGAACACTGAGCTGAGTCAACAAAGACAAAGGGGCAGGAGAGGCTGAGGGGCAATTGTTAGGGCAACTGATTAAAGAATGGTGTTTCAAACAGCCACGCAGGTTACCACCACTTCCCTTCCCTCACTCAGATGGGCTGGCAAGAGTGGCTTCTGCCAGCTGGGAAAACCAGAGAATGCTTCGAAGACAAGTGACTCCCTGGGAGGACTGGCAAGGGTGATGGGCCTGGAAGGAGAGTTCACATCAGGGTTAGAGCTCCGGACCTCAAGGTTATTTTTTAAATTGGGGGTGAGGAGTTAAACAGATTAGAGAACACCGACAGAAGCCCTCTTGGCTCTGGAGGCCTCCCGCCCGCTGCTCTCAGGGAGGACCCCCCCCCCACAGCCTTCCCTACCAGCCTGGGAACTGCTCTCCCCTTTAGGAGGCCTGAGTGAGAAACAAGCCATGTATCTATACATATTTAAACGTACACGAGAGTATGGACACAAAACAAGAACAGGCTTCCTCTAGGAAAAAAAGGAGCAGAGATAGAAAATATCTAGAAATTTAAAATGACTGCAAAATAAAAAAGCTCAGGAAAACTTATGAAATAAAGACATTTAAAAAAATGAGAGAAGATAGATCCCTATGACCAACAATCCAATAAAGACTTTAAGAACATGAGATGAGATGACAGAATGGACAAAATAATCCAAGAAATAATAGAAATTTTTGCTGTGCTAAAAAAGGTAAGTCTTTAGATTGAATGGGCTTATACATTCAATCCATCCTGATGGAACATTTATCCTGATGGAACTTCTGAACACCAAGGATAAGAAAAAATCCTATAAGTTTCTAAAGACAATACTCACAGAGACATTTAAAGTTTTAAGGAAAAAGGGTCTTATTAGTGTGTTACTCCTGTAATTTTTAAAAAATTTAATTTAAAAAATCATCATGAACTTTTTCCAAATAAAATTCACCATAATGAACCACCTAAAAGAGAACCTAATTCTAGAATAGATCTTGGCAAACTATTTGGCCTATAATATTTGAAAGATGTGAACATCTTCCTTTAGCAGTTTCTCAGTGATGGTTAATATCCATAAAAGCAAAACAGAAAAAGAAAATTGAAAACTATTATGTGCAAGGCATCATTAAAATCTGCAAAATGATTTACTTTGTACCTTCTACTAGAGGAGGTATTGAGAGTCTCAGGCTTATCTGCAAACTGGAAGGTGGGCCTGCCCAAGTACAGGCAGCTCAAAGAGCTGGAAGAAAGGACAGAGAAAGGAAAGGAAGACAGTGGGAGTGGGTGAGAGAAGGTGAGCGGACTTCCCAGACATCCCACTGCACCAACTCTTTACTGTAAGTTCTGCTTCTGAAGCACTTAACTTTCATGGACTTGTCATACTACTCTAATTCTGAAGATGGGATAAAAATGGTTTTTAAATTTTCTTTTCTGCCCAATCCCTCATAAATAGCAGAAGCTAACTTTTGGAGGCATGAGAATTGATGCATTAGCAAGAAACTTCTAGAGACTTCTAAGTGAAACAAGTCTCCTCATTGGCAACTGCTGGTACTGTCTATAAGTGGCTGTTCACCCCAGCTATACATCAAAAGCAACTGATGCTCAGGCCCTGCATATTCAAATTCAGAAGATTTGAGTGGGACCCAAGCATTTTTTTTTTTGCTGGTGGAAGGAGTAAAAAGCATTTTATGGGAACAACTGGCTCTGACAGTAATGATTTTCTTTAGCCAGCTGTCCCCTGGGTACTCCTGCCCACATCCCTGACACTGATTTCAAGGTAATCAGGATGTTGAGTGCTGCTTTGAGACTACATAGGGACAAGACAAGAGGATAACTAGCTAAGAATTTCACTTGAGGTCTTACACCTTTCTGTGGGAAGGCTAATAATTTTTTTAAATTCATTTTATTATCATTAATCCACAATTACATGAAAAACATTATGGTTATTAGACTCCCCCCTTCATCAAGTCCCACCCGCATAAACCCCATTACAGTCACTGTCCATCAGCGTAGTAAGATGCTGTACACTCAATACTTGTCTTCTCTGTGTTGCACAGCCCTCCCTATGCCCCCCCACATTATACATGCTAATCATAAGGCCCCCTTTCTTTTTCCCTGCCCTCCTCCCCAGTCCCGTTCCCTTTGGTAACCATTAGTCCATTCTAGGGTTCTGTGATTCTGCTGCTGTTTTGTTCCTTCAGTTTTTCTTTGTTCTTATACTCCACATATGAGTGAAATCATTTGGTACTTGTCTTTCTCCGCTTGGCTTATTTCACTGAGCATAATACCCTCTAGCTCCATCCATGTTGTTGAAAATGGTAGGATTTGTTTTTTTCTTCGGGCTGAGTAATATTCCATTGTGTATATGTACCACATCTTCTTTATCCATTCATCTATTGATGGAGACTTAGGTTGCTTCCATTTCTTGGCTATTGTAAATAGTGCTGCGATAAACATAGGGGTGCATCTGTCTTTTTCAAACTGGGCTGCTGTATTCTTAGGGTAAATTCCTAGAAGTGGAATTCCTGGGTCAAAGAACTTTTGAGGAACCTTCATACTGCTTTCCACAATGGTTGAACTAATTTGCATTCCCACCAGCAGTGTAGGAGGGTTCCCCTTCCTCCACAACCTTGCCAACATTTGTTGTTGTTTGTCTTTTGGATGGTGGCGATACTTACTGGTGTGAGGTGATATCTCATTGTGGTTTTAATTTGCATTTCTCTGATGACAGGCGATGTGGAGCATCTTTTCATGTGTCTGTTGGCCATCTGAATTTCTTCTTGGAGAACTGTCTGTTCAGCTCCTCTGCCCATTTTTTAATGGGATTATTTGCTTTTTGTTTGTTGAGGTGCGTGAGCTCTTTATGTATTTTGGATGTCAAGCCTTTATCGGATGTGTCATTTACGAATATATTCTCCCATACTGTAGGGTACCTTTTTGTTCTATTGATGGCGTCCTTTGCTGTACAGAAGGCTTCTAGCTTGATATAGTCCCACTTGTTCATTTTTGCTTTTGTTTCCCTTGCCTGGGGAGATATGTTCACGAAGAAGTTGCTAATGTTTATGTCCAAGAGATTTTTGCCTATGTTTTTTTCTAAGAGTTTTATGGTTTCATGACTTACATTCAGGTCTTTGATCCATTTTGACTTTAATTTTGTGTATGGGGTTAGACAGTGATCCAGTTTCATTCTCTTTCATGTAGCTGTCCAGTTTTGCCAGCACCATCCGTTGAAGAGACTGTCATTTCCCCATTGTATGTCCATGGCTCCTTTATCATATATTAATTGACCATATATGTTTGGGTTAATATCTGGGGTCTCTATTCTGTTCCACTGGTCTGTGGCTCTGTTCTTGTGCCAGTACCAAACTGTCTTGATTACTGTGGCTTTGTAGTAGAGCTTGAAGTTGGGGAGCAAGATCCCCCCCACTTTATTCTTCCTTCTCAGGATTGCTTTGGCTATTTGGGGTCTTTGGTGTTTCCATATAAATTTTTGAACTATTTGTTCTAGTTTGTTGAAGAATGTTGTTGGTAATTTGATAGGGATTGCATCAAATCTGTATATTGCTTTGGGCAGGATGGCCATTTTGATTATATTAATTCTTCCTAGCCAAGAGCATGGGATGAGTTTCCATTTGCTCGTGTCCTCTTTAATTTCTCTTAAGAGTGTCTTCTAGTTTTCAGGGTATAGGTCTTTCACTTCCTTGGTAAGCTTTATTCCTAAGTATTTTATTCTTTTTGATGCAATTGTGAATGGAATTGTTTTCCTGATTTCTCTTTCTATTAGTTCATTGTTAGTGTATAGGAATACCACAGATTTCTGTGTGTTAATTTCGTATCCTGCAACTTTGCTGTATTCTGATATCAGTTCTAGTAGTTTTGGAGTGGAGTCTTTAGGGTTTTTTATGTACATTATCATGTCATCTGCAAACAGTGACAGTTTAACTTCTTCTTTACCAATTTGGATTCCTTGTATTTCTTTGCTTTGTCTAATTGCCGTGGCTAGGACCTCCAGTACTATGTTGAATAACAGTGGGGAGAGTGGGCATCCCTTCTTGTCCCCGATCTCAGAGGAAAAGCTTTGAGCTTTTCACTGTTCAGTATGATGTTGGCTGTGGGTTTATCATATATGGCCTTTATTATGTTGAGGTACCTGCCCTCTATACCCATTTTGTTGAGAGTTTCTATCATGAATGGATGTTGAATTTTGTCGAATGCTTTTTCAGCATCTATGGAGATGATCATGTGGTTTTTGTCCTTCTTTTTGTTTATGTGGTGGATGATGTTGATGGATTTTCAGATGTTGTACCATCCTTGCATCCCTGGGATGAATCCCACTTGGTCATGGTGTATGATCCTTTTGATGTATTTTTGAATTCGGTTTGCTAATATTTTGTTGAGTATTTTTGCATTTACGTTCATCAGGGATATGGGTCTGTAATTTTCTTTTTTGGTGGGGTCTTTGCCTGGTTTTGGTATTAGGGTGATGTTAGCTTCATAGAATGAGTTTGGGAGTATTCCCGCCTCTTCTATTTTTTAGAAAACTTTAAGGAGAATGGGTATTATATGTTCTCTGTATGTCTGATAAAATTCTGAGGTAAATCCATCTGGCCCGGGGGTTTTGTTCTTGGGTAGTTTTTGATTACTGCTTCAATTTCTTTGCTGGTAATTGGTTTGTTTAGATTTTGTGTTTCTTCCTTGGTCAGTCTTGGAAGGTTGTATTTTTCTAGGAAGTTGTCCATTTCTTCTGGGTGTTCCAGCTTCTTAGCATATAGGTTTTCATAGTAGTCTATAATAATTCTTTGTATTTCTGTTGGGTCCATCATGATGTTTCCTTTCTCATTTCTGATTCTGTTGATGTGTGTTGATTCTCTTTTTCTCTTAATAAGTCTGGCTAGAGGCTTATCTATTTTGTTTATTTTCTCAAAGAACCAGCTCTGGTTTCATTGATTTTTTTCTATTGTTTTATTCTTCTCAATTTTATTTATTTCTTCTCTGATCTTTATTATGTCCCTCCTTCTGCTGACTTTAGGCCTCATTTGTTCTTCTTTTTCCAATTTTGATAACTGTGATATTAGACTATTCATTTGGGTTTGTTCTTCCTTCTTTAAATATGCCTGGATTGCTATATATTTTCCTCTTAAGACTGCTTTCGCTGCGTCCCACAGAAGTTGCGGCTTTGTGTTGTTGTTGTCATTTATTTCCATGTATTGCTGTATCTCCATTTTAATTTGGTCATCGATCCATTGACTATTTAGGAGCATGCTGTTAAGCCTCCATGTGCTTCTGAGCCTTTTTGCTTTCTTTGTACAATTTATTTCTAGTTTTATACCTTTGTGGTCTGAAAAGTTGGTTGGTAGAATTTCAATCTTTTTGAATTTACTGAGGCTCTTTTTGTGGCCTAGTATGTGGTCTATTCTGGAGAATGTTCCATGTGCACTTGAGAAGAATGTGTGTCCTGTTGCTTTTGGTTGAAGAGTTCTATAGACGTCTATTAGGTCCATCTGTTCTAGTGTGTTGTTCAGTGACTCTGTGTCCTTACTTATTTTCTGTCTGGTGGATCTGTCCTTTGGAATGAATGGTGTGTTGAAGTCTCCTAAAATGAATGCATTGCGTTCTATTCCCTCCTTTAGTTCTGTTAGTATTTGTTTCACATATGCTGGTGCTCCTGTGTTGGGTGCATATATATTTATAATGGTTATATCCTCTTGTTGGACTGAGCCCTTTATCATTATGTAATGTCCTTCTTTATCTCTTGTAACTTTCTTTGTTTTGAAGTCTATTCTGTCTGATATTAGTAGTGCAACACCTGCTTTTTTCTCCCTATTGTTTGCATGAAATATCTTTTTCCATCTCTTGACTTTCAGTCTGTGTATGTCTTTGGGTTTGAGGTGAGTCTCTTGTAAGCAGCATATAGATGGGTCTTGTTTTTTTATCCATTCAGCGACTCTATGTCTTTTGATTGGTGCATTCAGTCCATTTACATTTAGGGTGATTATCGATCGGTATGTACTTATTGCCATTTCAGGCTTTAGATTCGTGGTTACCAAAGGTTCCAGGTTACTTTCCTTACTATCTAAGAGTCTAACTTAACTCACTTAGTATGCTGTTATAAACACAATCTGAAGGTTCTTTTCTATTTCTCCTCCTTTTTCTTCCTCCTTCATTCTTTATATATTAGGTATCAAATTCTGTACTTTTTGTCTATCCCTTGATTGACTTTGGGGATAGTTAATTTCATTTCACATTTGCTTAGCAATTAGCTGTTCTACTTTCTTTACTGTGGTTTTATTACCTCTGGTGACAGCTATTCAACTTTAGGAATACTTCCATCTATAGTAGTCCCTCCAAAATGCAGTGTAGAGGTGGTTTGTGGGAGGTAAATTCTCTCAGCTTTTGCTTATCTGGAAATTGTTTAATCCCTCCTTCAAATGTAAATGATAATCTTGCCAGATAAAGTAATCTTGGTTCCAGGCCCTTTTGCCTCATGGCATTAAATACATCACGCAACTCCATTTTGGCCTGTAAGGTTTCTGCTGAGAAGTCTGATGTTAGCCTGATGGGCTTTCCTTTGTATGTGATCTTATTTCTGTCTCTGGCTGCTTTTAACAGTCTGTCCTTATCCTTGATCTTTTACATTTTAATTACTATGTGTCTTGGTGTTGTCTTCCTTGGGTCCCTTGTGTTGGGAGATCTGTGGATCTCCGTGGCCTGAGAGACTGTGTCCTTCCCCAGACTGGGGAAGTTTTCAGCAACTACCTTTTCAAAGACACTTTCTATCCCTTTCTCTCTCTCTTCTTCTTCTGGTACCCCTATAATATGAATATTGTTCCGCTTGGATTGGTCACACAGTTCTCTCAATATTCTTTCTTTCTTAGAGATCCTTTTTTCTCTCTGTGCCTCAGCTTCTTTGTATTCCTCTTCTCTAGTTTCTATTTCATCTATTGTCTCCTCCACCGTATCCAACCTGCTTTTAATACCCTCCATTGTGCTCTTCAATGATTGGATCTCTGAGGGAAGGCTAATAATTTTATCCCCATTCTAAGAATAACAATAAATCCAAAATATCTTAGCTGCTTTTCACAAAAGTACAAGTGTATTTACTAGGGGCCAACACCCATGCACATTGTCCTTGAATTTTTAAGTATTATTTAAATATGATAACCATTCAGGTGGTTATCAAGGTCCTACATAGTCTGATGAGGAGTGACTGCTGACAGCAAACCCAGGTGCTGTCTCCCTCCCCTCCCTCCTCCCAACCAGAATAATTGCCTCTCTTCTCTTACTGTCACAGAAACTTGTATGATATTATATTTGTCCAGTAACCTACGCTGTAAATGCACTACTACACCAATACATTTTCATGACATTAGTCTCGAGTTTTTCCTCACTTAACTATAATGCATCAATTTCTTACTTTCCTTAAAGCCCACTTCCGTTCAGGTACATGTTTCTGCTCAGAGGTCTCCTGAATTGTCTTGGGCCCCTAGGTCAAAGATCTTAACATTCTTCTAGAACCCTAAACTCGGTTTCTCAAGCTTTCCAGGAATAAGTACCTTTGGGAAGGAGTGGGGCTTACAAAATACACTTAAAACTTCCCAGAATCACTGGGGGCACTTGTTAAATATATCACTTTACCAGGCTTCTCCTCAGAAAAAAAACTGATGCAGAGTATAGGTGACAGACGAGAGGTCTGTGCTGTAACAAGCACCCCAGCTGATTTTCCAAGTACTTCTTTTCTGATGTTGGTCATCACTGCTCCCACACCCACCACCTTCTCTTGTGTGTGGGCTCCTCTCTGCCCACCACCCATTGTGCTCCCTCCCCAGGAAGTACCCTCCTTTCACCTATTCAAAGCAAAGTTTTTCCCAACAAATCCAGCCACACCAATTCAATTTCAGCTCTACTCATGTGTCATAGTTTAATATGTGGCCTTATTTTTCCAAGGTAAAGTCCAATGTTAGGAGACCAAGATGAAATATTTGTGAATATTCATATATAAATGCAGTGAATATGATTCTGGAGCCATGTTTATTATTTCAAAAGCCCCCAAGAGTTCACTGTATTTAAACTCTTACCATTGGGTGCTACAGGAAAATGATACCTTTCTTCTCCCATAAGGAAAGCATTTTTATTCTGTAGAATCTTGATAATTACAAGCTTTCCCATTTCTTCTCCCTCATACACAGCTTACTCACATAATTAAGGGACATACTATATAAAGCTGCCTCCTCAAATTTGCTCCTGAAGTTGTCAAGAAAAAAGCAGTGTGTTCCAGTGGTGGCGAAGAGTAATTCAGCCATCTCTTATTTGAAGAGGAGGGATCTGGAGGACATCATTAAAAAACCCAAAGATGACTCCAGACTGCATTTCATCCAGAGCAATAACTGTGCCAGTTGCTGCTCTTTTACGGGGGCTGCTGACTTTACATGAGAAAAGGTAGCAAAACACTGAGACCATTTCCAAGGTGCCCTTTAAATTCTAGTAACCTAGGATTTGATGACTCTAAAGGGACTATCCTCATTTTTCTGGTAACCTCTGATTGCCAAGGGGCATAAGTTAGGAACATACTGATTAGCAAATGTGACCAAGTGTTGGGACTCTTTACTCCTCCTCGCCCCCACCCCCACCCCCCACCAAAAGACACTCAGGAGGGAAGATTAGCTTTCAGCTCCCTGAAAGCTTCTCTTGCCCAATGTCTTAACTTTGGAGCAGCTAAGAATACTCTGGAGTTTTATTATTATTTTAAATAATGTGGAATCTGGGGCCCACCAATAACAATTGTTTAAAACGTCTATAGGAGGATGCATTTTTTTAAAGGCACCTGTGGGGAAAATGGAAGTTCCCATGGCCAGGGTCCTCACCTGACCCTAAACTACTCGATGATGTAATTGGCCTACTGCTAGGCTACTGCTCCCACACCCATTGGCAATGAGCTATTACTGAGTGAGTCACCCCATACAGAGCTCTGCCCAGTTCTCTGGGCGGAGGCAGAGACCGAATGGATTGCAGACCTGCAGACTGCTGGATGCAGGCGTGACCGTAGCGCTTGACCTATCGCCCTGGGTATAAAGCCAGATATAAACCCTTTTACCCCAAGAACATTCTGTTGTCATTTCTCAGTCTCACGGAGTCCACAGTGAACCACCCTGGGCCTGAAACCCTCGGGTGAGACTGCACATGAAGCTGCATCTGAGGCTGAGTGGGAAACATTTTGAAGCGTACCTCTTCTCTCGCCCTGTCACTTCAATGCCTCATATCTTCACCTCTTTGCTCCGGGTTTTTCCCAAATAAAATGCTTTAATTTTTTGCAATCCTAACCTTGCTTCAAGACCCAGCTCAAATGCCAACCACTGCTTGAAGTGTGAAAGGACTGGTCATCTTTGCTGAAAGGGACTTCCCACTCTCTAGCACCCTGTGCCATTTACAAACCTTTAACTGTCAGAAAATAGGTGTTTCATTTCATTTAAAAGTCATTTCTTTGCACAGAGCTCATCTCACTTACTGAGCAGTAGACTCTTTAAAGACAGACTAAGGCTCACCTTCTTTTACTTCCTATAATGAAGCACCTACAGTGTGAGAGAGATTCTGTAAAGACTTGAATGAGCGAGTGATCAAGCAATGAGTGAATGAAGGTATTGATGAGTTTTTCTAGCAAGCTTCTAAAACTAAAACTGCACAGGAAAATTGCTAAGATTTTGTGCTGTCAAATAAAAGGCCATATTAAAAAAGACCATAAAGTCTTTCAGCTTCTTTATTTGTAAAGGGGGGTTGGGGGCAGGGGTAGTTGCAGAGGACTTTTTAAGTGTCAGAAGACTGACATTCCAAATGCTCTATCTGACCTGACCATTTTTTCTTCAGCTAACAGCACAGCTATCTGTATCTATATGACACAAGCTATCTGTATTCCCAAGATGTACTGACTCTGGCCTCTGAGGGACTGACTTTGAGGGAACTGAAGATGAGCTGGTACAAGAGGAGACACCAACTGGTTTTCCTTTACTTCTCTCACCCCAAACCTATTTCGAGCAAGAGTTACTAACAATTACTAGATGGCACCCATTCTAACAACTATTTCACAATGTGCCGAATTCCTATAGAATTGGAAAAAAAAGAAAGCCTGAATGACAGTCAAGTTCACCCTTTCTGAAGAAAAATATAGTTTAGAATCTCCAGTAACCAGTTTACCATTCTAATTTTAAAAGTTATGTCTCAGCTTAAACATCCACCAATAATCTGAATAGTTTAAAGTCTTGGCTTCAAAAACCTTTGGATTATCACTTTCATTAGTTAAAGAAAGACATATTAAACATATCCTTTCTATTGCTCAATTTGTCTTTCTTGAATCAATTCAAAACTTTCAAAGCAAAATGCAGTTATAATTTAGAATGGTTATACAAATGTCTTAGTTATAACCTAACTAGACCACAACTAGAATACACCTTTTCATGCAGTGAATTGCCAGTTTTGAAAGAAAAACTTTCTCATTTAAAAAATTATTATTAATTTTTGTATGTAATGTGTCCTCAGGCAGAAACGGAGGTGGCAAAAAGGGGAAGTTAGGGTATGTGATGTATGAAACTGACTCTTGACAAACGGAGGCATCAACCTTCACAAAATCTTAACTCAAGGTGTACAGGGCCGAGAACAGCTTTAAGTATTAAGAGTAGAAGTCTCCGGAAAAAAAAAATTGAAATGAATGTAAAACGAATCAGTGTGTTACATCGTTAACGTGACTTAAAAAAAAAAATCAGAGTATCTAGGCCATGCAAGCTGCTTGGTCAAATAATTGTCACATTACATGATTTTCTGCATAAAAATTTCCATAATTAGCGCCATAA
The DNA here is from genome assembly GCF_030020395.1 of Manis pentadactyla. Classification (NCBI taxonomy): domain Eukaryota; kingdom Metazoa; phylum Chordata; class Mammalia; order Pholidota; family Manidae; genus Manis; species Manis pentadactyla. The sequence continues at coordinate 122,434,536 of NC_080023.1, read as the reverse complement.
GAACTAAAACCATGTGAAATAATATGCGATCCCTGAAGGGGGAAATTTAACTGAGGTCAAAAGCGAGAAATGCTGAAAGCGCGTCACCCAAGGATCAAACGGGAACCAGACCAGTGTTCTGGTTCGCACCAGACGCGATGCGAGCCCCAGGTCAGATAGGGCGAGGGGAGCGGCGACGGCTGCTCCTGGAGGAGGACTGGCTTCCCGGTCCGACCCTACTGCCGGCAGGCTGGGGCTTCCCATTCATTCCGTGCAGGTCCAGGCGGCGACCGCGCGTCGCCGCCGTTCTCCGTCCGCACCCGCCGCGCACTCACCTGGCCGGACACACGTCCTGGCGGCGGCCGCCGCCAGGAGCCGGGGGGATGCGGGCCGAGGGGCAGCCGCCGGCGGGGGCGACTGGAGGCGCAGCCCGGGAGCGGGCAGGCGGCGCAGGCCGGGCGCGTCCCTCTGCAGCAGGGCGGAGCAGAGTCGCCGCGGGCTCTGATACATGCCGGGCGCCGCCGCCACAACCGCCAAGGCCCCTCGCACGCCTGAGGAGCGTAACCCAGCCGAGACCGACGCCGAGGCGGGCGGACTCTCTCGAGCGACCCGGGCGGGTGCTCCCGGGCTGCTGCTCGCCCAGCCCCGCGGGGGAAGTCCTGGCAGGCGGGCCGGAAGAACGGCGCTGGAGAGGCGGCAGCTGTGGCGGCAGCGGAACCGTCTGCATGGGCCGGCGAGAGCTGGAAGGTAACCGGCCCGCGCAGCGCGCTGACAAAGCGGGCGCTACCACGCGGGACCGGGAGGGGTCCGTGCGACCGACCTCGGCGCCACCAGGCTGGGCTCCCCAGCCCCGGGGGAGTACTATTCTGAAAGGAGGGAGATCTCTAGCTGGGTGTAGGGTGGAGGCTCTGGGAGGTCTAAAGTAACAAGTGTCCTTTGGAGCGGTTTTAAAGACATGAGCCTCCCCCTCCGCTGATTGGAATGGAAGCGCCCATGGGGTGGGAGTCCCGAGGCAGCCCCAGGGCCACACGTGTGTGTCCGGGTGGAAGGCAGTGTCAGTGTGTGCGTCTGAGTGGACGTGTGAATACAGCGAAGGTCGTCCGCCCCGACCCTTCTGGCAGGATGTGTTGCGTTAAGTACGGCAAAGCACCGACTGTGTGCGAAGATTATGGTGAATATGACAACATCCCTTTGCTCTAGACTGTTAACACTCAGGCAAAGGGGGCAGAAGGGGGCACAGAAATCAGACCACAAAACTCTACAAGGTAGATTAAGATAAGTACCACGAGATGCCACAAGTTTGGCGATAGGGGTTGTAACAGGTCTGGGGTTTCTAGAAGCCTTTATATTTTAAAAAACAAGAATTGGCATTTGAGTTGAGCCATAACATGGGGGTCTGGAATTTATGCAAGTGGACTTTGGGAGGCAAGTGGTGGTGATTTATACATGACGAAAGGAAATAAGCAGAAAGGCTGTCTGTATTTGATAGATTGTATTTGGGGTTACATCTCTTAGTTTTGTAGGGTGGAAGCTAAGGAGTAAGACGACAGATGCTTGGATAGGTTATAATGTGGAAAACAGATCATGCTAAACTTAAGTTGGTAGAAGACGGTGAGCTGATGATGTTTTGTGAGCTAGGCAAGAATATAAGACTATGCTTCTATTGGACGTCATGTATCTGACATGAAAAGGCAGGAGAGAGTACACCAGCTGAGATGAAAGGTGTTTTAGACCTACATCTGGTACTGAAAAAGAATGGGTGGAAAAAAACATCTCAGATTGTGCAGGAAATGACTAACCAGGAATGGAAGTGGGGTGAAGGGGAGGGATACCCAAGACTGGATTCCTTTCTGAATGATTTATAAGCTAGAAATGTTTCCTTGTTGTTTTTCCCATGATTTTGCTGAGCTCCTTTCTTGTGGAATCGGAAGCTTTGCATTACTAAGGATATTGAAAATATTTTTCAGACCCAGGTTATATATCTAACACCCAGAGGGTGTAGATGAGTCAGCTGGCACAAGTTGATCACAACTACTGGGACACAAACTCCTTGGCAAGTCATTAAACCCTCTGAGTTTTAGACTCCTTATCTATAAAGTGGATAGAATGATACATTAGTCTAAGGTGATATAAGTGATAATAAAACTAGCCCATAGAAAGTGTTTCATAAATTTAGCAAATGTCAAGTTAGAGTCTAGGTGGCTGTTCACTACAGTTCTTTCTCTTTTCCTTATGTTTGGAAATGTTCATAATAAAGTGTTGGGGGAAAATTTAAAAGTACTATTCAAATATAAAATGTCATTAAAGGGATTCAAAGAACATGCTATCCTGAAAGTGGGTCAGTAGTAGTATTTATGTGATATATTAAACTGTGTACTTTAAGCAATGACAAAACTATAAAACTTACTCATTCAAAAATCCATTTAGTAATCATTTGTTGAGTACATGTTATGTGCCAGGCTCTATGTTAGAGTATAGAAAAATGAACAAAGTTTGTTCATAGTTTAGTAGGTGACACATTACATGAACACAAGTACTTTTAATTATCTGATAATCAGTATAGAATCATGATATGAACCAGGTGCTGTGGAAACAGAAGAGGAAATACCTAGTTGCCTGGAGAAGTCAGGAGAGGCTTTTTGAACAAAGTGATTTCAAAGCGGAAAGGATGAGGTCGGATATCCACCAAGAAGAGAACAGCAAGGCAAGCAGAGCTGTTCCAGGAACAGCAAGTGCCACACTTTGATAAGGCTTGAGTGCAGGGCACCCATAAGGGAGTGGCAGGAGAGGAGGCAGAAGCTATGGGCAAGAACTGAAGTGTGAAGCATTTTCAGAGGAGTTTGGATTTTATTCTGAAGGTTCTGTGGAACATGTGAAAGACTAAGCAGATAGGCTGTACTATCAGGATTGCATTTTTGAGAGATCATTATGTCAGCCATGTGGAAGATGGACTGGAGACCGGGGAAGAATAATAGTGCTGGTGAGGAAGAGTATGTGGTCCAGAATCTCTGGAGGAGGGGCAGGATGGGCAGAGCGTGCTTATTTAAAAAGAAAACCACACAAGTGATTTTCATGCCCATACCCTGTCCTTCCTCAGTGCTACCTCCCAAACAAGTACATTGGGGGCAGTGATGGTGGATAAGAGATGGGTTTAAGAATTAGGAAGGAGAAAGAAACCACCCAGTTGAGTGACAGATTAAATGTAAGAGGTTGGAGGGAGAGGACAGAGTCTGAGGATGACTTGGGCCACTGGTATAATTATACCTAATAAGGAAAACAGGTGGAGATACCTCTCTCAGGGGTGGACACTGAGTTAAGATCAGAACATTTAATTGTGATAGCCCCATAGAACACCTAGGTGGAGTCACTTTGTAGCACATGAAACCATAGGCCTGGAGTTCATAGCAGCGTCAAGGCCAAACACTATTGGAGAGATCAATACGTGAAGCCATGGATAATGAGGCCACGCACAGCACATCTTTTTTTTTTTTTTTTTTTTTAATAATTATTTTTTATTGAAGGGTAGTTGACGCACAGTATTACATTACATGAGTTTCAAGTGTACAACACAGTGGTAGAACATTTATATACATAATTCTAGGTTCCAGCTATCACCCTACCAAGCTGTTACAATATCTTGACTATATTCCTTATGCTATACATTACATCCCGGTTACTTATTTATTTTACCATTGGAAGTCTGTCCTTTTTTTTTTTGTGAGGGCATCTCTCATATTTATTGATCAAATGGTTGTTAAAGACAATAAAATTCTGTATAGGGGAGTCAATGCTCAATGCACAATCATTAATCCACCCCAAGCCTAATTTTTGTCAGTCTCCAATCTTCTGAGGCATAACAAACAAGTTCTTACATGTAGAACAAATTCTTACATAATGAATAAGTTACATAGTGAACAGTACAAGGGGAGTCATCACAGAAACTTTCGGTTTTGCTCATGCATTATGAACTCTAAACAGTCAGTTCAAATATGAATACTCATTTGGTTTTTATACTTGATTTATATGTGGATACCACATTTCTCTATTATTATTATTTTTAATAAAATGCTGAAGTGGTAGGTAGATACAAATAAAGGTAGAAAACATAGTTTAGTGTTGTAAGAGAGCAAATGTAGATGATCAGGTGTGTGCCGGTAGACTATGTGTTAATCCAAGCTAGACCAGGGCCATAAAACATCCACGAATGCAGAAGATTTCTCTCAGAACAGGGGGGGTGGGGTTCTAAGCCTCACCTCTGTTGATCCCCAATTTCTCACCTGATGGCCCCCCTGCGACTGTGCCTGTCTTAGGTTGTTCCTCCCTTGAGGAATCTTACCCGTCTCTGGCTAACCAGTCATCTTCCGGGGCCATACAGGGAAATGTAAAGTTGGTGAGTGAGAGAGAAGCCTTATTGTTTGAAAAGGTTAGCTTTTTACTTCTTTGCAGATTTATGCCCTGTGGCTTCTATGCCCAGCATTTGTCTTGAGGTATCTTTACCACTTGGAGGAGTTATGATACTCGGTAAATTTGATATGAGGCACGAATTCTATTTAAGGGTTGTAATTAGGAAGGAAGAAGAAAAGCTATAGAAGTAGCAGACGGAAGAAAACATGGGAAGATTGATTATTTCTTTGACATATCTTCTTGTAGAGTAACTTCAGCATATATAGGTTTTAAGCTACTACTTAAATTGCGCACACACATTAACATAATAGGAGTATAGTTACATAACCAAAGCATATCTGTAATTACCAGCCATCTCCAGTGAAACCAAGGAAACCAGTTAGGCACCTTAGGCATTTGTGAAAACTTATCTATGATATGGTGGATATTGTCCAGCTGAACTTGAACAGTCTGAGAGAAATCAGACAAATTAAAACAACCCATTCCTGGGGACTGTTCACATGCCATATGTTCTTTTAACATTAAATAGTCTGTAGTTGTAAGACTTTGGAGTACTACAATTTGCACTTCTCCAAATTCTTGGTTGAGTTCCAACAGTATAGATCCAGTCAAATTTGTTGTTTTACTGTATGCACAGGCCAGCTTAGATATCTCCTTCCTCATTCCCATGGCAAGTCCAGGAACTGGTGGGATGAGTGCATCTACAGCTGTAGCAGTGCGTGGATCTTTGTTGGGGTTTTTTGATGATCATCTTCTGGCATGAGTCTTCCAGAGAGTGCAGATGTTGGAAGTTCTTTTTCATATCGTATCTTAGTTCATTTTCGGGGTAGCCCAATTAGGCTTTGATCCTCTGTATAAACACAAACAGACCCTTTGCCTACACTTTTATATGCCCTTTATACCCTTGTGTAGAACTCGTTGGAGGTTACCACACAGGAACTGCCCTTTTTTTTTTTTTTTGCTTTGTTTTTGGTATCACTAATCTACACTTACATGACGAATATTATGTTTACTAGGCTCTCCCCTATACCAGGTCTCTCCTATAAACCCCTTTACAGTCACTGTCCATCAGCATAGCAAAATGTTGTAGAATCACTACTTGCCTTCTCTGTGTTGTACAGCCCTCCCTTTTCTCCTACCCCCCCATGTATGTTAATCTTAATACCCCCCTACTTCTCCCCCCCTTATCCCTCCCTACCCACCCATCCTCCCCAGTCCCTTTCCCTTTGGTACCTGTTAGTCCATTCTTGAGTTCTGTGATTCTGCTGCTGTTTTGTTCCTTCAGTTTTTCCTTTGTTCTTATATTCCACAGATAAGTGAAATCATTTGGTATTTCTCTTTCTCCGCTTGGCTTGTTTCACTGAGCATAATACCCTCCAGCTCCATCCATGTTGCTGCAAATGATTGGATTTGCCCTTTTCTTATGGCTGAGTAGTATTCCATTGTGTATATGTACCACATCTTCTTTATCCATTCATCTATCGATGGACATTTAGGTTGCTTCCAATTCTTGGCTATTGTAAATAGTGCTGCAATAAACATAGGGGTGCATCTGTCTTTCTCAAACTTGATTGCTGCGTTCTTAGGGTAAATTCCTAGGAGTGCAATTCCTGGGTCAAATGGTAAGTCTGTTTTGAGCATTTTGATATACCTCCATACTGCTTTCCACAATGGTTGAACTAGTTTACATTCCCACCAGCAGTGTAGGAGGGTTCCCCTTTCTCCACAGCCTCGCCAACATTTGTTGTTGTTTGTCTTTTGGATGGCAGCCATCCTTACTGGTGTGAGGTGATACCTCATTGTAGTTTTAATTTGCATTTCTCTGATAATTAGCGATGTGGAGCATCTTTTCATGTGTCTGTTGGCCATCTGTATTTCTTTTTTGGAGAACTGTCTGTTCAGTTCCTCTGCCCATTTTTTAATTGGGTTATTTGTTTTTTGTTTGTTGAGGCGTGTGAGCTCCTTATATATTCTGGACGTCAAGCCTTTATCGGATGTGTCATTTTCAAATATATTCTCCCATACTGTAGGGATCCTTCTTGTTCTATTGATGGTGTCTTTTGCTGTACAGAAGCTTTTCAGCTTAATATAGTCCCACTTGTTCATTTTTGCTGTTGTTTTCCTTGCCCGGGGAGATATGTTCAAGAAGAGGTCACTCATGTTTATGTCTAAGAGGTTTTCGCCTATGTTTTCTTCCAAGAGTTTAATGGTTTCATGGCTTACATTCAGGTCTTTGATCCATTTTGAGTTTACTTTTGTATATGGGGTTAGACAATGGTCCAGTTTCATTCTCCTACATGTAGCTGTCCAGTTTTGCCAGCACCACCTGTTGAAGAGACTGTCATTTCGCCATTGTATGTCCATGGCTCCTTTATCAAATATTAATTGACCATATATGTCTGGGTTAATGTCTGGATTCTCTAGTCTGTTCCATTGGTCTGTGGCTCTGCTCTTGTGCCAGTACCAAATTGTCTTGATTACTATGGCTTTATAGTAGAGCTTGAAGTTGGGGAGTGAGATCCCCCCTACTTTATTCTTCTTTCTCAGGATTGCTTTGGCTATTCGGGGTCTTTGGTGTTTCCATATGAATTTTTGAATTATTTGTTCCAGTTCATTGAAGAATGTTGCTGGTAGTTTCATAGGGATTGCATCAAATCTGTATATTGCTTTGGGCAGGATGGCCATTTTAACGATATTAATTCTTCCTAGCCACGAGCATGGGATGAGTTTCCATCTGTTAGTGTCCCCTTTAATTTCTCTTAAGAGTGACTTGTAGTTTTCAGAGTATAGGTCTTTCACTTCTTTGGTTAGGTTTATTCCTAGGTATTTTATTTTTTTTGATGCAATTGTGAATGGAGTTGTTTTCCTGATTTCTCTTTCTGTTGGTTCATTGTTAGTATATAGGAAAGCCACAGATTTCTGTGTGTTGATTTTGTATCCTGCAACTTTGCTGTATTCCGATATCAGTTCTAGTAGTTTTGGGGTGGAGTCTTTAGGGTTTTTTATGTACAGTATCATGTCATCTGCAAATAGTGACAGTTTAACTTCTTCTTTACCAATCTGGATTCCTTGTATTTCTTTATTTTGTCTGATTGCCGTGGCTAGGACCTCCAGTACTATGTTAAATAACAGTGGAGAGAGTGGGCATCCCTGTCTAGTTCCCGATCTCAGAGGAAATGCTTTCAGCTTCTCGCTGTTCAATATAATGTTGGCTGTGGGTTTATCATAGATGGCCTTTATTATGTTGAGGTACTTGCCCTCTATTCCCATTTTGCTGAGAGGTTTTAACATGAATGGATGTTGAACTTTGTCAAATGCTTTTTCAGCATCTATGGAGATGATCATGTGGTTTTTGTCTTTCTTTTTGTTGATGTGGTGGATGATGTTGATGGACTTTCGAATGTTGTACCATCCTTGCATCCCTGGGATGAATCCCACTTGGTCATGGTGTATGATCCTTTTGATGTATTTTTGAATTCGGTTTGCTAATATTTTGTTGAGTATTTTTGCATCTACGTTCATCAGGGATATTGGTCTGTAGTTTTCTTTTTTGGTGGGGTCTTTGCCTGGTTTTGGTATTAGGGTGATGTTAGCTTCATAGAATGAGTTTGGGAGTATCCCCTCCTCCTCTATTTTTTGGAAAACTTTAAGGAGAATGGGTATTATGTCTTCCCTGTATGTCTGATAAAATTCCGAGGTAAATCCATCTGGCCCGGGGGTTTTGTTCTTTGGTAGTTTTTTGATTACCGCTTCAATTTCGTTGCTGGTAATTGGTCTGTTTAGATTTTCTGTTTCTTCCTGGGTCAATCTTGGAAGGTTATATTTTTCTAGGAAGTTGTCCGTTTCTCCTAGGTTTCCCAGCTTGTTAGCATATAGGTTTTCATAGTATTCTCCAATAATTCTTTGCATTTCCGTGGGGTCCGTCGTGATTTTTCCTTTCTCGTTTCTGATACTGTTGATTTGTGTTGACTCTCTTTTCTTCTTAATAAGTCTGGCTAGAGGCTTATCTATTTTGTTTATTTTCTCGAAGAACCAGCTCTTGGTTTCATTGATTTTTGCTATTGTTTTATTCTTCTCAATTTTATTTATTTCTTCTCTGATCTTTATTATGTCCCTCCTTCTGCTGACCTTAGGCCTCATCTGTTCTTCTTTTTCCAATTTCGATAATTGTGACATTAGACCATTCATTTGGGATTGCTCTTCCTTTTTTAAATATGCTTGGATTGCTATATACTTTCCTCTTAAGACTGCTTTTGCTGCGTCCCACAGAAGTTGGGGCTTAGTGTTGTTGTTGTCATTTGTTTCCATATATTGCTGGATCTCCATTTTGATTTGGTCATTGATCCATTGATTATTTAGGAGCGTGTTGTTAAGCCTCCATGTGTTTGTGAGCCTCTTTGCTTTCTTTGTACAGTTTATTTCTAGTTTTATGCCTTTGTGGTCTGAAAAGTTGGTTGGTAGGATTTCAATCTTTTGGAATTTTCTGAGGCTCTTTTTGTGGCCTAGTATGTGGTCTATTCTGGAGAATGTTCCATGTGCACTTGAGAAGAATGTATATCCCGCTGCTTTTGGATGTAGAGTTCTATAGATGTCTATTAGGTCCATCTGCTCTACTGTGTTGTTCAGTGCTTCCGTGTCCTTACTTATTTTCTGCCCAGTGGATCTATCCTTTGGGGTGAGTGGTGTGTTGAAGTCTCCTAGAATGAATGCATTGCAGTCTATATCCCCCTTTAGTCCTGTTAGTATTTGTTTCACATATGCTGGTGCTCCTGTGTTGGGTGCATATATATTTAGAATGGTTATATCCTCTTGTTTGACTGAGCCCTTTATCATTATGTAGTGTCCTTCTTTATCTCTTGTTACTTTCTTTGTTTTGAAGTCTATTTTGTCTGATATTAGTACTGCAACCCCTGCTTTCTTCTCACTGTTGTTTGCTTGAAATATGTTTTTCCATCCCTTGACTTTTAGTCTGTACATGTCTTTGGGTTTGAGGTGAGTTTCTTGTAAGCAGCATATAGATGGGTCTTGCTTTTTTATCCATTCTGTTACTCTGTGTCTTTTGATTGGTGCATTCAACCCATTAACATTTAGGGTGACTATTGAAAGATATGTACTTATTGCCATTGCAGGCTTTAAATTCGTGGTTACCAAAGGTTCAAGGTTAGCCTCTTTAGTATCTTACTGCCTAACTTAGCTCGCTTATTGAGCTGTTATATACACTACCTGGAGATTCTTTTCTTCTCTCCCTTCTTGTTCCTCCTCCTCGATTCTTCATATGTTGGGTGTTTTGTGCTGTGCTCTTTCTAGGAGTGCTCCCATCTAGAGCAGTCCCTGTAAGATGTTCTGTAGAGGTGGTTTGTGGAAAGCAAATTCCCTCAGCTTTTGTTTGTCTGGGAATTGTTTAATCCCACCGTCATATTTGAATGATAGTCGTGCTGGATACAGTATCCTTGTTTCAAGGCCCTTCTGTTTCATTGTATTAAATATATAATGCCATTCTCTTCTGTCCTGTAGGGTTTCTGTTGAGAAATCTGACGTTAGCCTGATGGGTTTCCCTTTATAGGTGACCTTTTTCTCTCTAGCTGCCTTTAACACTCTTTCCTTGTCCTTGATCTTTGCCATTTTAATTATTATGTGTCTTGGTGTTGCCCTTCTTGGATCCTTTCTGTTGGGGTTTCTGTGTATTTCCGTGGTCTGTTCGATTACTTCCTCCCCCAGTGTGGGGAAGTTTTCAGCAATTATTTCTTCTAAGATACTTTCCATCTCTTTTCCTCTCTCTTCTTCTTCTGGGACCCCTATAATACGGATATTGTTCCTTTTGGATTGGTCACACAGTTCTCTTAATATTGTTTCATTCCTGGAGATCCTTTTGTCTCTCTCTATGTCAGCTTCTATGCGTTCCTGTTCTCTGATTTCAATTCCTTCAATGGCCTCTTGCATTCTATCCATTCTGCTTATAAACCCTTCCAGAGTTTGTTTCATTTCTGCGATCTCCTTTCTGGCATCTGTGATCTCCTTCCGAACTTCATCCCATTTCTCTTGCGTATTTCTCTGCATCTCTGTCAGCATGTTTATGATTCTTATTTTGAATTCTTTTTCAGGGAGACTGGTTAGGTCTGTCTCCTTCTCTGGTGTTGTCTCTGTGATCTTTGTCTGCCTGTAGCTTTGCCTTTTCTTGGTGATAGGAATAGTCTGCAGAACTGGGACGAGTGACGGCTGGAAGGACTTCCTTTCTTGTTGGTTTGTGGCCCTCCTCTCCTGGGAGAACAGCGACCTCTAGTGGCTTGTGCTCCGCAGCTGTGTGCAGACAGAGTTTCTGCTTCCTGCCCGGCTGCTATGGAGTTAATCTCCGCTGTTGCTGTGGGCGTGGCCTGGCTCGGGCAGCTACTCCAAAATGGTGGAGTCGCGTTGGAGCAGGAGCGGCTGGGAGGCTATTTATCTCCGTAAGGGGCCTCCCTGCTCCCTGCAGCCCAGGGGTTAGGGTGCCCAGAGATCCCGGATTCCCTACCTCTGGATTAAGTGACCCGCCCTGCCCCTTTAAGACTTCCAAAAAGCACCCGCCAAAACAAAACAACGCCCACCAAAAAAAAAAGAAAAAAAAATTTTTTTAATTAAAAAAAAAAAAAAAGTTTTTAATTAAAAAAAAAAAAAAAAGGTGGTCGGTTGTTTTTCTTTATTCTGCGGTGCCAGCCTCAGGCCTCTGCTCACCGGTCTTTCTGCCCTGTTTCCCTAGTATTGGGGTCCCTATCCCTTTAAGACTTCCAAAAAGCGCTCGCCAAAACAGAACAGCAAAAAAGCAAAGAAAAAATGGTCGCGCGCTTTTCTTATGCCCTCTGTCGCCCAGCCTCCAGTGCCTGCTCACTGTTCTTGCTGCCCTGTTTTCCTTGTATCGAGCGCCCTGCACTCTGGCCCGGATGGCTGGGGCTGGGTGTTCGGTAGTCCTGGGCTCCGTCTCCCTCCCGCTCTGCCTGCTCTTCTCCCGCCGGGAGCTGGGGGGAGGGGCGCTCGGCTCCCGCGGGGCCGGGGCTTGTATCTTACCCCCTTCGCGAGGCGCTGGGTTCTCTCAGGTGCGGATGTGGTCCGGATATTGTCCTGTGTCCTCTGGTCTTTATTCTAGGAAGGGTTGTCTTTGTTATATTTTCATAGATATATGTTGTTTTGGGAGGAGATTTCCGCTGCTCTACTCACGCCGCCATCTTCTGCCCCTCCCTGGATTATGTTTTTTAACAAGTCAAACAAAACAAAACAAAGTAGTTAGGACTCTTAATTCCATCACTATAGATTATTCAGTTTTGAATAATTGAAGTGACACTGTCTTTAGCATATTTAAAAATGTAGAAAAATTACAGTTGGTTTGATTCAATTTTCATTCAAAAATCTATTAGACTTCTTTGGAGTTTTTTTCAGTCATTATGTCCTTTTTCTGAGAAGTTATCATTTTTTCAGGTGTCTTTCACAGGGTCATCAGGTATCCCGAGCCAGGAGTGTGTGTCTCTTAGATCCCTTCCTGTGAGTGTTCTGCCCCCACCACCCTGGCCTGACTGCCTTCGCACACAGCTGAGCGGGCCAGGGACACTGAAGCTGGGGTGTGGGACCACTCTGAGGCATGACCTTACTAAACTCTCTGACAGCTGCACGCCATCTAAGGCATTGTCTTCTTCCTTCCTTCCCTCTTCTCTACGTCCTGCCTCAGACTTGTTGTGCAGAGTGACGGCTTTCAGCTTCCTCCGGGTCTCTCCCCAGCTTCCTTCACAGGCGTGGCCCTCACAGATCTTTTGCATGAATCAAATGCTGGTTCTCAAATATCACCAACAAGGTAAAACTGAGTTTCTTGCTCAACTTTATGTGGGAGAAATACCATTTTAGGAGAGCTTTGTTAGTGTCTCAAAAGGGGAAGATTTTATTGAGATTTTGAAGTTTGGTTTAAGGCAGGTCTATCAATGAGGGATTAGGTAGGAATTGTGATTTAATAGTAATCTGGAACTGGCAGCAACAGCAAGGCAAGCAACATGAGGACAAGAGTCCAAACCAAAGAGTGTTGGTAGGAAAACTGTTGATGATTTCTACAAAACAGTTGATGATCTGTCATGGAAGTTCCTGTAATGAACAATAATCTTATTTGCCTGGGCGAGAGTCTCCTGGAGTAGTAAAATTATATAATGAAGGCAGTGGAAAGTAAGTCATGATAATGCAGACTATAAACTGTGGAAGTAGGTGGTTTCAGTTTTCATAGTTAATTATTTCTTGGATGATACAGGCACAAATATAAAAGCAAATTGAGAGAACTCTGTTTTCTCTGATGCAGTAATGGACACTCAAACTCTTATGGTAGTGTATGACAGGAGACATTAAATTGTCATCTCTTGTGTAAACTAAATTTTACATGGGCTCAAAGGAACCATCAGATTTCTTCATTATTCTTGAGTCGTAACTTCATCCAAAGGTTATTTCTTGTCTTACTTGTGGAGGTTCAGGTCCAGTGATGCCAAGTGAAGTTATTAGCATTCCCTGCTTCCTGTCTATGGACCAGATATTCTTTTCAGGATTGAAATTGAAACATGACAATTAGCTCAGAATAAAAAACCCATATTGTATTCTTTGAAAGATAAGTACATAAAGCTAAACATGTTTCATTATTTTTAAAGAACATTTGTAGTATTATTGAAATCTTCAGAGCTTTAGGATGAAGTAGTCTATCAATTACAAATTGTGTTCAGCTAATGAGAAACCTGAAATAACTGGATTAAATAAAAATAGAGCTTTATTTTTTTCTTATGTAAAACAGTATAGAGGTAGGTATAAGATAAATTTTAGCTGAAATAAGCAGGCGAAGAGAGGCAACAAAGGGCCAGGTAGTTATATTTGAGTGCAACTCCCGGGTGATGTTCCACTGTCTGGGTACTACAGGCTGGGGAAGTCACATCCAGTCAGGGAGGTGGGGGCTTATAAGGGGTTAGGAGGGGGAGGAGTGGGCAAGCTATCCTAGGGGGCGTGGAGAGGTATGATTGGCTAAAGGTGACATAAGAGACAACTAGAAACTTTTTTCCTTCCAAGAGGGAGGAGGCTGACATCTGGGTCTTAGTTGGCACATCAGAAGGATGGAATTTAGGAAGAGCTGTCCCCTTTCCATATAAGGCACGCACCTTGGGGTCTAGTCTGTTCTCTTTTTATGGTATCTCTCTTTCTGTTTGCATGTCCTTGTTTTTCCTTCCTCCAGCCTAACAGGAGGCAGTCTAGAGTTGGTCTCCACATCAGTAGAGATTCTGACCCCTTGTATCTTTCTGCTCTGTAATGGGCTAAGCAGATTTTCTGTACTTAAGTTTACCTCATTGTCTTAAGATAGGGCTGTTGGAACCCTCATGTCCATATTCCAGGCCGTATGCAGAACAAAGAAGGAAAACAAGGGACACACCAGCTATTCCCATTTCAAAGAGCTTTCCTAGAAGACTTCCAACAATTTCTATATATACCTCACTAGTCACCTGGCCTGCAAGGAAGATCAGACATGTGGTCTTTTAGCTGAGCACATTGACTTGAGAAAGCAAAAGAAGATGAAATTAGATTGTCAGCTAATAGTTTCTGCTCCAGATAAGAACTAAGGAGTGCCACTTTTATATCTGAAGTAAGCATGTGATAAAGGATTCAAGCTTAAATTGTGTCAGATACATAATACCAGAAAATGGTATGGATATAGAAACTGGTTCACTTGCCAATTCTGTTGCAGTCAGCTATTGAATCCTGCCATTTCAGTGTTGGGACTGACAAAAATAATGATTGAAAACCGAACTTTCCCCTATTTCCTTCATTCCTGAAACAAATATTTGAAAAATCTCCTCTATGCCAGGCACTGTTCTAGATGCCTAAACTATACCTGCCCTTGTGAAGCTTATATTCTAGCAGGGGTACATAAACATTGAACAATAAATAAATATTTCAATGAAGACATTGAAATAACACATTTCAGGTCTTAAATCAGACTTTGTTGCACACTAAATCTATCTTTGTCAAATGACAAAACTAATAAAACAGTTTAGCAATGAGTTTGATGTCCTTTATTCAAGCAGAAACAACTATAGATGGGGAAGCAGAGTTCCTCACAGGCAGTGAAACACTTCCCAGGGGATTTGGGGAAAGAGCGAATTTCGCAGAGCATTAGAAGAGGCAACGTGGAAACAGGGCATGATTGGCTAGGAGGTGGGGGATTTCCTTATAAGGCTAGCAAGCCCTGTTTTCCAGGGTAAGCTTGCTAAGGTTGTGTAGGAGGTGACTGGAGTATATGTTAGGTTTTCTTGGCTGTTGTTTCCTGTAAATGTTGGCTGACTTGGGTGTGGATCTGTGACTTGGGCCAGGCCACAGGGGCAACCTCTCTTTTGTGGGTCCTGATAGATGAATTAATTTTATCACTTCTCAATGTAAATATAAATTGGTACAACTTTTTAGAAAAATGCTATGGAACAGTTATATCCTTTGATTCATTAATACTTCTCAGAAATCAGAATCTATCTAAAATAACCCTAAATACCCAAATACTTTCCAAATAAAGACAACATTTTTTTGCCCATTACTTAAGTTAAGGGAAAACTGGAACCAGTCTTTCTGTTCAGGGATAAGATTAAATAAGATGGTTAAATAAACCGTGGTACTTTCATTGGCACCAATAACTTTTGTTTTTATTTATTTATTTGAAAAAAAAATCTTTTTATTTTATCTAAGACTCTCAATCTTGTTTGGCTTACATCTTTCTTCTTCCTGCTGGGTTTGTTTTCCCTTCTTCCCCGTATTTCTTCCTGCTGGCTATCTATGTCTCTCACTGCTTCCCCAACTTGTATGATTACTTCATTTGCTTTTTGATGTCTTTCAGACTAGCTTCACTCCTCCCCACCCTGGCTGCTTGCCTTTACTCTTTTCTCAATACTTTTTCCTCATTCTCCTCTGCCTTCTCTCTTTTTTTAAAAAAATTTTATTAAGGTATTATTGATATACACTCTTATGAAGGTTTCACATGAAAAAACAATGTGGTTATTACATTTACCCATATTATCAAGTCCTCACCCCTACCCCAGTGCAGTCACTGTCCATTGGTGTAGTAAGATGCCACAGATTCACTATTTGCCTTCTCTGTGCTACACTGTTTTCCCCATGATCCCCCCCCAACACCATGTGGCACCAATAACTTTAATAAAAACTACATAATGACATGGGAAAATGCTTATAGCATTAAATGAAGAACTACAATGTAAAATTATTGAAAGAAAATGCTCCAAAATATTGATAGTGATTATCTTTGAGATTGGGCTTCTGCCCTCTCCAGTGCTTGCATGCATTTTTCTAATTTTCTTAATTGGACATCTATAAACTGGTTAAAAATAAGAAGTTAACACAACTACTGGAGACTTGATTTACTGGTCTAGTGTGAGTACTAGGTAATTTACTTCCACAAATACTAAACTTACATTGTTATGATTCTGCTGTCTTTACTATTATACAGAGATCTGATAGAGGCTTTACGTATTGGCACTGATAACCAATACGATTTCAAGCAAATTGAATCACATCAGATTTTGGCTGCTTAAGAGTGAAAACCCAACAACTGCTTCCACTGATGGAATCCAAGTTCATTTAGTGTCACAGGACAGATCTTCAGAGATCATCTGTGTAGTCTTTGATTTTCAAATGAGAAAAGTGAGACCCATAGGGTTAAGCTGTTAATCTTTCAGTAGGGATTGGGAATTTGGTACCCTAACTTTCTAGAAAACCAAATCTTTAGAATCAAAACCAGAATCTCATGATTCAATTCCCCAGTACTAGTTGTAATGTTTTAAAAAAGAAAAGAAAAGCTGTTTAAGAACACTGATGGTAAAGGGGAACTGAGTGAAAATTTGTCAACTCCGTATTTGAACACCCAAATATAAACAGATTATAGAGGGTTTTCTTTTTAATGGCTTTATTGAGATATAATTCACATACCATATAATTCACCCATTTAAAGTATACATTTCAATAGTTTTTAATATATTTGCAGAATTGTGCAACCATCACAACAATCTTAAAACATTTTGATAACTTTATGAAGGGATGCCATAAATACTAGCAGTCACTCTCCATTTCTCTGCAAACCCCCATCCCTAGGCAACCAGGAATCTACTTTATCTTTCTATAGATGTACCCAGTATAGACATTTCATATAAGTGGAGTCATGCAATATGTGGGCTTTTGTGGGTGGCTCCTTTCACTTAGCATAATGTTTTCAAGATTCATCAGTGTTATGCCATGAATCAATACCTTATTTCCTTTCCTGGCCAAATAATATTCTGTCGTTTGGATATACCACTATAATTTATCTATTAACCAATTGGTATACTTGAGTTATTTCTACTTTTTTGGCTGTTATGAGTAATGCTGCTGTGAATATTTGTGTACAAGTTTTTGTGTAGACATAAGTTTCCATTTCTCTTGGATATATATATAATATTTAGCTTTTTTGAGGGACTGTCAGACTGTTTTCCAGAGCAACCACACCTTTTACATTCCTACCAGCAATGTAGGAGGTTCCCATTTCTCCACATCCTCATCAGTACTTGTCATTATCTGTTTACAGCCAACCTAGCAAGTGGGTGTGAAATGGTATTTCATTGTGTTTTTGATTTGTATTTCTCTAGGGATTAATGATATTTGGAGAAATGTCTATTAGTATTTTTTGCTCAATTAGAAAATATATTGTCTTTTTATTATTGAGTAGTAAGAATTATTTGTTCTAGATAGAAGGTCTTTGCCAGGCATATAATTTTTGTGCTTATTTTCCCTATTTTGTAGGTTGTCCTTACTGTTTCTTCATGGTGTTATTTAAAGTACAACGGTTTCAAATTTTGATAAAGTTAAATATATATGTATTTTAATCACTTGTGTTAGTGGTACCATATCTAGGAAACCATTGCCTAATTCAAGGTCACAAAGATTTACTCCTATATTTTTTTCAAAGAGCTTTGTAGTTTTGATTTTTATTTTTGGATGTGTGATCCATTTTGAATTAATTTTTGTGTATTGTGTTAGGTATGGGTCAAACTTGAATTTTCTTGGCATTCTGCTTGGAAGTCATTTGATCATGAATTGTAAGGGTTTATTTCTGGACGCTCAGTTCTATTTCATTGATTTATATGACTATCCTTTATTCCAATACCAGACTGTCTTGATTGCTGTGGTAAGTTTGGAAATTGGAAAGTGTGAGCCCTTCAAATTTGTTCTTTTTCAAGATTATATTGACTAGTCTAGTTTTCTTGAATTTCTGTATGAATTTCAGGATCATCTTATCAATTTCTACAAAAAAGTCAGCTGGAATTTTGATAGGAAATGTGCTGAATCCATAGATCAATTTGGGTAGCATCGCCATTTTAACAATATTAGTCTTCTGAGTCATGAACATGGGATGTCTTTCCATTTATTTAGGTATTTTAAAAATTTCTTTCAGCAATAGAGTATAATGGCTATATGGCTTTGGAATCAGGTCTGGATTTGAATCTCAGAAACTGAGTGACAATGGGAAAGTTACATAATTTTACCAAACTACTTTTTTCATCTGTATATTGAGAGCTGTTATACCTATTTTACAATTGTTTACAATTGTTAGCATTAAATGAGATAATGGAAATACTCTTAGCAATAGAATCATAGTAGGCATTCAACACTATTAATTCCTTTTAGAAAATTCCTCATAGGATTACGTCATCTCATAGGTATGCTTTTTGATTGATCAATGTCACTTTTGTTTTTGTGTGGATGTGTGTTTAAACTGCAAGTACCCTGTCTACTCTGGTATATTTTCGTTACTGTGGTGTCAGACCAATTTCCTAAAATACCATATCCATTTATATTATATTCTGTCAAATAGTCTATAATTTTATGCTGTTATTTTCTCCACAGAGTCCAAAATTCTCTAACTTTGAGGTCTCACACTACCAAGTCAGCATTCTACTCAGGGTAGTTTTCTCTGTATAGAAATTGCACCAGATCTTCTATGTTTTATAGCAAGGCAAAGAAAGTTGGGATGCCATCTTGGGCTTTCTAACACAGATATCCTCTTCCATCACCATATGTGCCCAACAAACCAGATTTGGACAATGCAGGCAGCTGTACAAGCAAGAACATTTTGTCTTCCAGGCTTCTGGTTGCATGGCTCCATTATTAAGCAGAGATCCTCTTCATTAATAGTGAAGTAACAAAATATAGACTGTCTTGGTTATATAGACAGTTGACAGGATTGAAAATGTACAATGTTAAACTAAAACCAATGGTCCAAAGCCAGGCATTCAAAAATATAAATAAGCAGAGAAAATATACTGTAATTGTGAATATAAACATGATAGAATAGAATCCTTTTGTCAGTCTGCAGCTGACAGAATCCAACGCCTACTATGGCAACCAAAATTTATTTAACCCCCCAGTGTCCATCTGTGAAACCCATAACACTGAAACCCCCAGCATATCAGTCTGTTTAATGACCATGTGGGTCATTCCTTGAAGATGATTTTTGGGAATAAGAAACCAGTTGACAAGTTTCTCCTTGAATATCTCTCTAAGACTAATGCAGTGTGCTTAAAGGTAGGTGTGAGTGTTTCATTACGAACTAATGACTTCGCAGGGCTTAGATATTGATATGGATTCTCTTCTTAATAGACTCTTGTCTAATAATAGTCTTCCCATTCAGAGCTCCTAATTAATCTGACCTACAGTTTGTCCTGAGCACATACTGAGTTCTCAATCTTGTCCCAACATTTTTGCCAACCTAAGGCAATCATCATGTTTTCACATACATTTATTTCTCTTTGGTTTCTTTCCCAGTTAAGGTAAGGTGTTCCTCAGTGCAGTCATCATGTACTGGCTATCAATTCTAAGATGCATGTTTGATTTTTTTCTCCTTCACATTTTAACACCTTAGAAATTGAGATGGTCTCTTAAATTCAAATAAATTCAATATTTACATTCTTTGGAAGTATTGTAACCAGCATTTTCCTAACCCTTTTTTGAGATAAGCTTTTCTTCAGCTATTACTGAATAGGAAATTCATGATCTTCCTTCCCTGTGCTACATAACGGCTGAGTATGTGACTAGCCCAAGCTGTGTCAGTAACAGGGTCATCATAGAACCTGAGTCCCTGGTCCCAAAGGATACAAATTCTTTGATTTTCAGGATGTTCTTAGACATTTTTTCCCCAATGTCTAAATAGTCTGTCCTGCAGTGTAGCAAATGCAATGGCCCCAATCTTAACTTTTTTTTGGCTTCCCCATGAACTTCCCTATGCCTAATATTTTAGATCACCCTCCTCTTCATTTTCCCCATCCAGTCACTAAGCAGAGCTGTGTTTTAGCACTAAGGTAAACTAACCAAAGATAAGGAGTCAGTGTCTGAGCTAGTTGTCCATGTAAATAATAACCACTTTATCTCATTATAATCAGACTTCGGTATACTCTGATAAGGCCTTCTGTTTCTGTTGCCTTTATAAAAGGGAAATATGCTTTTCATGTGTATCTGAATCTTCTACTCGAATACCCACCTGTCAGATGTCTGGAACCAATTTGAGAGTTGTCCAAACTATATTCTTAAACTTTTCACTAGCTGGTGTACTAATTGTAGAAAACAAACACCAAAACAGGTAGTATTCTACCACAGCTTTATTTGAAATTGAACCATAACTTTTAAGCAGATAACATAATGGGATTTCATCAATCACATAAAGTTCCACAATTAAAAGTTCCACATTTAAAAGATTTGTAGGAACCCCTGTCTGGAAACAGCATCAAAGGAACTGCTAGGATGTAAATCTGATCATGAGTTAAGACTGTGCCTTCAGGGCCACATGGAGTTATTTATATCAGAGTTGACCCTTCTTTGCAAGTCAGGAGATTCTTAAACCAGTGTGAACTGACAGGGAAATTATGTTTTGTAGCAGCAATAACAGTATCATTACATAGGGACTCCATCCAAATGAGCTCACCAGCCATTTTCAAATTTTTAAAAGCATCAGAACATTTCTATTAAAAATCAGTTTTTTTTTTTTTTTTTTTAATAAATTGGTAGTCTGTTGTGGGTAAAATTGTAACATTTTCAGAATATCTCGCCTGGCTTCTGCATATCAACAGGCGTTCCTCAGGGGTGGATAAATGTTCATTTTCATGTCAATGGGTAATTTCCTGGGCGACTGAGGACTTAACCTGAACCTGAGAGGTTAGGGGGAGGTCTTGCTTGCTTCTTCCTGAGCAGGAAAGAGACAGCCCCAGACTGCAGTTTGTAAGCAATAAACGGGTTTCAAACTTTATTTCTCCCTTTGACTGATTTCAGTTTTAGAGGTATTTTGCCTGGTATTTCCTCTCCCTGGTGTTACATCTGTAAAATCAATACTGTGGTAAAAAGAGTACTTTTAAGGTTCTAGAAGCTATAGGTTCCAAATAGGGTGCACTGTGCAATAGATGATAAGGCCAGAAAACAAGTGAATAAAGCCAACATATAACAAGGAGCAGGAGAGTATTGTGGAGAAGGTGCAGGGCAGCAAGGGCTTCTCAAGCTTGGTGAAGCCACAGGGACTGGCACATTGTAAAATTTCTTTCAAGCCTTCTGTATCTTCACAAAAGCAAGTGCAAATTTGGCCTTTTATATCATATCATATTGAGACAGGGACTATGGGTGTAGTCAGAGTAGAGTGAGGGCCTCTGGAAAAAGCAAAGCAAGATATTTACAGTCAGAGCAATGTAACAATGTGCAAAAAAGTCCCTATAGAAACTCTGTGTTAGGCATTATGCAAAGTCAAAGTCACACTAATTCTCTAGGGTAAAGATACCAGACTAGGAAAATAGACATCTTCAGTGAGATCAGTTAAAGCTCAAAAGGCCAGGAGCAACTTGGCCTGGAATGTTTGAGTGTTCCATAAATAAAAAAGGGTATCTCAGCATAACCCATGACTTCACTGTGTCTCAACTATAAACAGCCCTAGCAAACAGACAACAACCCAACCCACCTTGGGCCGGCAGGTGATACAAGTCTGCACCCCTAGCCCTTAGCCACATTCCTGAAAATCCTCAACCGACTCTAAGTCCCCTAGACAACACACCATCACAGGCTCTCTTGTCTCCTCTTGGCATGAGCCAGGAGCTCTGTCCTCACTGTATGTCTCAATAAAAGCCTCTCTCTGGCTCTCCTACCTTGGGTGTTTGCTAAGTTCATTCTTTGACTCTGCAAACAAGAACCCCACATCATTTTCTATGGTTGTTTTAAGTAAACAACCATATTGTTTTATTCCTAGATCCTGGAACAGTGTGTGTATCACACAGATGTGCTGTATTTATTGTGTGGCTTCAGAGAATCTTCTGGCATGTTGCTGAGGACCAAAGTCTATGGTGAGGGTGAGCCAAGTTAGTACTGTGTACTAATAATGTACACAGGCTTTGTAATGAGATAGAGCTGAGGTGAAATTCCAGCTGTTGCACATAGAAGCTGTGAGTTATTTAGTCTGAGCTTCAGTTTCCTCAACTATAAAATGATTTTAATAATGCCTATCTTGGAATTACTGCATTTCCCCCTTCTTGGGTAACAGCACCTTTTGTGGGGCACAGTATTTTGGGTTCAAACATTATATTTCCTAGTGTAGGGACCAAGGGCACTGCCCTAAGATTGCCATTGTAATATGCAGATTATTTCAAAGTTGAGAACAATCAAGGCCCAAAAGACTCAGAAAGAAACTTCACCCTCCCACTCCCCAACTGCATAAAAACATTTTAGATGGAGGAACTGCTGCAGGAGGAGAATTATCACCTTAAATAGCTAGATTACAATGTGAACTAGGGGTAATAGACACAAAAGAATTTGACAAAGTCTTAAAATTTATTTGTGCCCATTGTTTCTGTGTGGCCCATCAAACATTTTGTTTACCCACATTTACTCTTTTAATATTCCCTGTGAATTATTTCCATTTTCCTTTGAAGTCTCAGACCCCTACCCCCTTCTCCTTGGTTCAGGATAACACATATGCTTCATTCTTTGTGCCTGTCTAGTTGGTGTAGACGGCAGGACACTCTAACTGCCTGGGCATTGCTCACTCCCAGGCTGCTGCAGCTGAGAGATTCTGGCACATCTGATGACAGCCGTCTGAAAGTAAGAGTTCTTACTATGTCAGCCCCTGGGAATCTCTGTCTTGCAGGGTCCAGTGGAGTGAGAATGGTGAGAGTCTTTTTCTCTCCTTCTAAATTTGGATTAGCAGGGGAAATATTGTGGAGCTAGTTCTTGGGCTGGCAACAACTCTCTGTAAATTTGAGTACTCTTGGTTTTTGCTGATTGATGTCTTCCCAAAAATGGTTTTTGGTTTTCTTTTTGTATGTCTTTCCTGTCATCCCTTTTGTCTTGTTCCATGTCTTGAGAGTATGGCTTTGGGATCAGTGAGGACATTCTTTTTGGCCTCCACCATCTGGAGGGTGCAGTCCCAGTACACACCCAGTGAGCAGCCCGCAGGCTGTGAATCCCAAAATTTGTTTTTTGTCCAGAAGTTCCAGTTGTCAGGGGAGTTTGTCATAAGAAGTCCCAACTGCTAAAGAACTTTTTTTGTCTTAACCTTGGTTGCTTGTTAGTGCCAGAAAAGTCCCATTCCAGTATTGCTGCCCCAGTGGCACAGACGAACAGGCCTGTTACTGCAGTGTCTTGCATTTGTAAGAGACAGAAACATCTACAACAAAGGTCTTTGCTTTCTTAGACTATGGGTGTGAGCTTTGTGGATCATGGGGGCTGCATCATCTATGCCCTCTAAAGATGCCCCTTGCCCCTTCCACTATTAGTTTAATCCTAGAAAGTTCCCTCTGCGTCTTTCCATAGAAAGGCTTATTGAATTGAGTTGCTATTAAGAGCCCTACTCATCAGTGTCCAGATGATGGATCCTTTAAATTGGTTATATTTGAAAGAAAAGAAAAAAATTCCTTATGGAAGCGCTCTCAATGTCTTAGTAGCATAATGGCTAGCCTTGGGGATTCCCTTGACAAGGTAAATGAACTGCAATTAGGCTTGGAACAAAAATTAATGTCCACATCCAACATAAATTCCCTTAAAATTTAGCCTCATATGCTTGTTTTAACTTCCTTTTGCTATAGATGTGTAAGGAATACTTCAACCTTATTTATAGGCCCAGGAAATAGAGGTTGCTTATGTAAATGCTGTAAACCAGGAAATATATTTAACTAGCATCTGAGACTGACAGTAAGGCCTGTTTTGCTTCCACTTCCCAGGGCTCTGTAATCAGGCCTTTGCAATGTAATGTCCTTTGCAAATGTAGCCTAGGCTTTCTACTGAGAGAAAAAAATTTCATGTCCCCTGAACAGTAGCAGATACTTTAAAGCCCTTTAAACTCCACTTTCAGAAAATCCTACCAAATTTAGAGGAGTTAAAAAAAATTAGCGACTATTCACAACCCTCTTAAGGAGGAAACAGTTGATGCATTCTAATAGGCCCTCCTGTTAATGATCAACAGAAGGCCAATGTTCTGGGGCTGACAGAGGAGGGAAATGGAATTTCATGACACCCTTTCTGAAAATCCAGACCCATTGGAATAGCTTTGACTCTCCTGCTCATCTCTGTGAGAAGCACACTCACTGGTCTAAACTCAGTAAGTGGGCACAGAGACAAAGAGAACAGCAGAGCGAGGCTTTAATGACGGCCTTGCAAGATCAGGTGTCTGGTGGGCAGGCACACCTGAGGCTGTTGGCACCAAGTAATTTTTCCCCTAGCATGCGAGTCCCTCCCCTGGTTCCTCACTGGCTGAGTACCACAGGGTTCACATTCTTTCCTGGATGTCGCCTAAGCCAATTATATCCACATTGGGCCTTCTCCTACATTTGCCTTAATTTCATTATTAGGTTTAAAAAACACAAACAGGTATAGCCAGGCCCTTACCAATTCCCCCACCCCCACCCCCACTCTCAGCCTGAGCAGCTTCCTGGCATATTTTCCACCACATGGCCCTTTGTTAATACCTTACTGTTAAAATGTTTAAACTTCCTGGTGGGAATAAATCACATGTAGGTTTTATGTTTTTTTATAACAATCTCCTTGGGTTTTTGCCTGTCTGGCACATGCATGTTGTTGGCTCCTTCTTTAGTTATCATGGGAGTAACTCTAGATCTTGTAAATATCTTTTGCATCCCCTTTGAGAATGCTCCTTGGGTCCATGGGGTTGTTCAATCCTGCCTGAAATATTTACTGTTTGTACCAGTTGAAATCTGACTATATGTTAAGAAACATTTAATAGCTATGAAAGCAAATAGTTTTTGAACAAACTGGAAACTGATATTCAGATACTGATAGAACTTTCTTTTAGGCTTTCTTCCCTAAACTAAATGTACCCAGAGAGAAAGTAAAACATTTCAATTTAGTAGGATGGATAGATCAGTCTTTGTTATGCAAATTGAGTCTTTACAAAACCAGAGATTAAGGGGGAGTGTAAAAGTAATTCAAAGCCCAGGTTATCTCTCAAACTCTAGGCTTTGCCTATTATTCAGCTTAAAATGTTTCTAAATATTATATTTTAAAAAATAGGACATTTGAAAACAGGACTGTCTTGAACTTGAGGAAAGGAAAAATTTAAATATTGCCATAGATCTCTGATATTAGGCAAATATGTCTCCCCACCAAGACTCTACCCTTAAAGAAAATTGAGATACTCTTCTGTGCTTTTGTGATATCCTCTTCCTACATCCATCTTCTTTAGGACCTTTAAAATACAAACTACAGGGAAGTTTCTCATCCGAAAAAAAAGAGTGAGCGGAAGTGTTTAGAAGTTAGAAATTGGGTGAATATAATTTGCACAAATATTGGTGTGGGTAAAATTGCAATATTTACAGAATCTCTTCCCTGGTCTTAGCACATTTCCATATCAATAGGAGTTTCCAAGGGGTGGAGAGAAGTAGTCCATCTCCATATCAATAGGTAATTACAAGGGCCAGCAAGGGCGTATCTGGTCCAGAGAGGTTCGGTGGGGCCTCTTCTTCTGCGGCCAGGTCCCAAGAGACATGGGACAGCAGAAACGGAGTGCTTGTAAGAAATAAATGGGTTTCTCCCACTTTGTTTCTCCCTATGACTGATTTCTGTTTCAAAGGTATTTTGCCCCGGGATATTCACCCTAACTAGAAAATCTTTGTTTGCAGCTGTTTGTATGTTTTTTTATAAATATGTCCTTTGTTGTAAATGGTAGATATTTTTCTACCTATGATGGTATTGCTAAAATTAATTGGTTTGAAGACAAGTGCTTGTAAGAATTGGGCATTCCAAAACTGTAAAATTCTGATAGAAACTGTAAGTCTGGGGAGAAGAAATCCCAGGGCAAAATACCTCTAAAAACCAAAATCAGTCAAAGGGAGAAATAAAGTTTAAAACCCATATGGAGATGAACTTCTCTCCACCCCTGAGGATATGCAAATGCACTAAAGCCACACTTCTTTCTACCTCTGAACACCTATTGATACGCAGACATACTAAAGCCAGGTGAGATATTCTGGAAATATTACGATTTTACCCACAGAAACTAACACAAATGTTTTTCAAATTCACATAATACTGGCCAATCTTTAGTAAATTAAAGCTAGTTTTAAGTATGGTTTAATTAAAATAGACATGTCTTTAGACTTATAAACATTATAATTAAAACCTTTATTCTGCTTAGGTTTACTTTAAAGTCATAAATTGATGTTATCTGTTAAATCTTTAAAAAAAACTTGTGATAATGGCTGACTTTGATGTCTAACAAAGATTTTATGGATAAATAGGCATGCATGTAGAGAAAAAATAAGTAGGTGTAGTAGGTAAACTTACTAGCAGTAATTATTTATTGAGGTATGTATGCCTAAAAACAGCTTGAAAATCATTTTGGTGACTTGAAACTTTGAAATTTTGATATGTTGTTGACTTAAGTTAAATTCTTTAACCATCTAGGTCATTTTCTTTCTTTTTTTTCCATGTTTGCAAAGATTATTACTCCTGCCTTCCCTCCCTAGACTGTTTTTTTTTTTTAGGAGAGCAAGGTACAGGCTTTTATTTAGAGATTAAGTGAAAGGACAGAGCTCCTGGCTCATGCCAGGAGGGGACAAGAGAATCCCCTAGACTGTTTTTTTTAAATCAAATGTACATCCCAGTGTTTCAACAGTGCCCCTCCCACTCCCCTCGTCCAACCACTCCCCTTCTCCTTGGTAACCAACAGTCATTACTCAGTGTCTATTAGTCTAATGTTTTGTTCCTTCTGTTTTGCTTTGTTTTTATATTCCACAAATAAATGATATCATATGGTATTTGTCTCTACCTCGCTTATTTCACTGAACAAAATATCCTCTAGATCTATCCCTGTTGTTGCAAATGGCATGATTTCTTTTCTTTTTATGTTTGAATAATATTCCATTGTCTATATGTATCACATCTTCTTTATCCATTCACCTATTGATGGACACTTAGATTGCTTCGATATCTTGGCTATTGCAAATAGTGCAGTGATAAATCTGGGGGTGCATATATGTTTTTGAATTGGGGATTTTGTTTTCTTCAGGTAAATTCCAAGGAGTGGAGTTACTGAATGAAATGGTATTTCTATTTTCAGTTTTTTGAGGAACCTCCATATTGCTTTTCACAATGGTTGAACTAAGTTACATTCCCACCAGCAGTTAGGAGGATTCCCCTTACTCCACATCCTCGCCAGCATTTGTTGTTCTTAGTGTTTTCGATTCTGGCCATCCTAACTGGTGTGAGGTGATATCTCATTATGGTTTTAATTTGCATTTCCCTGATGATTAGTGATGTGGAGCATCTTTTCATGTGTCTGTTGGTCATCTGAATTTCTTCTTTGGAGAATTGTCTCTTCAAATCCTCTGCCCAATTTTTAATTGGGTTATTTGCTTTTTGGGTGTTGAGGCATGTGAGTTTTTATATATTTTGGATGTTAACTCCTTGTCAGATATGTTGCTTACAAATATATTCTCCCATACTGTAGGATTCCTTTTGTTCTGTTGATGGTGTCCTTTGCTGTACAGAAGCTTTTTAATTTGATGTAGTCCCATGTGTTCATTTTTCCTTTTGTTTCCCTTTCTCGAGGAGATACGTTCAGGAAGAAGTTGCTCATGTTTATATAGGAGATTTTTGCCTATGTGGTTTTCTAAGAGTTTTATGGTTTCATGACTTACATTCAGGTCTTTGATCCATTTCTAGTTTACTTTTGTGTATGAGGTTAAACAATCCAGTTTCATTGTCTTGCATGTAGCTGTCTAGTTTTGCCGACACCAGTTGTTGAAGAGGCTTTCATTTCCCCATTGTATGTCCATGGCTCCTTTATTGTATATTAATTGACCATATATGGTTTAGGTTTATATCTGGGCTCTCTAGTCTGTTCCATTGGTCTATTGTTCTGTTCTTGTGCCAGTACCAAATTGTCTTGATTACTGTGGCTTTGTAGTAGAGCTTGAAGTTGGGAAGCATAATTCCCCCAGCTTTATTCTTCGTTTTCAGGATTTCTTTGACTATTCAGGGTCTTTTTTGGTTCCATATGAATTTTAGAATGATTTTCTTTAGTTCTTTGAAGAATGCTGTTGGTATTTTGATAGGAATTGCATTGAATCTGTAGATTGATTTAGTCAGGATGGCCATTTTAACAATATTAATTCTTTCTATCTATGAGCATGGGATGTGTTTCCATTTATTGGTGTCCTTTAATTTCTCTCATGAGTGTCTTGTAGTTTTCAGAGTACAGGTCTTTCACTTCCTTGGTTAGGTTTATTCCTAGGTATTTTATTCTTTTTGATGCAATTGTGAATGGAATTGTTTTTCTGATTTCTCTTTCTGCTAGCTCATCATTAGTGTATAGGAATGCAACAGATTTCTGTGTATTAATTTTATATCCTGCAACTTTGCTGAATTTAGATATTAGTTCTAGTAGTTTTGGAGTGGATTCTCTAGGGTTTTCTATGTACAATATCATGTTATCTGTAAACAGTGACAGTTTAACATCTTCCTTACCAATATGGATGCCTTTTTTATCTCTTTGTATGGACTGATTGCTTTGGCTAGACCTCCAGTACTATGTTGAATGAAAGTGGTGAGAGTGGTCATCCTTGTCTTATTTCCAATTTTGGAGGAAAAGCTTTCAGCTTTTCACTGTTAAGTATGATGTTGGCTGTTAGTTTTTCATGTATATTCTTTATTATGTTAAGGTATGTGCCCTCTATACCCATTTTGGTGAGAGTTTTTATTCTGAATATGTGTTGAATTTTGTCAAATGCTTTTTCAGCATCTATATAGATGATCATGTGGCTTTTATCCTTTTTTTTGTTAATGTGGTGTGTGATATTGATGGATTTATGAATATTGTACTATCCTTGCATCCCTGGAATAAATCCCACTTGGTCATGATGGATGATGTTTTTGATGACTTTTTAAATTTGGTTTGCTGATATTTTGTTGAATATTTTTGCATCTGTGTTCATCAGGGATATTGGTCAGTAATTTTCTTTTTTGTGTGGTGTCTTTGTCTGATTTTGGTATTACGGTGATGCTGGCCTTTATAGAATGAGTTTGGAAGTATTCCCATCTCTTCTACTTTTTGGAATGCTTTAAGAAGGATGGGTGTTAGCTCTTATTTAAATGTTTGGTAGAATTCATCTATGAAGCTATCTGGACTTTGAGTTTTGTTTTTGGGGACTTTTTTGATTACCAATTCAATTTCATTGCTGGTATTTGGTTTGTTCAGATTTTCTGCTTTTCCTGGGTCACTCATGGAAGGTTGTATTTTTCTAGAATGTTGTCCATTTCTTCTAAGTTGTCCAATTTATTGGTATTTAATTTTTCATAGTATTCTCTAGTAATTCTTTGTATGTCTGCAGTATCCATTGTGATTTTTCCTTCTTTTCTGAATCTGTTTATGTTCGTATATTCTCTTTTTTTCTTGATAAGTCTGACTAGGGGTTTATCTATTTTGTTTATTTTCTTAAAGAAACAGCTCCTGGTTTCACTGATTTTTTTCTTTTGTTTTAATCTTCTCTATTTTATTTATTTATGCACTGATCTTTATCATGCCCCTCCTTCTACTGACTTTGGGTTTCATTTGTTCTTATTTTTGTATTTCTTTAATTGTGATTTTAGTCACTTTGAATTAATTTAGGCTCTTCTTGTGGCCTAGTATGAGATTTATTCTGAAGAATGTTTCATGTATACTTGGGAAAAATGTGTATTCTGCTGCTTTTGGATGGAGTATTCTTAGATATCTGTTAAGTCCATTTGACCTAATGTATTGTTCAGTAATTCTGTTTCCTTATTTATTTTCTGTCTGGTTGATATGGCTATTCATGTGACTAGTGTGTTTAAGTCTCCTAAAATGAATGTGTTGCAGTCTAGTTCCTCCTTTAATTCTGTTAGTATTGTTTTACATATTTAGGTGTTCCTGTGTTGGGTACATAGGTATTTGTAATGGTTACATCCTCTTGTTGGACTGATCTCTTTATTATTATGTAATGTTCTTTGCTTCTTGTTACTTTATTTTGGAATAAATTTTGTCTGATATAAGTACTGCTAATCCTGCTTTTCTTTCCTTATTATTTGCATGTAATATCTTTTCCCATCTCTTCACTTTTAGTCTGTTCATGTCTTTGGGTCTGAAATGAGTCTCTTGTAGGCAGCATATAAATGGGTCTTGTTTCCTTATCCATTCTGCCACTCTATGTCTTTTAATTTGTGCATTTGATCCATTTACACTTAAGGTGATTATTGATAGATATGTGCTTGTTGCCATTTTATTAATTGTTTTCTGCTTTTTTTTTTTTTTTTTTTAGTTTCATTGCAGTTTGGAGATTTATTAACACTGAGATAAACTTCAGTCTGGGGCATCTCTGTAATTCAAGTCCCATTAGTTATTACCAAATGTGCAAATCATTTTTCTTTTAACTGTTTTTTTTCTTTTTCTTTTTTATTCATTTTGTTATCATTAATCTACAATTACATGAAGAACAATATGTTTACTAGACTCTCCCCTTCAACAAGTCCCCCCCACAAACCCCATTACAGTCACTGTCCATCAGCATAGTAAGATTTTCTGCTGTTTTTAAAAATTTCCTCTCTGTTCCTTTCTTCCTCTTTTATATTCTTCTGTTATTGATGATTTTCTGTAGTGTTGTAATTTCATTTTTCTCTTTTTAAAAGTTTTTTTTTGTGTATTTATTGTAGGCTTTAGTTTTTTCGTTACCAAAGGTTCAAGGATAGATTTTTTTACTATATAATAGGCTCTCTTAAATTGCTGATTACTCCATTTCAAATACAGTCTAAAGTTACATTATTTTCCTTCTTCCTCCACATTTTTCATACTAGATGTCATAATCTGTACTTTTTGTGTATCCCTTGACCCATTTTATATATGTTGATTTTGCTTCTTTTGTTTTGTTCTAATTTTGTACTTGCTTGGTAATCAGTTGGTCTACTATCTTTACTTTGTGTTTATTTTCATTGGTGAAAGCTTTTAGCCTTAGGGTCATTTCCATCTATAGCAGTCCCTTTAACATATCATGTAAGACTGGCTTAGTGGTGGCAAAGTCCTTCAACTTTTGTTTATCTGGAAATTGTTTAATCCCTGCTTCAAATTTAAATGGTAATCTTGCTGGATAGAGGATTTTTGGTTGGAGGTCCTTCTGTTTCAGTACATTAAATATATCATGTCAATCCCTTCTTGCTTAAATAGGTTCCATTAAGAAGCCTGCTGATAGCCTGATGGGTTTTCCTTTATAAGTAATCTTTTTCTCTCTCTTGCTGCTTTCAACACTCTCTCCTTATCCTTGATCTTTGCCATTTTAATTATTAGATGCCTTGGTGTTGTCTTGCTGGGTTTCCTTTTGTTAGGGGGTCTCTGTGCTTCCATGAACTGAGTGTCTTTCCTTCCCAGACTGGGGACATTTTCAAGAATTTTTCCTTTAAGAGACTTTCTATCCCTTTGTCTTTCTCTTCTCTTTGTAAGCAGAATTGAAGCATTTATCCTTCTCTCTGTCCAGAATTTAGAAACTCTGAGTGAGTGTTTTTATATTTTGTGGCAACGTATTTATTTACATAAGTTCAGTAAGACTGTTCTCCTTGTGTAACAGGACACAATTGAAAACCATGGTTATATTGCCAAGGCCTTGACTGGAATGTCATATATGAGATGTGCATAAACTCATATATGACCAGACGGTTTTGAGGAACTAAGGTTGACTATGCAGCCAGTAAAGCTCTCTGGAAGAATTGGCCTGGTAACTAGATTACAGGATTCTCAGTAGCCTTACCAGGTGAGAAAGGAAGGTCACTTCCTGGCAGGTACTGGAACCTTAGAATATTTTGGGGACCTCAAGGAGAGGCATTCATCGAATGTCTAGGTATTGCAGATGAAGTCTAACAACTCTTTTGCTTGGCTTTCCCGAGAAGCCTATAAAAGTTCAATCTGAAATTCCTTAAAAGTTCCAGTAAAGCACAATTAAAAGAACCTATATGAGCAGTTGCTATTCTTGCTGCACTCAGGCCAAGTGTTTTGATGCTAATGTTATTTTACAAACACATTACTTTTAATATGGTTACCTCTAATAAATATGAGGGTGATTTTAAAGAGAAAAATTATGTTTTGATAGTGCACCTTTATAGATATTAGAATCTAATGTTCATTGTAAACTGGATTGGATCCTGAATTCTTCTGGTTTCCTCCAAAGTCTGGCAACTACTCACCAAACTAACATTCTCAATTTTTCTCCCATCCTAGTGATTTGGAATTGAGAACTAAAACTGCCCTTTTTCCTGAAACTGCTCAAACTAAAGGTGAATGTGGGTAAATTACACTATTTCCTGAATCCCCCACCTGGCCTTAGGATATTTACATATCAGTAAGTGTTTCTTCCCTCAGCTTCAGGGGCAAGCAGTGGAGAGAGGACAGTTGTTCTCTCCTCCCCTCCATTCCTGGTATATAATTGGTTAGGCACCTGTCAGTCACCAGGGATCCACCCATGGAGTTTCTCCTGGAAGGGGCTGGTGGAGAAGGGGGCAGGCGGGCACTGTAGTTGTGGGGACAGGGTGAGAGCAGTAGCCAGAGGGGAAAAACAGAGCTGTACATCATCATGAGCAATAAATGGTTTTTCCCAATCTAGCCTTCCCTTAGACTGATTTCAGTCACACTGGTTTATTTATCCCAGTCTAGGAACACTGCTTCCTCCCAGAGCTACAGTGAACCTTCTGATATGAACTTCAGAGAAATCCCAACAGCTCGTGTTTAGACAATCTTCCTGCCTGTTGATGTATGGTCCATTCAAAAGGATCACCACAGATGTTTGAACCACAAACCAGGAAAATCTCAGATTTCTAATGCTTACACTCATTGTCTAAGGGTACTTTGATTGACATCCAGCATTCTCACTGGCACTACCTAGAACTTGGGATACTAGGTTTATAATTTGCTCTGACTATAGTAGGAAGCCAAGGAAACAGTTTCTGTTAATGCTTCAGGAATGT
Organism: Manis pentadactyla; assembly: GCF_030020395.1. NCBI lineage: Eukaryota > Metazoa > Chordata > Mammalia > Pholidota > Manidae > Manis > Manis pentadactyla. The sequence continues at coordinate 122,401,641 of NC_080023.1, read as the reverse complement.
AGAGGAATCACAAGGTGCTTGGGTGCTTGAGATTGAAAGAATGTAACAGTGTATTCCCCCCTACCTGGAGTCAGTTGTATGGAACAGCTTGTTGATCATAGTCATGGAAGCCCATTAGTTTATAATACAGTATCTGGGTAACCTTTACAGAGATAGATTAAAATATAACTAGCATCCTGAATACATGTATAGTGACCTAATAGCTCCCACTGCAATGGTTCCTGGGTGCTGATGCCTCCCTAGCTTTGTAAGAAATGTATAAAAGGCATGGCCCTGCTGTATTCGGGGCTCAGCCTTTGGATAGGAATCTGCTGAGCCAGTGCCGGCACTAACAAATGCTGCTTCTCGCCAAATGTCTCAGTGTCCTGACTCCTTGTTCATAGTTCCCATGTTTCTGCAACATGACCATTAACCTTGTTCTTTGTGGGTAAAATTGCAATATTTCCAGAATCTTTCACCTGGCCTTAGTGAATCTCTATATCGGTAGGTGTTTCCAAAGGGTGGAGAGAAGTAGTCCATCTTCATAACAATAGGTGATTACAAGGGTGGGGGGAGCAAGGGTATATGTGGACCAGAGAGTTTTGGTGGTGTCCCTTTTTTTACAGCCAGGTTGCAAGAGACACAGGCAAGCAGAAGTGGACTACTACTTGTAAGCAAAAAATGGGTCTCTCCCACTTGATTTCTCCCTTTGACTGATTTCGGGTTCAAAGGTAATTTTCCCCAGGCTGGGAAATTATTTTCCCCTTGGAGTTACAATTTTTCTTTTGTTTCTGTAGAAATGTCTCTTATTTAATACTTTATTACTTGAACCATAGGTCTAACTTTGGGAATATGCCTACCTCATTGCTTAACTGAAGTGAGCCACACTGATTCAATGAAATGGAACATTTGTGACCTCATTTTTCTTTTCTTTTTTTAAAAAATAGCTTTAATCTAGTGATTGTTACATGACTATATGTTTGTCAAAACTTATAGAATGGTATGAGTTCAGGTATATATTTCATGATTTCCCCAATCCTTTCCCTAAAAGGATCTACTATCGCCTCAATATTTAATTGCAAAACTTCCAGGAAAGTTTCAGAAGAGGGAACCATAGGGACTAAGGACAGGCTACCCCAACATATGCCATTGTGACAGATTATTTTGAGCTGAATATCATTAAATCTCAAAAGACTCAGGAAGATACTTTGGTCTTCCCCTGTACCCACCCCACAGCTGCATGAAAAGACTTTAGACGGAGAAACTATTCCAGGAGGAATCTATGCTATCACCATAGATAGCTCTATTATGATGTAAACTAGAAGATAGATAAGAAGGAATGTGACAGTCTTAAAATTTCTCTCTGTGCCCCAGTGCTTTTGTGTGGCCCATCAACCAAGTATTAGTTTACCAAACATTTACTCTTTCCATATTCCTGTGAAATACTTCCCTTTTCCTTTGAAATCTCAGACCCCTACCCCTTTTTCCTTGGTTCAGGATGACATGTATGTTTCATTCTCCCTGAATGTCTTTGGAACCCTTGAATATGGCTTCCTTATACATGCATAATTAAACTTGTTTTTTTCCTCCTGTTCTGTCTCATGTCAATTTGATTCTTACACCAGCTAGAACCTGGGGTAGAGGAAATTTCTTATTCCCTGTAAGTCCAGGGAGAGGAAATCTCGGGGCAAATACTTCTAAAAATCAAAATCAGTCAAAGTTTAAAACCCATTTATTGCTTACAAAACTGCAGTCTGGCCCATGTCTCTCTCCTGCTCCAGCAGCAGCAAAAACTGGCCAGCAAGCCAGCCCCCTCCCCTTAACCTCTCAGGTTCAGACATGCCCTTGGTTGCCCAGGTAATTACCCATTGATATGGAGATCAACTTCTCTCCACCCCTGAGGAATGATGCAAATGCATTAAAGCCATACTTCCTTCCACCTTTGAATCCTATTGATATGCAGATGTACTAAAGCTGGGTGAGATATTCTGGAAATATTACAATTTTACCCACAAGCCACCCCTCTAGAAATCTTGCCTTACAATTTACTCATTACCCCTCTTCCACACAATCTAATAACATACAATAGCAACAGCAATAAAATCTTGATAATGCTCAAGCCAGAGGATTCAGCCTATGCAGATTAAGTAAACGTACTTTACAGCACAATCTCTCACTAAGTACAAAATATGTTTCTACACTTGTTTACTCATTCCTAACAACATGCTAGATTGCTCACAAAACTTTTACCAAATATTAGACAAAGTCAAGCCTCTCTTTAAGCATTTTTTTCTTGACAGCAACAACACAATCATGATAATTCTCAAGCCAGAGGATTCAACTAGGTTCAAAGTCCCATGCAGATTAAGTCCAAAGATCGTTCATTCCAGCCATCACACAGCAGCTGCAGCCAGGGGCATATCCAGGACACAAGGACTGTAGAAGCAAATAACCATGATTGGGGGTGTCACTTTGCTGTTATTCCAGAAATACACAGGAGGCCAGCTTCCAGACCTTTTCTCCAAGGTGCCAGAAGAGCCAGCCATCACTGGTCCATGTGTTCAAATGTCCAGGGCCATGTCCATTTTACTCCTAATTGCTGCACCCATCCTTGCAACATATGACCAATAAAGTGGGTGCCTTGATCACTCTCAATCACTGGTGACCAGCCATAGGCTGCAAAGAGATGTTCTAGGCCCCTCTTGGTGGGTTGCTGATCTGCACAACATGCAGGGCACTCCTTCCAGGCTTGGCTAACTTCTTCAAAGGTCAATGGCAAGCCCCACCGACGGGCTACAGCCCACATTGTCTTTTGTCCCACATGCAACAAATGCTGATGTAGCCATTGGGCCACATCAGAGGCAGGCTTTCCTTCTAGCCAGCACACCTGGGCCAGTGTCTGCTTCATAATTCCCTGGGGATGCCAAAGGCAAATGGCCAAGTCACATGATATGCAGTAACAGTCTTAGTCTGACCAGAGGCCCATAGGTCTTGCCACAACTCTTGCCCCCAAAGGGGCTGGTGACAAACCATCCAGTTGGCATGGTACCATGTCGGTAGCCACAGGGTCAAGCCCTGATAGATGGCCCAGCTATCAGTGCAGACAACTATGGGGGAAGGCTCCTGGGTGATCATGAGCCACAGTGCCTGCAACTCAGCCCATTGACTGCTGTTCCCCTCTCCATACTCCATCCATAATGTTTCAGTCTTAGGATAGAAAGCCACAGCCCTCCACTTTGGGGGCTGCCCACAAATGGAGCCATCTGTGTACCAAGCATCTTCAGGTATAGGGGCTTTTCCCTCCTGATAAGGAGTTTTGGCTACTAGGGGCTGAAAAGTAAGTTCTTCCTGCTTTCCACTGGAATAGGTCACTGGCCCCAATAAGCGTTGGAGTTCTCCACTTAAGGTGCTAGTAGAGAGGGCACTGTGCTGCTGTAAATATGTGCCTCGTTTGGCCAATGTAGGTCTCTGTGCCACACCACTCCAAGGCGTTTGGGTCCAGTCTCACACCCACCCTGCGATGGGATAGGTAGTTATTACCTTGGTTGGAGCTGTTCCAGCAATGGGCTCTGTAGCTAGCAAGGCGTGGTACACAGCAGCCAGTTGCTTCTCTATCAAGGTGTACTGGACCTCTGCTCCTTTCCATAGTTGTGACCAGAATCCAATAGGTTGGCTTGTCCATTAAAGCTGCTGCCAAAGACCCCATCCATAACCACTTTTGGTTACATGAACATCTAGTTTACAGGGCCTTGATGAGTCCATTACATTCAAGGCCTGTATGGCCTTGACTGCCTGCTTGGCAGCAGTAAAAGCAGCTGCACATGTCTTGTCCCAGTCCCACCTGAAACTTTTTCGTACCAACCGGTATAAGGGCTTCAGAATTTGTGCCAAGTGTAGGATAAACACTCTCTAGTAGCCCAAAAGACCCCCAAACTCTTGTAATACTGTCACAGTGGTAGGGGTGGGGAAAGCCTGGACCTTGTCTATAACTGCTTCAGGAACAACTTTAGTTTTACCTGACCAGACAACCTCCAAGAATTTCACAGACAAACCAGGTCCCTGAACCCGGTGCTGTTCACAGCCCATCCTTTTTCCTGTAGATGTTGCAACAGTCTAGGAACTGCCCCTTCTCAATCTGGAAGAGAATCAGATGTGAGCATAATGTTATCAATGTAGTGTTATAACCACACTGTTTGTGGTTTCCTCCATGTGGCCAAGTCCTGGGCTACCAGTTCATGACAGATGGTGGGACTGTGGAGATATCCCTGTGGAAAGAAAGGGAATGTCAAGTGCCAACCTTCCTATGTGAAGGCGAACTGTTCCTTGATTTCCTGTGCTATGTCAATAGGAAGAAAGCATTAGCAAGGTCTACTACATACTGATATGTTCCGAGTTCATGGCTGAGCATGTCCAGAATGTCTGCAATACAGGGGACAGCAGCATGCAAAGGGGGTGTGACTTTATTCAATTCCCTGTAGTCTACAGTCATACACCAGGAACCGTCTGGCTTTCTCACTGGCCACACTGGGGAATTAAAAGGACTATGAGTGAGCTTTATGCCCACCCTCCCCAACTGCTATAGTTTCTCCAATTTCCTTGTGCCCCCCAGGCAATTTATACTGCTTAATATTTGTCACCTGCCAAGGTACAGGCAGAGCTACAAGTGGGTGCTTAGCATGTCTCTTCAAAACTGCCTTTGCCGCACATACCCTCAATCTGAACTCACCTGCAGTGGTCTGTAACCACAGGCCATGAAGGATATCTATCCCCAAAATATACATGGTATACTCCTTTGGGGGTAAACACCCTATCCCCAATATGATTTGGGTACTCTTCAGTCTAATTGCTTTACCCCCATAGCCATCTATCACAGCAGGGGTCCCGGGAAAATGCTCAGGGTTGCCATGAATCAAAGAACAGTCAGCTCTTGTGTCCACTAGCACTGACATGTTGTACATTCACAGGCGACCAATGAATTACTAATTCTACATGTGGCCTCTGGTCCCTACCATGTCCCCTAAGGTGGGGATGTTGGCCCCCCCTCAGTCAAACCGTGATGCCCAATCATCCTCCTGTGGGGGTGAGGGCCCAGGCAAATCCTGAGTACTGTCTCCCATGAAGTTTTGCAGGGATACAAGCCAGGCATGAGGCCTTGACTCTGGTCTCTGTGTCCTGCACCTCAGCAGCTGGAACTGTTTCTCTGGCTTTAATTGGTGCCACAGTTCCAACAATATCCTATTGGACTGCCCATCAAGTTTTTCTTTCACTACTCCGGCCTTTATCAAATCAACCCACATCTGGGTCCTCGAGACCTTCAAGGGGCCTTTTGCACTTCTCCTTTCAGTCATGGCCCATACTTCCCTCCATGCCCTTATTGTTTCAACCTCCCCCAGATCTGCTAAAGTACGAGTAGCCTCACTTATGGGTTGCCCTAGGTGGGGGGCAAGTGTATATACTAGGGACCCAAAGAGTGATTTGGGAGCTGTGTGCAGCACCAGGTTTCTCATTCCTGTAGTGAACACCTCCTTATCAGGGCCTTGGGGGTCCATATTGTAGATGACGTTTTTCATACCCAATTCCTGCAGTACCTTTTGGAGCTCTGCATATGTTTTTCAGCTACTGGGAAAATATGGTTAATCACCCTGATTAGGCCAAACTATCCTGATGGCAGCTGTCAGCCATTCCAGGAGTGTCTGATTCCCTGAGGCGTGATGGGTATTTTGCAACTGCTGATGGAGGGAAGGGTGAGTCATCAGGGAAGCCATTCTACTCATTTCAGTACATGACGCAACAATGTTATCCACTCCCATATCCCAGAGACATAAAAGCCATGTAGGCAGAGATTCCACTGGCCTCTGCCTATACTGGATGCTCATGTCCACCAGCTCATCCTGGGTATAGGGGCGAAGCATGGAGTGCATCCTGGGTATAGTGGTGGAGTATGGAGTGCTCCACAACTTGGGGAGGAGGCTGCTCCTCCCCCTGAGGAGCCCACGGTTGTTTCATTTTTATTTTCTCAATTACAGCTGGGAGGGCCTTTAAAACAGGAGATTATACCTCTGGCAGTGGCCTGGGTAGTAGATCTGCCAATGGCCCCACCTCCTCCTCTTCTCCCTTGGGCTCTTCCACCAACGGCTCCTCCTCCACCATTTCCAGGGCTGAAGACACTACTCTTTCCTACCCCCTCCCACACAGCCTCTTGCAACATGGCTTTTCCTGCTGTCTCCTCCCTCGCTGGTGCTAAGAAATCTTTTAGGAGTATGACCTGCCTTTTCAGTAACTGTCTCTCTTCTTTAACAGCATCCCATAGGTTATCACCCAGCTCCTCCAAGCGATGCTGAAGTGTGTCTCTCTCCCGCCTAAGTCCCTCTCTCTCCTTGCTAACCCTCTCCATAATCCTTCCTCCTATGTAACATTTTCCACTATCTTGATGAAAAGAGACACTACACTGTTAAGCTGGAGGAAGGAAAAACAAGGACATGCAAACAGAACAGAGAGATGCCATAGGGGGAGAACAGACCAGACCCCAAGGTCCATGCCTTATATGGAAAGGGGACAGCTCTTCCTGAATTCCATTCTTCTGATGTGCCAACTAAGACCCGGATGTCAGCCTCCTCCCTCTTGGAAGGAAAAAAAGTTTCTAGTTGTCAATTATGTCACCTTTAGCCAATCATACCTCTCCACGCCCCCTAGGATAGCTTGCCCACTCCTCCCCCTCCTAACCCCTTATAAGCCACCACCTCCCTGACTGGGTGTGACTTCCCCAGCCTGTAGTACCCAGACCATGGAACATCACCCGGAAGTGGCATTCAAATAAACTACCTGGCCCTTTGTTGCCTCTCTTTGCCTGCTTATTTCGGCTAAAATTTATCTTACATATGCCAGCCAGTACATGGCCCCCTAAGGTCTCTAAGCCATCTTCCAACTGATGGAGGGCTAATTCTGCAGCTTCCAGTGTTTGCACCCTTCCCCAGGTCTGGGGATGGCCCCACCCCTCTAGGAGGTACTTTACCCTAGACCAATTCCCCACTAGGGGTTCCCAAGTTGGAAGCCCAACAGCTGGGGGGATAATAACAGGTGAAGCAGCACCCTCTGCTGCTGCATCCACTGGGGCCTCTCCACAATCCACAGGAGCAGCACTCCCAAAGGTCACACCCATTATGACAGATTTCGGGTTCAGAGGCACCCTGCCGACTGCCACTAGATGTAAGTCCGGGGAGAGGAAATCCTGGGGCAAAATACTTCTAAAAACTAAAATCAGTCAAAGGGAAAAATACAGTTTAAAACCCGTTTATTGCTTACAAACCTGCAGTCCAGCCCATGTGTCTCTCCTGCTCCAGCAGCAGCAAAAACTGGCCAGCAAGCCAGCCCCCTCTCCTTAACCTCTCAGATTCAGACAAGCCCTTGGTTACCCAGGTAATTACAGATATGGAGATGAACTTCTCTCCACCCCTGAGGAATGATGCAAATGCCCTAAAGCCATACTTCTCTCCAACTTTGAATGCCTATTGATATGCAGATGTACTAAAGCTAGGAGAGAGATTCTGGAAATATTACAATTTTACTCACATTCTCCAACACTAGCCTTCTCTGAAAAAAGGTGGGGGCATTATGACCAAATTAGGATTAACAAGTATGAAAGGAAGTGTTATCTGGTACTTCTGAGAAGTCTCCATAATGTTTCCTTGAATGTGAGTGTGATAACTAGAACTCAAAGCCATTTTGAACCAATAATGAGGGTAACACTTGATGGATGGTGAAAGAACTGGGAAGAGGCTTTGTGTCTGACCACTTTATAGAGCTGGCATACCACCCCAGAACAGTCCACATCAGGACATCTCTTATACAAGAGGAAACAAGCTTCTACTTTAAAAAAAAATCACAACAGGATAGGGAAGAGTTCTTTTATATGCAGCTGAACCTAATCTAACAGATATTTTTATGTATATACAAAGTTTATATTTATTTATGTATATAATATACATATTATATGTAACATTAATCTATATGTAATGTAGATATATAATAGTATATGCATAATAATCAAGGGAGATAAGTTATCTAGTCCAGGCAGGATATAAAACTCAATAAATAGCTTCTGCAAAGAAGCATCCATTGATGATTCTGGCATAAATCAATTATTACTATGATTGTTGCAAAATAATACATTTTTGACTATCTTGTCTACATTTATTGGCATTCTAATTTAAGAGTTTTCCCTTCTCCCTCACTTATGAATATATGTATATAAGTGAATATGTATGTTTGTGTATATGAGAATGAACTCAAGGGTTCTCATTTTATTCTAATACGTTAAAACCCATTACAATTTATTTTCTTTTTTTGGGTGGGGTGTGTGTGAAAGGGTTTTTACCCAACTTTATTCCCATGGTGGCAGGTCAATCGCTAGAGTCCTGTCCACTCAGAGCAAGTCTGCATGCAGACAGCCAGTCTCTGCCCCTGGGCCTCTCTGCCTGCAGCCATTTCAGTCTCTGTCCTTGGTACTGTGACCCCTCCAGCCTCTGCCCTCCTGTAGCACGCCAGAGCACTGGGTGATATATTTCTTCTTCCTTTCTTTTTTTTTAAATTAAGGTATCATTGATATATAATCTTATGAAGGTTTCACATGAGCAACACTGGTTACTACATTCACCCATATTATCAAATACCCCCCATACCCCATTGCAGTCACTGTCCATCAGTGTAGTAAGATGCCACAGAGTCACTACTTGTCTTCTCTGGGCTATACAGCCTTCCCTGTGACCCCACTACATTATGTGTATTAATCACAATGCCCTTTAATCCCCTTATAACTCCCTTCCCACCCCTTTCCTTTTGGCAACCACTAGTCTCTTCTTGGAGTCTGTGAGTCTGCTGCATTTTTATTCCTTCAGTTTTGCTTTGTTTTCTTCTCATGGCTGAATAGTATTCCATTGTGTATATGTACCATACCTTCTTTATCCATTCATCTACTGATGGACACTTGGGTTGCTTCATGTATTAGCTATTGTAAATAGTGCTGCAATCAACATAAGGGTACATATGTCTTTTTGAATCTGGGCTCCTGTGTTCTTAGGGTAAATGCCTAGGAGTGGAATTACTGGGTCAAATAGTATTTCTAGTTTTAATTTTTTGAGGAACATCCATATTGCTTTCCACAATGTTTGAACTAATTTACATTCCCACCAACAGTGTAGGAGGGTTCCCCTTTCTCGACATCCTTACAAGCATTTGTTGTTCCTTGTCTTTTGGATGTTGTCCATACTAACTGGTGTGAGGTAATATGGTGGTTTAAATTTGCATTTCCCTGATAGTGATGTGGCACATCTTTTCATGTGCCTGTTGGCCATCTGAATTTCTTTGGAGAAGTGTCTGTTCAGGTCCTCCACCCATTTTTAAATTGGGTTATTTGTTTCTGTGTGTTGCAGCATGTGAGTTCTTTATATATTTTGGATGTTAACACCTTGTCAGATATGTTGTTACAAATATATTCTCCCATACTGTAGGATGCCTTTTAGTTCTACTGATGGTGTCCTTTGCTGTACAGTTTTTAGTTTGACATAGTCCCATTTGTTCATTTTTGCTTTTGTTTCCTTGCCTGAGGAGATGTGTTCAGGAAAAAGCAGCTCAAGTGATTTTGCCTATATTTTCTTCTAAAAGTTTTATGGTTTCATGACTTATATTAGGTCTTTGATGCATTTTGATTTTACTTTTGTGTTTGGAGGTAGATAATAATCCAGTTTCATTCTCTAACATGTAGCTGTCCAGTTTTATTCTTCTTTCTCAGGATTGCTTAGGCTATTCAGGGTCTTTTGTGATTCCATATGGATTTTAGAACTATTTGTTCTAGTTTGTTGAAGAATGTCATTGGAATTTTGATAGGAATTGCATTGAATCTGTAGCTTGCTTTAGGCAGCATGGCCATTTTTACAGTATTAATTCTTTCTGTCTATGAGCATAGGATATATTTCCATTTATTGGTGTCTTCTATAATTTCTCTCATGAGTGTCTTGTAGTTTTCAGGGTATAGGTCTTTCACTTCCTTGGTTAAGTTTGTTCTTAGGTATTTTATTCTTTTTGATGCAATTGTAAATGGAATTGTTTTCCTGATTTCTCTTTCTGCTAGTTCATTGTTAGTATATAGGAATGCAACAGATTTCTGTGTATTAACTTTGTATCCTGCAACTTTGCTGAATTTAGTTATTCTAGTAGTTTTTTGGTGGCTTCTTTAGGGTTTTCTATGTACAATATTATGTCATGTGCAAATATTGACAGTTTTATTCTTCCTTACCAATCTGGATGCTTTTTATTTCTTTGTGTCATCTGATTGCTGTGGCTAGGACCTCCAGTACTATGTTGAATAAAAGTGGTGAGAGTGGTCATCCTTGTCTTGTTCCCCATCTTAAAGGAAATGCTTTCAGCTTTTCGCTGTTAAGTATGGTATTGGCTGTTGGTTTGTCATATATGGTCTTTATTATTATACTTGCCCTCTATACTCATTTTTTTGAGTTATCACAAATGGACATTGAATTTTTTCAAATGCTTTCTCAGCATCTATGGAGATGGTCATGTGGTTTTTGTCCTTTTCTTGCTATGGTGTATGTTGTTGATGGATTTTTGAATACTATACCTGAAAGGGTATCTTGCCAAGACCCTCCTTACCCCAGAATGACTCAAGAGACATGGGCCCATGCAAGAAATTTTATTATCTGAAAGAGAAAATGGCTGCCCGCAGAGAGAGGGTGCAGCAGCTCTTGGGTGAGGAAACACTTTTTTTTTTAAGGAAGAAAACCAAATCATATTTTGTATTTTTTTCTAAAACAACAACAATAAACACAGATTTTATTGCAAAACTAATACAAAGTTTTATGCAGACTACTCTGAATTTTTAAAATAACTTTTCTTTAGAGTCTGGTATACTATATGTGTCTCTAACTGCTTTTTTTTGAGAGGGCATCTCTCATATTTATTGATCAAATGGTTGTTAACAGTTAACAACAATAAAATTCTGTACAGGGGACTCAATGCACAATCATTAATCCACCCCAAGCCTAAGTCTCATCAGTCTCCGATCTTCTGAAGCACAATGAACAAGTTCTTACATGGTGAACAAATTCTTACATAGTGAATAAGTTCTTACATGGTGAATAGTACAAGGGCAGTCATCACAGAAACTTTCAGTTTTGATCACGCATTATGAACTACAAACAATCAGGTCAGATAGGAATATTCGTTTCATTTTTATACTTGATTTATATGTGAATCCCACATTTCTCCATTATTATTATTATTATTATTATATTATTATTTTTAATAAAATACTGAAGTGGTAGGTAGATGCAAGATAAAGGTCTAAAACATAGTTTAGTGCTGTAAGAAAGCAAATGTAGATGATCAGGTGTGTGCCTATAGGCTAAGTATTAATCCAAGCTAGACAAGGGCAACAAAACATCCACGGATGCAGAAGATTTCTCTCAAAACAGGGGGGGTGAGGTTCTAAGCCTCACCTCTGTTGATCCCCAATTTCTCACCTGATGGCCCCCCTGTGACTGTGCCTGTCTTAGGTTGTTCCTCCCTTGAGGAATCTTACCCGTCTCTGGCTAACCAGTCATCAGGAAGCACGTTTTTAAGGAGTAGGGTTAGGGTGTGTTCTGCATTGGTGATTGGATATTAAGGGCTGGGCAACCATCTGGTTGGTAGTGATTGGATCTTAAGTGATGGGGGTCTTAGTGCACCAGAATTTGCCTTCATTCCCATCTTTTTCTTTTCTTAATTAGGCCTCTGGGGAACTGGGTGTAGAATCTCATTATCTAGCTACTTCCTGCTGGAAGGGGGCGCAGATTCTGGGGTTAGTGAGGCCATTGCTATAGAGTTGGGGAAGGGCAGGCATCTTGAGATGATTTGTGATGTCATCTAGCTGGTTTCGTTATTCTTCGTGAGAAGGCCTTGATAGCCCTGGAGGAGTAACTGGTTGACAGTATGGTTAGAAATTTTCAAGATTTGATTTTGAATGAATTTTTGGAATAGGTTAATGAAGCAGGGAAGGAAAAGGAGAATAATAATAATAATAAAGGTAATAGGGGCTAGGAGGGGCAGGAGCCAATTGAAGGGGTAAGGGAACGGATTGTTAGCGGAGTTTTCTAGGAGTTTGTAGCGTTATTCACAGAGGTGTTTTGAACCATCCCAGACGAGACTGGATTTGTTGGTGTAGAAGTAGCATTGTTCTTGGAGTAGGGCACATATGCCATCTTATGCAGCTGTAAGGAGGTCCTGTTTGGGTTGTAGAGTGGATTACTGAAGGATTTGTAGTCTGTGGAGTTGAAGGTGTAAGTGGTCCCATTGGGATGGAGTAGAATCATGAAGAATGCATTTTTGAGGTCAAGGACAGAAAAGTGAGTGGTGGAAGCAGGAATAGTGGCCAATGAAGTATAGGGGCTAGGGACTACTGAACGGATTGGAATAACAGCTACACTGATAATTCTTAAATCTTGAACGAGCCTATAAGAGCCATTAGGTTTTTTGATAGCCAGTATCAGGGTGTTGTAAGGGGAACTGGCTGGTCTCAAAAGGCCCTTTTGTAGAAGGGGTATTGAGATTGTGAGGAGAAGGAGGTACGGTCTTTGAGTTTGATGGTTACGGATGGGCAGGTGGTGATAGAGGAGGTAGAGGTGTCCCAGACTGTGGGGTTTACTTGGCAAGGAGGGTAAAGTAAAAGGGGAGAGAGGTTGGTCTGGAATGGTTTGGAGAGCAAGTAGAAAAGGGATTGAAGGCGAGCTGGTGTTGAGACTTGGGCCAAAGGTAAAGGAGATGAGAGCCCCTAGCTTGGATAAAAGGTCTCTTCCCATAAGGGAAATCAGACAATGGGGAATCACTAAAAAGGAATGAGAGAGAGTAATGCCTCTAAAGATGCAGTGAAGCATGGGAGTTTGTAAAGGTTGAAAAGCTGTGCCCTCTACCCCAACTACAGAGGACTGTGAGAGGGAGGGAGGTCCTGAAAACTCCTTCAGGACTAAGTAGGTGGCTCCAATATCCAAAAGGAAAGAGATGGGCCTACCTGCTACCACAGTGGTTACCTGGGGCTCCTGTACAGTGATGGTAGTGGTCGGGTGGAGGAGTCCTGGGCCCCCTCAATCATCAGTTGCCAGACCCAGAACATCTATGTGTGGAGTGTTAGAGCTGGATGGCCTGGCACCTCTCGGTGTGCGAGGACCATCAGCAGCCTAGTGTCCCAACTGATGGCACTTAAGGCATGGACCAGGGGGCTTCTGGGGGTTTGGGCAGGCTCTAGCCCAATGACCCATTTGACCACATTTGAAGCATGGACCAAGAAGTCCTCCTGGCTGCTGCTTAGGAAGTGAGGATACCCGAGCACCAGTGGTTGGGATAGTTGAAAGGCCTTAGCCAGCATTTGATATTTTTGTTTACGGGCCTTTTCATCTCTTCCATTATATACTTTGAAGGCCACTGCCAGGACTTCTATGTGAGGAGTTAAACATCTAGAGAAGGGATGCTTAAGTTTAGCCTTAATGTCGGGGAAACTCTGGGTGAATTAGGTCATTAGTAATTTTCTCCCATCTGGGGTCTCAGGGTCTAGGTTTGTATATTGTAAAAGAGCTTTGGTGAGGTGGTCTAGGAACAAAGAGGGATTCTCATTTTTATTCTGAATAACCTCTTGGAGTCCTTCATAGTTAATGGCTTTATTGGCTGATTTCCTGAGACCCGCCATGAGGCAGGTGATGAATTGATCTCAACTGGTGACTCCCCCTGCCATATTATAGTCCCAATTAGGGTCTCGGTCAGGAACCGCCTCAGCACCAATTGGATGAGCTGGAGTAGTTTGGGGAACCTCATCGGCATGAGTTCTAACTTGTTCCCAGACTCACCTACCTTCCTCAGGCAAAAGTGTGTTGATAGGATCATGTGAATATCATGAAAGGTAAGATCATATGACTGAGTTAGGTACTGGAACTCTTTTATGTAAGTAGCTGGTTGGAGGTGAAAGAGCCTAATCTTTTCTCAATTTGAGATAGGTTGGAGAGAGAGAAAGGGACATGGATGTGGATGACGCCCTCTGTACTGGCTACTTCCTGTAGTGGGGCTAGGATCTGGGTTTGAGAGTGAGTGACTGGAGGGCTTGGCATGGGACTGGGTGAGGGAAGGGGAACTGATTGTGGAGGAGGAGGAGGTGCTGCAGCTCCAGCAATGGCACTAGGGGAGTTGGGAGGGTTGGAATTTTGATCTTGCAGAGAAGGAGGTTGGGGTGGAAGAGAAACTGGTGGTTGAGGGGGAGCTATAGGGGTTTGAGATTGGTATGGAGGAGGTTTATCAGCAGGGTCAAAGTCAGAGGATGTGGTGGGAATTGGTGGGTGGTGGGGTGAAGTTTTTTAGAGCGAGGAGAAGATGTTTAGTATTGCAAGGGAGACAGAGAGTGGGCTTGGTTCAGAGGTAGGAGAAAGCCTGGATATATGGGATCTCTTTCCATTTGCCTGTGCACTCACAGAAGTTGTATAAGTCACGGAGAATTTTAGGATCTAAAGAGCCATTGGGAGGTCATTTAGACTGATTGTCCAAGGAATATTGTGACCAGATATCATTACAGTAGTGAATAAGCTTAAAAGGTTTGAGGTCTGGAGTGAGGTGGAGGGGTTTTAGATTATTGAGTAAGCACCCTAGCGGTGAATCTTCAGGAATAGAGAGGCCAGATCCGATGGTGAGAATGAGACCATTCACAAGTTGCTGAGGCATCCCAGAGTGATTGAGAAGGTCGTGGAGAAGACCAGACACAGTTAGGGGTTCGTCACCACCTCTAACCGAGTGGTCAAGGCAAAAATGCCAAGGAGGCTTGGTACCTGGTACCAGGAGTTTAGGAGTAGATAAAGGGAGACCATACCTCAGTGAATGGGGATCCTCACCATGGGGAGGCAGAGAAGGGTCGACTATGGGGATCAACCATGACTCTGAAAGTCATGGTTGGGGGTGCCCCTCTCCTAGAGGAACCCTTGGGGGTGCAGGATACTCAACAGTCACTTCCCAGGTTCCAAAGTTGACCATGAAGGGGAGACTTACCAAATTGAAGGCCGGTGTTGGGGAAGAAGACGAGTGACCAGGGAAATGGACGGTGAGCCTGTGGAGGAGGATCAGGCAGTGAGGGCTCCCAGAGCAGCTCAGATTCCCAGAGGAAGGGCAAAGTCAATGGGAGAGCCTCATCCGAAGTCACAGCACCAATGAAAGGGTATCTCGCCATGACCCTCCTTACCCCAGAATGACTCAGGAGACACAGGTCCACACAAGAGATTTTATTATCTGAAAGAGAAAATGGCTGCCCCCAGAGAGAGGGAGCAGCAGCTTGTGGGTGAGGAAGCACGTTTTTAAAGAGTAGGGGTAGGGTGTGTTCCGTGTTGGTGATTGGATCTTAAGGGGTGGGGGTCTTAGTGTACCAGAATTTGCCTTCAGTACCACCCTTGCATCCCTGGAATAAATCCTATTTGATCATGATGGAATATCTTTTTGACTTTTTTTTTTGAATTCAGCTTGCTAATATTTTGTTGAGTATTTTTGCATTTATGTCCATCAGGGACATTGTCTGTAATTTTCTTCTTTTGTGGTATCTTTACCTGGTTTTGGTACAAGAGTGATGCTGGCCTTATAGAATGAGTTCAGAAGTATTCCCTACTCTTCTACTTTTTGGGAAACTTTAAGGAGGATAGGTATTAGGTCTTCACTAAATGTTTGGTAAAATTCAGTGGTGAGGCCATCTGGTTCAGGGATTTTTTTTCTTAGGTAGTTGTTTAATTACCAATTCAATTTCATTGCTGGTAATTGTTCTGTTTAGATTTTCTGTGTCTTCTTGGGTCAGGTCTGGAAAGTTGTCTATTTCTTCTAGGTTATCCAATTTGTTAGCATAGAATTTTTCATAGTATTCTCTAATAATTCTTTGTATATCTGTAGTGTCCATAGTGATGTTTCCTTTCTCATTTATGATTCTATTTTTGTCTGTAAATGCTCTTTTTTTCTTGATAAGTCTGGCTAGGGGTATGTCTACTTTGTTAATTTTCTCAAAGAACCAGCTCCTGCTTTCACTGATTCTATTGTTTTATTCTTCTCGATTTTATTTATTTCTGCTCTAATCTTTATTATGTCCCTCCTTCTACTGACTTTGGGCTTCATTTGTTCTTCTTTTTCTAGTTTCATTAGTTGTGAGTTTATACTGTTCATTTGGGATTTTTATTCTCTCTTGAGGTAAGCCTGTATTGAGGTATACTTACCTCTTAGCACTTCCTTTGCTGCATCCCAACAGATTTTGCAGTGTTGAGTCATTCTTTTCATTCCTCTTCATATATTGCTTGATCTCTATTTTTATTTGGTCATTGATCCATTGATTATATATGAGCATGTTGTTAAGCCTCCATGTATTTGTGTGCTTTTTTGTTTTCATTGCATAATTTGTTTCTAGTTTTATACCTTTGTGGTCTGAGAAGCTGGTTGGTACACTTTCAGTCCTTCTGAATTCACTGAGGCTATTTTTGTGGCCTAGTGTATGGTCTATTCTTGAAAATGTTCTATGTGCACTTGAATATAATGTGTATCCTGCTGCTTTTGAGTGGAGTGTTCTGTAGATGTCTGTTACTTCCATCTGTTCTAATATGTTTTTCAGTCCTCCTGTCCCCTTACTTATTTTTTGTCTGGTTGAACTGTCCTTTGGAGTGAGTGGTGTGTTGAAGTCTCCTAAAATGAAAGCAGTGCATTCTATTTCCCCTTTTAATTCTGTTAATACTTGTTCACATATATAGGTGCCCCTATGTTGGGTGCAAAGATATTTATATTGATTATATCCTCTTGTTGGACTAACCCCTTTATCATTACATAGTGTACTTGTCTTCTGTTACTTTGTTTGTTTTGAAGCCTGTTTTATCTGATACAAGTACTGCAACTCCTGCTTTTCTTTCCCCTATTATTTGCATGAAAAATCTTTTACCATCCCTTCAGTTTTAGTCTGTGTATGTCTTTGGGTTTGAAGTGAGTCTCTTGTAGCAGCATATAGGTGTGTCTTGTTTTATATCCATTCTGTAACTCTATGTCTTTTGATTGGTGCATTCAGTCCATTTACACTTAAGGTGATTATTGATAGATATGTACTTACTGCCATTGTAGGCTTTAGATTTGTGGTTACCAAAGGTTCAAGGGTAGCTTCTTTGCTATCTAACTGTCTAACTTAACTTGCTTAGTATGCTATTTCAAGTACAGTCTAAAGTTTCTTTTTTTCTCTTCTAATTTTTCTTCCTCATGCATTCTTTATATTGTAGGTGCCATATTCTATACTCTTTGTGTATCCCCTGAGTGACTTTATAGCTAGTTGATTTAATTTTGCATTTGCTTAGTCATTAATTGGTCTACTTCCTGTGGTTTTATTTTCTGTGATGACAGCTATTAAAACTTAGGAACACTTCCATCTGTAGCAGTCCCTTGAAAATATACTGTAGAGACAGTTTGTGGAAGATAAATTCTTTCAACTCTGGTTATCTGGAAATTGTTTAATTCCTCCTTCAAATTTAAATGATAATCTTGCAGTGTAGAGTATTCTTCCTTCAAGGCCCTTCTGTTTCATTGCATTAAATACATCATGCCAGTCCCTTCTGGCCTGTAAGATTTCTGCTGAGAAGTCTGATGATAGTCTGATGGATTTTCCTTTGTATGTGATCTTTTTTCTCTCTCTGGTTGCTTTTAATACTCTGTCCTTGTCCTTGATCTTTGCCATTTTGATTATTATGTCTTATTGTTGTCTTCCTTAGGTTCCTTGTGTTGGGAGATCTGTGCACCTCCGTGGCCTGAGAGATAATCTCCTTTCCCAGATTGGGGAAATTCTCAGCAATTATTTCCTCAGAGACACTTTCTATCCCTTTTTCTCTCTCTTCTTCTGCTGGTACCCCTATATGTGAATATTGTTCCATTTGGATTGGTCACACAGTTCTCTTAATATTCTTTCATTCCTAGAGATCCTTTTTCCTCTCTTTTCCTCAGTTTCTTTGTATTTCTTTTTTATGATTTCTATTTCTTTTACCGTCTCATCTACCTCATCTCATCTCCTTTTAAATCCCTGCATTATATGTTTTATTTCAGATACTGTATTTTTCAAAGTTTCTATCTCTTTCTTGAATTCCTCCCCGAGGTCGTGAATATTTTTCTGTAGCTCCATGACCATGTTTATGATTTTTATCTTGAAATATTTATCAGTAAGTTTGGTGATTTCAGTTTCACTTAGCCCTCTTTCTGGTGTTTGTGGGATTATGGTTTGTACCAGGTTCTTTTGCCATTTTATATTTGGTATTCATTACTCTGAAATAATAACTTTCTGTAGGCAGTGCCCTCTAGTGCCCAGAAGCTGTACTCTCTGGAGCTGCCCAGCATCTGGACCGATGGTGGAGGTCACAGGTAACCAGCACTGGTGGGAGGTAAGAGCTCTTTTCTGCTTCCTGGCTGCAGTGCCTGCTTCCACTGCCAGGGCCAGTGGGCTGAGCATGCAGGGAGGAGCCTCTGCATTTAGCCCCTGTAGCTGCCAGAGGTTGAGCCACCCTCTGGTTGGCCTGGCTCAATGGTGGGGCAGCAGGTTTGTGAACTGGTGCTGGCCAGGAGGAAGGTGGCTCAGGCTGCATGTCACTGTGGTGGGCCTCTATGTGCATTGCCAGCCAGGGGGATGGAGCACCTGAAGCTCCTAAGAGTTCCCAACCTGCTCTGTTGAGTGTGCTGTTACAATTTTGTTCACCTGTGTTTTCTTCAGAGCAGCAAGCTTTATGTAATACCTGCCCCTTTAGCTGCCCTCTCACTGTTGGAAGTCTTCCAGAGTACCTGCTTTTCTTTTGTCCTGGAGTGGCCAGTTGTGGGTAACTGGTCTCCACAAGTGGCTGGAATCTCAGTCTCTCAAAGTATTCTGTTTGTCATTGCTTTCCAACCCCATTGATCTCCAGAGCATCATGTATTGTGGGTTTGTGTTCCTGGAGCAGATCTCCAGGTCTGGATGTTCAGCAGTCCTAGGCTTCTACTCACTCCCTGCTCCATTTTTCTTTCTCCCACCCATTAGCTGAGGTCAGGGGAGGGTTTGGGTCCTGCCAGATTGTGGCTTCTGCTTCACCCTTTTCCAGGAAGTCTTCTCTTTACCCCAGATATAGGCAGTCTGTTGCAGTCTTCTTTCCAGTTGCTCTTTCAGGATTTGTTGTATTTGCTATATTTTCAAATTGTATGTGGTTTTGTGAGGTTTCTTTCTCACTTCCCATGCCGCCATTTTTAAGCCAGTCTTAACTTGGTTATTTTTAGTTGTGGATAAATGTATATAACATGAAAGTTAACCATTTTTAAGTGTATGTTTCAGTGGCATTAAGTCTACTCATATCATATTACAGCCATCACCACCATCTATCCCCAACTGTGTTTTTATTTTTATATAAGGGAAATAAGAATAATATTCAATAAAATTAGAAAATGTGAAATTACTCAGATTGCCATTGTATTTAGGACAGTTAATAAAGCTAGATTGTATTTTCCAGATACTTAAAAATTAATAAATCCTCCAGAGTGTCTAATAAAACCATTTATTTAAAACCTACCTCTTCAATGCATCTTTTAAGGAAGAAATACAAATGGCAAAACAAAGGAAAACAATGAACACATTGTCATCAACAATCAGAAAAGTTAAACAACTATACTACTAATAAAAATCCTGATTATTTTCACATATATTGGCAATTAGGAAGGAAAAGAATGATAATTTCCAGTGTTTTCAAGGTGATGGAAATATATTTTTGTGGAACATGGTTTGATCATACATGTTAGAATTTTAGTGAATGTACAAGACATCTTTCTCCTAGTAAATAATTCTAAGGAGTTGATAACATATATGTGATTATGTGGAAAGGATTGCAAAATGATATTCTCCATAGTGGTGTTTATATAAATGAAACACTAGAAACAACTTAGTCTTTTGTCAATCTATATCAAATTGGATTAAATAAATTATGGTACATTCACTTGATGGATGTCTTGTAGTCATTATAAATGATAGAACAAATGTACATTGACATGGAAAGATTTATAGAATGAAAGATGTGGTTACAGATGGGCATGCATAATATGATTCCATTTATATAAAAATATATTTAGATATACGTGTGTGTATGTTGTAGATAGACAATGGATACATAGGTAGATAGGTGTGTAGGTAGAGAGATTGGTAGATAAATAGATTTGTAAAAGGTTCTTCACTAGAATGTTAACAGTCTTTGATTTATTAGATTTACTTCCTTTTTTGGGTACTAGTCTCTATTATGTGATTTAAAACTATTTTTACTGTACATTCTATTTTTTACTGTAAGAAAAACAAAAAATTGTTTTATATTTTGGAACAAAAATTACACACATTGGCATTTAAAAAATATATAGCTTAAAAAGAGAATAATAGGTACAGTTCTACACACATTAATTTGATAAAGGAATGGATCATTCTTAGAAAAACACAAACTATTACAACTTATCCAATCCCAAACAGGTAATTTGAATACCCCTGTAACTTTTCAGGAAGTTGAATTTATAAGGTAAGTATTCCCAAGAAAGAAATCTCTAAGCCTGGATAGGTTCACTGGAGAATTATACCAAAGATTTAAGAAGAATGAGCACCAATTTAACACAATTCAGAAGTAGAACTTGAGGAAATACTTCACAATGCATTTTATGAAGCTAGTATTACCTTATTCCAAAGTGAGACAAAGAGAGTACAGAAAAAGAAAAGTACAAACTAATATCCCTCATGAATATAGATGCAAAATTTCCTTAACATAATATTAGCAAATAAAATTCAGCAATATATACAAAGATTTATACACTATGACCAGTTGGGGTTTATTCCAGAGATGCAAGTCTGCCTTAGTATTTGAAAATCAAATATAATCCACCATGTTAATAGGCTAAAGAGAAAAAAAAATCACACAATTATTAATTGATATGGAAAGATCATTTAACAAAATTTAACACCGATTCATGATAAAATTTCTTAGAAAAATAGGAAGAGATAATAATTTCCTCAGTTAGATAAAGAGCATCTATAAAAATCCTATAGCCAATACTACACTTAGTGGTGAAAAACTTCATGCATGCTTTATCCCTGAATTAGTTTACTAGGCTTGCCATAACAAAGTACTATAAATTCAGGGATATAAGCAACAGAAACTCATTTTCTCACAATTTTAGAGGTTAGATCAAGGTGTTAGTACAGGTGGTTTCTTTTGAGACAGTTTCTTTGCCTTGCAGATATCCTTCTCTATTGTCTTCACATGGCCTTCCCTCTATTAGTCTGTGTCCTAATCTCAGAAGACATCCATTATATTGAATTAGGGCTCATCCCTAAAGACCTCATTGAACTCATTTATAACTTTAAAGACACTGTGTCCAAATACAGTCACATTTTTAGGTACTGCAGGTTAGGACTTTAATGTACAACTTTTTGGGAGATGTAACACAATTTCAGCCAATAACACTCCCTTAGGTTGGGAAAAAGGCAAAGAAATCTACTTCTATCATTCTTACTCAATTTTAGAGCTAGGAATTCCAGCCAGAGCAATAAGACAAGAATAAGAAATAAAAGGCATACAAATGCAAAGAAAGAAATGAGATTTCCTTTTGCAGATAACAAGATTTTCTTAGTAGGAGATCCAAAAAAACCTCCTAAAACTAATAAGTGAGTTCAGCAAGGTCACAGAATACAAGATAAACATCAAAGGTCAATTATGTTTCTGTATGCCAACAGTGAACATGTAGACACTGAAATCAAAATTTTTAATTAAAAAAATTTTTAAAAGGAAATAGTGGTATAAATCTAACAAAACACAGTATTTTTATGCTGAAAACTACACAAAGCTGTTGAAAAAATGCACTAAAATTAATGGAGAGGCATACTGTGTTCATGAATTGGAAGACTCAGCATAGCAAAGATAAGAATTCTCCCCAAATTGATATATAGGTTTAATGCAATAACTATCAAAATCTCAGCAAGATATTTTTGTAAATATAGACAAGATTATCCTATAATAAGATTATTCTAGAATTTATGAGGAAAGGCAAAGGAGCTAGAAAAGCTTTGAACATATTTGAAAAAGATATTTTGCATAAAGAATAAAGTGGAGGGGAGTCTACCCAATTTCAAAATGTATTATGTAGCTAGAATGACCAAGACCATGCAGTACTGGTGGAAAGGTGGACAACTTATGAACAGAATAGAATAAAGAACCCAGAAATAAGACCCCCACATAAATATTTCCAACTGATTTTTGAAAAAGATGCAAAAGCAATTCAATGAAGGAAAGGTAGCCTTTTAAAGACATGATGATGAAGGAATTGGGTATCTATAGGCAAAACAACTTTGACCAAAGTCTTAGACCTTCAATAAAAAACAACTCAAAAAAAATTACAGACTTGTATAAAATATAAAATTATAACTTAAAAAAATTAAACTATCATTGATACACAATCTTATGTTGGTTTCAAATACACAACACAGTGGTTCCACATTCACCCATATTATCAAGTCCTCACCCACTCCAGTGCAGTCACCGTCCATCAACATAGTAAGATATTCTAGAATCATGAACTGTATTGTTTGTGACCAACCTATATTGTGATTGCGAATTATTGTGCCCCTTAATCCCCTTCTCCCTCCCCCCTCCCCTCCCTAACTCCCCCCCTCCTTTGGTAACCTCTAGTGTCTGTGAGTCTACTGATATTTTGTTCCTTCAGTTTTGCTTTGTTTTTATATTCCACAAATAAGTGGAATCATTTGGTATTTGTCTTTCTCTGCCTGGCTTATTTCACTAGGAATAATACCCTTATATCCATCCATATTGTTGCAAGTGGGAGTATTTCTTTTCTTTTTATGGCTAAATAATATTATACTTTGTGTATTCCATTGTGTATATATACCACACCTTCTTAATCCATTCGTCTATTGCTGTGCACTTAGATTGCTTCTATATCTTGGCTATTATAATAGTGCTGTGATAAACATAGGGGTGCATATGTCTTTTCAAATCATGGATCTTGTTTTCTTTGGGTAAATTCCTAGAAGTGGAATTCCCAGGTCAAATGGTATTTCTATTTTTAGTTTTTTGAGGAACCTCCGTATTGCTTTCCACAATGGTTGTACCAATTTTTGTTCCCACCAACAGTGTAGGAGGGTTCCCATTTCTCTGCATCCTTGCCAGCATTTGTTATTTCTTGTCTTTTGAATGTAGGCCATCCTCACTGGTGTGAGGTGATATCTCATTGTGGTTTTAAAAATTATAACATTTTTAGAAAAAAATAGAAAATCTTCAGGATCTAAGGCTAGGCAAAGAATTCTTAGTCTTGACACTAAAAGCATTATCCCAGAGAAGAAAAATTAATTAATAAATTGGAGTTCATCAAAATGAAAACTTACATTCTGCAAAAGACTGTTAAGAAGGCAAAAGGACAAGCTCAGTGGGAGAAAATGTTTGCAAACCACATATTCTGCAAAGAACTAGAGAATACATAAAGATCATTCAAAGTCCAGTAGTAAAAAAACAAACAATCCAATTAGAACAGGGGCAAAAGATATGAAGAAACATTTCACCAAGGAAGATACATAGGTGGCAAATAAGTGATGAAGGAATTGGGTCTCTATAAGCAAAACAAGAGGCTCGAGACCACTAGCTATTGGGGAAATGCAAATTCAAATCACAAAGTAATCACATGCCTATCAGAATGGCTAAAAATAAAAAGTAGCAACAACAAATATTGGCATGGATGGGGAGAAACTGGATCTCTCATATATTGTTGGTGTGAATCTAATGTATAACAGCCACTCTGGAAAATAGTTTGTATAAGACTAACCATGCAACTGTCCTACATACCAGCAATTGCATTCCTGGGCATTTATCCTGGAGAAATGAAGACTTATGTACAAAAACCTGGACATGAATGTTTGTGGCATCTTTAATAGTAATAGCTAAATCCTGGAAACAACCCAGATGTCCTCCAACAAGTACATGGTTAAACAAACAGCAATAAGTCCACACCATGGAATGCTACTTAGCTGTATAAAGAGAACTATTGATTCTGGGTGAATCTCCAGAGAATTAAATTCTGGAAGGTCATATACTACATGATTCCATTTATATAGCATTCTGTACTGACAAACTAATAGATAAGGAGTACAGATTAGTGGCTGGGAAAGGTTAGAGAGGGAGGGAGGTTTACATGCTAGAAAAGGCCACCAGGAGGGATCCTTGTGGTGATGGAGCTGTTCTGTGTCTTGACTGCATCATATCCTGGTTGTAATAATGTAGTATAGTTTCACAAGATGTTACCACTGGAGGAGACTGGGTAAAGCTACACAGGATCTCTCTATTATAACTGCATGTAAATTGCTGATGATCTCAAAATACAATTTTCAATTAAAAAAAAAAGACAAAATCTTCTTTCTCTGCTCTCTGGTTTCCTTTCTTGGTGTTTGCTTTGATTTGTTAGGCAGGCCCCACTGTCATGCTCTTCTTGTGCCCAGGAGCTGTGTCAGCTCACCAGACCAAGTTTCTGACTCTTCTAAATATGTCTGGGGGCTTGCAGTTTATCAGCACGTGTAGGAAGCAGTGCAAACATTTCCTAAGCAGATTCCCATGATTTTAAGTGGTTAAAATTGGCAACAGGGGTATTAGTGAATTAGAACATGAATTCCCATGGGAGAATGCATGAGAAAAATTAGTGTTTAGAGTTCTCTGTTATGCTCCCTAAAGCTTGGGAGGAAGTGAGTGGGGAAGAAGTCAAGCAACTCATAGTAGATTTGTAACATGTTGCAACCTTACTGTGACTTCTTCATTCTTCCTTTCCTCTGCCTCATTACAGGATAACTTTGTATGTGTGCCTCTTAGGATGCCCCTGAGAAATTCATCTTTTCAATTCACTCTTGGATTGTTTCTTGCAATCCTTGCCTTTTTTTTTTTCTTTTTCTATCAGTCTTTGAATTTATGGAGATGATTTATTTCCAAGGCACTGGAGCCAGGTTTCTACCTGTGTTGTTAGGTTGCCTTGCTTCTGACACTTACTGGCTGTCTGACCTTTGGAAAAGTCACATAACCTGTCTGAGCTTTCATTTCCTCATTTAGAAAATGGGGGAAGTAGTACCTCTTTTGTGCAGAGAATTAAGTAACAAATGTGAAATGCTTAACACAACATCTTGGCACTCAGTGAGTAGGATTCCTTTTTACTTATTGAAACTGCTATGTAGCTTCTGGTTTAAAATGCTTTCTTACAGCTGGCTCTAGGGTTCAGTCACCATGGATGTGGCCATAATTTAATCTGGAACAGAAGTAGCTCTAAAATTTACTTATCTAATTTAGAGTTAGACAAATGTAGGAGAATGAGTATTATGTCAACTGTGCTTTAGAACATATGTGATATCCATCTCATAATTATTGTTTCACTGATTGTTTTAATACTTCAGGAGAACCAATTACCGCCTCCTGGAAAGTGTCAGGTTATAGAGGAAGGACAGGGCTTTGAGTTCATAAAATCTTAGGTAGGGATGCTAGGGTGCTGTGTGCTAGCCATGGACCTTGGGGCAGGTTTCCTGGCTCCAGCTTCTCATTCAGGGGAGAATAGAGAGAAAAACACAGCTCTTGAAGGGTTGCTGTGAGGACCAAGCTATATATAATACAGGGAAGTAGTAATAGCTAATATTTGTTGAGCACTTGTTGTATGTGCCATGCATTGTTTTAATTAACTCATTTAATTGTCACACCTTCCTATGAGGTCACAACCCTACAATCACTACCATTTTGTGGATTAACAGCTCAGGTACCAAGAATTTATGTTACCTGCCTAAGATTACACAGCTAGTTGAAGGGGTGGAGTCTGGATTTAAAGCTAGGCATAGTGGTTCCAAAGCTCACACAATTAGCAGCCAAGCTTTACTGCCACCTTGGCATATGTAGATTATAAATAAATATTAGTTTCTGGTCCTTTCACCTAAGAGGCTTGTTGAACTGGAATCCATTTTCAAAGTGGAGGAAAATAGTGTCCCCCCACATCAGAAGGAATGAATACAGGAAATAGCTAATAAGTGTAATTTGTTTGATTTAATGATACAATAATAAACCTTAGGAATTTAGAATTTTTAGCTACTACTTAAAATATGTATTTTTAACATTTTTATGGAAGAACTTTAAACCAAAGCCAGTGGAGAAGGAATAATTGTAAAAATCCAAACAGATTAAAAAAGTCATAGGAAAGGGAATGGATAGTTATTGAGCATCTGTTATGTCCCAAGCACAATGCTGGATATTTACAAACCTGACTTTGTCAATTTTCATAACATCCCTGAGAGATAGAGATTGTCCTGGTGTATGGATGAGGAAACTGGTTCATGGAGGCTAAGAAACTTGCCCAAGCTCACACTACGGCAAGTGTTGGAGCCAAAATTCAAATAAGTCTTGGTAGAGTCCTCAGCTGATGGCCTCTGTGCTATCTTTACTTCCGTTCAGCAATCACACTCATAATTCCTCATAATTTTGCCAAGGTTTGCAAGTCATGAAGTGTCCTTGGCTGGAATTTTCAGTGCCTATGCAGGGCATTTCCAGAAAATCTCGCTCCTTAGTACCGCTGTAGAGGGAATGGAGGTTCTTTTCCCCTCTGAGCCAGGAGAAGGGGTTGGCTTGCTGTTCTACCACAGACACTGACATTCTGCTGCTTTCTCTCAATTTAGCAGTGGTCTCAGCTTGAGACTTAGATCTGTTCCCTGTATATGCACACAGGCATGGGGTAACAGGGTCCAGCTGGCAGGCCACTGTAGGGAAAATGGAACTTTCTGACTGGGATTCCTGCCTGGCCTTAATAGCACCTATTGTGTATATAATAAGAACATGTTTGCATGCTTATGGGATGTTTACTGGCAGTAGAGTCTCTGGTCAGTCACGGAATTGCTGGTCCAGCTAGGGGTGGAGAGGAAGCACCCATTCTCTCCTCTCCTCCATTCCTGGTATGAAATTGGTCAAGTGCCTGCCAGTCACCTGGGACCTGCCCACAGAGTTCCTTCCAGAGTGAAGAGAGAGAGCCGAGCAGCCTGGGTTCAGAGGGAGGAGAGACTGAACCCTGAGAATAAACCCTTTCATTCCTGACTTTTGAGCCCTTGCTTTGGTCTCACTGAATTCATAGAGAACTTGCCCCGGGCAGGGAACCTCCCTTCTCCCCTAGCTACAACCACAAAGGGATCTATTTATATCAGCCACCTAGGAGGCTTCCAGCAAATAATTTGGCCCAAGGTTAGGGTCAAGGCACACAAGCGCAATCTAAGCGTTTGCTTCTGGATCAGAGGGAAGAGGTTTTTGTCTTTGCCAAGTCTGAAGGACTCCAGTCATGAGCCCTAGGGAGCAGGGGAGTGAAAATGAAAAGAATGGTTTTACTCTTGTGATTGGGACCTGCATGTATGACAACACAAAGATGGTTTTGAGGCATGTAGAGGCTTCAGTGGCCCCTTGCCTCAGGAAACCAGCACCTAATCATAAGATGATGGCTAAGGTGAATTGAGAGGACTCAGTATGAGCATGTGGAGACACACCCTCAGACTTCTAGAACCCTGGAGTGTGTGTGTGTGTGTGTGTGTGTGTGTGTGTGTGTGTGTGTGTGTGTGTGAGTGAGGCAGTGGTGGTCTTGCACTGAGTTTGAAGGACCCACATGAGAAAGAGGGGTAGATTCAAAGGAACAGTTTTGATGCTATTACTCTGATCTTATTTCTACTCCCAGGATGATGTGATGAAGAAAAGATGCTATAGAATGTGCTTTTAAAATGCTTCTTATCCCTGGAGACATAATTTATGACCTCTTACTCTAATGAAGGTGACATCTCACAGATGTTAATTGAATAATTACACAAATACGTAACTTCAAACTGTGATAAGTCCCATGAAGGAGAAGAACAAGGTGCCTTGTGGGTATCATAAAGGGCTACATGACCTGGCCTGAGGGTTAGAGAATAACGAAAGGTTTCTTCAGGGTATGATGTCTGCATTGGTATG
Source organism: Manis pentadactyla (assembly GCF_030020395.1). Classification (NCBI taxonomy): domain Eukaryota; kingdom Metazoa; phylum Chordata; class Mammalia; order Pholidota; family Manidae; genus Manis; species Manis pentadactyla. Next base: position 122,373,598 of record NC_080023.1, on the reverse strand, counting down.
TGTGTGTGTGTGTGTGCAAAGACCCTGAAGCAGATGTGAACAGGGCAAATAAATGGCAAACCATGGGAGGGGTAGCAGAGCAAGACTCATGGGATTTTTCTTCTCTGATTTGCATTTTGAAACACAGAGTTACATTTATGACAGCAGAAGTTACTGCTCAGAGGCTCTGTCTTGCACAGTTGGTCAGTTTTTGCTTTTCAAGGCATGTGGACTGGGGGTGGGGTATCCAGTAATTTGACTTCTTGTTCCTCAGTCACCAATGAATTGCACTATTTGAAGCAGATTTCATAAGTTCCATTTTTCTACATGTAGAAGAGGGCAGAGAAAAGAGTGGGGTCTGCCAGATGGTCTATACAATTCCTTCTGGTGCTTAAAAGTATCTAATAGCAGCTCTTAAAGAGCCCTTTAAGATATTCTACTTTTGAAGAAAGAGGTGTTCTTTTCATTTCATAATACCTCAGAAGTGTCTAATCTTTCCTTGATTCTCAAAGTAGGCCCTCAGAAGAGAATTTATTTTGCTATCATGTAAGGTCTCATTATATTATTGATTACATGTTGTCATTCATTACTCAACACTTGGTCCAGGTACTGAATATTCAAAGGAGAATAAGATGTGTCATTGTCCCATCAAATACCCCCAGTCCTCTGTCAGCTTGGAGGACCAACATATTATGAGGTAATTGCAATATAAAGTGATGAATACATTGCTAGAGATATATAGAAGGCGTTAGAGAATAGAGTGAGGCCACCTAATGCATGTGTAACAGTAAATATCATTGGCTACACTTGGAGATGTAAAAAAATAGGTGTGTAAAACATAGTGGATGCTTAATGAATGGATGTGGCTGGACCAAGGAATGTATTGCTGTTATTTTAACTTTAAATTGTTAGATGGCTGATTCCAAGACCCTTTTATTGTTCTATCATGTCATAAAAGAAGAACATTTAATAATGGTTGCAATTGTTATGATTATGAAGAGCACTTCAGACGCTGTACACATTCACATGGGTAAGGTTTACCTGCACTGTATTTGTCTCCTGACTTCATTAGGTGGTGGTTGCTACCATTTATCTTTCCTCCCAGAGACTGGAAAGACTGCCTTTGGCCATTTTCTCCTTATTGTGTTGAGTCTTAGAAAGGAATAAGTTCAATGTATGTAATTCGAGAGGCAGGTAGAAGAGTAAAACCTTCTGCCATGGATGAGAATACCAGAGGAGGGTGATGTGCATCTATGAAATGATGCAGTCATTAATGAGCTGTGCAGATAAGCAAGGTTGAAAGATGCAACTTTTTCCTTCTCCCTGTAATTTGTGCTGAACACTTGCTATAGGAAAAAAATGGGGTTGGAAGTCATAAGTGCAAATCATCAAGTTCAGAAGAAAAATGTTACTTTTATGCTGTCCATTAAAACATTTACCTGCTCCGTATGCTCCAGCACTTACCAGAGAAAGAGGAATTTGCCCAATGAAAATTGAAAGCACATTTCTGAAAAATTGTTTTCCATAAATCTTACAAATTACTGTACTAAAATATTCTAGGTTGTAACCAGACTGATATCTGGGGAGCAATTATCAGGGAAATAACTATGAACAGCAATAAGATCTTGCACAGATCTGACTAGCAACATCAGGATGTGACCTTTTTTGTGCAGGAGGCATTCATGTGGGCCCACCTGAATTCCCAGGAGCACTGTAATTAATGGGGCACCAGAGAACAGGTCCTTCTTGATGAGCTGCTAATTAGTCTTCACGGAGACAAATATTCCAAACCACATTCCAGGGTGTCATGTTCTGAAGACTGCTTGCTGAGTGGAATTACATGAGCGTGTGAAGGGCTTTGTTGATTAAATCCCAATGCCACACTGCTGCAGCCCTTTCTACTCCCAGAGTGGTCCCCCTCAAGGAAAACAATGACGATGGGGCAATACAATGATGATGGAGTAATACCTACAGTTTCTACTTTCCTTTTTTGGAGGGGTGGGGGATGCATGATTTCATTAGCAATATCATGAGTGTCTAGAAGAAATTTCGATGGCCACAGGCACATGAAAAGATGCTCCACATCACTAATCATCAGGGAAATGCAAATTAAAACCACAAAGAGATATCACCTCACACCAATTAGGATGGCCAACATCCAAAAGACAAGAAACAATAAATGTTGGTGAGGATGTGGAGAAAGGGGAACCCTTCTACACTGTTGATGGGAATGTAAATTGGCTCAACCATTATGGAAAGCAATATGGAGGTTCCTCAGAAAACTAAAAATAGAAATACTATTTGACCCAGTAATTCTACTTCTAGGAATTTACCCAAAGAAAACGAGACCCCTAATTCAAAAAGTCATATGCACGACTATGTTTATCACAGCACTATTTACAATAGCGAAGACATGGAAGCAACCTAAGTGTCCATCAGTAGATGAATGGATAAAGATGATGTGATACATGTACTAATGGAATACACACGTACAAAATGAAATATATATATATTTAAAATAAAGGCATTATATTTATTCAGTGGTGATTATCTACCTAGCAGTTTGAACTTTGATCCTTTGGTTATAGTCTGATATAATAACATTTTATGCACCTAATTGTCCAGAAACTAGCAAGTGAATATCAATAAAATGAATGCTTACAAAAGGTTCAATTCAGGCAACTACTAAATCATAACAAAAATGTAATTTTTTTGGTTCATTCTTCAGTTTTAAATTAACTAACCACCAAGAAATAAAACTAAGTTTCAATTTTAAAGATATTATTCAAAATTTTTAAAATGTTTCATGTATGAACTAAAATTTCTACTGACCAACAATAATATTACACCTTGCATCTCTGTTTCACTGTTTCCCATTTTAAGCCTAAATAAACACTCCAGAAGGTTATATGGACTGATTGAACTGGAGTAACCCAATTTCTCTTTCTTTGACCTATATAATGGCTATAGTATTCTAGTTAGTATCAAACGTACATTTTTAAAACAATTTTTTTGCTTATTAAGGTATTATTGATATACACTCTTATGAAGGTTTCACTTGAAGAAACAATGTGGTTACTACATTCACCCATATTATGGTGTCCCTCCCCCATACCCATTGCAGTCACTGTCCATCAGTGTAATAAGATACCACAGAGTCACTACTTGGCTTCTCTGTGCTACACTGTTTTCCCCATGATTCCTCCTCACACCCCCACACCATGCATACTAATCATAATACCCCTCAATCCTTTTTTCCCTCCTTTCCCACCTGCCCTTCCCCACCCTTTCCCTTTGATAAAAGTTAGTCCCTTCTTGGAGTCTGTGAGTCTGCTGCTGTTTTGTTCCTTCAGTTTTGCTTCTATGTTATACTCCACGAATGAGGGAAATCATTTGCTATTTGTCTTTCTCTGCCTGACTTATTTCACTAAGCATAATACTCTCTAGCTCCATCCATGTTGTTGCAAATGGTAGGATTTGTTTCTTTCTTATGGCTGAAGAGTATTCCATTGTGTATATGTACCACCTCTTCTTTAGCCATTCATCTACTAATGGACACTTAGGTTGCTTCCATATCTTGGGCATTGTAAATAGTGCTGCAATAAACATAGAGGTGCATATGTCTTTTTGAATCTGAGAACTTGTTTTCTTGAGTAAATTCCAGAGGGGAATTCCTGGGTCAAGTGGTATTTCTATTTTTAGTTTTTTGAGAAACCTCCATCTTGCCTTCCATGATGGTTGAACTGGCTTACATTCCCATCAACAGTGTAGGAGGGTTCCCCTTTCTCCACATCCTCGCCAGCATTTGTTCCTAGTCTTTTCAATGTTGGCCATCCTAACTGGTGTGAGGTGATACCTCATTGTGGTTTTAATTTGCATTTCCCTGATAATTAGCCATGAGGAGCATCTTTTCATGTGCCTGTTGGCCATCTGAATTTCTTCTTTGGACAAGTGTCTGATCATATCCTCTGCCCATTTTTTAATTGGGTTATTTGCCTTTTGGGTGTTGAGGCATATGAGTTCTTTATATATTTTGGATGTTAACCCCTTATCGGATATGTCATTTACAAATATATTCTCCCATACTATAGGATGCCTTTTTGTTCTGCTGATGGTGTCCTTTACTGTAAAGAAGCTTTTTAGCTTGATATAGTCCCATTTGTTCACTTTGGATTTTGTTTCCCTTGCCCAAGGAGATGCATTCAGGAAAAAGTAGCTCATGTTTATATTCAAGAGATTTTTGCCTATGGTTTCTTCTGAGTTTTATGGTTTCATGACTTACATTCAGGTCTTTGATCCATTTTGAGTTTACTTTTGTGTATGGGGTTAGATAATAATCCATTTTCATTGTCTTGCATGTAGCTGTCCAGTTTTGCCAACACCAGTTGTTGAAGAGTCTGTCATTTCCCTATTGTATGTCCATGGCTCCTTTATCATATATTAATTGACCATACACGCTTGGGTTTATATCTGGGCTCTGTAGTCTGTTCCATTGGTCTATGGGTCTGTTCTTGTGCCAGGACCAAATTGTCTTGATTACTGTGGCTTTGTAGTAGAGCTTGAAGTTGGGGAATGTAATCCCTTCAGCTTTATTCTTCCTCCTCAGGATTACTTTGGCTATTCGGGGGTCTTACAGAATGGAATATTATTCAGCCATAAGAAGAAAACAAATCCTTTAATTTGCAACAATATGGATGGAGCTGGAGGGTATTATGCTCAGTGAAATAAGCCAGGTGGAGAAAGACATGTACCAAATGATTTCCCTCATTTGTGAAGTATAACAACAAAGCAAAACTGAAGGAACAAAACAGTAGCAGACTCAGACTCCAAGAAGGGACTAGCGGTTACCGAAGGGCAGGAGTTGTTGGGGGGGCTGGGGAGGGAGAAAGGGATTAAGGAACACTATAATTTGTAGTTACATTATGGTCAGATCACAGGGAAGGCAGTATAGCATGGAGAAGACAAGTAATAACTCTATAACATTTTACTACACTGATAAACTGACTACAATGAAGGTGGGAGGACTTGACAATATGGGTGAGTGTTGAAACAACAATGTTGTTCATGTGAAACCTTCATAAGATTGTATATCAATGATACTTTAACAAAAAAAAAGGAAAAAAAGAAAAAATAAGATTAAAAGAAAAATGATCACTTTTAATTTGATGCAACATTTCAATCTGAAGGAATAAAAAAATTTCATGATTGTCTAAAAAATTGAATGGTTTTGAACTCACAGATTGTTTTGCTTCCTTTTTACCTGTATGATGTTTCGGATGGTTAGTGCAACATGGAGAACAATACCACCTATGGTCAGGAGAGGTGGAAACCTACCTGCAGGGTTGCCATGCAAGGTTGGGCACGTTGTGCCGTGCATAAGGATGTAAACTGAAGGGGCGAGTAGGGCCTGCAATCTAGCCCACTGTCCACCTACCCAGCATGTGACTTTGTACACATTAGAACCCAGCCATTCCATTTCCAGAATCTGAATTCTTAACTACTGACCTTATTGACTTCATAAACTAAAAGTGACCTGGGCCTTCATACTCTGGAAACCAACCAGCTTTATCAGTTATCAGCTAGCAGTCATTAAAGCCTTAGGAGAATGTGAAGGTTGAAGCAAACCTTTTAAAACTAAAAACCAAGTTAGATCCTAGGCCATTGTCTGTGATTGTTATTTCCTGGAGAAAGAATCATTCACCCTAGTGTATAGACCATACCATATTTTACTTCTCCCATTCTCTGTGAAGGTCTATAAATAAATTGGTAGGATTGTTTATTCACCATCTTCCAGGGAGACCATGAAGGTCTGGTTCACTGGGTAAAGGTTGAATGGTAACTGATGTTTAACATCAATGCACACAATTCTGTTGAATCAGTCTTCTCAGACCAATGCCATGTCTTTTGCAATGCTGCTTTGGAAACACTGTGGGTTTTAGAGCCAGAGCCTTAGCCTCAGCCCTTTCCAGCTGAGGGAATGTCAGCATTATTACTGAACTCCTGAGCTTCAGTTTCCTCATCTGTAAAATGTCTTCATCCCATTGTTGTTAGAATTGAATAAACAGGAAAGGCATCCAGCATGGAGCCTGGAACTGCATCACAGGTTCTCCCAATAAATGCTAGTTTCTCTCTCCCCACTCTTAAAAACCTTTAATGATTTCTGTATTACTTTTCTAGGCCTGTCATAATTGCTATGACAAAGTACTACAAATTGGGTGGTTTAAAAAAAACAAAATTATTCTTACAATTCTGGAGGCTGCAAGTCCCAAATCAAGCTGCTCTCTAAACCTTTGGAAGGCTCCTTCCCAGCCTCCTCCGATGTTCCTTGGCTTGTAGCAGCAAAGCTCCACTGTGGCTCAGTCTTCCCTTTGTCTCTTATCTTCTTGGTTTTTGTGTCTTTGTGTGTCTCTGTGTCCAAGTTTGCCTCTCCCTATAAAGACACCAGTCACATCTGTTTAGGGCCCATCCTAAGGGCTTCAGCTTGATCAGAGCTGCAAAGTCCCTATTTCCAAATAAGGTCACATTCACAGGTAGCTGGGGCTAGGGTGTCAATATATACTTGTGGAGGACACAACTCAGCCCATAATGACTTCTCATTATCTATAGGAAAATTATAAATAGTTGTCCAGTGATTTTTAGAGTTTCTAGAAGGCTTTTATTATTATCTGCCCAGGGAGACAACACTTCATATTTTTTGTATCAGGAAATTCCCACTAAATCTAGATGGTGGTTTGCTTTCAGAAGTTGAAGATACCAGTTTCAGTCTGGTGCAACATTCTCTTGCTTTGGGAAGATCCACCAGAGACACCAGTTTTCTTTTAAGATTTCACCACAATTACTTTTCCGCGTTGAAACATAGTTTTCATAACTTTCACAACCAATATGTGGTCTAGTTGATGTACTACAATTTATTACCTGCTTGTTGAATAGTTCTAACTCTCTAATTAAAATGTCTTGACTAAATCAGGAATTCAACAGATGTCTTGTCACTATACAATACTGTTAGACTGGTCTTCCCAAATTGGTGATGTGTGCTTGGCAGCTGTGTAGTGGAAACAGAGTAATGACTAGAGTCAGACAGACCAGGAGTCTTGTCTCAGTCCCAGGTATTTCCAGCTGTGTGAACATGGTGTATGAACAAAAAAGAGGGGGGTGGGTAGAACAATATGTGAAATAAGCATATATTTATATTCATATGGAAAACTGTATTTGTATCTGCTCAGAAAAGGATCTGGAAGGATCCATACAAAACTGGAGAAGCAGGGTAAGCTCTGACAAATGGAAATGAAAATGAATGGAGAGGAGGATGTTCACATTTTAACTACGTGAACATTTATATTAGTATTTGTTCAACAAGCAGGTACTTTCTGTAGTTTATTTTTTAAAGATACCTATTTCAAAAGCAGGGAGTCATTTGGAAACTAAGGGAATCTGATCTGACTTTTTGCATTTACCTATACCAATTCTTCTCTGTCACTCACTAATTGGAAAAAAGAATTAGGTAGAAAAGACAATTTGAAAAGAGAAATAGAAAAGAAAAATATTTATTTCTCTTAACTGTTGTCTCTGATTATAATTTTTTATAACTCCCTATTAGTTCATTCAGATATATGAGTCTCTTTAATTGCTTTCTTTTTTAGAGAAAGAAAACAGCAGAAAAAAAATTTAAATAACAAGTACATTCTTGTATTAGAATTGTCAAAGAAGTATTGGAAATTCTTGCTTTTGTTTTTGCTGATGTTGTTTTTAATAGGCTTTATTTTTCAGTTAAAACCTGATTTTGCATTGTAAGCAAATATTTTTCTTACTTTTCTAGAGAGAAGTTATCACTAGTTTATAAAGTTCCAGAAAGTATATACTCAGAGAAAATTTCAAAATGATTGCAGTCTCCTGGATATACTAGTAATGATTCTTCAATTATGTTTTTCTACAAAATTTCCTTTCAATAAATTTTGTTTTCTCAGAGAATGCATAGCTCAGCATCGCATTTCATGTGTTACTTTTAATATATGCTTTTGAAAAAGCCTTGTATATTGGCTTTAAAGGATGAAGGTTCTTCCACTTTATTCTTCTCACCATTCTAACAAATACTTCTTAAAAAACTGGGAAGTTAGTGATGTACCTAGGAAATGGAATGACTTTTAAAAAATGTAATTTACTTATTTCATTTTCTTCAGTGTCATTCTAATGTTACTATTCATTTAATTTCCAGTTGGATTATAGAAAAGGTCTTATAAGATATCTTTCTTTTTTGATTTATGCTTATTGAAAGGTTACCCTAATTTTCATAAGTTTGAAAAAAATATATTTGATTCATAAGTTAGGTATTAATACAAAGTATTAAGATATGTTTTCAGTAAATTTAGAAAGTCACATCAATTATTGACAGGTTGAAAGAGATCAGTTGATGTTATTTGAATACTTGACAGAAAAAAACTGATGTGATTCTAATGAGTAAGAACAAGAACTAAGTTCAGGTTGCGAGGTCATTGAAAGTATTTCGAAACAATTCACACGTCACTAGTAAGAATACAAAGATGGTTTAAATGACCTTAAGTACATATAGGGTGGTGCATTGATTTGTGTAATGATTCTCGTGGTTGCCAGTTCTCATCATTCTTTAACACTATCATCACCATTAAGTTTATTTAAAAAGAACTTACTGGTTACCTAACTATGCACAGATTATACCCAGAAAAGTCCTTACACATAAACACAAATTGTACTGCTATTAACATTTGACATAGGGCCTTCTTTGAATTAGGCAGCATAAACATAGCTTCTGAGTTTATAGATAAAATATAAGATCCTAATGAATTGGTGTTGCTTCAGTGGATTGAGCACTGGCTGGGTTCTTAGGCATTTTGATCCATTATAAAGGCAAGCCCAGTACTGGCATGGGTACTTAACAAATGTTTGCTGCATTACAAGATGACCTTCAACTGAATGTGAATGAAAGTGTCGAGGTGTCAAAAGTCTCAGGAAAGTAAATTTAATGCTGGGGAATATGCTACAACACCAAATTTGAAAATACTGAAAAAGCAGAATAGATTTTTATTTTCAAATCTTCTTAAATAATGTAGGATAAAGCTATCATTTCTTTTTCCATTAGATTTTGCGACATTGAGAAATTGTGAAATGTAACTCCCAGGAAAATAATGAAATTTCAACATTAGCAAATCTAATAATGCAATTTACATATTAACCAGTTACAGCAGGATAATGAAATGATTATCTCATTAGATGCTGAAAAGACACTTGACAGAATTCAACATGCATTCCTTATTTTAAAAGAAACTACCAAGAAGCTTTGATGAAGGCAGGAACCACTGCAAATATCATAATAATGGGACATTAGCAGATTGCCATTAAAAACTGGAACAGGATAGGAATTCCACCATTACCATATTATTTTGGAGTTTTGTTTCATATCATATTCAGAAGCACATTCCAAATAAATTAAAAATCCAAATACAAAAGAATTTCATAAAAATACTAGTAGAAAGTATAGAAGGTTTTTAAAAACAATCCTGGGGTGAAGGTGCCCAGTCTCAAGCCTCAAAAGTCATTGACAGATTTGTTCTCAGAAAATTTGTAAAACATTTTAAATGAATGATGCATAAACAAAGTTAAATGTCAAGTAGAATTGAGAGGGGAAATGTTTTCACAGAACCATATGAGAACCATAGTATATAAAGAGCTTCTTTGGAAAACAAGAAAAAGTAAGCGCTCCCGTACAACAAAAAAAGGCAAACAAAACAACTTACAGATAAAGAAATATAAGTGGCTAAGAAACATATGAAGAGTTACTGAACCTCACAAATAGTTTGGGACATACCTATAAAAACAATAATATGTTCATCTCCCAAATTCACAAATAAAAATAAAAATTTACTCAAATTCAATTAGAGGTAGTGTTCATTGTTACAACCTTTAATGGAGAGCAATTTGACAACATCTATCAAAACAGTAATGCTCATACACATTGATTTTGCAAAATATGCATAGTGTACATGGATATTTATTGCAGCATTGTTTGCATTAATGAAAACTTGAAAACAGCCAAATTGGGAAATAGTTGAACACTTTACATTGTAATGAAAATTCTGCATCTGCTAAGGACAGTGGGTCAGTGCTAGATACACTGACACAGAAGATGTTTCGGCCTCAGTATTAAGCAAGTTTCAGAACAATATGTTTAGTACAATCCAATATGTGCAAAAAGATAAAGAAGGTAAAATTCACAACACCTATATGTGTAAACAGATACATATACATAGAAAAAAGTCTGGAAGAACACAGTGCAAACTGTTGGCCCCCTGACCTCAGGAAGTATGATGTGGTGAGCCCCATCCCTATGGGGCCTGATGAAAGACAAGAGGCTTTTACTTTTTTTCTCTAGATACCTCTGTATTGTTTGAATTTTTTTACACCACAAATACAAATGTATTTGTGGTGCAAAAAATTATAAAAAGAAGTAATTCATATAATGTATAGTTTGTTTTCCATAAGAAGCTGTCAGTATGAAACCAAGGTATATGAAATCATTTAGGACTTTTTATGCATCAGGCAAAAAGAAAAACTGCTTTCATCACAGGCAGGGGAATTGTTTCTCATTGAGAAAATATTTATTTTCTTTAATGTCAATTAACATAGTTTGCTGCTTCTCACCTGGGTAAAACTACCTGCTGGGCCTTCAACCTTGGCTGCTGAGAAGGACATTTGAGGATAAGCAGAACTCAAATGCAAGGTTTTTCTGATTGGAAATTTATTATTAAAAGGAAAACTTCTTAAGGTATAGTTAGTTGGTTGAAACCTGTTGGTGAGTGTGATGGGCTGTTGTGAACTTTCAACATCAGAGGTTAATTCCTCCCTCACACCGTCCCTCCATCCCTTCCTTTCTTTTCAATAATTTTGGTCTGGGGCAGACCAGGAAAAAGGGCAGGGAAATTGGAGTGATGCAATGAGGTCCACATGTACCAGGTCAGAGGCTGGTCTCTCAGTGTTCTGCATATCCTCAAATTTCTAAGTACCCTTGGGTGCCCTGGGATAACCCTAATCAATTTCCAGGCTGCCAGCCAGGAGGTACAGGGAAGAATCTGGGACTAGGGACAGGGAGAGCACCTGGCTAAGAAAGAGCCCCCTGGGGTGTTTAGCTGATCAAAAGCTATTAAGCTTCATTTGGCAACAGGAGACTGAGCAGAAGGATATGGGGAGCCATGGGAGTTAGCAGAAACCCCACGCTTATGTAATTCCCTAGCAAGATTCTTTTCTGAGAATATTTTTAAAGAGACGTTTTGAATTATTACTGCAGCAGATATTTTGGTTAATCAGAATGATTGAGTTCAGAAACAAAACCAGAGAAAGAGGATATTTCTCTTTCAACTGAACACAACACTTTCCTGATTATTAGCAAGCCTGTTTATACAATACTTCTGGCAGTCCCACAGAGCAAAATCCTTACTTTTGTAAGGCAGGTGGTTCGCTGTTTGTAATGTCAAGTTACTTGTTACCTCTTATGTTTCTTTGTAGGTTACAAGCTCCCAATAACAGGGAGACAGGCCATCACCCTGTGTTCCTCAGAGTGTTTTGTTCTATAGCATTATAACATTAATCTCTTTCCTGGCTGAAGATTTATAACACCTCTGTCTCAGTATGTCTGTTCCCCTGGCACCCTATTTCCCAAACATATAGGATTCTGGGATTAAGGTTATTACTCTTAGCAGAATCTATTTATAATCCCACAGGGCTGGCAGGGGTATTGAAATATTGTTAGAACAATATTGAGGTATAAATTTTGCTCCATCCATTGTTAAGGCTTCAGTACAGGTCAGTCATTTGCTATTGCTCAACTACATACTGATGGCTTTTGGTACTGATTATAGGTCAATTAACTGATTTCAGCCAATCCAGCTTTTTTAATACTATAGGTGACTTTGGTTACTATTATATTGGTTCTTAGGGAGGAGGTGTTCTGGAATCTGAAGATAGAGGTGTTTATTCTAAACTCTCTTATCTGACCTGTGGCTGCATTTAAAAACTGTGTTTGTTTCAAGTGATGTCACCTTGACCTGGAACTCTAAAGTGTTACTTTTGTTCTTTTCACTTTGTCATTTATTTCTGAGGTATTCTTGCTTAAAAGCCTAACTCCTCCCCAAAAACCTCTTGATATTTCTAATTTTACTCACATCTCTAAAGCATTGGGCTCCTACTTTTGGTTTAGTTGTTATCAGTTGTGAGATCTAGAGATTCCTCCTTATGTAATCCTTGTCTCATTTATAGGGAAGAGAGTTCTATCAGAATATCCTTAACTGTAAAGGAGTATATAGGGGGGACCTGGTATAGGGGAGAGCCTAGTAAACAAAGTATTCGTCATGTAAGTGTAGATTAATGATAAAAAAAAAAAAAAAGCAGTTCCTGTGTGGTGACCTCCAATGAGTTCTACACAATGATATAAAGGGCATATAAAAGTATAGGCAAAGGGTCTGTTTGTGTTTATACAGAGGATCAAAGCCTAATTTGGCTACCCCAAAAATGAACTAAGATACGATATGAAAAAGAACTTCCAACATCAGCACTCTCCGGAAGACTCACGCCAGAAGATGATCAGCAAAAAAACCCCAACAAAGATCCACGCACTGCCACAGGTGTAGATGCACTCATCCCACCAATTCCTGGACTTGCCATGGGAATGATGAAGGAGATATCTAAGCTGGCCTGTGCATACAGTAAAACAACAAATTTGACTGGATCTATACTGTTGGAACTCAACCAAGAATTAGGAGAAGTGAAAATTGTAGCACCCCAAAATCTTACAACCACAGACTATTTACTGTTAAAAGAACATATGGGATGTGAACAGTCCCCAGGAATGGGTTGTTTTAATTTGTCTGAATTCTCTCAGACTGTTCAAGTTCAGTTGGACAATATCCACCATATCATAGATAAGTTTTCACAAATGCCTAAGGTGCCTAACTGGTTTTCTTGGTTTCACTGGAGATGGCTGGTAATTACAGGTATGCCTTGGTTACATAACTGTACTCCTATTATGTTAATGTGTGTGCACAATTTAATTAGTAGTTTAAAACCTATCCATGCTGAAGTTACTCTACAAGAAGATATGTCAAAGAAATAATCTTCCCAGGTTTTCTTCCGCCTGCTACTTCTATAGCTTTTCTTCTTCCTACCTAATTATAACCCTTAAATAGAATTCGTGCCACATGTCGAATTTACCGAGTATCATAATTCTTCCAAGTGGTACGGACACCTCAAGACAAATACTGGGCATAGAAGCCACAGGGCATAAATATGCAAAGAAGTAAAAAGCTAACCTTTTCAAACAATAAGGCTTCTCTCTCACTTACCAAATTAACATTTCCCTGTATGGCCCCGGAAGATGACTGGTTAGCCAGAGACAGGTAAGATTCCTCAAGGGAGGAACAACCTAAGACAGGCACAGTCGCAGGGGGGCATCAGGTGAGAAAATGGGGATCAGCAGAGGTGAGGCTTAGAACCTCCCCCCTCCTGTTCTGAGAGAAATCTTCTGCATATGTGGGTGTTTTATTGCCCGTGTCTAGCTTGGATTAACACATAGGCTACAGGCACACACCTGATCGTCTACATTTGCTCTCTTACAACACTAAACTATGTTTTCTACCTTTATCTTGTATCTACCTACCACTTCAGCATTTTATTAAAAATAATAATAATAAAGAGAGAAATGTGGTATCCACATATAAATCAAGTATAAAAATCAAATGAATATTCATATTTGAACTGTTTATAGTTCATAATGCATGAACAAAACCGAAAGCTTCTGTGATGACTGCCCTTGTACTGTTGTTCACCATGTAACTTATTCACTATGTAAGAATTTGTACTCCATGTAAGAACTTGTTCGTTATGCATCAGAAGATTGGAGACTGACGAAAATTAGGCTTGGGGTGGATTAATGATTGTGCATTGAGCATTGACCCCCCCTATACAGAATTTTATTGTTGTTAACAACCATTTGATCAATAAATATGAGAGATGCCCTCACAAAAAAAGAAAAAAAAATATATATAAACACACTTCCAATTGTAAAATAAATAAGTAACCGGGATGTAATGTATAGCATAAGGAATATAGTCAAAATATTGTAACAACTTTGTATGGTGATAGCTGGTACCTAGAATTATCATGTATATAAATGTTGAATCACTGTGTTGTACACCTGAAACTAATGTAATACTGTGTGTCAACTACCCTTCAATAAAAAATAATTATCCAGGAAAAATAAATAAATAAATAAATATACTAAAGAACAAAAAAAAAAAGAAAAAAGAATATCCTTAACTGGGCTGGAATCCCCTGCTTCCACCCAGATGGTTCTGATTTACCCAGATGTGGTGCTGGGCAGTGGGGAGAGAGAGAGAGAAATTGAGAGAGATTAATATTTGCTCTCCTTCCCCAGGAAGCATGGGAGGCGAAGGGCGGTCCATATGTGGGTGCTGTGACTTGCTCTGTTGCCTGATCTGCTTTCTTAAGTAGAGCAGAGGCCTGACGCATCACCAACTTCTTGGTTTTGAAAACCACAAGTGACGATGTTAAGTCAGGGCAGAAACTCCAATGGTTAGGTGGGATTCAGAGTTACCCTGGGTGAAACGTAAGCCAGCTTCACAAGCAGACCAACAGTGAGATTCACAGAAGCGCATTCAGAGGCCAGAAACAGTCTGGTCACCATACGGCCAACAGCTGCGCTCCTGGGGAGATGCCCGTGAGAAATAAAGACCGGCATCCACACAAACACTTCTACATGGATGTTCATAGGAACATTGTTTAATAGCCCCGAAGTGCAATAACCCAAGACCGGCATCCACACAAACACTTCTACATGGATGTTCGTAGGAACATTGTTTAATAGCCCTGAAGTGCAATAACCCAAGTGTCCATTAACTGATGAATGGATAAGCAAAATGTGCTGCACCCATACAGTAGAATATTACCTGGCAATAGAAAGGAATGAAGTACTGATGAAGGTATGCTGCAGTGTGGGTGGACCTGGAAAACATTATGTTAAGTGAAAGAATCACCAGACACAAAAGATCACATGTAATTCCATTCATATGAAACGTCGGTAACAGGCCAGTCCACAAAGACAGATTAATGGTTGCTTAGCTGGAGAGCTGGGGGAGAATGGGAAATGACTGTTAATAGGTATGAGGTTTCTTTTTTGAAAGCATTCTAAAATTAAATTGTAGTGATGTTTATACAGCTCTGTGAGTATACTCAAAAACAATTCTATACTTTAAATGGGTAAATTGTATGGTATGCAAATTATATCTCAACAAAGTTGTTTTTATTTTTAAAGAAAGAAACAGCACATTTAGAAGGAACCAGTAAATACACAACATCGGCAACAGACGTTTAGCTCTCTGTGGTAATAGGGAAGCCACACCTCAACCTCATTTCCTTCCTGGCAATGTCTTCTGCCTGCCACCCTCCAACTGATCTTCCTGAAGTCCTGTGTTCTTGCATCAGAACTATTACTTGGAACTATCACTAAGTCCCCACTGCCTAGCAGATTCTTGGTTTTGAACCCATCTTTCCAACCCTGTGTCCTGCATGAACCTGTTGTTCCAAGTTGCCTGGTCTCCTCACCTTCTGCTCCCCGCCCTGCCGCCCCCATGCAGACCTGTTCGCTCACACCATTCTGCCAGCTTGGAATACCATCCTCCTTGCCTTCATGTTTCCTATCCTTCAAAGATGTATTAGTACAAATGCCACCATCTTCTCTGAGTGACCAAGTCACCTTGAGGGTTCCTTTCTCTAACCCTCAACTTCCTCATACTGTCTGCCTCACTTTTCACTATATATACATGCTTGTTTGGACATAAAACTGTTTTCTTTTATGTGTATTCCTCTCCCCTTCTCCACTCCTTACATGTGAGGGGTGATAGAAGAGTGGATTTTGAAGGATCCCTGATGCTATTACCTCCCTCCCCAACACACCAGACAATCAAGTGATAACTTCCAGTACATTAAAGGGCTAGGGATGACAAGAGACAAAATGGTCTTTTAAAAAAATCCTGTTTTCCTTGCTAAAATAAATACATTTAAGTGTAGAACAACATTTGGGAAATAGAAGAGGGCGTGGAAAGAAAACAAAAATCGCCCTTAATTTCCCCATCCAGAGGTAGCCAACATTAGCATTTTCTTACATAACATTGTATACATACGCATACAGTGTAGCAGTTTTATGAGCAGAGATGTAATTTTTCTCATGATTGAATTTAACCTGCTTGTCAGCTCTCATTTTTGCTGATGAGGAAAAACATTGCGTTTTGGTTAAATATTCACTCAAATTTAGGACTCTTCTCACTTTTTTCTTGTCCTTGCTCTCGTCCTTACCGTGTGTCTTCGTGGTACCCCATCCAGCACACAGCTAGATTGCTACAAGTTTGGTCTTTATAAGAACCAGGCTTCACTACCGTGCTCCCTGCCTCACACCACCTTTCCCAGCTTAAAGACCTTCAGTGGCTCCCATTCCCACCAAACGAAGTCCTAATCCTTTTGCAGGCCTCAGGTCTTCCCAATCTAGCCCCAGTCTCCCTTGCATCTCATCCCTTGCAGTCTCTCACCAATGCATCCTGCCCTCTGACACCAGAGTATTTGCTTTTTCTTAAACATAGCAAACACTTTTAAGCCTTTGGCTCACTGTTTCCTCTGCATGGAACACCCTTTGCAACTTTCATCACCAAGCAAATATTCTTTTCAATTCCCAGTTTAAATGTTGCCTTCTCTGTGTAATCCTGCTTTACTCTTTTATGCTGAACGAATCCTTCCCTCAGTTTGCTCCCTTTGCACCTTGAACATATCTATTACTGAACTTATTATACTGTATTAGAATGTATGGGCCTGTTCCTTCCTTTGGAATGTGAACTTATTCAGGCTTGCTCTTATTCATTATTTTTCTTTTTTCTTTTCATAGTGAGTATTACACCCAGAATCCTGAAGATACTAAAAATAGTTGAAAATAAAGTGAAATAATTCTCTCTCAATACATATGTACTAGTTGATTAGAGACTGCAGAATAGTAAGAGATACAGAATGAAGGGTGGGATGTCCAAGTGAAGAAATGCAGACTGTGTTATTTGACAGGGGCTTATTCCCAAGCTGGCAGTGAAGATTACTGTCCCTTTATGATTCGTCATTGAACTCAGTAAGAGGAGGTCACTGGTTCCTCTCATAGAGATAATTGGCAAGGGAACACTACT
Source organism: Manis pentadactyla (assembly GCF_030020395.1). Taxonomy (NCBI): domain Eukaryota; kingdom Metazoa; phylum Chordata; class Mammalia; order Pholidota; family Manidae; genus Manis; species Manis pentadactyla. Next base: position 122,356,361 of record NC_080023.1, on the reverse strand, counting down.
GAACATTCTATAGGGACTAATTCAAAGCAAGAGCATGGCTTTCCAAAGGGTTACATTCATTTAATCTTCAAAGAAAAAATATACAAATGTCAGTTGTATTCAGCCTTAAAAAGGAAAGAAAAGCCTGTCAAGTTCTACACCATGGATGAAGCTTGATAACATTATGTTAAGTGAAACAAGCCATTCACAAAAAAGACAAGCACTAAATGACTCCACTTATATGACGTCCTAGAGTAGTCAAACTCAGAGACATAGAAACTAGAAGGGGGCTGCCAGGGCTGGGGGCAGAGGAAAATGGGAGTTACTGTTTAACAGTTCATGGAGTTTCAATTTTGCAAGATGAACAAGCTCTGGAGAACTTTTGGTTGTTGAACATGGTTATACAACAATGTAAATGTCCTTAATACTACTGAACTGTACACTTAAAAATAGTTAAGATGGCATATTTTCTGTTATGTGTGTGTGTGTGTTTACCACAAAAATTAAAAAGATTAAAAAAATGTAAGGGTACATGACCCATTGTTTTACTTGCTATAGAGGAGAATCCAGGTTTTGTGGAGCCTGAAGCTTATAGAATTTAGAGAACATTTTTATAGAAAAAAAAATTACAAATAGAAAATAAGGTAAAAAAACAAGCATTTATTTAGAATAGAGCGGGAAGGGATTCTGTAAATGAGGAGTCCTGAGGCTTAAGCTTCCTTAGCTTCAAGGAGAATCTGCTTCTGCTGATCATAAAATTTTTGTATTTTATCCTGATGCTCCTGTGTACCTTTCACATATGACAGCTATGGCTCCTCTGGCGAAGGCTTTAATATATGTAGTAGTAAAATGTGGGTTGTACGATCTACCACCTTTCTCATGCTCATTAATGGCTAGATATGAATTACATTAAAGTCAGTACAAAATTAACTTCCTTTTTGTTCCTGAGACAATTGAGCTTTCTGCCCAGTGTAGACCCATTGTATCTGTGTATGCCAAGGCACTGTGTAAGACTTCAGCAAATACAGATGGGCTGTTTTTTGTGTGTGAAGTTAATACTTTGATACATGTGCCTTTGGGTATCTTTCTAGCAAGGCTGATGTGTTTAAATTAAACTGGCTGATTGTCAGTCATTTGGCTCTGGGGTAGTGACAACAAGCACAAATGTAAAAACCAAGAATTGCCTTTCAGTTTTTCGGCTGATGCCTTTTTTTTGAAGAGAAAGGAAGCAGCATGGGCAGAGTGTGGGGTGCTGAGCTGGCTCCCTCTGGGAGTGGAGCCAGAGACTTGTCCTGTGTGCCTTTGGGTGCTATAGCTGCCTAGACCCGTGCTGCCCACCCTCTTCTCTGGACATCCCCAGGTTGATGGGCAGCCACGAACACCTTGGGAGTCAGCTCTTTCCACATCTGCTGATTTCATTTTGTTGAAAGATTGGAAAGAATTCCCTGGAAAATGACAAAGTCAAAAATGCAGAAGAGGAATTCCTCCCGGGGGAGTTTCTGGGAAAAAAAAGCATTCTTTTCCTTAGAAAGTCTGATCTGTGGAACTCCCCCTTCCTCTGACTCATGTTTAATTGTAATAGCAGAGCAGAACTTGATGGCTGTTTTTAAAAAATGTCATTCATAGGTTCCATTTATTATCAGGTTCTGTTTAAACCACAAGATATAAATAATGAGAAATTGTTTTGAAATAATAGGAAAGGTCATGATATACTTTTCATATTTAACCAAGCCACCTGGCATGGAATGAAATAGAGTGGATCAGGAGCAAGTACTACTTCAAGGATCAGATTTTCTAGATTATCTTCTGGTCTCAGCTATTGTGGGTTGTGAATGAATAAATCCCTCAACTAATGAATGACAGGGCTGGAAGGCTGGGCTCTTGAAAGGAAATTACTGTTTTATTTAATTCTAGAAGCAATGTATATATATTGGAGGAACATTTTTTTAAAGAGTTTCAGATGCATTATTTTATTGTCTCTTTATTTATTTATTTATTTATCATTGATATACATTCTTATGAAGGTTTTACATGAAAAAACATTGTGGTTACTACATTCACCCATATTATCAAGTCCCCCCCACCCTACCCCATTGCAGTCACTGTCCATCAGTGTAGTAAGATGCCACAGAGTCACTACTTGTCTTCTCTATGCTACACTGTCTTCCCCATGATCCCCCACAACATGTCTACTAAACATAATACCCCTCAATCCCCTTCTCCCTCCCTCCCTCCCCACCCGCCCTCCTCCACCCCTTCCCTTTGGTAACCGCTAGTCCCTTCTTGGAGTCTCTGAGTCTGCTGCTGTTTTGTTGCTTCAGGTTTGCTTTGTTGTTATAAGGAGGAACATTTTTATATACAGAAAAGAAAGGAAAAAGAAAAAACCCGAAATGTCCTGTAATTCTACCACTCAGAAATAATCTCTATGAATTTTTAGGTTAATGTTTAAATGTATTTTCCTTCAATGTTTGATACAGATAATAATTTTCATGTAAGAAGATGCCATTTGGAAATCTAGAGAATATGCAAAATAGTAGACTGCATTCCAGAATTTAACATCAGAGTTGTGAATATTTTTAGCCATCTGGCAGGTCTATGACATGTAGAAACAATTTTGCTAACAAGCTGGTGGGCGGGAGTGAGTCATCTGGCTGGTGAGTCACACTGTGACTGCATCTCAGTTTGGTTTTGTTGTTCTCTACAGGGGAAGAGTAACTAAGGATTTGTGGTCAATACTGCTTAGTGCCTCTCAATACATATTCACCCCTTCTTCATTGGTAGACATACTGCCACCCATCTAAAGAAGACATTTCCTTTGTACATATATGACTTAGCTTTGGTCAGTGAGAAGTGTATACAACTCGTGGGAAGTAGTCTTTTTCCATTTCTCCTGGGTGGAATATGATTGCTGTAGTTGGAGCTCAGCAGCCACATTGTACCTTGAGGATGAGTGCCACAACTTAGGGAAGGCTGACTGTGAGCTGGAAAGTATGCTGGTCTCTGACAATTTTGTGGAGTCACCATACCAGTCTTGGGTTTCCTACCCCCAGATTTCTTGTCTATGATACAGTAATGTGTTTCTTAATTAAGCCAATGTAAAAAAAATGTTATATTTTAAGTTCTTATATTCAGCTAAACTTAATCCAAATGGATACAGGCTTGTTCACTGTCATTTACCTAATGTAGGGAGTGGTTGACTAACCCGTGGGAAGCGAGGATGAAGTGATCTAATTGTGGAAGATAGAGCCAGGAGGCATGCTGGCTGTGGTTTAATGTCTGTTCATGCCCGTTCTGCCTTCTGATGCCTCCCAGGACCAGTTTCTGGGGACCCACCAGCAAGCGCTGATTTTTAAAGGTGGGCCTTGCTGTGTTTCTGGGTGGGTTGAGGCAAGAAGTCCATCCAGGCTCACAGGGAAGGCCAGTACTGGGCAGGGAAGAGTAGCAGTCAAGAGCAACTGCCAGGTGAAAGCATCCACAGAGGGTTTTTCTAAAGCAGTTATTCTTAAAGAATGTCCAGGGATACGTAGGATTCCCTGAGACCCTTTCAGAGAGTCTGTGAGGTCAAAATCGTTTTCATAGCGATATTAACATATTAGCTTTTTCAAAATCTTTGAAAATGTCGGTTTTCCTTGAAGACAGCTTGTCTCAACCACACTGACTCCCACCAAGAGCTAAGAACAGCAGGTGGAGATTGTCCTCACATGAATGGATTGTGAGGGATTCTGCCTAAAGACTTCTAGGCTCTGTAACCTTCAGGAAAGATAATTCCAAGGACCTGAGCACAGAAGAGAGAAAGCCAAGCCCAGGGAGGTAGGTGCTATGGACTGAATTGTGTCTTTGCCAAATTTGTATGTTGAATAACAACCCCTGGTACCTCAAAATGTGACCTTATTTGGGAGATAGGTGATTTTTTTTTTTTTAGGTTTTGGATTGGCAGTCTTTTTACAACTGAGGCATAATTGACATATAATATTATATTAGTTTCAGGTGTACAACATAATGAATCAATGTTGTACATGCTATGAAATGATCACCACAGTAAGTAATTAACATCTGTCAGCACACAACATTTTTTTTTCTTGTGATGAGAATGTTTATGACTTACTCTCTTGGTAACTTCCAAGTATACGATATGGCACTATTATTATTATTTTTCATGGTATCATTAATTATAGTCACCATGCTGTACATGATATCCCCATGACATATTTATTTTATAACTGGAAGTTTGTACTTTTTGACCCCCTTTGTCCATTTTTCCCACTGGGAGAGAAGGTGATTTAGGAGATCACAGAGATGATTAAGTTAAGATGAGGTTGGGCCCTAGACCTATACAACCAGCATCCTTATGTGAAGAGGAAGTTTGGACACAGACATATACTGAGGGAAGACAAAGGGAAGATGGAGGGAAAATACAGCCATCTACGAGCCAATACCTTGCCCTTGGGTTCTGGCTTTCAGGCTGTGGTGCTCTGCTGGGTAGCCCAGCCAGCTACTGCAGTGGGTCTTCTAATGCCTGCAGGAGCTGCCTGGCAGAGGAATGAGGCAGGTTTGCTCATCACAGGATTACTTTCTACCTGCTGTGGCTCTTAAACCATGCTGATGGCTATGACTCCTCATCTGAAAAATTTTAACTCAAATGAGTGTAAACTCCCTAGAGTTTGAAGAAAGTTCTGAAAAAAATGGACAGAGCTTTAAAGGAGATTTTATGTGAGAGTAAAAAGGGCCCTATGAGGAAGTCTGCAGCATCCTCATTTTACAGTAGAACCCTCTTTCTAAGGCCTTCTAGGCCCTAAGGAGGGTTTTGGGGTGTGTCTGGGTGGGAGAAAAAGCAACAGCCCTGGGTGTGCCTTTGTCTGTCCATCCCTCTGTCGCCTTTCTTGTGTCCTTAGTTCCTGAAGACTGGAGGAACCACCGTTTCCCTTATGTCTCATCCTCTTCAGGAGGACAGTACACCTCAGGGCAGAGTCAGGGTGATCGACACTCCTGGTTTGCCTGGGACTCAGGGCTTTGCTTCTGAAACCGGAACAATCCTGGGCAAACTGGCATGAGAAGGTCACCCTCAGCTGAGTTCTCAGAAGCCTCCGGGGCATAACCGCTCATACACTGCAAGGAGTCCTGCGATGAATCGCTTCAGACTTGGGCTTGTGCTGTGCTGATGACATTGAGGAAATCTCCTTAGCTCGTAGTTCTCAGCTAGGGAGTTCCCATTTCCCAAAAGGGCATTTGGAAAAGAGTGGGAGCGATTTTTATTGCCACTGTAACTGCAGTGTGCTACTGGTATTTAGTGAGCTGGGGAAATGCCCATGACAGTCCCTGAGGAATAATAGTCCTGCTTAAAATGCCAGTGGTGACCCACTGAGAACCCATGCAGGATTGCCTAACCTTGTTTTTCAAGCTCAGAGTCTTGCTAAAGAGGCCAAATCCCTCTTCTCTCCTGCTCTGGGGCCCCAAGTCTCCGTGATGGCTCCTGGGAGTGGCAGGTTTCTAGGGGGTAAAATTTAAAGGGGGAAATGACACGCAGAGGTAAAATATTTGAAAAATATTACCACCTTATAAAACAAAGGCCTTGATCTTTCTGTGATCAGTGTAAAAGGACTCTGGAGCAGGAGGCAGACATCTCACAGAGGACAAGAGTATGGGTCAAGAACAATGTAAGACACGGAGAGGTAAGACACAGGATGAAGCAGAGTGAATCTCCTAGCCATGGGTCCAAGGATCATAACCAACTGTTCTGTAAGGAGCACCTGGAGATTGAGTCCAGAAACTTCTATGTAACCTCTACAGATCATTGAATAACTATGTATGCAGTCATCATTACAGTGCAAATCCTTTTTTTATCTTAATAAAATGCCGACTTAAAGAAAATGATCAGGTATTGTAATATAAAGCTGCTTGGACAGGGCAAGTTCAGCATCAAGAAGATTCTGAAACTCAGAGTGGCAAAAATGGATGTGAATCCCCCTGTGATGGACTGCTGCCTTCATGAGGCTTCCCCCGACTGCTGGGGCTGCCATACAGTAGGGAAGCAGAAAGCCTGCTAACTCACAACAATTTCCAGTTCACACTGAGGCTCTTCCTTTGCTTATAACAACATTATGATGATACTTAGTTGATAATCTTTTTGGAATATATGTATTAATGAGCTCTCTAATATTTACTTAACACCTACTGCAACCCCATTATAGCCTGTCTTCTTTTACTACAGAGGCGGGATGCTAAAAATATTTCCCAGCCTTGCTTGCAATTAAGGTTCTAAGTTACACCACGCACAACAAATGTTTGATTTTCCTGGGGGCAGTCCAGTTCATGTCTGCTGTCCTGGCATAATCATTAAAAGTGCCTTATTCATTCTCACATTCATCACTGGGCTTGAAGTCGGTGATGATGAAGGGCTGTTCCGGCAAGTCCCTAGGCATTGGTTTTTCTAGGGCAGCTGTGGCAGTTTCTGCTGTGTTACAGATGTTGAGTGACAGCTGGACTAGCCCTGTAGAAGCTGGCTGAAACCAGCAGTGTTATGAGGTTAAATTAGCAGTGTTGTATATAGTGCTTTATAAAACAATGGTGAGCCTTACCCATGGTGTCATCTTAGTTTTAATGAAAGACAGTAATAAACATCTTATCACTTATCTGTCTGCTTGCTGGTCATAACAAAATGCCACAGACTGGGTAGCTTAAACAACAGAAGTTTGATTTCTCACAGTTCTGGAGGCTCGAAGTCCAAGATCAAGGTTACAGCTGATTTGGTTCTTGGTGAGAACTTCCTTCCGGGCTTGTAGATGGCTGCCTTGCCGTGTGCTCATATGGCCTTTCTAATATGAGTGTGCCAGAGAAAGGGAGAGGTGGAGGCCAAGCATTCCCAGTGTTCCTTTTCACAAGGACGCTAACCCTATCAGATCAGGGACCCCCTCTCTTACCTCTTTAAACCTCAGTTACTTCTTCAGAAGGCTTATCTCCAAATACAGCCACACAGTGGAATTAGAGCTTCATCATATGAAAGTTGAGAGGACACAATATTCCATCCATAACATGGCTTAAATCAAGTAAAGTAGACTATATTGTTTGTAACTGAGCACCCTGAACCATATAGAATGCAAACTAAAAGGAACTTGAGATTAGATGGCTGGAAATAAAGTAACAGAGTGCTGGGTCACTTTTTCCCTTTTTAAAAATTCCACCTGGTTTTCTAAAAGAAAAACTGTGTGAATAAGGGCTTTCTAGCAGAGAACATGGGATATTTTGTGAAGCCTGACAGCTTCTTAAAAACCTATATCACTTGTTCACTTCAAGAGTGGCCTAAGCTTTTCTCTGCCACTCACCTTCCACTCCCATATTATACCTGAATTTCTCCCCACTCCTCCCTTTCTAAATCCTAAAAGAAACATTTACAAGATGCAGTTGTTATGTAGCATTATCTGTATGTGTGCGTTTTGGGTTGTTGAACTGTTTTTCCACAATGTGGTCCAGGACCAGACAGATGTATGTAAATGAAATAATTCTGCCATATTACTATCATTGCCACCGTTATCTTAGTCAATATCACCAAGAGTATTTAAATGTGTATGTGATTACTGTGGTAATGTTTGTCATTAAGTCTTACTGTTCTTCATTCTGACATGTCTCTTGAATTTAATTCTCTCAGTTCCCACTGGCGCTATCCTGGTTGGGATCTCACGGTCTTGTAGTTGGGTAATTGCAGCTTTCTCCCTGTGTCCAACCTTGCCCTTGCCTTCTTGACTGGCTCTCCTTAAGCTGATCAGAGGTCCTCTCAGGCATCTTGGGAGCCTTGGGTCTTAGGAGTTGTGGATGAGCAGAGCAGGGACATAGGTGGTCTGGTAAAATATATATTAGACATTTTCTTTAACCAGGTATTAAGTTATATTCATTGCTTTGCTTAAGGGCTGGAAAAATTCCCACAAGAAAAAAAAAACTGACCCGGTCAGAGATTGGATTAAAGATGACGGCGGGAGAGGTGAGACAGAGACCTCCTCCTAAAACCACATATAATATGAAAATATGATTTAATACAGCTAATCCTGAAAGAGCAACAGGAAAGAAGACTGTACCAGACTGCATACACCTGGAGAAAGGAGCAGACCTCATGGAACAGGGTAACGTACCAAAGCTGTGACCCAGTGGGGCCCAAACCCTTCCCCAACCCCAACTCACTGGAGGGAGGAAGAGAAACAGAGTTGGGGGGAGTGGAGGCCTGGGACTGCTGAACACCTAGACCTGGATATCTGCTCTGGGAGCATGAACCTACACTGTATGGTGCTCTGGTGATTTAGTGGAGTTAGAAAGCTAAGACAGGAGGAATACCTAGAGAGACGGAGATTCCAGATGCTTGTGGAAAACAGGGATTCATATACAGCTGATCTGGGTGGGCAGTCTGAGAGACTTCCTAAAAGTGAGAATGCTGCTAAAGGGGCAAGGATTGCACAGAGCTTACAGCTTAGGAGAAAGGGCTGGTAAACAAAATTGTCCTGGTGTATTCTGCCCAGCAGGTTGGGAGCTTAAATGATCTTCAGGTGCTCCATCCCCCTGGCTGGCTACACAGCTCCAAGGCCCCCCACCATGATATGCAGCCTGCTGTGTCTTCCTCTGGGCTAGCCTGCACCTGGCTCAGGCTTGCAAACTGGCAACCCCTTCCCTGGCATCAGGCCAGCCAGAGGGAAGCCCCACCCTCAGTAGCTACAAACACAAAGCACAGAGGCTTACACCTGTGTGTTTGGTCCACTGGTTCTGGCAGTGAAGGCAGGCATAGCAACCGGAAGCAGGAAATAGCCCTTTCCTCCCCCCAAACACCAGTACTTCTCCCCTGCAACCCTGACATTGCTCCAGGGGCTGAGCAATTCCAGGGAGTAGAGCTTCTGGGCACTAGAGGGCACCACAGACAAATTATGAAATGTCAAAGGAACCTGGCTCAAAGCAAAACTATGAATACACCTGAGAAAGATTCAAATGAAATTGACCTCCTGGATATTCCTGAAAGAGATTTCAAAATAAAAATCATTAACATGCTCATGGAGGTACAGAAAAAATATTCAAGAACTCAGGAACGAATTTAGGGTGGAGATCTAGTCATTGAAGAACACAATGGAGGGTATTAAAAACAGATTAGATATGGTGGAGGAGACGATAAATGAAATAAAAATTAGGGAAGAGGAATACAAAGAGGGTGAGGCTCAGAGAAAAAAGGATCTCTAAGAATGAAAGAGTACTGAGAGAACTGTGTAGTCAATCCAAATGGAACAATATTCATATTATAGGGGTACCAGAAGAAGAAAGAGAAAAAGGGATAGAAAGTGCCTTTGAGGAAGTAATTGCTGAAAATTTCCCCAGTCTGGAGAAAGAGATAGTCTCTCAGGCCATGGAGGTGCACAGATCTCCCAACACAAGGGACCCAAGGGGGACAAAAACAAGACATATAATAATTAAAATGGCAAAGATCAAGGATAAGGACAGTCTCTTAAAAGCACCCAGAGAGAGAAATAAGATCACATACAAAGGAAAATCCAGCAGGCTATCACCAGATTTCTCAGCATAAACCTTACAGGCCAGAAGGGAGTGGCATGATGTATTTAATGCAATGAAGCAGAAGGACCTGGAACCAAGAATATTTTATTGTGCAAGATTATCATTTAAATTTGAAGGAGAGATTAAACAATTTCCAGATAAGCAAAAGTTGAGAAAGTTTAGCTCCCACAAACCATCACTACACTGTATTTTGGAGGGACTGCTATAGATGGAAGTGTTCTGAAGGTTAAAGAGCTGTCACCAGAGGTAATAAAAAGGGATAGACAAAAAGTACAGAATATGATACCTAATATATAAAGAATGGAGGAGGAAGAAAAGGAGGGAAAAACAAAAAAAAACCTTTAGATTGTGTTTGTAATAGCATACTAAGTGAGTTAAGTTAGACTCTTAGATGGTAAGGAAGTTACCCTTGAATCTTTGGTAACCATGAATCTAAAGCCTGCAACGGCAATAGGTATATACCTATCGATAATAACCCTCAATGTAAATGGTCTGAAGGCACCAATCAAAAGACACAGAGTCACTGAATGGATAAAAAAACAAGACCCAAGTATATACTGCCTACAAGAGACTCACCTCAAACCCCAAGACATACACAGACTAGAAGTGAAGGGGTGGAAAAAGACATTTCATGCAACTAATAGGGAGAAAAAAAGCAGGAGTTGCAGTACTTGTAAGAGACAAAATAGACTTCAAAACAAAGAAAGTCACAAGAGACAAAGAAGGACGTTACATAATGATAAAGGAGTCAATCCAACAACAGGGTATAACCGTTATAAATATCTATGCACCCAACACAGGAGCACCTACATATGTGAAACAAATACTATGAGAATTAAAAGGGGAAATAGAATGTAATGCATTCATTATAGGAGACTTCAACACTCCACTTACTCTAAAGGACAGATCAACCAGACAAAATAAGTAAGGAGACATAGGCATTGAACAACATATTAGAACAGTTGGACCTAACAGACATCTACAGAACTCTACACCCAAAAGCAGCAGGATACACATTCTTTTCAAGTGCACATGGAACATTTTCCAGAATAGACCACATACTAGGCCACAAAACGAGCCTCAGTAAATTCAAAAAGATTGAAATTGTACCAACCAGCTACTCAGATCACAACGATATAAAACTAGAAATAGATTGTACAGAGAAAACAAAAAGGCTCACAAACACAGGGAGGCTTAACAACATGCTCCTGAATAATCAATGGAACAATGACCAAATTAAAACAAAGATCAAGCAATATATGGAGACAAATGAAAACAACCTCACAAACCCCAACTTCTGTGGGACACAGTGAAGGCAGTTCTAAGAGGGAAGTATATAGCAATCCAGGCCTATTTAAAGAAGGAAGAACAATCCCAAATGAATAGTCTAAAGTCACAATTATTGAAACTGGAAAAAGAAGAACAAATGAGGCCCAAAGTCAGCAGAAGGAGGGATTTAATAAAGATCAGAGAAGAAATAAAGAAAATCAAGAAGAATAAAACAATAGAAAAAATTAATGAAACCAAGATCTGGTTCTTTGAGAAAATAAACAATACAGATAAACCCCTAGCCAGACTTACTAAGAGAAAAAGAGAATCTAGACACATAAACAGAATCAGAAATGAGGAAGGAAAAAATCACTACAGACACCACAGAAATGCAAAGAATTATTAGAGAATACTATGAAAATCTATATGCTAACAAACTGGATTACCTAGAAGACATGAACAACTTTCTAGAAAAATACAACCTTCCAAGACTGACCAAGGAAGAAACAGAAAATCTAAACAGACCAAGTACCAGCAATGAAATTGAATCAGTAATCAAAAAGCTACCCAAGAACAAAACCCCCAACCAGATGGATTCACCACTGAATTTTATGAGACATTTAGGGAAGACATAATACCCATTCTTCTTAAGGTTTTCCAAAAAATATAAGAGGATGGAATACTTCCAAGCTCATTCTATGAAGCCAGCATCACTCTAATACCAAAACCAGGCAAAGAAACCACAAAAAAAGAAAACTAGAGACCAGTATCGCTGATGAACAAAGATGCAAAAATACTCAACAAAATATCAGCAAACCGAATTCAAAAATACATCAAGAGGATCATACACCGTGATCAAGTGGGATTCATCTCAGGGATGCAAGGATGGTACAACATTCAAAAATCTATCAACATCATCTACCACATCAACAAAAAGAAGGACAAAAACCACATGATCATCTCCATAGATGCTGAAAAAGCATTCAACAAAATTTAAAATCCTTTCATAATAAAAACTCTCAAAAAATGGGTATAGAGGGCAAGTACCTCAACATAATAAAGGCCATATATGAAAAACCCATAGCCAACATCATACTTAACAGTGAGAAGCTGAAAGCTTTTTCCCTAAGATTGAGAACAAGACAAGGATGCCCACTCTCCCCACTTTCATTCAACATAGTACTGGAGGTCCTAGCCACGACAATCAGACAACACAAAGAAATAAAAGGCATCCAGATTGGTAAGGAAGAAGCCAAACTGTCACTGTTTGCAGATGACATGACATTGTACATAAAAAACTCTAAAGAATCCACTCCAAAACTATTAGAACTAATATCGGAATTCAACAAAGTTGCAGGATACAAAATTAATACACAGAAATCTGTTGCATTCCTATACATAAATGATGAACTAGCAGAAGGAGAAATCAGGAAAACAATTCCATTCACAATTGCATCAGAAATAATAAAATACCTAGGAATAAACCTAACCAAGGAAGTGAAAGACCTATACTCTGAAAACTTCAAGACAGTCCTAATAGAAATTAAAGAGGATACTAATAAATGGAAATTCATCCCATGCTCTTGGGTAGGCAGGTTTAATATTGTCAAAATGACTATCCTGACTAGAGCAATCTACAGATTCAATGCAATCCCTATCAAAATACCAACAGCATTTTTCAACAAACTGGAACAAATAGTTATACAATTCATATGGAACCACAAAAGATCCAGAATTGGCAAAGCAATCCTGAGAAGGAAGAATAAAGCAGGGGGGTTTGTGCTTCCCAACTTCAAGCTCTACTACAAAGCCACAGTAATCAAGACAATTTGGTACTGGCACAAGAACAGACCCATAGACCAGTGGAACAGAATAGCAAGTCCAGATATTAACCCAAGCATATATGGTCAATTAATATACAATAAAGGAGCCACGGAAATACAATGGGGAAATGACAGCGTCTTCAACAGCTGGTATTGGTAAAACTGGACAGCTACATGTAAGAGAATGAAACTGGATTGCTGTGTAATGCCATACACAAAAGTAAACTCAAAATGGATCAAAGCCCTGAATGTAAGTCATGAATCCATAAAACTCTTAGAAAAAACATAGGCAAAAATCTCTTGAATGAGCACCTTGTTCATGAACATATCTCCCCAGGCAAGGGAAACAAAAGCAAAAATGAAAAAGTGGGACTATATCAAACTAAAAAGCTTCTGTGCAGCAAAGAACACCATCAGTGGAACAAAAAGGCATGGTACAGTACCGAAGAATATATTTATAAATGACATATCCAATAAGGGGTTGACATTCAAAATATACAAAGAGCACATGCACCTCAACAAACAAAAAGCAAATAACCCAATTAAAAAATGGGCATAGGATCTGAACAGACACTTCTCCAAAGAAGAAATTCCAATGTCCAACAGCCACATGGAAAGATATTCCATATTGCTAATCATCAGAGAAATGCAAATTAAAACCACAATGAGATATCACCTCACACCAGTTAGGATGGCCAACATCCAAAAGACAAACAACAAGAAATGTTGGCAAGGATGTGGGGAAAGGTGCACCCTACCACACTGCTGGTGGGAATGTAAACTAGTTCAACCATTGTGGAAAGCAGTATGGAGGTTCCTCAAAATACTTAAAATAGAAATACCATTTGACCCAGGAATTCCACTTCTAGGAATTTACCCTAAGAATGCAGAAGCCCAGTTTGAAAAAGACATATGCACTCCTATGTTTATCACAGCACTATTTACAATAGCCAAGAAATGGAAGCAACCTAAGTGTCCATCAGTAGATGAATGGATAAAGAAGATGTGGTATATATACACAATGAAATATTGTTCAGTCATAAGAAGAAAACAAATCCTACCATTTGCAACAACCTGGATGGAGCTAGAGGGTATTATGCACAGTGAAATTAGCCAGGTGGAGAAAGACAAGTATCAAGTAATTTCACTCATCTGTGGAGTATAAGAACAGAGAAAAAACTGAAGGAACAAAACAGCAGCAGACTCACAGAACCCAAGAATGGATGAACAGTTACCAAAGGGAAAGGGACTGGGGAGGATGGGTGGGAATGGAGGAGTAAAGGGGAAAAGGGACATTATGATTAGCACACATAATATGGGAGGGTGGCACTGGGAAGACAGTATAGCACAGAGAAGACAAGTAGTGATTCTATAGCATTTTACTATGCTGATGGACGGTGACTATAATGGGGTATGTGGTAGGAACTTGTTAATGGGGGGGGAATCTAGTAACCACAATGTTGTTCATGTAAGTGTATGTTAGTGATATCAAAAAAAAGAAAAATAAACAAAAAAACTGAACCCTGTCCAGCCTTGTCAGGACATTCTGAAATAAGCCACATTGTAGGAGTGATAATGGTGTGTGCATGTGTGCATGCCCAGTGTAAATTAGAATTCATGATGAGAAATGTGGCACAATGAGCCAACCTGAGACCAAGAACTAAGCATTTGATGGGGATGATTATTCTACCTCCAACTTTTAGCTGCCTACATAGTTTGAATGCTGGGGGAAAGAGCTGAATGAATTATTTGTGGTAAAACAAGGACTTTGTAATAAAGAGACTCATAATAATCAAGTCGCTTAAAGAAAATGGAAGTATTTCTTAACCACAGTCCAAGGTGAGCTGTGCTCCATGAAGTCATTCAGGTACCCAGTTTTCTGTACTGTCTCCCAAATCCTGGCTTCTAATTTCATGGTGAAACTGAATCACAATCACTCAGAATTCTAGTTTGAAGGCAGATGAAAGTGCATGGAGGAACATGTGTAATATTCTAAGGCTTGGGCCTGGAAGTGGGATATATCACTTGTGCCCCTGTTCCATTGGTTAAGAGTCATGTGGCCTCATCTATGTGCAAGGAGGGCTGGGAAATGTAATCCCTAACTAGGTAGCCACATGTCGTGCTGCAACTCTATTATTATGGCAGATGGAGAGAACAGACTATGGAGGACAGCTCTGTGATATGTTGTGTGTATGTGAATATGTAATGCCTTGGGATCTGGACAATTTTAACATGGGACAACCTTGCATTGAGCTTTCTGTCTCTTTCAAAGGGACCTCCTGGTTCTAGAGTGCAGGACTGAGGTGGTGGTAGTTCCAGCAGATTTCTCCTGTTAGTGGTGGAGCCCTCCCTTAAGGGACATGCTTGGGGTCTTACACCACTAGTCATGGTGGCAGTAAGTTACCACCATGATTGACTGCAAAACTCATGTAAACAACTTTGGAGGGCTTGTGGAAATTCACAAGAGCAGCAATCCTGGAAAAAGACTGGACTTCTGTTACTCAAGCAGTGAATACTCAGAGTATTAAGTCTTGGGGTAATTATTCAAATGTGGCTTCATTTATGCTTTTAGACTGATGAAGCCTGGTATTCCAGGTAGTCATAGACTTGATTACATTATTATTATTACTCCTTGCCTAAGAAAAACCTCACTCTCTCTTCTTGCTGCCAGAATAAAATGCAAACTCTTTTGCATAACACACAGGGCTCCTCAAGGGCTGACTCTAACCAACCCTTCACATTCCAGTCTTTCCTCACCACCCACCATGCTCTGGTTACCTTGTATTAGTTACTCTCCTCCAGATGTGATAGGTATTTTCATGCCTCTGTGTCTTTGCTCTTACTGCTTCATATGCCTGGAATGCCTGGATGAATCTTACTCATCCATCATGTCTCATAGTAAGTAATAATAATGATGATGGTTAAAACTTGAGCTCATTTCATATACATGGCACTGTTCTAAGCACTTTGCTTGGCTTATCTCTTTTAATTTTCACACCAGGTATGAGACAGGTACTATTATTATCTTTATATTACCATTGAAGAAACAAGGGTGTAAGGTGGTCACTTAGGAAGTGAGTGTCAGGGTCAGAATTTGAGCCCAAGAAGTTGACTCCAGAGCTGAGTTCTGACCATTATGTTACATGAAGTTTACCCACCCCTGGCCACACCCCTGCAGCAGAATTAATCTCCCTTTCTGTGCTTCCATGATCCCAAACTGTGTTGAAGGTTGTTGTTCTCTCTCTTTGTGTCTGTTTGTTAGTGGGTTCGCTCACATTTAGCAGGTGTGTGATGGTTAGTTCTATGTGCTAACTTGTAGGCTGCAGTACCAGTTACTTAATAAAAAACTAATCTAGGTGGTGCTGTGAAGGCCTTTTGTAGAAGTGATCAACATCAACAATCAGTTGATTTTAAGTGAAGGATATTATCCTTGATACCTGGATGGGCCTAATCCAATCAAATGAAAGTCCTTAAGAGTGAAACTGAAACTTCCTGAGGACTATAGTTTCCAGCCTTCTGGCCTGGATTTCTGATTTGCTCAGCCTGTTCCCACAATTGCATAAGCCAAGTTCTTGGAATAAATCTCTCTCTGTCTTTGGTAGTACCCTGGCTGATACAGTTTGTTGTATGTAATAATACAGGCTGCTTCATAACCTGTTAATGTCCTTGTTTTTCTTGAGTTCTAAGTCTACTCCTGACCTCCTCTGGGGTACAGGACTTTCCAGAATTCCCAAACTTAATATGGTCACATTTGAACAAGCTCCAGGTTTTCTCCTGGATCACATATTCTACAAGAATCAGAAGGTTTTCTTGCATCATCCTCAAAATCCCAAACGAATTGTCATTTCAACAGGAACAGATTTACCATGAGGCCAATGAGGTTTAAAGCTTCAAAGCCATTCTCTCATATGAGAACTTCAAGGCTGTGGATGGTTCCTAACAATGTGTTCATATGGATATCTATTTATCATAAAGTTCATAAATAGTAATATATTATAAGAAGTGAATTTGGAAAGAGATTTTGCAACATTTTAGTGCTTTTGGGAAATTATCGGTTTGATTTTGACCTACATGAAGGGTATCTTCTTTAGTCATTTTTAGGTTTTTATTAAAGAAAGGAGAAAATTATGAGAACAAATAAATGGAATGTGAAACAAAAGTGATTAAGAGGAATGAAAATCACAGAAAATTTTCTGATCTCAAGAAATGAATTATAATAAAGGTTTTCAGATCATGCCTAAGGTGGAAGTCCATTGAGGGGAAGAACTAAATTTTGAATTGAAAGAATGAGTCAGGTCTTAGATTGTTTGATAACACAACTGATGAAGAGAACTGAATTGAATAAACATACTGGGAAAATACATTTCTTACTTATTTGATAAAATACTGATATTGATGAAGACAAATGAAATTCACAATATTACATTGAGGATATTGATGGCAAACTAATTAATGAAATGTCAATTAGTCAATTAGTATTTAAGATTAGTCATTGTTAAAGCAAACCTGAAATGCCCTGAAGTTTTATATTCATTTAGAAAGGAAACTTGCTAGAGGCATTTTCAAATTTAATAACCATTCTAAACATTTTATGTGGCTTCAGTAATGAGCTGTGAAGCTAAAAGAAATCTTTCTAAACTATCAATAATAAATACACATTTTGATCAGTCATAATGGAGGACTCAATTATCTTTTTATTCTTTCTAAAGAAAGTGATTTTATACAGTCTCATGATATGAAGAGGCAAAGGATCTGCAGCCAAAAAAAATGTAACAAACATTATTATAGAAGTGTTTCAGGTAGTCATTTAGTAAAATGTCAAGTTATTTTTCTCAGTTTGGTGATTTGGTTTGACAGGTTTCAAAATATTATAGTGTGTTGAGATTTCTTTTTTGATTCTAAAAGCTCTTTTCCTTCTAGAAGACTCCAAATTGTAGGATCATCAGGCTCCCCAAAACCTGGTTTTCAACTTCCACTAATGCTTTCTATCTGTTGCCTTTTTCCCTCCAAAAACTAGAGATTAGATTTCCAGGGTTCCAGGGAGTATAATGATATGTAGACAGCTACAAGGTTGAACCTCACACCAGTCTTAATTTCAGTTTATATCTCAGTAAAATGATACATTATTACCTATCATGAATCTTCGGAGCTGCTTGATCATGACATCTCAAATGTTGAATTAGCAAATTACAAGAATTCAGCAGAAAAAGCTTTTTCCTTAAGGAGAGTTACCTCGTTCCCTTTCCTTTGATTATCTGATTATCCAGTGCTAATCTTAGATTTGAGAATCTCCCAAATACTTATTTAACGATTGGAGGTCAGCTTTCAAATGTCGTCGTAGTTCACTGCCTCAAAGAAGAAAGGGCCTCCTGTCCTTTGTAACTAGAAAACACAAGGCAAATAGATTTGACAGGGTCCAGCTACTTTCCATTAATTCTCAATAATTCTTTGTTCCTCAATGTAGCCACAGATGATTTGCCAAGAACCAGGAACTGTTTTTACTGCGTAATCCTGACTTAAGCAAGCAGTTATTGTCTGGCTATTGATGTGTATCTACTAAGATGTTTGCCTCATTGGCATAACAGATAAGGTCAGAGATGTTTCTCCCCTAGGAAGAAATGCTCAAGTTCCTCCTGTGGATATCAAATTATCTTTTTCTTGAAATCTGGAGGTGGGGAGTGGGCATGGGGGGGGGGAAACATCTCTGCATGTTGCTCCCTCCCAGGGACTGGCATTCACAGGGGACGATGTCTGGGCTCTGCAATGACTCGGATAGGAATAGAGCTGCCTTACCTCTCTTAACTGTCATAGGTGATTGTACAACAGCTCGTCTGCTTTGCTTCATGTTCCCTTTTGTGGGCTGTGTGGAAGTAAGAGTCTGTTCAAGATGATACCAGTCAACATCTGTTTGTCCTCCATATTTACATCACAGGAGTCAGAAGGTATGACTTGCTGCTCAGTAAGCAGAGTAGCACTCAGAATTGCTGATGAACCATGATTTGTGCTCACAGGGTTTTTTGACCTGGAATGCCATTTACACTTCGGAGATTTTATTCGTAATTTGATGATCTCAACCAAACAGCTTCTGTTGCTTGTATAGGATTGCCTCCTCTTTTGAGTCCCTAAATTAGCACTTTATTTACATTTTGATTAAGGCCTTGCCTTGCTTTGCTCTCCACCTGTCTCTGCAGCATGGACATCGCACACGTTAGGCATCGGCATGTGTCAGTGAAATTGGAAATGGCTACTTCCTCCTGCATTAGGTCTGGGCTGTATACCTGCATAGCCTTGAAAAATTCGTATGATGACAAGCTCCTAGAGTTCAGGGGCAGCTGATCACCACTGATCCCTTTCACTTTAACTATAAAGTGAAAATTATTTTTCTGACCTCAGGGAAAAGCCATATTTCACTTTTAAGGTGTTATGACCCCTACCTTGTCCCCATACAAATTGCTTTTAGGACTGGCTTGTTTCTTTAGACAACATATGCCTTAAAACATCCCAAATTCTCTGACTATCTAAAGAGAAAAAACAATTTCATTATTTCAAACCTTACTGAAACTTCCGTGATATCAGCCTTATATTTCCATGTAGGGGTTATTCTTAGAATGGAAGCATTTAAAAGTCATGATTATAAACCTAGATGTTAGGCCCTTACCCAAATTTATATATTTCAAATTCTTTTATTATACACTAGATGTCACTCTCTACCCAGTGAATTTCAGAGTTAAGCACTGTGGTGAGTTAATTAGACAAGAAAGCTATTTGTAAGAGTTTGTAAGTGTCTGCAAAACCTATTTTCAATAACTTCCAAGTAGGACAGTCCCCCACCACCCCCACCAGTTTGCACGAGGCATTCTTTGGTCAAAAGAAACCCTTCAAAACTCATGAAAGGAATGAAGAATAAAGTTAATGGCAGTCTTCTCTTTCCAGTCCTGTGGGCATGGGAGTTTAAGACAGGTGCATAGCTGGTCTGAAATATGGCTTCCTTCTGAAATTATTTCCTCCGCAAAGTATAGAGCTGTAGCGAGGTGTTGGCATTTAAATTTGTTCCTAGAGAGCTTTGGAATTCCCACAACCATTCTTCTTAATACCACCTCAGAAACTACCATCTGAGACAGGAACCTTCATTGACTTAATGTCATTTTCTTCATGTAACTTGACATTTTCAATCATGAAATGTGTGTGTGAACCTTTTAATTGCCGTGATTAAAGAAACCTAAATAATGGACAATGCATAGAGGAAGCTTTTTATTTTCAGGTTGTTTAGGTTGAAACAAAAAGCAGTATTTCTGGGTGATTGACATGGCCCATTTTATTCCAGAAGGGCAGCTAAAGAGCAGTTGTCTCAGAATCAAAAAACAAGGCAAGTTTGTGTGCTGTTACTTCAAATTCTGACATGAGTTTTACACTACAGATGTCCCCTAAGTTACAAAACTTCTCTACAATTTCAAAACTTTAACAGGAAATTGGGAGCATCTTGGTGGTTTGCTGGTGATATTACTTTAAATGGCTCTATAAACTTGGGCATATGAATTGGCCAGGAATTCCAGAACTGCTTTTCATTTTAAGTAACTTAAGTTTTTAAATATTAATATAAAGCAACTCTCACCCCCAGCACTCCCAGAACAACAGTATTCCTCAAATGACAAAAATAGAGATGACAGTTTAAAGTACAGGCCTGAACTATGAGGTGTAAACTGGTTCCCTGTTCTCTATTCCTAGGAATCTGGGGCTCAACTACAGTTTTCACCAGAGCTCATCAAGCAAAGATTTGCCACATGTTTGAGTGATGCAGCATCATTCTGCTAGAACCTTGAGGCCTGCTTTGCACATATATGTACACACACACAAACATGCACACACACAAATTGTGAGGTTTTACAAAAATTCATGCCTATGAAATTTTAGATGTTTATGTGCATTAAATTTAATAGAATACTTAAATAGGTCCAAGTCATTGGTGAGACTGGGTCACCTGTGGCTGTCCCCAAACCATTATTCCCAAACCATAATTTGACTTCATGTGGCTGATGCTAGAATGTGACATGCTCAATTTTCATGTGTGTGATGTCATTTTGACATTTTGAGACAATTTTTGTTGTGCTTGTTCTGGTCTCAGTGAGATGGGTTTGAATTACACCTAAAGCTTTTCCTTCCCAAATTACAACTTTACATACATGGAGAGTCCTCAAAACAGGAGAAATATATAAGAATAAATTGAATTCATTCATTCTACAAGTCTTTAATAAAGAACTTTTCTCTTTGTAAAAGTAATGCATGTACATCATAGGAATTTGGAAAATATAGATAGGCACACAGAAGAATATATACTCCACCCATAATGCTACTATCCAGAGATTTCAACATTTATATTTAGGTGATTTATTAATATTTGGTATATATATTCCCAGTTTTGGCATCTATCTACTTATTTACAATTGAGATCATGTTGTGCATACTATTGTGTTAACAACTTTTCTCCCATTTTCTTTGTAATTAAACATTCAACATTATAAATTTTCATCACATGTGTTTTGTTATTTTGACAGTTTTTAAAACCAGTCCCCAATGGTTGGACAGTCTTGTAGCTATCATGTCATATATATTCATGATTAGTTCTTTACGATAAAAACTGTAAGTGAAAGTTCTAGAGTCACGGGTATGAATATTTTTAAGGCTCCTCCATGTTGCAATTCCTTCTAACCTTTTAAAAGTCAATCACATTTATTTTTATCAGCAGTATACAAACATTCCTGGGTCTTTGCACTGTTGCCTTAGACATTTTTATAGTGACTTCCAGAGCTTTCCCGTCATCTTCTTAGTAGAAAACAAACAGGTTTGTTTAACAGCAAGATAAATAAGATAAATGCCTTACAATAAATGCCTTAGCGCATTAATGAAGGAAATTTTATATTAGATTAAAGCAAGAGCAAAGAAACAATAAAAAGTAATAGTATTGCATCTCTGAGTCTGTGCATTTATTGTAACAGGAACAGTTTAGTTTTAATTCCTGGTGATAAATACTTCACAGTTTACTAATAAATTTGCAGTATATCTTGAAAAACGTGATGAACTCTCTGTTCAGGTGAGAATTCACTGTAGTTCGTGGCCTCTAAATCTCCATGTATGAGAAGGGTAAGGCTGCCGTTTGTCCTGGGGAGAATTATTGGAAAGACTGATCAGGAAGTGAGGCTTAGCAAGATTCTGAAATAATTACTGCCATCAGGATGAAACTGGGAAAATATACCTGTACATTGATGTAGCACAGACATTAGATCAGGTCAGTGCCTAAAAGAAAAAAATTAAACATTAAACAGCACTTAAGAGATAAATGAAAAGGTTAAGAATAACTTAGTTTAGAAATAAGACTATTTTAGTAGATAGCTACATTTGAAAATACATTGCTGAATGGATAGATTAGGGATGAACCTTCACTGGGCTGGGGCGGGGGGGTTTGACACACTGTTCTTAGTATAGTTGGCAAAATTGGGGCAAAATTATTCAAGTCAGAAAATACTCAGGTTCTTATCTTTATTTTTGCTGACTTTAGGGATACTCTTGGGAATTATAAAGAAATGCCTTTTTATTCATTTTGTGGAACTTTCTTACTCTGCAGTTTTTCTGAGTTCAAATAAAAAGAATTCCAAATAGCTTTTTGTTTTCTTTTGATTTACAAAAAGGGTACAACAAAGAAGAGCATAAGGGAAAGGAAAAAAAATCAGTAAAAGGACTGCTACCCAAAAAGAACTATTGCTATATGTGGTGAACATTTCTTTCTAGACAGCTGACTGTCTTCCCTCAACAGACTCAACATTTTGTACAAATGTGATTGTGCTACATATGTTGTTCAATAACCTCCTTTTCTTTTTACACAAATATATATTGTGGCCATATTTTTAGGTCAATATGGATAGATCATGCATCATTTTTAATGGCCACTTAATATTCCTTTGTAGAGATGTGCAGCAAATTTAATTTATTACTATCTTAATATTTGAATTTTTAAAGATTATAAGAAAGATTTATGCTTCTGAAATGTTTCTTTTTCTGAACATTGCAGGAGTGCATAAAGCAAAAAAGCAAGTCTGATTTACTTCCTCTCTTCTACAATTAATTCTAGCTCTGAAAGGTAACCCTAAAGTATAATCTCCAGAAAAATTTATAAGAATATGTACAATTTCACACACATTTTCTTCTCTTGAATGGGTATAATACTATGTTCTATAATTTTCTTTAAACATTTTTTTTCACAGTGACACTGTATGTTTTCCAGATGGGTACATATAAAGTTATTGAATTCTTTTTCAGCATCTGCATATACAATATGGATTTGCCATAACTGATTAAACTGATCCCTTATAGATGGATATTTAGGTTATTTTAATTTTTAGATATGCTAAACAATGCCATAGTGAACAATTTTGCATACTCATCTCTATAAATGTCCTGTATCTCTTTAGTAGATTCCTAACAATGTTATTGCTGAATCAAAAGGCCTTCGTGTGTAGTGTTTTGATCTGTGCAAACTGTCTTGCAGTAATGTTCTACTTCAGACCTATGCCAGCTGCTGCTATTTTCATTTTTTATCTTTTCTAACCTTCTTGGTGGAAACATATATATCACTGTTGTTTTTATTTGCATTTATTTTATTAGTGATTTTTAAAACATTTTACAGTGCTTATTGCTGGTTATATGAAGTTCTTTTATGATATGTTATTCGTGTCCTAACCCCATTTTTCATTGGATGTTTGTTTTTCTTCTGTTGTTTTGTAGGAGCTTTTAAAATGTTAAGAAAATTTGTTATTTTTTTATTCACGTATATTATAAATATTTTTCAGTCAGTTTGTCCACTGTCTTTATGTTTCTGGGCGCTCTTTAAGAAAACATGCAAAAGTTTTAAAAATATGATGCAATTAGGAGTGCAAATTAGTTTATTCCAGTCCATGTAAAAGTCTGCCTTGACATGACACCTTCTACCAATGCTCTCTCCCTTCTGCTTACTGAGTAAGAAAGGAAACAGAACTCAGGCTTGCCATTCTTTCTCTTTCCTTCTGTTTGCAGAGTGGTGGTACTAGGGAGGACAAGAATTCTAAACAGAATTTGGGTGAGGTAGTAACTAAGTAAAAATGTAACAAGATGTGTTAATGCAGTCTTCTGGGCTCCGAATTCCCTGTCTCTGGGAATAAGGATGCCTTCAGCAAGGGAACCTTTCCCATGAGAGATGTATTTCCTGGTTTCAGGGAGGGTCAGAGAATCTCTCTTGCACCAGCTGTTGTGTTAATTCAAAGTAATCCATAGGTCACTGCAGTACACTTTGGGGTGGCCTGTCCTTGGCCCCTACAGTGCTCATATGGGGATGTAACATGAGCACGGAAGGACATGAGAGGTCTCCTTGGTTGTTCTTGTTGCTTAGGACACTGCTGACTTCTTTCAGGCCAAGCTGGTTTGAAGGGGAAGTGTGGGCCTTTTTCAGGGGGCAAGAGTTGTTGGGCACCTCTTACCCCGTGGTGAAGAACTATCATGGAGGATTCCCCTGCACCATGGGAACACGGGATTCTGTGCACAGAGCATTGCAAATAGCACCTGCAAATGGTTGGTAAGGAAGAGTGTAACCCCATATGTACACATGCATCTCCTCTTTTTGTGCTTCATCATCAATGGACTTCACTTCTAAAATACCTGTTTAAAGATAAAATTATTAGGAATTTTAAGATGGCAGCAATGGAGCATGAAATCAAGTGTGAGGCCCTTTTGAGTGGGGGTCCTGGGTGACTGCACAGGTTGTAGCCCATGAAGCTGGTCCTTTGGGGACCTCATACTAATTTCTGCTGATAGCTGGGTCTGGGCCCTGGTTTAGGGATCCAGGCTTCTGGGGAAAAGAAAGGGATTATGATTCTGCCAGCTGGTGGTAAAAAAGGACCTGAGACCCTTATAATTAACCCATGACAGTCTCATATCTCCAAGTAACATTTCCCCTCTGCCACCCAGCTCTCCCCCCCCACATGCATACATACTTTGAACAGCTGGGACATTAAACTTAACACACTGTTACTTGTTTGAGCCATGTCTGTGGGAAAGGTGAGGGACAGCACAAGTGCCCAGCTTACTCTCATAGGAATAGTCCTGAGCCTTGTACCCATTAGGCCATTTCCACTTGTAGAACCTGAAGAATCAAAAGTTAGCATAAGCACAGCTATCTTAAAGGCTCAAACACCATTTTCTAACCTAGAAGGAGAAAAATTACTAGAACTTTGAAAAACAAGTTAGTCAGCCAGTGTTAATTGTAGTGACCTTTAGTTAGCCAACCTCAATCAGTTAAGCTTATCTTGCTAGAACCACCCTAAACATTCCAAAAGTGATTTTATCTAACCAGACCCCCAGGATGAGGCGTCAGCCGAAAATTTATGTGTCTATGAAAAAAAAACACTGTATTGTGACTGTAGAAAATACTGCCCCTTTGAAAATGCTATAAAAACTTCTGGCTTTGTGTGTTCGGGGTCCTTGTTGAGACCCGCTGCGTCGGGCTAATGCATGGACCCCAGCTAGCTGGCCTCTGAATAAATTCCTCTTGCTTGTTGCATCAAGAGACGCCTTCCGTGAGTGATTTGGGGCGGCGTCCTCCTCTGGGAGAATCCAACATTTGGGGGCTCATCTGGGATCGTGCGCTCACCCCGCTTCACTCCCGAAGCCGTTCTTGGAGGAAGAGGTAAGATTAGTGGCGCCTTGAGTTGTCTGTGTTCTGTGTTCTGTTTTTCAGTGAGACCGGTTGGAGTTCTGAAAAGGGTACCCTCTGTCTGGCAGCCATCCCGGTCCCGTAAGGGGTCGCGACTGCGGTCGGTAGATGTACTTGGAGCACCGCAGGCTGCAACCCTGGGGGACGCCCCGGGGAGTTTGGAGGGCCAGGGACGCCTGGTGGCCTCCCACCTGTTTTTCCGCAAAAGTGAACCGGATGAGATAGGGTTGGTTTTTGGGCGCCGAGAGTATCAGCCCACTGATTCCTTCCGGTTCTTGGTCAGAAATCTGAGGAAGACAAAAAGCGGCCGCTGTGTGTCTAATCTCTGTGTGTCTCTGTTTTATGTGTCCTTTACGTGTCTAATAATTGTTATACTGGCAATGGGAAAGACAGTGACGACCCCCCTTAGCCTGACAATAGGTCATTGGACAGAAGTGAGAGCAAGGGCGCATGACTTGTCGGTAGAAGTTAAAAAAGGGCTGTGGCAGACTTTCTGTACCTCCGAGTGGCCCACTTTTAACGTTGGATGGCCCCCGGAGGGGACTTTTGACCTCTCCACTCTGCTTGCAGTAAAAGCTGTTGTTTTCCAGAATTCAACTTGGGGACATCCGGATCAGCAGCCCTACATTGTGGTCTGGCAAGAATTGGTGGAAAATCCACCGCCCTGGGTAAAGCCCTGGGTGCGAAAGAAAGCAAACTCTTGAGTCTTATTGGCTCAGGCTCAACCTCAGGGAAAAGGGAAAGAGACCACCAAAATACACCCTGACACTCAAGACTTGCTCATGGTTGATGATCCCCCTCCTTACCCTCCTGCCTCTGCCCCGGCGCCTGAGGCCCCGGCGGCCGAGGCCCCAGTGCCTCCGGCCCCAGCACCTCCGATGCCTCTAGCCTCTGGTACCGAGGCATCGGGGCCAGCTCCGGGACCGGCCCAGGGAACTCGGCGGCGCCGAGGGGCCGCATTGGACCCATCAGGTATTTTTCCCCTCAGGTCTTATGGGGCCCCCATTCTCGGGGAGGAAGGAGACCCGCCTTTCCAACCTCTGCAATACTGGCCATTCTCCTCTGCTGATTTATATAATTGGAAAGCTAACCACCCTCCTTTTTCAGAGGAACCGCAGAGACTAATGGGACTGATAGAGTCCCTGATGTTCTCTCACCAGCCCACTTGGGATGATTGTCAGCAGCTCTTACAGGTACTCTTCACCACGGAAGAAAGAGAAAGGATCCTCCTGGAAGCGCGAAAGAACGTGCCTGGAGCTGACGGACGACCTTCACAACTCCCTCATGATATAGAAAGGGGGTTCCCACTGACCAGACCCAACTGGGACTTTAATTCTCCAGAAGGTAGGGAGCGACTAACCATCTATCGCCAGGCTCTGGTGGCAGGTCTTCGCGGGGCTGCAAGGCGCCCCACCAATTTGGCCAAGGTAAGAGAGGTTAGTCAGGGAGCCGCTGAGGCACCCGCAGTGTTCTTAGAATGCCTGATGGAAGCCTTCAGGCGGTATACTCCTTTTGACCCCACTTCTGAGGAACACAGTGCTTCAGTGGCTCTTGCCTTTATTGGGCAATCAGCGCCTGATATTAGAAAGAAGCTTCAGAGACTAGAAGGCTTACAGGATTTGTTGTTGAGAGATTTGGTGAAAGAAGCCGAGAAAGTTTATCATAAGAGAGAGACTGAGGAAGAGAAGGAATTAAGGAAGGAAAAGGAAAAAGAAAGTAAAGAGGAAAAGAGGGATAGGAAGCATGAGAGAAATTTAACAAAAATCTTGGCCGCAGTAGTAGAAGGTAAGGGACGCCCGCCCTCTAGTGGTAGAACTAGTAAGGCAGGGTACCTGGGCAACTGGCCTCCTTTGGATAAAGATCAATGTGCATACTGCAAAGAGAAAGGACATTGGGTGAAAGAATGCCCTAAAAAGCCACTGCAGAAGCCTCCAAAAAAGGTGTTGTCTCTGCTGGAAGACGAAGATTAGGGAAGACGGGGCTCGGAACCCCTCCCCAAGCCCAGGGTAACTCTGAAAGTGGAGGGGCAACCTGTTGAGTTCCTAGTAGACACCGGTGCTCAACATTCTGTATTAACTAAAGACAAGGGCCCTCTCTCTGGCAAAAAGTCTTGGGTGATTGGAGCTACAGGCCAGAAACAATATGCATGGACCACCCGAAGAGCAGTAGACTTAGGAGTAGGACGAGTAAGTCACTCGTTCCTCATTATACTGGAATGCCCTACGCCCCTGTTAGGAAGGGACATCTTAACCAAAGTAGGAGCCCAAATATCTTTTCAAGCTGAGAAACCTCTGGTGACTAATCAGGAAAATAAGCCTTTGAACTTGAGTATTCTGACCATAAGATTGGAAGATGAATACTGTCTTTTTATGGAACCAGAGCCCTCCCGGATTAGTCAGGAGTGGCTCGACCGATTCCCAGGAGCCTGGGCGGAGATGGCGGGCATGGGGCTCGCCAAGAACCAGCCCCCTGTAATCATAGAACTAAAAGCTTCAGCCTTGCCAGTGACTGTGAGGCAATATCCAATGAGTAAAGAAGCCAGGGATGGAATTAGGCCACATATCCAGAAGCTTATGGAACAGGAAATATTGGTAAAATGTCAATCCCCATGGAACACCCCCTTGCTCCCTGTAAAAAAGGCAGGAACGGGAGATTACCGACCAGTACAAGATTTAAGAGAAGTTAACAAAAGGACACAGGACATTCACCCCACCGTGCCAAATCCCTATAACCTACTAAGCTCCCTGGCCCCAAAAAACATCTGGCATTCAGTTTTAGATCTAAAGGATGCTTTCTTTTGTCTGCGCTTGCACCAGAACAGCCAACCGCTGTTTGCCTTTGAGTGGAAAGATCCCACCACAGGAACTACTGGGCAATTGACCTGGACTCGTTTGCCACAAGGATTCAAGAACTCGCCCACCCTCTTCGATGAGGCTTTACATCAGGACTTGGCTTTCTACCGAGCTTCAAACCCACAGGTAACTTTGCTGCAATATGTTGATGACTTATTGATAGCCGCTCCCACCCGGGAGACCTGCCAAGAGGCCACTGAAGCCCTTTTGACTGAACTTGCCAAATTAGGGTATAGAGCATCTGCTAAGAAGGCACAGATCTGCCAACAACAAGTGATTTATTTGGGATATTCCCTGAGAAAAGGGAAAAGGTGGCTTACTGAAGCCCGGAAGTAGACTGTGACGCAGATTCCGGTCCCCACTACAGCACGCCAGGTTCGCGAGTTTCTGGGGACAGCGGGGTTTTGTAGATTGTGGATACCCGGATATGCTTCCTTGGCTGCCCCTCTGTACCCCCTTACCAAGGGGACAGCCCCGTTTGTTTGGGGATCTGAGCAACAACAGGCCTTTGATGATATCAAGAAAGCCCTCCTCTCAGCACCCGCTCTAGCATTGCCAGACGTAACTAAGCCATTTGTCCTTTTCGTGGACGAACAGAGCGGAGTAGCTCGAGGAGTGTTGACCCAACAATGGGGACCTTGGAAGAGACCTGTCGCCTATCTGTCAAAAAAATTAGACCCCGTGAGTAGTGGGTGGCCTGCCTGCCTGAGAGTAGTAGCAGCTGTGGCCCTCCTAGTTAAAGATTCTGACAAACTAACACTGGGACAAAAACTCACTGTGGTTGCTTCACATGCGTTGGAGAGCATAATCCGGCAACCACCCAAAAGATGGATGTCAAATGCCAGAATGACTCACTACCAGACCTTACTCCTGAATCGTGATCGTGTGGAATTTGCCCCACCCGCCATCCTAAACCCAGCTACTCTGCTCCCCGAATTGGGAAAAGAAGTACTTCATACCTGCCAGGAAATCCTGGCTGAGGAGACGGGGACCCGCCAGGACTTACAAGATCAGCCTTTAGAAGGACCAGGACTCCTGACTTGGTATACAGACGGGAGCAGTTACATTATGGATGGTAAGAGAATGGCGGGAGCTGCAGTAGTGGATGATAACCGAATCGTGTGGGCCAGTGGACTTCCAACGGGCACTTCTGCACAGCGAGCAGAGCTCGTCGCTCTGACTCAGGCTCTAAAGATGGCAGAAGGTAAGAGACTTAACGTCTATACCGACAGCCGATACGCTTTTGCCACCGCTCACATACACGGGGCTATTTATAGACAGGGTTATTGACTTCTGCCGGGAGAGATGTTAAAAACAAACAAGAAATTTTAAATTTGTTAGAAGCCATCCATAGACCTAGAGAAGTGGCAATAATACATTGCCCTGGGCATCAAAAAAGCGACTCTCTAATAGCTCAAGGAAACAGAAGGGCGGACCAAGCTGCAAAACAAGCAGCCCAGGGAATGAATATCTTACCCCTCCAAGTGTACCCGGAGGCCACTTGTATTAAGAGCTTCCAGTATACACCTGAAGACCTCGCTTGTATAAACAAATTAGGGTTTAAAAATTTCTCACCCCATGAGATATACAAGTCTGAAAAAGGGAGAGTTGTCCTGCCCCAGAGAGAGGCAGAAGAATACTTAAGGCAATTGCATCAATTGACACATTTGGGAGCAAAAAACCTAAAGACCTTGGTTCAAGACTCCCCTTATCATGTTATTGGATTAGGAAAACTGGCTGACGAGGTTGTAAGAAATTGTGTTCCCTGCCAATTAGTAAATGTGAGTAAAAATCCAGTAACATCCGGGAAAAGACTTCGAGGGGATCGCCCAGGAGCTTACTGGGAAGTTGACTTCACTGAGATCAAGCCTGCTAAGTATGGATAGAAGTACCTTCTAGTTTTCCTAGACACATTTTCAGGATGGACAGAGGCATTCCCCACCAAAACTGAGACAGCTCAGACGGTGTCTAAAAAGATCCTTGAAGAAATATTTCCCAGGTTTGGAATCCCAAAGGTAATCGGCTCCAACAACGGCCCTGCCTTTGTTGCCCAGGTAAGTCAGGGATTGGCCAAGATTTTGGGGACGGATTGGAATTTGCATTGTGCATACAGGCCCCAGAGCTCAGGACAGGTAGAAAGGATGAATAGAACTCTAAAAGAGACCCTGACTAAATTATCCATAGAGACTGGTTTATATGATTGGTTGGTCCTCCTTCCCTTCGCCTTATTCCGAGTTAGAAACACCCCCAGCCGTTTTAGACTAACACCCTTTGAAATAATGTTTGGAGCCCCGGCTCCACTAAATGCAGCTCACCTCCACGTATCCCCTGAATCTGTGACTAATAAGTTTCTGCTTGAAAGGTTACGGGCTCTGGAAGTTGTGCAGAAAGAAGTGTGGGCCTCTATCCGAGAAGCCTATCGGCCAGAGGACATTTCAGTACCTCACCCGTTCCAAGTGGGAGACTCTGTCTACGTAAGGCGACATCGAACGGAAAATCTTGAGCCTCGGTGGAAAGGACCCTTCATCGTCCTTTTGACCACACCTACAGCTGTGAAAGTAGATGGCATCTCTTCCTGGATACATGCTTCACATCTGAAGAAAGCGCCTCAACCAGACCCGGACTAGCGAGTAATTCGAACTGATAACCCTCTTAAATTTCGCTTGTGTAAAAATAATTGTGTCACTAACAATTCTAATTCTAATGACCCAGTTACTTCCCACCTTCCAGAACCCTAACCCCCATGAACCCAGGTTGCTGACATGGCAGGTTTTCTCTCAGGAGAGGCAGTGTGGTCTGTTTCTAAGACTGCCCCCCTTAAGACCTGGTGGCCGTCCCTGCACCCTGATGTTTGCGCCCTAGTTGCTGGATTAGATACCTGGGACATACCTAATATACCTTGGAGACAGGCCCACCTAATTCGACCACCAGACCGCGATTATTCTGCAGCCCAGAGCCAGGTTTCCTATGGAGACAGCGGGTGTAGTTATCCCCGAGCACGCAATAGGATAAAAACCACTACCTTCTATGTCTGCCCCCGTGATGGACGAACCCACCAACAAGCCCGACAGTGTGGGGGCTTAGAATCCTTTTATTGTAGCTCTTGGGGCTGTGAAACTACGGGTAATGTTTATTGGAACCCCGTGTCCAGTTGGGACCTCCTTAAAGTAGTCCTGAACCACACATCCCCCAACTGTGAGCAGACAGGGCTATGCAACCCCTTAAATATCACGTTCAGTGATAAGGGGCGCCAGTATGATGGATGGGTCACTGGACGACAGTGGGGGCTCAGATACTATAAATCTGGGTATGATAAAGGCCTTATATTTACTATCAGGCTCAAAGTTGAGACCCTTCCAGCTGCCCCAGTAGGACCCAACGCTGTCTTGCGGGATCAACCGCGTCTCCCAGCCCCAGCCCCAAAACAGGCCCTAGCCCCACCTATGGACTCTGCCACCACTTACTCCACCTCCACTCTTGGCCGAGTCACCTCCTTTCCTAGCACCGGACAACGCCTTCTCAACCTCCTTGAAGGGGCTTTTCAGGTCTTAAATACCACCAACCCTAACACTACTGAATCCTGTTGGTTGTGTTTCTCTTCTGGGCAGGCTTATTATGAAGGATTGGGATTGTTAGGCAGTTTTAACAGGACAACCCGTCACGAGATCTGTAGCTGGGGAAGCCACAAGAAGCTAACTCTGACTGAAGTAACTGGAAGAGGAAAATGTTTAGGTTCAGTCCCCCCCACCCATAAAGCTTTGTGTAATGAAACCATAGCTGTGACCTCCTCAGGTGAAAATGAGTATCTAGTCCCTCCTCCCGAAGGGTGGTGGGCTTGTAACACTGGAGTGACCCCATGTGTCTCTACTTCTACCTTCAACTCCTCCCGCGATTTCTGTATCATGGTTCAGCTGGTGCCCAGGTTGATGTATCATGATGACCTCTCATTCGTAGCTGAATTTGAACTAGGCATAGATATAGGAGGGAGCCGGTCTCGCTGACCTTAGCTGTGTTGTTAGGGATAGGAGTCGCAGCCGGAGTAGGAACAGGGACAGCCGCTATTATCCAAGGGAACCAACATTATGAGGGACTAAGGACAGCTATTGATGAAGACCTAAAAACCATAGAGCAATCCATTACTAAACTTGAAGAATCTCTGACTTCCCTCTCTGAAGTAGTCTTGCAGAACAGACGAGGGCTGGATCTGCTGTTTCTAAAAGAAGGAGGATTGTGTGCAGCTTTAAAGGAAGAATGCTGCTTTTATGCAGACCATTCCGGAGTAGTAAGAGATTCAATGTCAAAGCTTAGGGAAAGGCTAGACCAGAGAAAGAGAGAACGAGAAGCCGGCCAAGGGCTATTTGAATCTTAGTTCACTAAGTCCCCGTAGTTTACGACCTTGATATCCACTCTGGCTGGGCCCTTACTCATCCTTGTGTTGCTCCTCACTTTAGGACCCTGCATATTGAATCGGCTGATAACTTTTGTTAGAGAAAGAGTGAGTGCCGTTCATGTACTAATGTTGAAGCAACAATATTATTCACTCACCCAACAAGAAGATACAAACATTCCATGATTGGAATGCCCTTAAAGAGAAGTGGGGAAATGTAGAACCTGAAGAATCAAAAGTTAGCATAAGCACAGCCATCTTAAAGGCTCAAACACCATTTTCTAACCTAGAAGGAGAAAAATTACTAGAACTTTGAAAAACAAGTTAGTCAGCCAGTGTTAATTGTAGTGACCTTTAGTTAGCCAACCTCAATCAGTTAAGCTTATCTTGCTAGAACCACCCTAAACATTCCAAAAGTGATTTTATCTAACCAGACCCCCAGGATGAGGCGTCAGCCGAAAATTTATGTGTCTATGAAAAAAAAACACTGTATTGTGACTGTAGAAAATACTGCCCCTTTGAAAATGCTATAAAAACTTCTGGCTTTGTGTGTTCGGGGTCCTTGTTGAGACCCGCTGCGTCGGGCTAATGCATGGACCCCAGCTAGCTGGCCTCTGAATAAATTCCTCTTGCTTGTTGCATCAAGAGATGCCTTCCGTGAGTGATTTGGGGCGGCGTCCTCCTCTGGGAGAATCCAACACACTCACATAGAAATGCCCTGAAAAAAAGGAAAATTAGAGAATTTTGTAAGCATACTTACAAAAGAACCTTTCTTTCTAAAAACATATTTGTTTTCCAGCAGAGTGGCTGTCTTTATTCTGTACTAGATGCAACTGCATTCCAATGACTGGTGAGGGACCCTTTACACAAGTTTGTAAAATGCTTGAGGAAGCGTCCAGAAAAAAAAGACAGTACATGAGCATAAGGCACTATTATCATTTGTTTGAAAGTCTGTGTTTTGTTACCCAACATTCTTCCCTGGTGACACATAGATCAGCATGGCTTATAATAAGCAAGGCGATATGTGGCTTCTCATATTCACCTCCTTTGCCTGTAGAGGGTTCTAGTCTTATTGACTTTCCGAATCAGAATGAAACCATCCATAAAAGTGCTAAGAAACAAACACAGAGGCAAGGGGGATTTGAGTATTCTTTTTTCCCTACCAACAGGTGAAGAATCTAATACCCTAATCCATCAGATCTCCCAGACAGAAGCCACAGATCTTTTTGGTTTGTTTCGTTCAGCATAGTGGCACAGCGACAGGTTTATATTACACTGTCTAGCATCTCTCTTGTAACCTCTCCGAGTCTCAAGAAGTTCACAGAAAGGGCTGAGACAAATACCGCTGTAAAGCGGGTGATTGTTTATGTATTTACCTTGTTACACACCAGTTTATACCCGGGGCCTTTCCAGGAGAGCTTCATAAACAGTAAGAGTAACCGACACTTACCATGCTGGGAGCCTCTCTTTCCATTTCCTGTTTCTTTAACTGATTTCTGTAGAGGGTATGAAAGGGAGCTCAGGCTATTGTCAGACAATTGCGTTACTTCTCTCTCTCCAAACTCATCAAAAATTCTTTTGCTGCGGCTTCAGTGAAACGTATTTTTGAGAAGATGACATGGGTATTGTTTGTAGATATTGAAAGGGTATCTCGCCGCGACCCTCCTTACCCAGAACAGGAGACATGGGCCCACGCAAGAGATTTTATTATCTGAAAGAGAAAGTGACTGCCCCAGAGGGGGGGAGAGAGAGAGAGAGATAGAGAGAGTGTTTCATTGTGGCGGATCTGCTTGGCCTGTTGCCTTGCAGGGAGGGTCGGGATGTTTAGAGATAAGGTGGGGGTAAGCCCAGGAAAGCCCAGGCATGATTCTCACCAGTTTATGTGCTTGGGACCATGGGGTAAATGGAGGAAAAATTACTATATTCTTACAGATATCTTTTCCAACTTTCGGCCACCATTTAACTTGACCTTACGTCGTTCTAAGCATTCCCAACATTCGTGATTCTCCTGGGAGTGCCTTAGGGATCAGGCAAGCAGCTGGGTGACACAGTGACTCCTTGCACTTAGCCTCCTTGCTCAGGACAGCTCTAAGCACTTACCGGTGTGAGCGTCCTGCATTTCCCCAATAAAAATAATGAAAAGTGCTTGGGTTATGATGGTAGCCTCTCTGAATATTCTCAGAGTGGACAGACACAGTTAGGGGAAGAAAGTTCCTCTGTATGAAGGAGCACTTCCAGTTCCTTCCTGCTGGGGGCTTGCTCAGTTTCCTCCTTTTCCCTGTCTTCCTCGTTTTCTCTTGTTTTGCTTTGAAAGTATTTTGAAATGTATCAAAATACAAAAATATTTTGAAAATAGATTATTTGAACATTCAGTCTGCTTCAGTGTGACAACAGAGTGGTCTTCAAAGTGCCTGGAAGGTCTCAATGACAAACTCTTCCCTTGAGTTTGGACATAGTCAGCATCCAGGTTCATTTATTCATTTCAAAATGGTCATACAAACAGATGGTACCCGACCTATGATCAACTTTACTATGATGTGAAGGTTTATGCATTCAGTAGAAACTGTATTTTGAATTTTGATCTTTTCCCAGGCTAGTGATTTGTCCACAGACAATGCTCTCTCATGATGCTGGGCAGCAGCCGTGAGCCACAGCTCCCAGTCAGCCTGGAGACTGTGAGGGTAAACAGCTGATACGCTAACTACCATTCTGTACCCAGACACCCATTCTGTTTTTTGCTTTTAGTACAGCATTCAATAAATTACATGAGGCATTCAACACTTTATTATAAAATAACTTTGTATTAGATGATTTTGCCCAACTGTAGGCTAATGGAAGTTGCTGAGCACATTTAAGGTGGGGTGGGTTAAGTTACTATGTTTGCTAGGTTTAGGTGTAGTAAATGCACTTTCCACTTACCATGGATTTATTGGGATGGAACCCCATTGTAAGTAGAGGCAGATCTGTATTTGTATCCAGATTCGATTGGAAAGTAGGATGGAGCTGAAGTGGGGTGAGGGGAGGCTTTAAGACTCAACTGAGTCTTCCTGGAAATCTGTCTGCCTCCCCTCCCTTATCTCCCCTCTCCCTTCCTCCAAACTGTCTTAGGGACTGTCTGTGGTGCTTGCACAACACCCTACACCCAGCTCAGTCACTGCACTTGCCACTTTGTTTGTTTGTTTGTTTGTTTTGGTAACTGGCTGTATTCCTTGGTGTTATCAGGACAATTTTTAATCATTGTTAAAGTTTAATGGAAAGACTAAA
The DNA here is from genome assembly GCF_030020395.1 of Manis pentadactyla. NCBI lineage: Eukaryota > Metazoa > Chordata > Mammalia > Pholidota > Manidae > Manis > Manis pentadactyla. Next base: position 122,320,514 of record NC_080023.1, on the reverse strand, counting down.
AATAAATATTTCAATTATAGTGATTTTCTAATATTAAAATAATTCAAGAGTTAAGCTTACCAACCTAGTAATAAAACTTCTTGTATTACATTTTTCATTCTATTAATTGGAACGTATAGAAATCACTATCTGCGGGGATTCCCCTGTGGGAAGCAATCTGATAAAAAAAGTGAGTGCCATTCTGAGGGCCTGCTGAGGTTGTTTAAAGTTTAGAGAGGAAATAGTTGTTCACTGCAGACATTTGGAAGCAAAGGGGGCTAATTTGAGGGAATCACTGGGTCCAGCGACTAATTTCTGATTTCTTTAGTTTGCACCCTTTAAAAATGTACTGTTAGGCTCCATTGCTATTTTTGAAGTGTTCTGTATACTGGATGGTAAGGTCAGAATTGGTCTCTCCTTTTGATTTTTCTATTTTAGGGCTTGATAATTGAGACGAATTTCAGATCTTGAACAAATATTAAGCTGAAAACAATAAATTTGGGGCTGAGTTGAAATTCTGTTTGCATTTTTTCCCCGTGGCTTGGGTGGCACGTCTCTCTAGGCACCTTAGGTGTACCCGTGGGTTCCTCCCATTGGCGTCTTCTTGCCTGGGTCTTGGCTTCTGGGCGGAGCCTGCTCTGGGCGCTCAGGGGTCTGCCTGCATCTCTTGCCCCCTGCCGCCTGGGTGACCCAGGTGGCTCTGAGTGGACACTGCCAGCTAAAGCCTGTCTCTCCTGATCAGCCTTCGTGTTTTTACCTCTTTCTGTTCAAAATGATCTATTGAGCACCTATTCTATGCCAGATTCTGGACCAAGAATTAGAGACACAACAGAAAAAAAGACTCACTCTTTTGGACACTCAAAATTCTCAAATTTCCATAGCTCTTGATGATGAGGATCTAAGATTTATTTATCTTCAAAATGACAGGTTTTTTTCCTAGCATGATTTCTTATGTGAATGCCCAGGGGAAAAAATAGGAAAATTAAAACAGACAATGGCAAAAAAATTCATGATTCTGAGCCTTCTTTACCATCCATAAAATCATGGCAATGTTCAAAATACATTGATTTAAAATGTAAACTTTTATCATACTGTGTTACTCTGAATGAAGTTATAGGATGTTATATTACTTTATATGTAAAGAAAAATAATTGTTGTTCTTTCCTACTCCTAAACTTCCTCCCTCAAAGTGGATTTCATCTATGCCACATAACCATGTGTGACTACAAGTATTTTGGTGTCAACAATAAAGAGACAAATAGAGACTAAATTTTACTATATGGATAATTAATTTATGTGTTTTTTTCCTAGAGAGTGAGGACTTTGCTTTTCATATTTGAATAGCTAAAACCTAGCATAGTACCTGGAACAGAGTAAGGATTCAATAAATGCTTGCCAGATAGATAAATGAAGGCAGGCAGGATTTAGGAAACTTAAAAATGGGAGACTCCTTTTCATGATTTTGGTGTCTGGAATGGAAAGAAGGGAATGAAAATAGAAAGCTAAGGGTTCCATTCACATATTGCATTATTATTGCACCCTTAATTGTTGTGCTAAGTACTCTACATATCTGACATGGATGAACTCTCATATTTGATTTTATGAGGGAAGAAGCATCAGTTTCATTTTACAAACAAGGAAACTGAAGCTTAGTGCGTTTATGAGACATGTTCAAGTCACACAGCTGATTACCTGGTGAAGCCATCACCTAGAACCCAGGTCAGATTCCCTTCATATTTAGTGCTCTTAATCATTAAAAGTACTGTATCTTACAGACTAACTTTCAAGAGACTAATAAAAGACAGACTAACTGTCCCAAGCTTTGGTTTATGCAAATCTGCTGGTAAGATCCCTCCCCTCTTTCCTCCACTACCCATTGGCATTTCCCACTTCCCCCACCCTCCCCACTTTAGAATGGTGAGCTTGCAAATATTAGTGTCATGAGAGGAAATATCAAGGTGTGAGTCTTCCTTGAAATTTATATTGAGTTTGAGAACAGTAAATGTATAATTTGATGAAATCTCTAATTTTATTTACTGTTAGGGTTTTTTTGTCCCATAATGTCTTTTTTGCATAAATCCCTAGTGAGTTATTTGTATATGAAACTAATGTCTTACATCAGGAGAATAAAATGGAAAGAGAAGGGTAGTTTGAAAGTTTTCTTGTGCTTATGTGTCAATTAGTATCAATCAAATTATTTAAAATGTTATATTTTAGAATAAATTCCCATTCATTTTGGGAATTTCTGCTTATTCTTTGCGTTGAGTCTTATTTATTTGTTTAGGGGTTACAGCATGTATTCCTGAAGTTCTGGATGGCAGAAATGTCTGCCCTTTTAAAAGCAGGAGCCACTCTGGGTACAGACTGATGCTTCCCTTCAAATCTGGAGTTAGAGAATTTTCTTCTTGGGGAAAGGGCCCCCTCCTACCTGGGCCCATTGCTTTTGCCTTTGAATCACTTCCTCGTGAAGGGCGGTGATTAGCATACTTAAAGCAGGTCTGGCTTTCTACCTTCTGAACGGCGGGAGCGACATTTCCTCCCTCGCCTGTTTGCGTTCGGAAGGACAGTCTAGGATGGATGTCATCTGCTTTTTGGTGTAAGGAAGGGAGACTAATAAAAGACATTAAAAACATCTTTTTCCTTATTTCACTCGACTCCTTGTGTCTGTCACAGACCCTGCCAGACTGGCAGAGCATTAACAAATAACTCTCATTCTTAAGCAGCGACGAGGCAGCAGTAGGCATTTTTTTCATTTATCTATCAACTGAGAATTGATAAAGTCATCACGAAACAACTGTAGTTTGACCCTGACCTGACAAAAGAGATCGAAAATGTCTCGTGTGGAGAAAAGTGAGGGGGCTGGAACATCATTGGCTCAGAAAAAAGCTGCAAGTCTGCTAAGGGCTGACACCCAGGCCCTCCGTCGAGTGTGTTTAATAACTGAAAAGTAAATAATGAAAGGGCAGTCAATAAACAATTGTGGTTTAGTAAATTATTCATTTTAACAATAGTTACAGTGTTTACGCAGAGAGGAGAGAATGTCTGCAGGTTTTCTCCCTATCTGCTCCTCTGGTCTGAACCTGCCTGGATGCAGAGTTGTTCACACTCTAGACAGCAGGGGGCGCTCGTGTTACACCTAAGAAGGACGGGGCTGAGCCCTCCCTGTGCCAACCCTCGTTTGTGAAAGAAAAATCGGGTAGGAAAATGTTGAGAAGAGGTAGAGAGGAAGACAGTAAACGAGTGGATAGGCACGGAAATGAAAAAAGATATTTTCCACAGGTAGATCAAATTCAACGCTGTTTCAAGCAAGGCATAACGAAATACACAGAAAACAGTTCTATGTTCCTGGGTTAAAATAATTTACTTATTTGAAAACCCTAGGATGACAGATTTGGAATAGTCAGGGCAAGAGCAAGGAGATATTTAGAAAATCCCACAGATTTATTTCCATCTTGAAAACTGTACCCTCATTTTCAGGCAATACTCTCAGGAATCAAGTGGTTCTCTTGGATGTCGCTGCCAGTGAACAATCTAAAAGGCTGCACAGCTGCTGAGGGGCCCTGGGCCTTTTGGAACAAAGACCTACCCACTTTAAAGTATGCCCTGCATGGAAATGAATTCCTAATATAAGTCAGAGCCTATGTTCGTTTTCCTTTCTCACGGCGCGCTGTCCAGCCCTATTTTATTTATGAAATGGTGTTACATGAAGCAGCACTTTGCCTGTAGGTTGGGAAGGGCCGTGGTACTCCCTGGGAGATTTACTGTATACCTAAGGCGCTGAGGTATAATCTGTCCTCTGCCATATACAGATGCAAAAACGAATGTTATTTATTTATAACAACACGTGAGGCAGCCCACAGGGAAGTGGCATCTTGTTTGTAATCAATCCCAGCGCCAGGCTGTTGTAGCACAATCGGGCTTTGCGTTTAGTGACAAATTGGTTTCGTCTTCTTACTCTGTCATTTGTCTTCAGTGGAGATCCATCATCTCCGTTACAAGGCCTTGGAGCTTAGCACTATACACAGACACACAAGGGCATACCCCGTTCTAGTGCTTGGGGAAAAGCCACCATCTCCTGAGAGCCTGCAAACAGCCCCCGCCCCCAACTTTTACCATTGCCGACAGTGAGCGCTAAGGTGTTGATAGAGGCAGGCAGAGGCAGAGAGGCTGTGCACTCGCAGTGAGGTAGGCATTTCTGAGGCCTCTGGTGAAGGCAGGTCGTTATCGAGCTAACATTGGTATTCTTTGATTTTGTCTAGGAGCTTGATGAGAGTGGATGCCTCAATGCACAAGACGAAGTTAGCTAGAATCCTTAGAAGGAGACCTCTTAATTTTAATTTTAGATCAAGTCTTCTCTGACCTTGCGGCAGACAGACTCTTGGGATGGTCTCCCTGATAACTCGCTTCCTGGGGTTTGTACCCTGTTGACTGTCTTCCCTTCAGTGTGGGCAGGACTTTGACTTGCTTCTAACAAGTAGAATATGGCAAGGTGACAGGGCACATGAGATTGTGTGTGTGTGACCACCTGTCTTGTTACAGAGGGTCGTAGCTCCCATCCTGCTGGAGTCTTTCTCCATGGTGGGCTTTGGAGAAGCAAGAGCCCTACTGGAGAGCTCCCTGGGGCAAGGAGATGCAGGCAGCTTGTAGACACACCCAGGGCTGCCTCTCACTGATATCCAGCAAAAAACTAAAGCCCGTAGTCCTACAAGCCAAGGGGCTGCATTTTGCCAATGGTCTAAGTGAGACTGATGACAGACCTTTCCTCAGCCAAGTCTCAGGTAAGACTGCAGCCCCAGTCAACAACACCTTGATGGTAGCCTTATAGGGCGCTCAACAGAAGACCCAGCAAAACTGTGCTCAGGCTCCTGACCCACATAAAGGGTGAGAAAACAAATGTATGTTTTTTTTTTAAAGCTACTAAATTTATGGTAATATTGTTGCACAGTAATAGATACCACTCAGATAATACCCCCTTTTCCTTTCATCTTTGTCCCATCATCCTGTCAAAAACTGAACTACTTCTAAAGTGAGCTGAATGAATTTTCCTGCTTAATCAATGTCAAAATAGGTTTTAAAGGCAAATTTGCCAGGCCATTTGGAATGGGAGTTGCTTTCTATTTAGAATAAATTCAGACGTTAAATACAAAGTGACAATAAATTGCAATGAAACTGAACTTAGTTATTTGTAACCAGTTTTAGGACTGGGTGTAGGGATAAATTAGATTATGATTATTTGGTTAAAAGAAGAGCTTCCCATGGAGCAGGCAAAAGCAGGGAGGATGCAGGCCGGGTGCTTCTGGCACCTTTTTGAGAGTCTGCTTCATGTTCAGTGATTGACACATTTCGAAGTTGAGGGTCTTGATTGACGCCTGAGAGAAATGCAGTCATCCATTATTTGCTGGAGAGAGAATAGCGATGATGAGAACCCAAAATAATGCAGGAGAGGAAAGAAAGAAATGGGAGGTGGTTCTAATCAGTTAAGACAGTGTGAAAAAAATATGATGAAGTGGAGCACAATGGCTCTTCCAACTGCTGGTGCATTTTGAAGGTAAGGTCTGCAAAAATGGGGGTAAAGCACTATGGACACCTGCCTTTGCTCAGATTAGTCTTCTTTCCTGGAATGTTCTCACCACCTACCTTGCCATTCAACTCCTGTGGCCTTCAGGCCCAATCAGACCCTGACACCCTCATGAACTCTTCTATATGGGTTCTTGATTTTGAACCACAGAAATTTCATCAGAATCTCCTAAATACTAAAGAAATGCTATCCGTTCATGTCACTGAGTTGTCTACAGGTGAACTGGGCTTTGTGTGATCCAAAGGTATCATCAGCATCACACAACCATCAGGAACTGGTTATCTTTTCTCATTAAAAAATTTTTAAAAATACTGTCTCCCTCTGGCTTTCCTCATGGTCACAAAAACATTAACTTCATTTCACATTTTTCAAAGGAAGAGAAAATGTCTTTATCCTACAGTTGCAAGGGAAGCCCCAAGAATAACTCTGATGGATACGCTTAGCCTACAGTGCCCATCTCTGAGCCCACCGCTCTGACCAGGTGGCTGGAGTGCTGCGGGTGTGGGCTACACCTGGGGCTCTATCCCTGGGACAGAACCAGCTCCCCTGGAACCACATGAATTCTCAAACAGAAACCAGCACCCACCCCACCTTTAGTAACTGTAGCCTGTCCATGTTTATCTACCTCTGAAATAAAAATTTAAGAAGTCAACTACCCTTCAATAAAAAATAATTATCTAAAAAAAAAAAAAAAAAAATTTAAGAAGAATGTTGCATGAGTGAACCAGTAATGTTTTGGCAATTTGCTTATTTTAGCCAAAAGTAACTAGCTAGCCAGATTAGTAACTTTATTGTTACTTATCTTAGCCAATTCCTTCATAAAGTTAGGATGTTCATTTTCAGTTTTGATCCTCCCCCATTTCATGTGTGAATCGTAAGCCTTTCTGATTAGAGTATGTGCCTCATGAGAGCAAGGGCCACAGAGGACTCCTTGAGTACTGGCCCTGAGTCGCCATGACCAAGGGGTGCAGCTTGATTGGATTGAGGCCTAATAGCCCCATCTCACGAATTCCCATCAGTCATTTCCACCATTGCTTTACATTTTTAAAAAAATGAATCTGATGGAACTCAAATATCATCTTTGCTCTTGTATGTCAAACTTACTAAGACATATTAATAGAAAACTGAAATCTTATTTTTGTACCCTTTCTGAACAACGACTCCAGTAATAGTTCCTTTGAAAAATAGGATAAGGCAGTATGGGTTGGTGGTTAAAGTCTCAGGTTCTAGAGTCAGACAAGACTGGGCTCAAATTCTGGCTTCATCACTTCATGATTTTATTTCCTACAACAAGCTTCCTGTAACACACCTCTAAGCCTCAGTGTCCTTATTCATTAAGTGGGGAAAATAATAGCAATAGAGAAAAATGGACAAAGGATATGAAAAGAGTTCTCAAAAAGGAAATGTACAGTCCCTTAAGTATATGAAAAGATCTCAACCTTAACTCATAATAAGAGAAAATGAAAGCCACGTGGAGATACCATACTTTTCACCTATCAGACTGAATGAACTCAAACCTGTGACATCTCTCTTGTTGAGACTGAAAGGCCCACAGGCTCTGTCACATATTGCTCTTACCCATTGGTGTATCTCCTCTGGAGGGCATATCGCCAATGCCTATCTAAATTGCAAACATGTGTATCCTCTAATCTAGCAATCCACTTGTGGGAATTTATCATACATACTGGCACACGTATGAAATATGTTCAAAGTTGTTCACCGTAGCATTTTTCTTAGTGCCAAAAGATTGGAAACAATCCAATTGCCCATCACCATGGAACCGGTTAAATCAGTTTTGACATGTCAGTACAGTGGAATGGTAAGCTAAACAATTCTGCAGTATAAAAGAAGAGGAAAGTCTCTGCGTATTGGTATGGAAAGATGACAAGTCTTCGGTCAACTGGAAAAATAACAAGGTGCAGAAAAGGATGGAGAGATGCATTATCTTTTGAGAAAAACAAAAAGGAAAAAATACCTATTCATATGTGGTTGTATTTGCATAAAATAACTCCGAAGGATATCCTAAAAATCCAATAAAGCAGTTACCTTTTTAGAAAGCCTGTTGGGGACAGGGTGGGAATAAAGATGTTTCACTCTGTAACTCTGAAGATTGTTTGATTTTTGAAACCTGAAAATGTTTTACCTATTCAAAAAAATTGAAAAAAATTCTGAGTATTTCCAATGCTTTTCCCTCTTGCCTGTCTGGGGAGTGGTTGTTGGAACATTTCTGGAGACTCATTTATCATTTATTAGCTTGTGTTCTGCTCTTGCCTTAGGCTGCACAGGACAACTTAATGTGATGGTAAAGTGCACACCTGGAATTTGGGGTCAGGAGAAACTGGATTCCAGTTGTGGCTGTTTTGCTTAGTAGCTGTGTGATCAAGTCAAGTTACTTTACCTCTCTGAGCTCTGTCTCTTCACTTGGAAAATGAGGATGCACCTCATTTTATGAGTGTGAAGAATAAACCAGATTTAATGTCATGCTTAGCACAGTTACTTAGCATGGCAGTTGCTAAATACTCCTTAAATGATAGCTGATATTGAACCATAAGCTCTAGGTGTCAGGACTTTTTGATCTGTGTTTTTGTTTTGTTTTCTCTCACCAAAGCAGTCTTGAGGGTGCTTTGTGCACTCAAACAGAGGACTGTTCACAGACGTGATGTGTGGATACCGACACACTTGTTTCTTGAGGAATGTAGGGAGATAAGTGTCCTTGTTTTCAACTCATAATTAAAAAGAATAAGTCCTCACAATTGCTGGAACACAAAGGCAAAAATTGCTCCCAGTTCTCCCTTTGAGGCATGACCTGCCTTGTTTCCAGCTTCAGTCAGGGGCCACAGGACAGCAGTCTGTGGACACAGGGGCTCCCAGTGGGCTGGGATTCCCATAGGACTCAGGTGGAGCTGGTCAGAGGCTGAGCAGGTGAGTCTTGGGTGAGTTAGCCATTCTGTAGATACTTCTTTTCATGTTGAGATTGAGTCCCAGGAATATCGTTAGTTCACCAAATAATCATGAGCACCTACCATGTGCCTGGCAACTAGTTATGAATCTGGAGAGACAAAGACAAATGAGATCTCTGATCATAGGTAAAACCAACCCTTAGGACAGGTGGGCTTTGTTTACTGTGCACGTGTAAACATGAGAACTTCTCCCAGCTCCTTCCATCTTGGGCCTACCCTTCTTTTCTTTTTCTTTAGACATTTTAGATTTAGCTGAGACCATACATATTATTTTCTGGCTCATCTAAATGAAGAACACTCAAGACCATAACCCAAAGGTCCAAATACCACAGATACTCAGAGACATTAATTTACACAAATGTGCATTTAGCTGGATCCACACACCAGTGAAGTAACATTATAGCAGTCACATTGTAAAACAGGGAGGATGCCTGCAGCCAATTTATTTGCATTCAAAACACTGTGTACATATAGTTCAGGGGACAAGGAATGCACCACTAGTGAGATTAAGTTTGTGGCTAGGATTCAGAGGTTTTGACTTCTCACTCTTTATCTGACATTTATGACCTTATAAAATTTAATAGAACCTCTGATTTTTGCCAATTTTGTCAGATTGGGACTATAATGCTGACAGTGAGAGCCTAAAATAATGGCTTAAAAATAGTTAAGAATTTTTAAATTAGAGAACTTTATTTTAACACTGAAAATACTGCTGAGGTGCTTTGATGTAGTCATACCAAGAAATGGCTGAACTTCCCTAGTGCTGGAGATGACTGTGCTTCCTTTTCTGGGACAGCCAGTGTGCTCTCCATCCAGTAGATTGAAACTGAAGTGAAAGAGGATGAGATGTATTTCATACTGTGTGATTCATGCAGAAGGCTGGGGCCAGTCTCCTTGCCTCCCTTTCTTAGTAGCAAATAGTGGCTGTATGTCCAACAATAATAACTCTAAATAATTTATTACCCTCTTCCACAGTCTCCCCCATGCTCCCCGGTGCAAGGGGTGGAGGAGCTGGCTCTCCTGAGCTACCAGCACACAGGCCTGGAGGGGCTTCAGAAACCTCTGTGCAGTGCTTCCTCCGTGGCTGTGCAGGGGCCAAGCGGTGCCAAGGTGGGAGAGGAGGAAAGGCTTTAAAGAATTCTGGGCCTAAGAGAACAGCAGCATCCACTCCCCTCCATCTGTCTGTACAGGGGTGCTCCCAACCTTTTGCCAGTCTTCTGAGCTGCCTGCATGCGTTTCCAATGCCCTGGGAAATGGACTAGGGAGGCCCAGGGGCCTGGCCTGGCTGGATGGCCATCCTCCACCAGGCATTGTGCTTGAAAGTGCTGTTAGTTTCCAGGCATCTCTTGAAGATCATCCTCACCTCCACCGCTGACTTACAAAGGGCAAAGTTTACCCTGAGATCCCAGGCTTGGTAATTTTGGTACTTGGGTTGTTCGTGTCATTTCCTGCAACGTTTATGCGGTCCTCTCTGTGTACTTTGCAGCCAGAACAAACTAGCGCTGCTATGGAAACTGCAGACACCAGGCAGTCCTGGCCCCTGCACTTGGCAGCCCAGCCAGGAGAGAGAATGGCTTTCGTTGTTGTCTGTTGGCTGCTGCTGCTCCGTCAGTTGTGCTCTCAGGCCCTAACTAGGGACATACTGACATGGCATCATGAGCCTCTCCTGTAAACTTCCCCGGCCTCAGGACGCAGCCTGGAGATGACCAGTGCAGCCAGGTCTGCTCCTTGTCCTGGGGACAGCCTGGGGCTTTCTGCTTGCCTGATGACTTCTGGGGTCTCCCCACTCTCAGGTGACCCCAAACCCTCCCAAACAGGCTGCTGACCTCCGTGTCAAGCCGAGGCCAGCCAATCGGCACATCGTACATCCCTTTTTCCCAAAGCTAATAAATACATTCTCCTGGGTGGGGGATGGTCATGACTCAGCTGCATCGTGATGGAGCTCCAGCCAGGCAGTAATGCTCACCCCAAGGGGAGCAGCCCGTGACACTCAGAACAGGTGGCTGGACCTCTTCCTTCCTGCAATGAATACAAATCACAGCCCTCTAAACACACATTTAATATGAAATTGCAAAGATTATTAAAACTTCTCTGTTGGCTACAACATTTAATAAGAGGTCAATTTACTAAATATGACATTAAGCCTAACAATGCTGGGACGACAGGAGTCTCAGAGATTGAATAATTGGATGTGGGAGCCTTTCACCCCTGGGTTACCAGGTTAAATCAAACACAGCCTGGCAGGGAGTAGGTGCAGACAAACACAGCTGTGTTTAGAATGCGCTGATGTCTGGGTCTGTTTTTCCAGTATTTGTGCTTTGAAAAGAGCTTTCTGCTTGAAAAGCAGCCTGTCTGCTTGGAGCTCACATGTACAGTAGGAGAATGCTATTCCATCTCTATTTCTGAGATTCTCAGGGGCTGGCTTTCTTATACTCTTAAAGTGATGCTTTTTTTCCTCCCCCACCCCAGCAACACCCATTTTCTCTGGTTTCAAACTGCTCTATTCTGCAAGAGATAATTGTGAAAAAATCTTCTGACCTGTTTGCTTGCAAATGCTTTTCTTTGGTAAGAAATGTTTGAGATTCTTAAAGCTCTTGCTACATAAACTAGGGTGATTTTCAAATTCTATTTGATCCTTCTAAAAGCTAGCTAGTCTTACTCTCAGAGAAGCTGTAGTACAGGCACACAAAAAAGTAGTTCTGATTCCTGACTGTTACTTCGCACCTGGGGGTATTTGGAGGAAAGAGGTGGGTCGGTGTGAGCTGTAATTACTAAGGTGCTCTTCCCTCCTTCCTCAGATAAGAGAGAAAGGACAGTCACTGGCTAAGAATTAAATGGAGTCCTTGCATATGGTAATTTTAAAGTTTGAGGCAGACCTTAGTGTTAGTAACGGAGCTACAGTCAATATATATAATATAACTTCTCAGTGGATTCCAGCTGGCCAGAGGGGCACAATTTGAATTTGGGGATGAGGAGGATTGGTGATGAAGGACAGTATTGCTCTGCGTAATTATGTGAGATGCTAACTTCACTGTGAGAGAGGCAGCCTTGCAACTATAGGACAGGACTTAAAATAAATCACATGGGTTTGGAAGAGGATACAAAATGGTAGTGTATATAGCGTGGCAGATAGAGCAGGCAGCTCAGTTTGGTTTGGCATGCCAAGTGTTTGTTTCTAATTTAAAGTAGCTGCCAAATTACAAAACTTTGGAGATTTTATGTGCACACCCAGATCTCTATCTCCTTTTAAGCAATTGGAAGATCTGGCCCCACTGGCCCACAGTCAGCATGGCAGCAGTTGGGAAGATTGGTAGAAGCTGCCTCCTTTGGCAAGGCATGCCTCACCCTGCTGGCCGTAGTTCCGTACCCAGCCTGCTTCACTGGCATTGCTTGTGTGGCCGTGCCAGGCACTGGAGTTTGTGGGTCTTGGTCTGAGAACATCTCATGGACTCTTCTGTGGAGCGTCAAGTACCAAATCGTCACTGACTGTTCTACTAGAGCCTCACTTCTTCCTTTGGGGCCTTCCTTGACATGAGTAATTGAAATTTAGTACAACGTACAGCATGGAGGATGGATTAAGACTAACACCTGAGGGTGAGATTTCTTGCAGGGTGAATGAAGGGTCTTAGACTGAGGATATTTCTATGGGTAATTAACACTCTGCTGTGCGAACACGTAAGTTCTGGCTTCTCAGTGGCTTAACACAGTAAGGCTCACTCCTTGGCAACCGCCACACCCTGTGTCTCCTAAATTGGGCAGCCCCCTTTCATTCTGCAGCATCCTCTAAGCATGGGGCAGCAGGAAAAGAGAGGGAGCAGCCACTCTGACGCAGGGAGTTTGTGACTAGTTCTGGAAGTGGCAAACATCACGTCTGATCATATTCTGTTGACCAGAACCCAATCACACGTCCTAACATGAACTGCAAGGTGGGCTGAGACCAGTGTTCCTGTGTGCCCAGGAAGAGGAAAATGAGTAAGACTGGCTAATGTGTAGCATTGCCTCTGCTACAGGCTGCAGAGGTTAAGGAAAGGCATGCATTGGAGAGACAAGCACCCCGAGGACAGGAGAGCAGGGTAAGGGAGTGGGATGTGTCCCTCGTCCGGGAGGAGTTAGTGTCCTGGGACCTGTCCCTGAGAGTACAGGGAATAGCGCCTTTCTCATAGAGCTTTTGTGCGCTCTTCCAATGTTGTAGTTCCCTTTAACTCCCCCAACCTTAGGGAAATCTGACACCCATCCCTGTGTGGCCTTGGGGCGCCTGATGCAGAGAATAAAGAGCCGGCACAATGAGAGGAAGTGCTGCCGGCCCCCTCCCGCTCTGCTGGTTCCCTTAGAGAAGCGGAGGGCAGCATCCATTGCAGGAGACCCAGACAGCAACCAGCACAAAGTGAGTGGTGACCTGCCCCTGAGGAGGGAGCCCTTCCCAGGAGAGAGCTCAGGAGGGAGGTGACTGAAGTCTCCTCTTCGTTCATGCCCACTGAAGAGAGCTGGCATTTGAAAGAGGGATGCTAATTGCTGGAGTTGTGCTTTCCCACAAAAATAGCACAAAGCCCGGTCTTATCAGTAGATGTTAATGATGATTAGTACTACTGATTGAGTGCCCCCACAGCTGCCTGAACACGTTGCAACCTTGTCTCATTAATCTTCATGGCAATTTGAGGAGGTAGATGGAATTCTCCCCATTTTACAGGTGAGGAAATAGAGACTGAGAGGTTATTCAACCCAGGGTCATAGAGCTGGTGCATGGTAAGGCCAAGGATTTAACCAAGTTTTCTGGAATCTTAAACCAGTCCTATATTTTCCTCATTAGCAATAGGTCAATGCCATTATATTCGTTTATGAAGGACACTGGGTTTTTTTAAGCAGTTACTACCCCTCAGGGGATCCTCAGTAAATGGGCCTCCATTCAGGATTTATTTGGATCTATAGATTATATTCCAGGATTTTAGGCAGATTTGCCATTACTCTTAGGGTTGCAATTGGGACCAAAAGTCCTGCTTTGGGAAGTATGTTAGCATTGGATGTCCTAAAATTCTGGGGGAGCTTAGATGGGAACAGGTTCCAAGCCTGTTCAGGAGTTTATACCACTCCTTCATAGTACAGACAGTGTCCTGGAGATTCTGGCTTTAAATAGATGAAAGAAAGGGAGAAAGAAAGAAGGAAGGAGGAAGGAGGGGAGGAAAGAAAGAGAAAGAATGATACAATAAACTGCAAACACACTTAAATTACCTAAACAACATGCTTCAGTTAGTATGTAAGCTTTTATGCTTGTATGTCTGGCTATGCACACACATACACATATACATGCACACACACACAGAGTCATATTTTTAATAAAAATGAAATTCAACTCTAATACTGTTTTTTAGCTGGCTTGAGTGGTCTTCCTTGAATGTGTTAGTGGAAAGGCTGGGCATCAGTGCTCAGGTGTGAGTTGAGATCAAGGTCAACAATCAGTTAGTCAAGACCTAGGCTGAGGAGCACGTGAGAGGCAGGGACAGTGGCTCTCAGCTCAGATGCCAGGACCAGCCAGATGACAGGCAGCACAGGCCTCTGTGTGGGGTGTGGTAGTGGCCCGACCTCATTTGGATTTATAGATTAAATAGTTTAACATGACGATGCCTGGGATTACTAGAGATAGCATTGGTGGTTTTCCCTCCATGAGAGCTCTTGTTCTATTGGGTCTGCTTCATTAAATAAAACCCCAGCTTTGCCTGGGTGAGAGTCCTAAGGGTGGGTGCAGAGCAGGCAGTACTCAGGTGCGTAGATGGAGGCTGAGAGATGCAGAGCAGTGTCCTTCCGTCCCTCCTTCCCTCCTGCCCGCCTTCCTTCTTCAGTTCTTGATCTGTGTCTTTGCAGGATCCAGGCTTCTAAACTCAGAAACTCGGTAGTAAAATTTGACTTTTTGGGCCTTGTATTGGAGAAGTGCCTATCAGAGTAACACACAGGCCTTAATGGTTTCTACATGAATAAAAAATCAATAAGTGGATTAAACTGACACCAGAAGTGGAAGTTCAATGAAAGTGCCAGGTTGTTCATAGTTTCCTCCAAGTACAACATTGAAATGACCTCATTTCAGGGTGTTAGTTTAGCACTTTTGCTGTTTAAATAAAGGCTTCAAGCCATTACACTAGGTAGGTTGGGCTGCATTACCTAACATAATGCTGTTTTCTGGCTGGGGGGGAAGGGAACAGAGGGTGTGTTGGAAGGCAGAGGACATCCCTGACAGTTAAAGTGGAATCAATACCCATTTCTTCTTGGGACCCAAGTGCATCTTTTAATGTCTAGGCATGGGAGATACCAGGCATTCCAATTAACAACCAGTTTTTTTTCATACCGAGTGTAATAAACAATGCACACTTGAAAAAGAGAAGAAAAAGAAAAACCATGAAATAAAATGCAAAAAGACAGAAATCCTGTTGCCCTAAGGCTGGCTAGGTGCTTTATTCAAAACAAAGGATAAGGTAATCATTATTCCCAAGTGTAAAATGAGGCTGCATTTAGAGAGTCACCAGGAATCTAGGAGGGCAATGGAAGACAGGGAAGGGAGTGGGGGTGGGGTCGCAGGCTCCCAGAACCTCTCCCCAGCGGATGGGGACCCTTCACTGAGGAGGCTGAGAGGAGGAGCTCACTGGCTCACCAGGGCTTGGTATTTAAAGACCAGTAATTCTAATTTCTTGACAGCCACTAAATGCCAGTAACCTTAGCACCCTGTAATCCTTGCATTTCTGTAAGATGATCATTGTTTTCTTCCTCTTGTAAGGATAGAAATGGAGGCTCAGAGAGGTAAAGAAACTTGCCCACTTAATTGTTAACACTAATGGAACAGTCATTATGCACCAGGTCAAGTTCTTAGAACTCTAGGTAATTTATATGTATTCACTTATTTAATCTTCCTGATATCCCTACGATGTAGGCCACTTTTATTCCATTTTACAGATGAGGAAATTGAGGTATCAGAGACGAAGGGGCTCATCCAAAATCACATTGTTTGTAAATGGGAGGGACTCACACCAATCTGATTTCATAACCTCTTTTATTTCTCCTATCTCACCATGTGGCAGCTCAGAAAGCTGAAAATTATCACAAGCATCACCAATTCAGCAAATAACATGCTGTTTTGATGAACATGTTTTCTGGGGCCCCTTCCTGTCTTCTCCCCTGCTGTCTTGGGCAGCACCCTTTGATGGCCTCTCGACATGATGGTGGTCATGTGATGTCCATTTCTACAGTGAGAATAGGAAGAGATAATTCAGTCCTTTTAAAGCATGATTGATCATAGCTTTTAAAAAAATTTTAGAGTTGAGAATACATAAGTCATGTGACGTCACACAAACTCGTTTAACACAACGATAGGATTATGGCCTATAAAAAGAGTTATGATGAGTTCTATTTTGTACAATTCTCATTAAAAAAGGAAAGGTATCTAGTGCCTTTATAATTGTATATCATACATTATTGAGTATATTTCTGACAGAAAAGAACTTTTGTTTTGACTATGCTGCAGTGAGAATTGAATCCTCCAGTTAAAATTTTACATGTCTGAATATTAAAATAAATTTTCCACAGACTAGCTTCTGGCTCTGTAGACTTCAAATCTTGTTTCTCTCTTGCTACCCCCAAACTCCCAGTGGGCACTCAGCTCCCAGCTGGGTGCTGTAGATAGAGAGCAATGCATTCTAGTTTGTCTTGCTCAGTCCCAGTTTACACATGTTGTCTTGGCATAACTATTAATGGGCCCTTTCCTTTCCCTTTCAGAAGTTCCCTGGTGGGGAGAAAGGAGTTAAGTATGTTGCCTGTGATCCATTTCTCCTCTGATTCCTGGGGGACTGCTTCTGGAGGAAAAAGGAGGTGCCTGGTGTCATCTCCCTGGAAATACGCTGTGATCTGGACCTCCTGGTAGACTAATGATATTCGATAGGACAGTCCTTAGATATAAAATGTTGTTAGCTGAGTACACCTGGTTTAGGATTGCTTATGGTCAGCAAACCTAGATGTTGTAGGCATGATCCCTGAAGATCAGGTTTCTTATGCAACTGTCTGGTATAAAATGGGGATGTTTATGTGACCCAAACACTCCGTGCTATGTAAGCTGATGCATAAAGCTCACCTAGATACCCCATATTCATTACTCTGGGCCTGAGGATATGTGTTGGATGTGGAAGGAAGGACCTGGGGAGTCGCACAGGGCAGACTTCCTCTGCTTTACCATGTCTCTTAATTGCTTGCATCCTTAAAATTACTAGTACAGTTTGGCTTTGGGGCAAATCTCTGACTTTTGTGGGTCTGACTGGACAACCTGATCCTTTAGGCTAGCTCACCTGGTTTGAACAGCAGATTACAGGGCATCCTTGCCTTTGAACACATGCACATTGGTATATGACCTCTACCCCTGCACCTTTGTGTTGTGATGCTGAACTCATTGGCACTGAAGGAGTTTTTCTGGAATTCTGCCAATGACTTGACTAGGCCCAGAAATTACTATCAACTTCCCAGGTGGAGCTGATGTGCTGTTATGGTTCCCTGTTTTGAGACCCACTAGTTCAAAACCGCTGATGGCACTCTCTGGGTCCCAGTTGCATTCCTGGGTCTTGCTCTGATAACAGGGGTCCTGGAGTCTTCGAAACCTCTCTTCCCAAATGCTGCTTATGGTTCTTCTGGGCATAAGTCTATTTTCACAGAATCATCACATTACCACATTTTCTAGTTCCAGCCTCCTTTAATGTCTTTTAGCACTATTTAAACCAGAGACATTTAATTTCCAGGGACCTTGTCAGAACATGCCCGTGACAGACCCTCAGCCAAAACATTGAGGACATAGAGGGCCCAACAAATAGCACCCTTTTCCTCCAGCCCTGTTGTTCAGCAAAGCACATCAGAGAATCCACAGGGACATTACATGATCTAAAAATAAAATGCACACAACACAGAGATACCACAAAGTTGCATATAAAGTCTTTCCCATTTTCAAATTCCTGGGAGAAATTAAAGTTCAATAATTAAATCTTGAAATTACAAGTCCAGATAGGTTAAAGTCCAAAGGATGTAAAATTAGAAATGAGTATCTTTTGCCCTTGAGTTAAACATTCTTACGTTAAACCCCGGATCACTGCCTCCAATCTGTTACTCTGCTGAGCCACTGGGACCTTCACCCACCCCAGCACACGTGTCCCATGTAACCAAGTTCAAGTTGCAGCAGCCTGTATCTCTTCTGCTGAGACCTCCCTTCTGGTCCAGGAGACTTAGCTGAAGGCCAAGTGGCCTAAACCTTTCCCTCAGGCCTCTGCCCAAATCGGGTAGTCTGTGTAAGGCACCAGTGGAGGGAGCATTTGCTGGAAGCCACCATGCATGCAGCCATCCTTCTTTGGAAGCAGTCACTTGCATGAGGACACAGACACCCTAGCATGCAGGAGAGAAGCTTTCCCCATTAACACAGACCAGTGGGATATAGAAAATAACATTCATTCACTAACAGCTGACATAACCTTAGGTCCAACAGTCCCAGTAATTATTTTCAGCTGTATTGAGGTTAATTGATAGGTAAAGTTGTACTATATTTAAAGTGTACAGTGTGATCATTTGATAGATGTGGGCCTCACATCTAAGGTTTCATTCCCAGAGATTCTGATTAAGGGTTGGGCAGGGCCTGGGAATCTGTATTTAACAAGTACCTCAGGTGATTTTGATGAAAGCTTGGTCTGCTGTATTTGACTGCAAATCCCTTGAATGTGTTCCCAGTTTATAGCACAGCAACTGGAACTTATTAAGAGTCCAAATGCACATTTGTGTACTCAATAAGTCACTTAGGATCTGAAAGGTGAGAAGGGGTGGTAGAAAATCTGAGGGAGACTTTCATGCTGTTCTTAAGTGTACTGATAGTTCTTCTGCAGCTTTGTCATGTGTAACAGAGTTTTCTTCTTAAAATGTATTCATTAGTAAGTTCTTGGGTTTAGGTTTTGATTGAGGTGGGATTGGGAAGAAGGGGAGAAGGGGGCATTATAAAGTCAAGTCCTCCTAAAATTATTGGAACTCTATACATATATCAAGTGATCACATTGTACACTTTAAATACATTACAACTTTACCTATCAATCTCAATATAGTTGAAAATAGTTACTGGGATAGTTGGACCCAAAGTTATGTCAAGCTGTTTGTGAATGAATGTCACTTTCTATAGTTACTGATGCCAATAAATAGAACCTCGTTGGATGCAGTCTAATTTATTTTCTCCATAATGCTTTATAATCATAATTTCAGGTAGCCACTTCTGATTTAGCCCCACTTTGCCTTCCAACTGTATTCTGCTAGCTCTTACCATTTACACCTTGATTTTTAAAGATGTAGGTATTATGTGCAAAATTCTTGTTCCCATGGAAATTCCTTGCATCTTGTTATTTGTTATTCTTTCTCTGTATACCTCTCCTGCACAGCTCTAAAATAGCCAAATCTCCATAGCCACTCTGACTCTAAGAAATCACTGGAAATCCTTCGATTAAGGAAGTTAGCCAACAGCAACCTGTACAGAATGAATTTTAAACTTTTTCATGCCTATACTACTATATGTTTTTCAGAAAGTCACAGATTTTGCTCAACTTGGTCTAGCAATGAGCCCTCAAACATAGGCTCAGGCACGTTTTCCTACTGGTGGGAAAGTTGTCACCAGGCTCAAGGAAATTAAGTAGTAGTTATGCAGCAAAATGTGACCTGAGTTGCTTGGTCTTGTAGTATTGTGAAGGATAACAAGGTAATCTTACCGCATGTGAGTGTGTGAGAGCAAGTGCGCCACCAGTGGCCATCTCAGGGAGATCAGGTAAGGTTCCTGAGCCACATGGCCACCGCTTTGCCTGCTCGAATACCTGCAGGTGACGCTGGCTGGCTCCACTGTAACTCGAGCCGCGGTGCAATCAATCACTCTGCTTCTTTTATTTCTGAATCACCTATTGTGAAGGGAAAGCCCAGATTCTAAGACATTTTATATACTGCATTCTTCGGTGCATATTCTAAATCTTTTGGATATTCCTTCTTCCACCTGTGAGGTAAAAACCCAGCTCTAAAAATAACTCTGGGTACTGACAGTGTCACATTATAACACAGTCTCTATCCCCTTAGTTCCAGAGTGAACAGATGCATATCTTGTACCTTGGCCAATCACAGAAACTGGATCTCAGCCACTGTACTCATCTACTATCTCTGCTGGTCTCCTACAAATCTATGCAAATCATAACCCAGGAATAGTTCATTTTCATCAAAAGATTTATCTCCCGTCTTGCATCTGCATTACTGGTTTATTTGCCCAGAAACGATTTCACTTGGTTCCTGCACTGGGGGGCCTGAAACATGACAGCATGCGTCTGAATCACTCGAAGCTTGTTGAAATGTAGCTGGTTATTCTGCACCCCTTGTGTTTCTGATTCACTAGGTTTGGAGTGGGGCCCAAGAATTTGCAGTTCTAATAAATCCCCAAGTGATCTTGATGCTATTGCTGGTCCAGGGACCACACTTTGAGAACCCTGCCCCAAACCAATTTTATTGATTCTAACTTCTGTGATAAATTTAAAATGTCATCAAGTTAATTTAAATAGCATCAGATGGAGGGGATGTTTAATTAAATTAGATTAAATAGATTAGATCAATTAAAAATGCCATTAGATAAATTTAAATACCATTGGGTAAATTTAAAATACCATCAGTTCATCATTGTTCACTAACAGGTCCTTTGGGAAGGGGCAAAAAATCCAGAGTGAGACCTTGAGAACCTCTAACACCCACAGATTCTTCAAAAATATAGGAAGAAGTTCAAGCAGTGTTTGTGCACATTTGTTTGTTGAGACAAATCCAACAGGACATAGTAATGTCATAGTGGAGCATTATTATTCAGCTCAGCTAAATTTTGGGTCAAAGTACAACTCTCACAGCCTGACACAGGTCTTGTATGCTGATAGGCAGGGTTGGTCCTATCTCTTAATTCAGAAAATGGTTATTGAGGGTCTATTTTACGTGCATGACACCAGATTAAACACAGTTGTGCAAGTTAGATAGTGTGGGTAAAGTGAAGGTTCCTGTGGCCAGGATTCTCACTTGGCCCTGGTTGGCTAGCTCACTACACATGTGTGGGCAATACATTGCTATTGACTCTATATAGAGTTCCGCACAGTGCTCTGGGTGACACAGTGGCATGGCTTCATGGCTGCAGGAAAGCAGAGACTGGAGTGGTGGCAGCACTGAGGACAGAGACTGAGACAGCAGAGAGGCCCAGAGGCAGAGATCAGCTTGCTGCATTCAGACTTGCTCTGAGTGAACAGGATTCTAGTGCTTGACCTGCCACTGTGGAAATAAAGTTGGGTATAACCCTTTCACCCCAACAGTGTTCCATTGTCATTCCTTGGTCTCATTGAATCCATAGTGATCTTGGCTGGGGTGAAACCCATTGACAAGACAATTGGCAGTAGTTAGCAGGATTCATTGTTGACCAAGGAAAAGAACAGGCTGCCCTCATGGGAGAGTGTTTCAGTGGGCTGCCCTATGGCTGGGGAGACCTTTGAGTGTCCCCCAGTGGACATGTGATCTGATGTGGCTTGCCTCCTAGAGGACTGGGCTCCACCCCAAGACTGGGAAGGGATAGAGGCCACACCTGAGGCAGTAAAGTTGGCCCTCAGCAAAATAGGGAATTCCTTAGAGAAACAGAGAGCCCATGAGGCTGTGGGAACTATGGGGAGTTTTCTTCTCAATATATTGAGAAAGGCCATAAGGGAGAAAGACACCCTCCTGCAGGAAGCATGAGAAGAGGCAGCACGAGAACGTGAGCTGTGAGGTACCGTTGAAGAGGTAAAAAATCTGTTGCTGACTGAAATGGTGTCACTACGAGGTGCTGTGGAAATGGTAAAGGATGTCGTAGTGGCCTGAGAGGAAGCAGCGTGAGAGGAAACAGTGACCCAAGAGGCAGTGGCCCAGGAAGGGGCAGCATGAGAAGAAGCGGCAAGAGAGTGCAGGCTACCAGGTGCTGTGGGGCAGGTGAAGGATGTAGTGGTGTGTCAGCCCTAGAAATGATGGAGGAGCCGAGGTTTGAGGAATGGGTGGTGGTGGAGGCCCTGCAGGTACCGGAGGCATCAGCCCCACCTCGGTTGAAACTCCACCCAGTGGGGAAAGCTGGTGGAAAGTCGGAAAGAAAATAAAGACTTGGCAAACCCAAGTTCCTCCAGCAGAGGTGCATCCCCCTCCCCAGGTCGTGGAGCACTCCATGCTCTGCTTCTGTCCTTAGGCTCAAGCAATGAAAGCACAAAAGGAGTATGGTGTGCTACTCAAAGGAAGAATTTAAAGGGCCCTGTGAAGGTCACGAGGGTTGATTTGATAACGTCAGGAGCAGACAGAGAGAAATTGGATGGAAAGTCAAATAGAATCCTACTGGAGCTGTGGCAACAATTGAGACTGGAGCAATGGTTCCGGCCACTGAGGAAGAAGCAGAAGCCAGGGACAAAGCAACGAGATCGGCCTGTGTGTCTGCAAGACTTTCTGCAGGAGAGGCTGGAGAAGGTGGGTATTTTAAGACACACCCACGATTCTTTTGGTTAACTCATTTGAATAGAACTGGTTTGAATACAGCCAGGATGGCAATGGATTTCCTCAGGCTTGAGGGCTATTATAATTTGTAGTAATTTGTTGTTTGTATTGTTATGTTATTATGGAATTTGGTTACAATGTTCCAGCTTCCTTGCAGAGGGACCATTGTACAGGATTGAGGTCACATAGATTGAGAGGTGAGAATCCTGGAGGGGTAGAGTGTGGATAAAGTGAAGGCTCCTATGGCCAGGATTCTCACCTGGCCCTGGTCACCTAGCTCACTACACACATGTGGGCAATATGTTGTTATTAACTCTGTATAAAGAGCTCTGCCCAGTGCTCTGGGTGACACAGTGGCATGGCTGCATGGTTGCAGGAGAGCAGAGCAGAGGCTGGAGCTGTGGCAGCACCGAGACAGAGACTGAGACAGCTGAGAGGCCCAGAGGCAGAGACTGGCTTGCTGCATGCAGACTTGTTCTGAGTGGATGGGATTCTAGTGCTTGACCTGCCACTGTGGGAATAAAGTTGGGTGTAACCCTTTCACCCCAAGAATGTTCCATTGTCATTCCTCAGTCTCATTGAATCCATAGTGAACTTGCTTGGGGCTGAAACCCATTGGTAAGACAGCAAGATAGGATTCTAAGAGCTTAGAATCCAGTATATGAGAATAGTTAGAACTACAATACAAGGCATAGAATAGGTGATGAGAGAAGCACAGATATATTATTTTGGGTGTTTAGAGGAAGAAAGGATCATGTGGAGCTAGGGATATAGAATGAAGAATGAAAAAAAGTATAAAAGAAGAAGGTTCTTTTTTGAGGGGACAGTGAACTTCCTGAGATAGGGATGGTGAGCTGTTTATGCATTTTAGGATATTGATAAGGTACCTGGGTGGGTAGGTGGTGCTTGAATAGTTGTGGATACATGTCTTGAAGGGTAAGTGTGACTTAGATAGGGGGGAAAGAGTAAAGGCCTTTAGTATATGGAATTTTGAGGGGAAGAATGAGAAAGATGAAAGGCATAACAGGACAGATGTGAAAAGCATAAAGGCCAACCTGCAGAATTTATTTTCAAAGGCTCTGGGGGAACTTCTTGGTGTTTTTTTTTGAACTGTAGAAATAACCTGGTAAATAAGAAGGATTGATTGTGGTCAGCAGACTATAATAGGTTACATTCAATGAACATTGGCTAATGTGCTAGGCTCTGTGCTCAATGCGGAATATCCATTTTAATCCTTGTAACAACTCTAACAGATAACATTACTATTCCCATGTTATAGATGAGGAAACAGGGGCATAGACCCATGAAGGAAGTTGCCAAGTTCTCATAAGGAGGAAATGGTGGACATGGCTGAGAGCCTGAGGATGATGGTGGCGTGAGACCTGAGCAGGGGTTGTGCTCTGGGGGCAGCACAGTACGCAGAGATAGTACCCACAGGGCCAGGTAAGGACCAGTTGTGTGGGGAAAGGAGTGGGACTTGTCAGATTTGACTCAGAAGTTTGAGGATGGACACTGTGGGGAGTTGAGTTACCATCACCATAATCTCCAGTCCTGATTATATTAGCCTCATAAAGAGGCTTCCTTGTTTTTTTTCTTTTCTTAATTTTTTATTAAGGTATAATTGATATACACTCTTATGAAGGTTTCACATGAAAAAACAATGTGGTTACTACATTCACCCATATTATCAAGTCCCCACCCATACCCCAAAGCAGTCACTGTGCATCAGTGCAGCAAGTTACCAGAGTCCCTTACCCCTCAGTCCCCTTCTTCCTCCCTCCCCGCCCACCCTCCCACACCCCTCCCCTTTGGTAACCACTAGTTCATTCTTGGAGTCTGTGAGTCTGCTGCCATTTTGTTCCTTTAGTTTTGCTTCACTGTTATACTCCACAAATGAGGGACATCACTTGGTATTTGTCTTTCTCCACCTGGCTTATTTCACTGAGCATAATGTCCTCCAGCTTCATCCATGTTGTTGCAAAGGGTGGGATTTGTTTCTTTCTTTCTTTTTATTTATTTTATTTTGGTATCATTAATCTACAATTACATGAGGAACATTATGTTTACTAGGCTCCCCCACAACAAACCCCATTACAGTCACTGTCCATTAGCATAGTAAGATGCTATAGAGTCACCACTTGTCTACTCTGGGTTGCACATCCCTCCCCGTGAACCCCCCACATTATACATGCTAATCATAATACCCCCTTTCTTCCACCCCCCCTTATCCCTCCCTTCCCACCCATCCTCCCCAGTCACTTACCCTTTGGTAACTGTTAGTCCATTCTTGGGTTCTGTGACTGCTGCTGTTTTGTTCCTTCAGTTTTCCTTTGTTCTTACACTCCACATATGAGTGAAATCATTTGGTACTTGTCCTTCTCCACTTGGCTTATTTCACTGAGCATAATACCCTCTAGCTCCAACCATGTTGTTGCAAATGGTAGGATCTGTTTTCTTCTTACGGCTGAATAATATTCCATTGTGTATATGTACCACATCTTCTTTATCCATTCATCTATTGATGGACACTTAGGTTGCTTCCATATCTTGGCTATTGTAAATAGTGCTGCGATAAACATAGGGGTGCATCTGTCTTTATCAAACTGGGCTGCTGTATTCTTAGGGTAAATTCTTAGAAGTGAAATTGCTGCGTCAAATGGTATTTCTATTTTGAGCTTTTTGAGGAACCTCCATACTGCTTTCCACAATGGTTGAACTAATTTACATTCCCACCAGCAGTGTAGGAGGGTTCCCCTTTCTCCACAACCTTGCCAACATTTGTTGTTGTTTGTCTTTTGGACGGTAGCCATCCTTACTGGTGTGAGGTGATATCTCATTGTGGTTTTAATTTGCATTTCTCTGATGATTAGCGATGTGGAGCATCTTTTCATGTGCCCGTTGGCCATCTAAATTTCTTCTTTGGAGAACTGGCTGTTCAGCTCCTCTGCCTATTTTTTAATTGGATTATTTGCTTTTTGTTTGTTGAGGTGCATGAGCTCTTTATATATTTTGGATGTCAACCCTTTATTGGATCTATCATTTATGAATATATTCTCCCATACTGTAGGATACCTTTTTGTTCTATTGATGGTGTCCTTTGCTGCGCAGAAGGTTTTCAGCTTGATAGAGTCCCACTTGTTCATTTTTGCTTTCTTTCCCTTGCCCGGGGAGATATGTTCATGAAGAAGTCACTCATGTTTATGTCCAAGAGATTTTTGCCTATGTTTTTTTCTAAGAGTTTTATGGTTTCATGACTTACATTCAGGTCTTTGATCTATTTTGAATTTACTTTTGTGTATGGGGTTAGACAGTGTATTCTCTTACATGTAGCTGTCCAGTTTTGCCAACACCATCTGTTGAAGAGGCTGTCATTTCCCTGTTGTATGTCCATGGCTCTTTTATCATATATTAATTGACCATATATGTTTGGGTTAATGTCTGGAGTCTCTATTCTGTTCCACTGGTCTGTGGCTCTGTTCTTGTGCCAGTACCAAACTGTCTTGATTACTGTGGCTTTGTAATAGTGCTTGAAGTTGGGGAGCGAGATCCCCCCAACTTTATTCTTCCTTCTCGGGATGACTTTGGCTATTTGGGGTCTGGTGGTTCCATATGAATTTTTTAACTATTTGTTCCAGTTCGTTGAAGAATGCTGTTGGTAGTTTGATAGGGATTGCATTGAATCTGTAGACTGCTTTGGGCAGGATGGCCATTTTGATGATATTAATTCTTCCTAGCCAAGAGCATGGGATGAGTTTCCATTTGTTAGTGTCCTCTTTAATTTATCTTAAGAGTGTCTTGAGTTTTCAGGGTATAGGTCTTTCACTTCCTTGGTTAGGTTTATTCCTAGGTATTTTATTCTTTTTGATGCAATTGTGAATGGAATTGTTTTCCTGATTTCACTTTCTGCTAGTTCATTGTTAGTGTATAGGAAAGCCACAGATTTCTGTATATTAATTTGGTATCCTGCAACTTTGCTGCATTCTAATATTAGTTCTAGTAGTTTTGGAGTGGAGTCTTTTAGGGTTTTTTATGTACAATATCATGTCATCTGCAAATAGTGACAGTTTGACTTCTTCTTTACCAATCTGGATTCCTTGTATTTCTTTGTTTGGTCTAATAGCCATGGCTAGGACCTCCAGTACTATGTTGAATAACAGTGGGGAGAGTGGGCATCCCTGTCTTGTTCCCGATGTCAGAGGAAAAACTTTCAGCTTCTTGCTGTTCAGTATCATGTTGGCTGTGGGTTTATCATGTATGGCCTTTATAGTGTTGAGGTACTTGCCCTCTATACCCATTTTGTTGAGAGTTTTTATTATGAATTGATGTTGAATTTTGTCATATGCTTTTTCAGAATCCATGGAGATGATCATGTGGTTTTTTTCCTTTTTGTTGATGTGGTAGGTGTTGATGATGGATTTTCGATTGTTGTACCATCCTTGCATCCCTGAGATGAAACCCATTTGATCATGGTGCATGATCCTCTTGATGTATTTTTGAATTTCTTTTGCTAATATTTTGTTGAGTATTTTTGCATCTATGTTCATCAGGGATGTTGGTGTGTAATTTTCTTTTTTGGAGGGGTCTTTGCCTGGTTTTGGTGTTAAGGTGATGCTGGCTTCATAGGATGAGTTTGGGAGTATTCCCTCCTCTTCTATTTTTTGGAAAACTTTAAGGAGAATGGGTATTATGTCTTCTCTGTATGTCTGATAAAATTCCGACGTAAAGCCATCTGGCCCAGTGGTTTTGTTCCTGGGTAGTTTTTTGATTACTGCTTCAATTTTGTTGCTGTTAATTGGTCTGTTTAGATTTTATGTTTCTTCCTTGGTCAGTCTTGGAAGGTTGTCTTTTTCAAGGAAGTTGTCCATTTCTCCTAGGTTTCCCAGCTTGTTAGCATATAGGTTTTCATAGTATTCTCTAATAATTCTTTGTATTTCTGTGGGGTCCGTCATGAATTTTCCTTTCTTGTTTCTGATTCTGTTGATGTGTGTTGATTCTCTTTTTCTCTTAATCAGTCTGGCTAGAGACTTATCTATTCTGTTTATTTTCTCAAAGAACCAGCTCTTGGTTTCATTGATTTTTTCTATTGTTTATTTCTTCTCAATTTTATTTATTTCTTCTCTGATCTTTATTATGTTCCTCCTTCTGCTGACTTGGGGCCTCATTTGTTCTTCTTTATCCAATTTCAATAATTGTGACTTTAGACTATTCATTTGGGATTGTTTCTCCTTCTTTAAATATGCCTGGTTTGCTATATACTTTCCTCTTAAAACTGCTTTCGCTGCATCCCACAGAAGTTGGGGCCTTGTGTTGTTGTTGTCATTTGTTTCCATATATTGCTTGTTCTCTATTTTAATTTGGTCATTGATCCATTGTTTATTTAGGAGCATGCTGTTAAGCCTCCACATGTTTGTGAGCATTTTAATTTCTTTGTACAATTTATTTCTAGTTTTATATGTTTGTGGTCTGAGTAGTCGGCTGGTAGAATTTCAATCTTTTTGAATTTATGGAGGCTCTTTTGGTGGCCTAGTATGTGATCTATTCTGGAGAATGTTCCATGTACACTTGAGAAAAATGTGTAACCTGCTGCTTTTGGATGTAGAGTTCTATAGATGTCTATTAGGTCCACCTTTTCTAGTATACTGTTCAGTGCCTCTGTGTCCTTACTTATTTTCTATCTGGTGGATCTGTCCTTTGGGGTGAGTGGTATGTTGGAGTCCCCCAAAATGAATGCATTGCATTCTGTTTCCTCCTTTAATTCTGTTAGTATTTGTTTCACATATGTTGGTACTCCTGTATTGGGTGCATATATATTTATAATGGTTATATCCTCTTTTTGGACTGAGCCCTTTATCATTATTTAATGTCCTTTATCTCTTCTTACTTTCTTCGTTTTGAAGTCCATTTTGTCTGATACTAGTACTACAACACCTGCTTTTTTCTCCCCGTTGTTTGCATGAAATATCTTTTTCCATTCCTTGAGTTTTAGTCTGTGCATGTCTTTGGGTTTGAGGTGAGTCTCTTGTAAGCAGCATATAGATGGATCTTGCTTTTTCATCCATTCTATTCCTCTGTGTCTTTTGATTGGTGCATTCAGTCCATTTACATTTAGCTCATGGTCATTGCAGGCTTTAGATTCGTGGTTACCAAAGGTTCAAGGTTAGCTTCTTTACTATCTTACCATTTAACTTAGCTCCCTTATTGAGCTATTATAAACACAGTCTGATGATTCTTTATTTCTCTCCCTTCTTATTCCTCCTCCTCCATTCTTTATATGTTAGGTGTTTTATTTTGTGCTCTTTTATGTTTCCTTTGACTGTTTTTGTGGGTAGTTGATTTTATTTTTGCCTTTAATTAGTATTTGGTTGGTCTGCTTTCTTTGCTGTGATTTTATTTTCTCTGGTGATGTCTATTTAGCCTTAAGAGTGTTTCCATCTAGAGCAGTCCCTCTAAAATACCCTGTAGAAGTGGTTTGTGGGATGCAAATTCCCTCAACTTTTGCTTGTCTGGGAATGTTTAATCCCTCCTTCATATTTAAATGATAATCGTGCTGGATACAGTATTCTTGGTTCAAGGCCCTTCTGTTTCATTGCATTAAATATATCATGCCATTCTCTTCTGGCCTCTAAGGTTTCTGTTGAGAAGTCTGATGATAGCCTGATGGGTTTTCCTTTGTAGATGACCTTTTTCCTCTTCTAGCTGCCTTTAAAACTCTTTCTTTGTCCTTGATCTTTGCCATTTTAATTATTATGTGTCTTGGCGTTGTCCTCCTTGGTTCCTTTCTGTTGGGATTTCTGTGTACTTCTGTGGTCTGAGTGACTATTTTCTTCCATGGTTTGGGGATTTTTTTTCAGCCATTATTTCTTCAAGGACACTTTGTGTACCCTATTCTCTCTCTTCTTCTTTTGGTACCCCTATAATGTGGATATTGTTCCTTTTGGATTGGTCACACAGTTCTCTTAATATTGTTTCATTCCTTGAGATCCTTTTATCGCTCTCTGCATCAGCTTCTATGCATTCCTGTTCTCTGGTTTCTATTGCTTCAATGGTCTCTTGCATCTTAACCATTCTGCTTATAAATCCTTCCAGAGATAGTTTCATTTCTGTAATCTCTCTCTGGACGTCATCCCTTAGCTCTTGCATGTTTCTCTGCAGCTCCATCAGTGTAGTTATGACCTTTATTTTGAATTCTTTTTCAGGAAGACTGGTTAGTTCTATCTCCTCAGGGGTTGACTCTGTGATTTTGGTTTGTATCAAATTCTTCTGCCTTTTCATGGCGATAGAGGTTGTTGTGCGAAGCTGGTGCATGTGTTGGCTGGGAGAACGTCCCTTCTTGCTGGTTTATGGCCTTCCTCTCCCGAAAGAACAGCGGCTTCTAGCAGCTCATGCTGGGCAGCTGTGCGCAGATGGGGCCTGTGATTCTTGCCCGGCCACTGTGGAGTTAAGCTCTATGGTTGCTGTTGGCGTGGCTTGCCTCAGTCTGCTGCTCAAATATGGTGGAGCTGCATTGGAGGGGAAATGGCCGGGAGACTGTTTATTGCTGTCAAGAGCCTCGGAGCTGCACTGCCGCCCAAGGGGTTAGGGTGCCCAGAGTTTCCTGTGATTCCCAGCTGCTGGGCTAATTGTCTCAGGATGCTTCTGTCCAGCTGTGGGGTCCCTTTCCCTTTAAGACTTTCAAAAAGCACTTGCTTTTCTTTTCCCAGTGGCGCCAGCTGTGGGGACTGCTCACAGGTCTTACTGTCCTGTTTCCCTAGTATCCACCACACCACACACTGTATGTCTGTGGTCTGGTGCAGATGGCTAGGGCTGGCTATTTAGCAGTCCTGGGCTCCCTCTCCATCCCTGCTCCGACTCCTCTCCTCCTGCTGGGCACTGGGGTGAGGGGCGCTCGGGTCCCACTGGTCTGCTGATTGTATCTTACCCCCTTCATGAGGTGCTGGGTTCTCACAGGTGTAGATGTAGTCTGGCTGTTGTCCTGTGTCTTCTGGTCTCTCTTTTAGGAATAGTTGTATTTGTTGTATTTTCAAAAATATATATGATTTTGGGAGGAGATTTCTGCTGCTCTACTCATGCTGCCATCTTGGCCAGTGCATATGTCTTTTTGAATCTGAGAAGTTGTATTCTTTGGGTGTATTCCAAGGAGTGGGATTCCGGGTCAAATGGTATTTCTATTTTTAGTTTTTTTGAGGAACCTCCATATTGCTTTCCACAATGATTGAACTAGCTTACATTCTCAGCAGCAGTGTAGGAGGGTTCCCCTTTCTTCGCATCCTTGCCAGCATTTGTTGTTCTCAGTCTTTTTGATGCTGGCCATCTTTACCGGTGTGGCATGATATCTCATTGTGGTTTTAATTTGCATTTCCCTGATGATTAGTGATGTGGAGCATCTTTTCATGTGTCTGTTGGCCACCTGAATTCCTTCTTTGGAGAACTGTCTCTTCATATCCTTTGCCCACTTGTTAATCGGGTTATTTGCTTTTTGGGTGTTGAGGTGTGTAAGTTCTTTACATATTTTGGATGTTAACCCTTTGTCAGATATATCATTTACAAATATATTCTCCCATACTGTAGGATGCCTTTTTGTTTTGTTGATGATGTCCTTTGCCATACAAAAACTTTTTAGTTTGATGTAGTTCCATGAGTTCATTTTTGCTTTGGTTTCCCATTCTCAAGGAGATGGGTTCAGGAAGAAGTTGCTCATGCTTATATTCAGGAGATGTTTGCCTGTGTTGTCTTCTAAGAGTTTTATGGTTTCATGACTTACATTCAAGTCTTTAATCCATTTCAAATTTACTTTGTTTATGGGGTTAAACAATAATCCAGTTTCACTCTCTTGCATGTAGTTGTCCAGTTTTGCCAACACCAGCTGTTGAAGAGGCTGTCATTTCCCCAGTGTGGATCCATGGCTCCTTTATCATATATTAATTGACCATATATGGTTGGGTTTATATCAGGGTTCTCTAGTTTGCTCTATTGGTCTATGGGTCTGTTCTTATGCCAGCAGCAAATTGTCTTGATTACTGTAGCTTTGTTGTAGAGCTTGAAGTTGGGGAGTGTAATTCCCCCTGTCGTATTCTTCCTTCTCATTATTGCTTTGGCTATGCAAGGTCTTTTGTGGTTCCGTATGAATTTTAGCATGATTTTGTCTAGTTCATTGAAGAAGGCTGTAGGTATTTTGATAGGAATTGCATTTAATCTATGGATTGCTTTAGGCAGGATGGCCATTTTGACAATATTAATTCCTCCTATCCATGAGCATGAGATGTGTTTCCATTTATTCGTATCTTCTTTAATTTCTCTCATGAGTGTCTTGTAGTTTTCAGAGTATAGGTCTTTCACTTTCTTGGTTAGGTTTATTCCTAGGTATTTTATTCTTTTTGATGCAATTGTGAATGGAATTATTTTCCTGATTTCTCTCTCTGCTAGTTCATTGTTAGTGTATAGGAAAGCCACATGTTTCTGTGTATTAATTTTGTATCCTGCAACTTTGCTGAATTCAGATATTAGATCTAGTAGTTTTGGAGTGGATTCTTTAGGATTTTTTATGTACAATATCATGTCTTCTGCAAACAGGGACAATTTAACTTCCTCCTTGCCAATCTGGATGCCTTTTATTTCTTTGTGTTGTCTGATTGCCGTGGCTAGGACCTCCAGTACTATGTTAATGGAAGTGGGGAGAGTGGGCATCCCTGTCTTGTGCCCGATCTTAAAGGAACAGCTTTCAGCTTCTAGCTGTTAAGTATAATGTTGGCTGTGGGTTTGTCATATATGGCCTTTATTATGTTGAGGTACTTGCCTTCTATACCCATTTTGTTGAGGGTTTTTATCATGAATGGATGTTGAATTTTGTTGAATGCTTTTTCAGCATCTATGGAGATGATCATGTGTTTTTTGTTCTTCTTTTTGTTGATGTGGTAGATGATGTTGATGGATTTTCGAATGTTGTACCATCCTTGCATCCCTGGAATAAATCCTACTTGATCATGATGGATGATCTTTTTGATGTATTTTTGAATTTGGTTTGCTAATATTTTGTTGAATATTTTTGCATCTATGTTCATCAGGGGTATTGGTTTGTAATTTTCTTTTTTTGTGGTGTCTTTGCCTGGTTTTGGTATTAGAGTGATGCTAGCCTCATCAAATGAGTTTGGAAGTATTCCCTCCTCTTCTATTTTTTGGAAAACTTTAAGGAGAATTGGTATTAGGTCTTCACTAAATGTTTGACAAAATTCGGCAGTGAAGCCATCTGGGCCACGAGTTTTGTTCTTAGGTAGGTTTTTGATTACCAGTTTGATTTCATTGCTGGTAATTGGTCTGTTTAGATTTTCTGTTTCTTCCTTGGTCAGCTTTGGAAGGTTGTATTTTTCTAGAAAGTTGTCCATTACTTCTAGGTTTTCTAGTTTGTTAGTATATAATTTTTCATAGTATTCTCTAAAAATTCTTTGTATTTTATGGTGTCCATAGTGATTTTTCCCTTCTCATTTCCTATTCTGTTTATGTGTGTAGACTCTCCTTTTTTCTTGATAAGTCTGGGTAGGTTTTTATCTATTTTGTTTATTTTCTTGAAGAACCAGCTCCTGCTTTCATTGATTCTTTCTATTGTTTTATTCTTCTCAATTTTATTATTTCTTCTCTAATCTTTATTGTGTCCCTCTGTGTACTGATGTTAGGCCTCATTTATTGTTAGTTTAGACCTCTTATATGGGATTGTTCTTCTTTCCTGAGGTAGGCCTGTATTGCAGTATAGTTACCTCTTAACACGGCCTTGGCTGCATCCCACAGATTTTTGCAGTGTTGAATTATTGTTGTCATTTGTCTCCATATATTGCTTGATCTCTGTTTTTATTTGATCATTGATCCATTGATTATTTAGGAGTATGTTGTAAAGCCTCCATGTGTTTTAGGATTTTTCATTTTCTTTGCAGAATTTATTTCTAGTTTCATATCTTTGTGATCTGAGAACTTGGTTGGTAGAATTTCAATCTTTTTGAATTTACTGAGGCTCTTTTTGTGGCCTAGTATATAATCTATTCTTGAAAATGTTTCATGTGCACTTGAGAAGAATGTGTATTCTATTGCTTTTGGGTGTAGATTTCTGTAGATTTCTGTTAGGTCCATCTGTTCTAATGTGTTGTTCAGTGCCTCTGTCTCCTTATTTATCTTCTGTCTGGTTGATTTGTCCTTCAGAGTGAGTGGAGTGTTGAAGTCTCCTTAAATGAATGCATTGCATTCTATTTCCTCTTTTAATTCTGTTAGTATTTGTTTCACATATGTGGGTGCTCCTGTGTTGGGATCATAGATATTTATAATGGTTATATATTCTTGTTGGATTGACCTCTTTATGATTATGTAATGTCCTTCTTTATCTCTTGTTACTTTCTGTGTTTCAAAGTCTATTTTGTCTGATACAAGTACTGCAACTCCTGGTTTTTTCTCTCTGTTAGTTGCATGAAATATCTTTTCCCATCCCTTCACTTTTAGTCTGTGTATGTCTTTGGTTTTAAAGTGAGTCTTTTCTAGGCATCATATAGATTTGTCTTGATTTTTAATCTGTTCAGTGACTCTATGTCTTTTGATTGATGCATTCAGTCCATTCACATTTAGGGTGATTATCAATAGGTATGTACTTTTTGCCATTGCAGGTTTTATATTTGTGGTTACCAAAGGTTCAATGTTAACTTCCTTACTATCTAAGGGTCTAACTTAACTCACTATTACAAACACAATCTAAAGGTTTTTTTCTTTTTCTCCTCCTTTTTCTTCCTCCTCCATTCTTTATATATTAGGTATCATATTCTGTATTCTTTGTCTATGCCTTGATTGACTTTGGGGATAGTTAATTTAATTTTGCATTTGCTTAGTAATTGGCTGTTCTACTTTCTTTACTGTGGTTTTATTTCCTCTGGTGACAGCTATTAAACCTTAGGAACAGTTTCATCTATAGCGGTCCCTCCAAAATAGACTGTAGAGATGGTTTGTGGGAGGTAAATTCTCTCTGCTTTTGCTTATCTGGAAATTTTTAAATCCCTCCTTCAAATTTAAATGATATTCTTGCCAGATAAAGTAATCTTATTTCCAGGCCCTTCTGCTTTATTACATTAAATACATCATGCCACTCCCTTCTGGCCTGTAAGGTTTCTGCTGAAAAGTCTGATGTTAGCCTGATATTCTTTCCTTTGTATGTGATCTTATTCTCTCTCTAGCTGCTTTTCGTAGTCTGTCCTTATTGTTGATCTTTGCCAATTTTATTACTATATGTCTTGGTGTTGTCTTCCTTGGGTTCCTTGTGTTGGGAGATCTGTGGATCTCTATGGCCTGAGAGACTATCTCCTTCCCCAGATTGGGGAAATTTTCAGCAACTACCTCCTCAAAGACACTTTCTATCCCTTTCTCTCTCTCTTCTTCTTCTGGATCCCTATAATGTGAATATTTTTCCTTTTGGATTGGTCACACAGTTCTCTCAATATTGTTTCATTTTTAGAGATCCTTTTTTCTCCCTGTGCCTCAGCTTCTTTGTATTTCTCTTCTGTAGTTTCTATTTCATTTATCGTCTCCTCCACCGTATCCAACCTGCTTTGAATACCCTCCATCATGCTCTTCAAGGATTGGATCTCCGACCTGAATTCATTCCTGAGTTCTCGGATATCTTTCCATACCTCCATTAGCATGTTGATGATTTTTATTTTGAACTCCCTTTCAGGAAGAGTCATAAGGTCCATGTCATTTAAATCTTTTTCTGTAGTTATATTAATTTTACTCTGGACCAGCTTCCTTTTGCATTTCATATTTGTATATGGCGCCCTCTAGTGTCTGGAAGCTCTACTCTGGAGCTGCTCAGCTCCTGAAGGAATGATGGGGTTCGCGGGTGAGTGGTATTGGTGCCTGGGGGAAGGAAAGAGCTGTTCCCTGCTTCCCAGCTGCTGTGCCTGTGTCCACTGCCTGAACCAGTGGGCCGAGTGCACAGGTATAAGCTTTTGTCCCAGAGCAGCTGGATATGGATCCCTGCTTTCCACAAGTGGCTGGAATCTTAGTCTCTCCAGGAATTCTACCTGTATTAGCTTTCCAACCCCATAATCACATGAGTATCATGAAAGCACTATAAAATGTAGGTTTGTGCTCCCAGAGCAGATCTCCAGAGCTAGGTATTCAGCAGTCCCAGGCCTGCCACTCCCTCCCTGTTCCATTTCTCTTACTTCTGCCAGTGAGCTGGGGTTTGGTAAGGGCTTGGGTCCCACCTGGCCACAGCTTTGGTACGTTACCCTGTTCCGTGAGGTCTGCTCTTTTCTCGGGGTGTATGTAGTCTGGCATCGTCCTCTTTCATGTTGCTTTTTCAGGATTAGTTGCACAACTATATTTTCTAATTGTGTAGGGTTTTAGGAGGAAGCCTCTGTCTCTTCTCTCACACCACCATCTTTAATCCTCTCTTGAGGCTTCCTTATTTTTTAAAAGAAGAGTAGAAATCAAAAAGGGAGAGAGGTATGTGGTTGGAAAGGATGTGAACATAATGAGAGCTACTAGGCAAAGGGGTGCCGTGCTGCCAGGACATTGCTGAATGTATGAGGGAAAAATCATCTACTTTGATCCCATTTTCACTACCAGTGCTCCAGAATCTTCCCGCTTCTCTGCCTGTGTACCCTATGAAGTATAATCACGAGTGGTCACAAATTCCTTGCACCTCCTTTCATAAAGAGGTAGAAACTATTTTCCTGTCGTTTGAAACTGGTCTGCCCTTGACCATATTTAATGTGGCTGAAATGCTGTTGGATGAATTCTAAGCTTGCTCCTTGAGAAGGCTTGTGTACTACCCCTGGCTCACTTGAAAGGTGGCTGCCATGTAAGGGTGGTCCTGCTAGTCTGCTGAGGGAGATCCTGCGGAGCAGAGAGGAGCAGCCCCAGCTGAGTTTCCAGACAGGTGAACAAATATCACTACAGTGAGAATCTCCCTTGCCTCTGCCATATAGATGCCATATTTACTCATGCATTTCCTTCTGTTCTATTTGATATTGTTATTCTAAATGAGGTATATTGAGGGAATTAATATATTGAGGGTTGTGCTCTACAGTCATTTTCTTTAAATTTCATCAATTATTGATATTCTTATTCCCACTTACCAAGGGGGCTTGAAAAGTTACATAGCAAGCAGCGTGCAAAATTAATGGGTGTCTAGATTTCCTTAACAGTTCTGTTTCCCTTTTTCTGTGTCATTCCTGAAAAGTGTGTGTAACTCCGGGGAGAAGAAATCCCAGGGCAAAATACCTCCAAAACTGAAATCAGTCAAAGGGAAAAATAAAGTTAAAAACCCATTTATTGCTTACACACTGCGATCCGGAGGCCATCTCTTTCCTATTCTGGCAGAAGCAAGCGAGAGAAATTTCCCCCAGCTTCTCAGGTTCTGATAAAGCCTCAGTTGCCCAGGTAATTACTCATTGATATGGAGATGAACTACTTCTCTCTACCCCTTGGGAATGCCTGTTCATATGGGATGCACTAAAGCCAGGTGAGATATTCTGGAAATGTTACAATTTTACCCGTAGGCCACCCTTCCAGAAATCTTGCCTCACAATCTACTCATTCCCCTTCTTCTGCAATGGTCCCTGGGCAAGAAAACTGGAGCATTGTGACCAGACTAATGACATAACAATAGCAACAACAATAAAATCATGATAATCCTCAAGCTGGAGGATTCAGCTAGGTTCAAAGTCCTATGCAGATTAAGTCCATAGCTTGTCCATTCCATAGGCAGTCAGTAGCGGAAGAGGTATAGAGTTCAGAGTAATCTTCACACAGCATCTGCAGCCAGTGGGGGATGCATCCAGGCCACAAGGACTATAGAAGAAAATAATCTTAAGGGCGATAAAATACATGTTTTAATGATACCAGCATAGGCAAATCCTGTCCATCAGGTAGGAGACATGCAAGAGAGTGGTCCTGTGATAGGACAGTAGCAGGAATGGGATCTTGTCTTGGTCTAGCATACCAGACTTTCACCCCACTGCCTGTGGGAGTTACAGATGGGTCTATATATAGGGCTATGGGAGGTACATGCACTGGCCATAAAGATAAAACAAAACTTCCCTGCTGGATGCTCTTACCTCCTCAATGTTTTGGGTATACTACCATGATCTTTTGGGGCCACTCTGCTGTTACTCCTGGAATACACAGGAGGCCAGCTTCTAGCCCTTGTCTCCAAGGTGCCAGTAGGGCCAGCCATCACTGGTCCATGTGTTGAGATGTCCAGGCTACGTCCATCCAACAGTGTCTCCAGGGTTTAATGCAGTAGGGGCTGGCAGCAGGATGGTGCTCTGCTGGCCATATCCTAGTTTCAATACTGTTCTTTGGTTTGCACATACAGTTGTATAGGAGAGGTAGCAAGGTGTGTTAACATATCCACAGGGCTCAAAGCTCTTTACAGGGCTTCTTATTCAAATGCTGTATCACTGTCCATAAGTGAATTGGCCAGCCTCGTAGACTATTGGTGTCTGACTTTAGGCCAGATTTCAATAAACTGTTATACCTCTCTATCATGCCTGCCCTGGTAGTGTTTGTTATATGGTACATGAAACTTCCACTTTATTCTTAATTGCTGTACCCATCCTTGTAAAGCATGTCCAGTAAAGTGGGTGCCTTGATTGCTCTCAATCACCTGCAGCCAGCCATAGGCTTCAAAGAGATGCCCTAGGCCCCTCTTGGTGGTTTGCAGATCTGCACAACATGCAGGAAAAGCAACAGTCTAGCAGCCATGTCCACACATGTCATGGCATACTGATATCCTTCTGATATGGGCAGAGGCCCAATATAGTCTGTCTGCCACCTGACAAGGGGTATTGGCTCCTGTACAATTGTCCCATGTTGCTGCAGGACTCAGTGTAAAGCCCCCTTAGAGCACACAAGGCACTCCTTGTGGGCTCTTTCGACTTCTTCACAGGTCAATGTCAAGCCCCATCTATGGGCTACAGCCCAAATTATCTTTTGCCCTGCATGCAACAAATGCTGGTGTAGCCATTGGGTCACATCAGAGGCAGGCTTTCCTTCTAGCTAGTGCACCTGGGCCAATGTGTCTGCTTCATCATTCCTTGGGGAAGCCAAAGGCAAATGGCCAATCACATGATATACGGTAACAGTCCTAGTCTGACCAGGGGCCCATAGGTCTTGCCACAACTCTTGCCCCCAAAGGGGCTGGTGACCAACCATCCAGTTGACATGGTACCATGCTGGTAGCCACAGGGTCAAGCCCTGATAGATGGCCCAGCTGTCAGTGCAGACAACTATGGTGGAGAGCTCCTGGGTGATCATGAGCCATCCTGGGTATAGGGACAGAGCATGGAGCGCTCCACTACCTGGGGAGGGGGCGGCTCCTCCCTCTGAGGAGCCTGCGGTTGTTTTGTTTTTATGTACTTAATTACAGCTGGGCAGACCTTTAATACAGGAGAGGCTGGTACCTTGGGATGTGGCCTCAGCAACAGATTGGCCCTGCCTTCTCCTCTTCTCCCCCGAGTTCCTCCTCCATCTCTGGGGCTGAAGGCACCAGTCTTTCCTCTCCCTCCCTGATGGCCTCCTGCAACACAACTTTTCCTGCTGCCTCCCCCCTCACCACTGCTAAGGAATTTTCCAGGAGCATGACCTATCTTTTAAATAACTGTCTCTCTTCCTTATTGACATCCCATAGGTTATTGCTCAGCTCCTCCAAGCAATGCTGAAGTGTGTCTCTCTCCCACCCAAATCCCTCTCTCTCCTTGCTAACCCTCTTGATAATCCTCTCTTTCTCCTGGAAAACATTTTCCACAAACTTGATGAAAAGAGGCCCTACAATGCCAGCTGCTACATGGCCACTTAGGGCTTCTAAGCAGTCTTCTGTCTCACAAAGGGCTAATTTTGCAGCTTCTGGTGTCTCCATCCTTACCCAGTTCTGGGGAAGGCCCCACCCCTCTAGGAAGTGCTTCACACTAGGGGCTCCTAAATTGGAAGCCCCACAGATAGGGGGATGATAACAGGTGAAGCTGCATCCTGTACCGCTGCATCAGCTGAGGCCTCCCCGCCATTCACGGAGGGGGTTCTAGGCATCTCCCCACCATTTCTAGGGGCAGCCCTCCCAAAGGTCACACCCATGTAGACAGATTTCAGGTTCAGAGGTCCTGCTGACTACTGCCAGATATAACTCCGGGTAGAGGAAATCCCAGGGCTAAAAATACCTAGCTGAAACCAAAATCAAAGGGAGTTTAAAATCCGTTTATTGCTTACAAACTGTGGCTTGGGGGTTGTCTCTTTCCTGCTCTGGAAGAAGCAAGTGAGAGAAACTCCCCACCATCTCTCAGGTTCAGATAAACCCTTAGTCACCCAGTTAATTACCCATTGATATGGAGATGAACTACTTCTCCCCACCCCTTAGGAACACCTGTTCATATGGAAATGCACTGAAGTCAGGCGAGATATTCTGAAATATTACAGTTTTACCCACAGTGTGGTTTGGATGAGAAGGCTTCATAATGTGTTCAGAAGACAGGGAAAGAGAGGGAAAGGGAGAGACAGATAGCAAGAGCAAGAGAGAGAGAGCAAGCACCCGTGCCCGTGTATAGGGGGTGGGGGAGAGAGAGGGTGGGAGGGAGAGAAGTAAAGAGATGGGGAGAGAGGGTGGGGGGAGAAAATTTGTGCAGGCTGAGGAGAGGAAGTTGTCTGTTTCAGTCTAGTTTATAACTTCCAGGTTTCTCCATGAGTTTGATAGTGACTTAGAACTTGAAGAAATGACCCTGTCCTTCCTCTGAGTTTGCAGAGTGTCAGTTTCCATGGTTCATTTCTGACCAATTTCACTGCTGGACAACTCAATAATCCTTGAAAGAAATAGATAGTGGAAGTGAGAAGAGTTCGTAGTCTTTAGAAGAGTGACTCATTTTCCCTATGCCCAACTGGTCCTACTGCAATTCACCTTTTCAATCGTTTTCCGCACCTGGCTAGGATACAGAAAATTTTCCATTTCCACTGATGTTTTTTTCAAGGTTTTAATGGTCTCTGTTGGCAGTGTTAGTGAATGTTTGAGTGGAAAAAACAGGCACGGAAATCACTATATAGGGGAAATACTCTGATTTTTCTCTGACTAGGGTAGAGGGATCAGCATATGTGGGAGAAAAAAGGGTGGGCTGGGGAGGGTGTGGACTAGAGTAAGTTATCTACTTGAGACATGGGTTCCCCTGCAATGTCAAGTCACATTTGAACTGTTTCTAGACAATTTCAAAATAACTGGTGACCTTAGTTAATTCAAACATACATTCAATTTAATGCGACAAAAATCAATCCATTGGATTGTTTCATTGGGTTGGCCTGTCAATTTGACTAAAGCCCTGGTTTTTCAACCTGAGGCGTTTTTTGGGGGATAGTAGGGAATTCCAAATCAGAATCTTTGAGAGAAATTTCTTTTTTTCTTTAAAACACACATGCTCAGGCTTCTTCTCTCAGTTTTGGATATGCCTTTGGGGTTCTGAAAAGTCATGAAGGTCAGTCTCACAGACTTCTCAGTCATCACTGAGAGCCTTCAGGTTAAATAGCCACATTCAGTCCATTTGAAAGGTCTAAGATAGTTCCCTTGTCTCAGTAGTTTTAATAAAACAAGAATGATCTGACATTTCACTCTCTAAAGGGGAAAACATGGACATTATGACACTCATCCGAAATGATAGGAAGGATAACCTCTTTTTGGGGGCTGGGGTGGCTGATGCCTCTGTTCATGTTTTAGGTAGGCATTGAATCCTGTAGCACACATGTGAACCTCTGGGTCATGGGGATCCTTTGCTTCTCCTTTTGGACCTCTTTACTAAGGCTCTCACAGTGTGGGGCTTTCTATTTTGAATGTTTGTTTTGTGATCTAAAAACTCGCCTTACCCTCAGCATAGCAAGTCGCCTGTATGACAAGGCTGAGTGCCATCTGGGGATTTACTAATGGCTAAAGACGCATTATGAACGGAGATTTATGATCACCTTCCCAGTCAATTAAAATTCCAGATATTACTAAGGCAGAATTCAATTAAGGTTAATTGGGGCTTCTGAAAACTGCTTTTCCGAAGAGAAACGATGATGGGATTGTGACTCCTAGTGGGTTTCGATCAGTTTTAAATAACTTTCTGTGCCTTTCTTTTCTTGGCACAAGGCACATCCTGTCCCCGCTGCCCGGCTCCTGCTATTATCATGCGATTCAGATGTTGATTTTTCTGTCATAAGTTATCATGGTGACTTATTTGGTTTTTGCTCTGTCTTTTCTTTAGAAACAAAAAAAACAAAAAACATAAAACAAAAAACCCAAACTTGCAAGGCTCCCAGCACACCAGAATCCTAACAGAATGGCAACCTGTGCTGGGCAGGAATCACAGCGACTGACATGAAAGAAATATAGTCGTTGGGAAGATTGTGACAACATTTCAGAAGCAATTATCCAAACTGGAAAAATGACCCATTTCTTTTCCTTCGTCATTAAGGTGGATGAAAAGGTTCGACTGCATTGTCAACGAGGGGGGAAAACAAAGCAAGAGGGGGAAAAAAACCCAGGTGCAAACAAGAATTACGATGCAAGTCAGGCTTTCTGTTCTACCCTAAATTTTATTTTCCTGTCGTCAAGGGCCATTGTGACAGTTCTCAGCACAGCTGATTGAACTGGGAAAACACATGGGACCGGGCCTTAGCCACTGAATGCAGAACGTGTATTCTGCAGCTCGCAGAGCAATCGGGAGCAAGGAGTGAATAATAATTTAAGCAGTTTATTTTCTCAGAGCTTCCAACCTATTGTTCATCACTGGAGACTAATAACACGAAGCTAAAGAGAAATTTTCTTTTTGAAAAGAAGTAATGAAAAGTGCGTGAGTGGGGGAGCGACGGCACGACTGCTCAGATGTTCTGTTGTTCTTCCAACCAGCAGAGCTGCGTGCTTGCCACAGGCAGGCAGGAGCCCCCGTCAGATGCTGCTCCTTGAATTAGTAGCTCTTTCTGTGTGTTGCACGCTCGTGCCTCTCACTGTACAACAGCTCGCCGGCACACACATGCTGCGGGCACTTTCATATGGAGCGTGGCTTTGGAAATAGCTTTGCTTCTATAAGATCAAAGGAAGAATTTAGGTGAGGCAAGGAGTTCAGGTTGCCGATTTGTGTAATTTCCTTCTGGGTGCATTTCAGCAGATGGTAAAACAATGCCAGGGACAGGTTGTGACATGTGAAGTTCTTTACATGGCTGGTAAATTTGGCAAAGGTCTGTGTATTGTCACGTTTTAAATGAGCTCCTTTTCAACACCTCTTTTATTTGTATATGAGGATAGTGTTCAGCTTGCTTCTGCCCCCATGCAAGAAGGACACACACTGGAATTGTTTTCAAAGGATGGTGAGGGTCTCATGACTTCCCACCCATTGCTTTTATCTAAGGATGAAGCATATTCTAGGAAGAGAGGTATCTCCTAACATACTTATCTTTGCCAATTTCCTGTTTCCCCTCTTAATAAAGGCAGACTGGAAAATGAGAGATTCTAAAATGGTACAAAGGTTAAGGGGAAAAGTTTCTATAATCAGAAATCTGGGGTATAATTATAAGATAGCCAGAAGAAAGAAACATGCAGGTGGAAAAAAGTCTCCAGAGTACGATTACTAATGAATTCTCTCTGTTCCTTATGGCAAAGAGCCACATTTGTAAAATTAAAAGTCAATGCCTCTTTGATGAGAGGTTTTGCAGGCTCTGCTGTCCCTTTTGCAAATACCGTGTGCTTGGAAAAAGCAAGGAAGCGAAACCTCTAGTCCAGGGCGTGGGAGCAGAGCAGGCAGCCCGCTTTCCCTCTTTCAAGGCTGTTTGAGCCTTTCTCTGGAAAACGTGATGTGGGTACCTGTGTGGCTGTTTGGAAGAATGCGGGCTTCTCTGTGTGACATCACACACCCAGTCAATTCTGAGGAGACAGACATTTTAGTTATATCAGTCTTTTGGCATTGTGTAGCCCCAACAAGTGGTTGACTGGATCTTTTACTTTTTACGCTAGGGTTTGGTTTGGGGTCATGTTGGGCTTGTGGGTATGTGTTCCAGCTGACATCGAGTGCAGGGGCAGCAGCCACCACAAGGCAGAGCATGAGGCTGTTATCTATCAGGTGGTAGAGTCTCTACTGAAGAATTTGAGAAGAGACCAAGAAACATCTACTTAAAGACCTGCAGAGTTACTTGAGTTACACAAAGACTTGCAGAATTACAATCAACCGTTGTAATTGCTCTTTTGGGTCACATGATACAATGCCCCTGATTAGCAGTCACCTTGGCAGACTGGAAGCAAGGCCTGAGTGGTGTGCGGCTGAGGCAGTTGTTTCTGCAGCTGGCCCCTTCCAGACGGAGAGAGCTGCGTGTTAAGTTTTCTGGAAGTTAGTGAGCTGGTGGTTAAACACAGCCATCATGAGTAAGAATTAGATGATATAAACTTACAATTCAATAAATTATATTAGAAACAAATGTAATGAACAGTAAAAACTACTCATTTCCTAATTATTTTACAATGATTTATGCCTGGAAGCTATCTATGTGTATGTGTCTGCATGGTGGAAATGCTATTTAATGGTGTGCATCTCTTCTCAACTCTCCATTCAGTGACAGCCCGTTGGCCACCTGAAGTGAGCCATGGCGGTGGTATTCACACCTCCACTATGGCAACTCCTACAGATCAGGTTTCTTTCTTTTACACATTGGATTGATTTACTAGCACAGCACTGTGTGTGTGTGTGTGTGTGTGTGTGTGTGTGAGTTGGGGATGGTGGCAGAATAAAGATGTGTTTCTGGATAAGCAAAGATATTTGCTTTTAAGTTTAGGAGTATCTTGGTCAGCTCCAGCTGCTGTAACAAGAATACCACAGACTGAGTGGCTTATCCACAGTCAGTCTCACTGATCTGGTGGCTGGGAAGTCGGGGGTCATAGTGCCAGCCAGCACTGTCAGTTCTGGTGAGGGCCACCTTCCCGGTTTACTCATGGGGTGGGGGTGGGGTGGCGGGGTGGAGGAAACAAGCTCTTTTTTATAAGGGCACTGATCCTATCATGAAAGCTCTGCCCTCATGGTCTCATTACCTCCCAAAGGTCTCATCTCCAATACCATCACATCCAGGGGTTAAGTTTTACCACATGAATTTGGGACTACACAAGCATTTAGTTCATAGTGGGGAGAAAAAAACTGGCAGAGGGCAGGTAGGGTGGGTGAGGCTCCTGGGGATCCTGAGCATCCTTGGAGAAGAATGCTGTCTGAGGATAGGAGGTTTCCTAGAGAGGGGTGGGAGGATCCAGGATAAATTCCCCACACTTTGGGGTTCTGTCTATGGCAGGCTGAGGCTGGGGGCTTCCCAGAGCTCCCCTCATCTCCTTCTCACGTACTTCCCTGCTCACTTCCATGTGGGCCACACCTCACCTCACTACTCACTAGGGGAAACTGCTGACAGACCTGTGTGGCTCGGGCTATGTTACGGGCAGAATGTTTGTGTCCCCTAAAATTCCTATGTGGAAGTCCTAATCCCCAACATGCTAGTATTTGGATGTGAGGCTTTTGGGTGATAACTGGTTTAAAAGAGGTCATGTGGGTGGATCCCCCATG
This sequence comes from Manis pentadactyla, assembly GCF_030020395.1. Taxonomy (NCBI): domain Eukaryota; kingdom Metazoa; phylum Chordata; class Mammalia; order Pholidota; family Manidae; genus Manis; species Manis pentadactyla. The sequence goes on along the minus strand of NC_080023.1, from coordinate 122,275,869 downwards.
ATGGGATTAATGTCCTTAGAAGAAGAGAAGGAGACACCAGAGCTCTTCCCATGAGTGTGCAGGTAGGAAAGACCATGGGAACAGTCATGGAGAAGGCACATCTGCAAGTCAGGAGCTCGGCCCGCACTGCACACCCAGTCAGCCAGCAAGCGCCCTGATCTCTCCAGCCTCCAGGACCGTGAGAGAAAAATAATTGTTGTTTAAGCCACACAGTCCCTGGTATTTTGTTATAGCAGACAGAGCAGATCAAGACAGATTACTAACATAATTTAGTATAAATAGATTGAGGGTAATTTCAAGATGTTTGCTATTTTACCATACACAATGAAAGAAGTGAGGATTCAGGGTGCATGATGCACTCACTTATTTCACGAGGATAATGGAAACAATGCTCTGCTGGGAACCAGGAGACCTGGGCCTGTGTCAGACACTGCTTTTTTAGCTGTGGAATATCAGGCAGCAAAGAAACAGCCTCCACCTGCTTATAATAGGAAATGGCAAGTGCATGGCGATATTGTAACGATCAAAAGGAAGACTGTTTGAAAATTGTAAATCACTTTGCAAATCTAAGGTGTCAGTGGTCCAGGAGAACCTTTTAATTAAAATGCCCAGTGACAAAAGAGAGTTTTCAAATTTTTGGAACCCACTATCTCTTTTTTCTCTTCCTGGCATTCATTCTCTCCCTAATATTTACTTTTTCAACTTTAACCCTATTTCCTTCATTTTGACCTTCTTTCAGCCCTTCTATCAATTTCTCTCCAGTCCTTTTCTCCCCCTTTCTGTTTTTTCTGTCAATAATTATATAACAGAACTAGAGTGTTTGGGGTACATTCTCCTGTTTAAAAATACCAATAGCACCTTTATTTTTTATTTTGGTGTCATTAATGTACAGTTACATGAGTAACATATGGTTACTAGACTCCCCCCATTATCAAGTCCCCACCACATACCCCATTACAGTCACTGTCCATCAGTGTAGTTAGATGCTATCGAGTCACTACTTGTCTTCTCTGTGTTATACTGCCTTCCTTGTGCCCCACTCCTACCTTATGTGTGCTAATCATAATGCTCCTTTCTCCCCTTCTCCTTCCCTCCCCCCCCTCCCCAAGTTCCTTTCCCTTTGGTAACTGTTAGTCCATTCTTGGGTTCTGTGAGTCTGTTGCTGTTTTGTTCCTTCAGTTTTTTCTTTGTTCTTATATTCCACAGATGAGTGAAATCATTTGATACTTGTCTTTCTCTGCCTGGCTTATTTCACTGAGCATAATACCCTCTAGCTCCATCCAGGTTGTTGCAAATGGTAGGATTTGTTTTCTTCTTAAGGCTGAATAATATTCCATTGTGTGTATGTACCACAAAGTCTTTATCCATTCATTTACTGATGGACATTTAGGTCACTTCCATTTCTTGGCTATTGTAAATAGTGCTCCGATAAACATAGGGGTGCATCTGTCTTTTTCAAACTGGGCTGCTGCATTCTTAGGGTAAATTCCAAGGAGTGGAATTCCTGTGTCAAATGGTATGTCTATTTTGAGCTTTTTGAGGAACTTCTATACTGCTTTCCGCAATGGTTGAACTAATTTACATTCCCACTGGCATTATAGTAGGTTCCCTTTTCTCCACATCCTCACCAACATTTGTTGTGTGTGTGTCCTTTGGATGTTGGCCATCCTAACTGGTGTGAGGTGATATCTCATTGTGGTTTTAATTTGCATTTCTCTGATGATTAGCAATGTGGAGCATCTTTTCATGTGCCTGTTGGCCATCTGAATTTCTTCTCTGGAGAAGTGTCTGTTCAGATCCTCTGCCCATTTTTTAATTGGATTACTTGCTTTTTCTTTGTTGAGGTATGTGAACTCTTTATATATTTTGGATGTCAACCCCTTATCAGATATGTCATTTATGAATATATTCTCCCATACTGTAGGATGCCTTTTTGTTCTACTGCTGGTGTCCCTTGGTATACAGAAGGTTCTTAAGGATAGACCCACTTGTTCATTTTTGCTGTTGTTTCCCTTGCCCAGGGAGATATATTCATGAAGAAGTTGCTCATGTTTATGTCCAAGAGATTTTTACCTATGTTTTTTTCTAAGAATTTTGTGGTCTCATGACTTACATTCAGGTCTTTGATCCATTTTGAGTTTACTTTTGTGTATGGGGATAGACAATACCCAGTTTCATTCTCTTACATGTAGCTGTCCAGTTTTGCCAACACCAGCTGTTGAAGAGGCTGTCATTTCCCCACTGTATATCCATGGCTCCTTTATCATATATTAGTTGACCATATATGCTTGGGTTAATATCTGGACTCTCTATTCTGTTCCACTGGTCTGTGGCTCTGTTCTTGTGCCAGTACCAAACTGTCTTGATTACTGTGGCTTTGTAGTAGAGCTTGAAGTTGGGAAGCAAGATCCCCCATTTTATTCTTCCTTCTTAGGATTGCTTTGGCTATTTGGGGTCTTTTGTTGTTCCATATGAATTTTAGAACTATTTGTTCCAGTTCATTGAAGAATGCCATTGATATTTTGATCGGGATTGCATTGAATCTGTAGATTGCTTTAGGCAGGATGGCCATTTTAACAATATTAATTCTTCCTACCCAAGAGCATGGGATGAATTTCCATTTATTAGTGTCCTCTTTAATTTCTCTTAAGAGTGTCTTGTAGTTTTCAGGGTATAGGTCTTTTGATTCCTTGGTTAGGTTTATTCCTAGGTATTTTATTCTTTTTGATGCAATTGTGAATGCAGTTGTTTTCCTGATTTCTCTTTCTGCTAGTTCATCATTAGTGTACAGGAATGCAACAGATTTTGTATCCTGCAACTTTGCTGAATTCAGATATTGGTTCTAGTAGTTTTGGAGTGGATTCTTTAGGGCTTTTATGTACAATATCATGTTATCTGCAAACAGTGACAGTTTGGCTTCTTCCTTGCCAATCTGGATGCCTTTTATTTCTTTGTGTTGTCTGACTGCTGTGACTAGGACCTCCAGTATTATGTTGAATAACAGTGGGGAGAGTGGGCATCCTTGTCTTGTTCCCATTCTTAGGGGAAAAACTTTCAGCTTCTCACTGTTAAGTACAATGTTGGCTGTGGGTTTTTCATATATGGCCTTTATTATGTTGAGGTACTTGCCTTCTATACCTGTTTTGTTGAGAGTTTTTATTGTGAATGGGTGTTGAATTTTTGTCAAATGCTTTTTCAGCATCTATGGAGATGATCATGTGGTTTTTGTCCTTCTTTTTGTTGATGTGTTGGATGATGTTGATCGATTTTTGAATGTTGTACCATCCTTGCATCCCTCAGATGAATCCCACTTGATCATGATGCATGATCTTCTTAATGTATTTTTGAATTCGATTTGCTGATATTTTGTTGAATGTTTTTGCATCTATGTTCATCAGGGATATTGGTCTATAGTTTTCTGTTTTTGTGGTGTCTTTGCCTGGTTTTGGTATTAGAGTGATGTTGGCTTCATAGAATGAGTTTGGAAGTATTCCCTCTCTTCTAGTTTTTGGAAAATTTTAAGGAGAGTGGGTATTATGTCCTCTCTTAATGTCTTATAAAATTCAGCGGTGACTCGATATGGCCCAGGAGTTTTGTTCTTGGGTAGTTTTTTGATTATCATTTCAATTTCATTGCTGGTAACTGGTGTGTTTAGATTTTCTGTTTCTTCCTTTGTCAGTCTTGGACAGTTGTATTTTTGTAGAAAGTTGTCCATTTCTCCTAAGTTATCCAGTTTGTTAGCATATAGATTTTCATAGTTGCTCTAATAATTCTTTGTATTTCTGTGAAGTCCATTGTGATCTTTCCTTTCTCATTTCTGATTCTGTTTATGTGTGTAGATTCTCTTTATATCTTAATAAGTCTGGCCAGGGGTTTATCTAATTTGTTTATTTTGTCAAAGAAGCAGCTCTTGGTTTCATTAGTTTTTTCTATTGTTTTCTTCTTCTCGATTTTATTTATTTCTCCTATGCTCTTTATTATGTCCCTCCTTCTGCTGACTTTGGGCCTCATTCATTCTTCTTTTTCAAGTTTCAATAATTGTGACTTTAGACTATTCATTTGGGATTGCTCTTCCTTCTTTAAATAGACTTGGATTGGTATATACTTCCCTCTTAGAACTGCCTTCACTATGTCCCACAGAAGTTGGGTTGTTGTGCTGTTGTTTTCATTTGTCTCCATATATTACTTGATCTCTGTTTTAATTTGGTCATTGATTCATTGATTATTTAGGAGCATGTTGTTAAGCCTCCCTGTGTTTGTGAGCCTTTCTGTTTTCTTTGCACAATTTATTTCCAGTTTTATATCCTTGTGATCTGAGAAGTTTTTTGGTAGAATTTCAATCTTTTTGAATTTACTGAGGCTCTTTCTGTGGCCTAGTATGTAGTCTATTCTGGAGAATGTTCCATGTGCACTTGAGAAGAATGTGTATCCTCCTGCTTTTGGGTGTAGATTTCTGTAGATGTCTGTTAGGTCCATCTGTTCTAGTGTATTGTTCAGTGCCTCTGTGTCCTTACTTATTTTCTGTCTGGTGGATCTGTCCTTTGGAGTGAGTGGTGTGTTGAAGTCTCTTAAAATGAATACATTGCATTCTATTTCCTCCTTTAATTCTGTTAGTATTTGTTTCACATATGTAGGTGCTCTTGTGTTGGGTGCATAGATATTCATAATGGTCATATCCTCTTGTTGGACTGCGCCCTTTATCATTATGTAATGTCCTTCTTTATCTCTTGTTAATTTCTTTGTTTTGAAGTCTATTTTGTCTGATATAAGTACTATACCACCTGCTTCTTTCTCCCTGTTGTTTGCATGAAATATCTTTTCCCATCTCTTGACTTTTAGTCTGTGTATGTCTTTGGATTTGAGGTGAGTCTCTTTTAGGCATCATGTACATAGGTCTTGCTTTTTTATCTGTTCTATTACTTTGTGTCTTTTGATTGATGCATTCAGTCCATTTACATTTAGGGTGATTATTGAAAGACATGTACTTATTGCCGTTGCAGGCTTTGGATTCGTGGTTACCAAAGGTTCAAGAGTAGCTTCTTTACTATCTAACCATCTAACTTAGCTCACTTATTATGCTGTTATAAACACATTCTGATGATTCTTTATATCTCTTCCTTCTTTTTCTTCCTCCTCCATTTGTATGTTAGGTGTTTTATTCTGTTCTCTTTTGTGTTTCCCTTGATTGATTTTGTGGATAGTTGATTTTATTTTGCATTTAGTTAGTATTTGGTTGGTCAACTTTCTTTGCTATGGTTTTATTTTCTCTGGTGACATCTATTTAGCCTTAGGAGCACTTCCATCTAGAGCTGTCCCTTTAAAATACACTGTAGAGATGGTTTGAGGGACATAAATTCCCTCAACTTTTGCCCATCTGGGAATTGTTTAATCCCTCCTTATAATTTAAATGATAATCTTGCTGGATACAGTATTCTTGGTTCTAAGCCCTTCTGTTTCATTGCATTGAATATATCGTGCCATTCCCTTCTGGCCTGTAATGTTTCTGCTGAGAAGTCTAATGATAGCCTGATGGGTTTTGTTTTGTAGGCGATCTTTTTTCTCTCTCTCACTGCATTTAATACTCTGTCCTTGTCTTTTATCTTTGCCATTTTAATTATTATATGTCCTGGTATTGTCCTCCTTGGGTCCCTTGTGTTGGGAGATCTGTGGACTTCCATGGTCTGAGGGACTATTTCCTTCTCCAGATGGGGGAAGTTTTCAGCAATTATTTCTTCAAAGACTCTATCCCTTTATCTCTCTCTTCTTTTGGTACTCTTATAATGTGAATATTGTTCCATTTGGATTGGTTATACAGTTCTCTTAATATTCTTTCATTCCTAGAGATCCTTTTTTCTCTCTCTGCCTCAGCTTCTCAGAGGTAGTCTCTTGCACCTCATCCAGTCTGCTCTTAAATCCTTCCATTGTTTGTTTCTTTTCTGTTATCTCCTTCTGGAATTCATCCCTTTGCTCTTGCATAATTCTCTGTAGCTCTGTCAGCATGCTTATGACTTTTATTTTGAATTCTTTCTCAGGAAGATTGGTAATTTTGGTCTCACCAGGCCCTCTCTCTGGTATTTGAGGGATTTTGGACTGAAAAAGTTTCTTCTGCCTTTTCATGGTGATGGAAGTGATTGCTGGATGAGTGGTGTGTGTGTCAGCTGGGAGAACAAGTCCCTTTATGCTTTCTGGTTGCCTTGCCTATCTCTGCTACCTGTGTTGGGCAACCGCAAACAGGGAGCAGTCTCTGGGTTATTCCCCTGAGCTGCTGTGGATGGCGCAGCCTTTGGGATGGCCTAGGGCATTGGTGGTGGTTCCAGGCAAGCAATGCATATTTGCAGTGAGAATGGAGCCCCTATGTGATTCCCAGACTTCATGCTAGTTTACTCTGCCTGTGCCAGTCAGCTGCACACAGGGGGTAGCCTCTGGGTTAATCCCCTGAGCTGCTGTGGGTAGGGCAGCCCTCGGGATTACCTAGGGCACTAGCAGGTTTATAGTTGAGCAGCACATTTTCCCTGCATGAATAAAGCCCCTTTGTGCCTTCCAGACTATGCACTGGTTTCCACTGTCTGTGCCTGTCAAGTGTGGGCATGTGCAGCCTCTGGGTCTGCCCCAATTAGCTGTGTGCTGGAAGAAGCCTCTGTGTGGTTGTTGTGGGCTGGGCTGCTCCTCAGCTGCTCTGCAGTAATGGTGGGTCAGCCGGTTCACTTTCAGCGCCAGTGGGGGGGAATGAATGGCAGGCTGCTTGTCACTGTGAGGGGCTTCAGAGCTGCATTACTACCCAAGAGTTTAGGGCACCTGAAGTTCCTTAAAGTTCCCAGCATGCTGGGATGTGTGTGCCAGGATTATTTTGTCCACCTGCTAAACCCTTGTCCCTTTAAGACTTTTAAAGTGCCCGCTTTTCTTTTGTCCCAGGGTAGGTGGCTGTGGGAACCTGTTCGCAGTCTTTGTCTCCGATTTGCTTTTCCATTCCTCTGATATCCAGTACACCATGCAATATGTGTCTGTGCTCCTGGTGCAGATTACTAGGGCTGGTTATTTAGCAGTCCTACTCTCTCCCCACTCTGATTCTTTTCCTCCTGCTGGTGAGCTGGGGTGGGGGGAGTGCTCAGTTCCCGCTGGGTTGCGGCTTTGTACCTTACCCTTTTCATGAGATGTTGAGTTCTCACAGATGTAGATGTAGTCCAGCTGTTGTACTGTATCTTCTGGTCTCTCTTTTAGGAATAGTTGTATTTGTTGTATCTTCAAAATATATATGGTTTTGGGAGGAGATTTCCACCACCCTACCCATGCCGCCATCTTGAGAATCTCTACCAATATCACCTTTTGTTATTTGCTCACTGGAAACTTTACCTCCCCCTGAAATTAGCTGCGTTTTGCTATTGTGAGACCCCCAATGATTTCCTGACTCAGTGGCCCTGGGAGTAAGCTCTGAAAATTGCTGGGCAAACTCTTCTAGGGTCAGGCAAGGTGAGGAGGCTTGGGTCCTTGCTTCCCTTGGAGGGAGGATCACACTTAGCCTTGGCAGTGGACAGAACTCACTTGAACTTGTACTTTTAAGTCTGTATGTCTCCTTAAGCAAATATGATGGGAAGGATCCAGCTTCATAAAAAATAAATTAAAAATGGAGTCTTCACATTATGAAAGAATTCACAGGGAGATTTCTTTAGTGAGCAACTCTTCCTCAGTGTATTTAAGCCATGTTTTGATTCACATAAATTCATTACTGATAGGGCTTCTTCTAGTAGCATATGACTGAAAATGTGTGGCATAGCTGGGATAAACTACAAAGCAGCTCACTTTGTCAGTAAGTTCATTATCCACCATTAATCCTTTCTTTCTCTGTTGGCATTTTACTGCTTTTTAAGTTTCCTTCTTTGAAGGGGAAAGTTAGGCCCCAGTGAGACTGTTGTTTTCCTTCTGCCCACTGGGGCTTAAGGCATAACCCATTTATTTGGACCCTTGGCTCTATTCTCTTTTCACTTTAGGCAAGGATTTTGGTTTCTCTGATGTGTGAGAAAGTAGGTCATTAATGAAATGTTTCTTGCAATGGATAAATGATCTTCCATCTGAACAGCACACAAAGGATGTTTACCAAAGGGACAGACCAGATGGAGAGTGAGAGGCAAAACCAGGTAAGGAAGGCTTTCCAGGAATTTTGCATGCTGCTCCTTGGGTGTGAACGTCCTGGCCAGGCCAGATCTCTGACCTACAGGACCTCTGGTCTGGCGGCAAATTCATGCTTAATGTCCGTAGGGCACTAACAGTGGTGGTGGACGGCACCGCCTTCTTTGTGGCAGAATTTGCCAGAGGTTAACTGGGAGCATCAGAGCTGTTGAAGCTGTTTATACATCTCTGATCACAAGACTTCTTCTGTAGTGTATCCTGCTGTCCCCTGATGGTCTGCAATGTTGGGTTCAGGGGAGAGGATGCAGTGAAGTGAGCCATGGAACTGGAGGAACTCCCTTCCATGGAGGCCGATTTCCCTTGAAGATACTCTCCGTTCATCAGTCAACTAGCCCTCAGTGCCTGTATTAGTCTCCTGTTGCTTCTGTAAAAATTACCACAAACTTGGTGGCTGGAAGCACCTTTCTGGAGGCCAGAAGCCTGAAATAAGTATCACTGGGCTGAAATCAAGGTGCCTACAGGGCCATGTTCCCTCTGGAGGCTTAGCTAGGAATCTGTTACCTGCCTCCTTTAACCTTCTGATGGCTTCTCAAAGCAGCCACCTTGTCTTTTCCCTCGGTGCCAAATCTCCCTGTGCCTGGCTCTCATGAGGATATTGTGATGGTGTTTAGGGCCCACTGAGATAGTCCAGAATGATCTTCCCATCTCAAGATCCTTAACTTAATCTCATCTGCAAGTTTTTGCCAAGTATGATAACATTTAAGGGTTCCAGGAATTAGGACCTGATATGTTTGGGGCCATTGTTCAGCCTACTGCACCATCTCTCTTAATTTTTTTTTTTTTTTTAATAATTATTTTTTTATTGAAGGGTAGTTGACGCACAGTATTACATTACATTAGTTTCAAGTGTACAACACAGTGGTAGAACATTTATATACATAATTCGAGGTTCCAGCTATCACCCTACCAAGCTGTTACATTATCTTGACTATATTCCTTATGCTATACATTACATCCCGGTTACTTATTTATTTTACCATTGGAAGTCTGTCCTTTTTTTTTTTTTTTGTGAGGGCATCTCTCGTATTTATTGATCAAATGATTGTTAACGACAATAAAATTCTGTATAGGGGAGTCAATGCTCAATGCACAATCATTAATCCACCCCAAGCCTAATTTTCATCAGTCTCCAATCTTCTGAGGCATAACAAACAAGTTCTTACATGGAGAACAAATTCTTACATAATGAATAAGTTACATAGTGAACAGTACAAGGGCAGTCATCACAGAAACTTTCAGTTTTGCTCATGCATTATGAACTCTAAACAGTCAGTTCAAATATGAATACTCATTTGGTTTTTATACTTGATTTATGTGTGGATACTACATTTCTCTCTTTATTATTATTATTTTTAATAAAATGTTGAAGTGGTAGGTAGATACAAGATAAAGGTAGAAAACATAGTTTAGTGTTGTAAGAGAGCAAATGTAGATGATCAGGTGTGTGCCTGTAGACTATGTGTTAATCCAAGCTAGACCAGGGCAATAAAACATCCACGTATGCAGAAGATTTCTCTCAGAACAGGGGGGGTGAGGTTCTAAGCTTCACCTCTGTTGATCCCCAATTTCTCACCTGATGACCCCCCTGCGACTGTGCCTGTCTTAGGTTGTTCCTCCCTTGAGGAATCTTACCCGTCTCTGGCTAACCAGTCATCTTCCAGGGCCATACAGGGAAATGTGAAGTTGGTAAGTGAGAGAGAAGCCTTATTGTTTGAAAAGGTTAGCTTTTTACATCTTTGCATATTTATGCCCTGTGGCTTCTATGCCCAGCATTTGTCTTGAGGTATCTTTACCACTTAGAAGAATTATGATACTCGATAAATTTGATACGAGGCACGAATTCTATTTAAGGGTTGTAATTAGGAAGGAAGAAGAAAAGCTGTAGAAGTAGCAGGCGGAAGAAAACATGGGAAGATTGATTATTTCTTTGGCATATCTTCTTGTAGAGTACTTCAGCATGAATAGGTTTTAAGCTACTACTTAAATTGCGCACACACATTAACATAATAGGAGTAGAGTTACATAACCAAAGCATATCTGTAATTACCAGTCATCTGCAGTGAAACCAAGAAAACCAGTTAGGCATCCTAGGCATTTGTGAAAATTTATCTATGATATGATGGATATTGTCCAACTGAACTTGAACAGTCTGAGAGAAATCAGACAAATTAAAACAACCCATTCCTGGGGACTGTTCACATGCCATATGTTCTTTTAACAGTAAATAGTCTGTAGTTGTAAGACTTTGGAGCGCTACAATTTGCACTTCTCCAAATTCTTGGTTGAGTTCCAACAGTATAGATCCAGTCAAATTTGTTGTTTTACTGTATGCACAGGCCAGCTTAGATATCTCCTTCCTCATTCCCATGGCAAGTCCAGGAACGGGTGGGATGAGTGCATCTACAGCTGTAGCAGTGCGTGGATCTTTGTTGGGGTTTTTTGATGATCATCTTCTGGTATGAGTCTTCCAAAGAGTGCTGATGTTGGAAGTTCTTTTTCATATCGTATCTTAGTTCATTTTTGGGGTAGCCCAATTAGGCTTTGATCCTCTGTATAAACACAAACAGACCCTTTGCCTACACTTTTATATGCCCTTTATACCCTTGTGTAGAACTCGTTGGAGGTTACCACACAGGAACTGCCCTTTTTTTTTTTCTTTGTTTTTGGTATCACTAATCTACACTTACATGATGAATATTATGCTTACTAGGCTCTCCCCTATACCAGGTCTCCCCTATAAACCCCTTTACAGTCATTGTCCATCAGCATAGCAAAATGTTGTAGAATCACTACTTGCCTTCTCTGTGTTGTACAGCCCTCCCTTTTCTCCTACCCCCCCTTGCATGTTAATCTTAATACCCCCCTACTTCTCCCCCCCTTATCCCTCCCTACCCACCCATCCTCCCCAGTCCCTTTCCCTTTGGTACCTGTTAGTCCATTCTTGAGTTCTGTGATTCTGCTGCTGTTTTGTTCCTTCAGTTTTTCCTTTGTTCTTATATTCCACAGATAAGTGAAATCATTTGGTATTTCTCTTTCTCCGCTTGGCTTGTTTCACTGAGCATAATACCCTCCAGCTCCATCCATGTTGCTGCAAATGATTGGATTTGCCCTTTTCTTATGGCTGAGTAGTATTCCATTGTGTATATGTACCACGTCTTCTTTATCCATTCATCTATCGATGGACATTTAGGTTGCTTCCAATTCTTGGCTATTGTAAATAGTGCTGCAATAAACATAGGGGTGCATCTGTCTTTCTCAAACTTGATTGCTGCGTTCTTAGGGTAAATTCCTAGGAGTGCAATTCCTGGGTCAAATGGTAAGTCTGTTTTGAGCATTTTGATGTACCTCCATACTGCTTTCCACAATGGTTGAACTAACTTACATTCCCACCAGCAGTGTAGGAGGGTTCCCCTTTCTCCACAGCCTCGCCAACATTTGTTGTTGTTTGTCTTTTGGATGGCAGCCATCCTTACTGGTGTGAGGTGATACCTCATTGTAGTTTTAATTTGCATTTCTCTGATAATTAGCGATGTGGAGCATCTTTTCATGTGTCTGTTGGCCATCTGTATTTCTTTTTTGGAGAACTGTGTGTTCAGTTCCTCTGCCCATTTTTTAATTGGGTTATTTGTTTTTTGTTTGTTGAGGCGTGTGAGCTCCTTATATATTCTGGACGTCAAGCCTTTATCAGATGTGTCATTTTCAAATATATTCTCCCATACTGTAGGGATCCTTCTTGTTCTATTGATGGTGTCTTTTGCTGTACAGAAGCTTTTCAGCTTAATATAGTCCCACTTACTCATTTTTGCTGTTGTTTTCCTTGCCCGGGGAGATATGTTCAAGAAGAGGTCACTCATGTTTATGTCTAAGAGGTTTTTGCCTATGTTTTCTTCCAAGAGTTTAATGGTTTCATGGCTTACATTCAGGTCTTTGATCCATTTTGAGTTTACTTTTGTATATGGGGTTAGACAATGGTCCAGTTTCATTCTCCTACATGTAGCTGTCCAGTTTTGCCAGCACCACCTGTTGAAGAGACTGTCATTTCGCCATTGTATGTCCATGGCTCCTTTATCAAATATTAATTGACCATATATGTCTGGGTTAATGTCTGGATTCTCTAGTCTGTTCCATTGGTCTGTGGCTCTGCTCTTGTGCCAGTACCAAATTGTCTTGATTACTATGGCTTTATAGTAGAGCTTGAAGTTGGGGAGTGAGATCCCCCCTACTTTATTCTTCTTTCTCAGGATTGCTTTGGCTATTCGGGGTCTTTTGTGTTTCCATATGAATATTTGAATTATTTGTTCCAGTTCATTGAAGAATGTTGCTGGTAGTTTCATAGGGATTGCATCAAATCTGTATATTGCTTTGGGCAGGATGGCCATTTTGACGATATTAATTCTTCCTAGCCACGAGCATGGGATGAGTTTCCATCTGTTAGTGTCCCCTTTAATTTCTCTTAAGAGTGACTTGTAGTTTTCAGAGTATAAGTCTTTCACTTCTTTGGTTAGGTTTATTCCTAGGTATTTTATTTTTTTTGATGCAATTGTGAATGGAGTTGTTTTCCTGATTTCTCTTTCTGCTGGTTCATTGTTAGTATACAGGAAAGCCACAGATTTCTGTGTGTTGATTTTGTATCCTGCAACTTTGCTGTATTCTGATATCAGTTCTAGTAGTTTTGGGGTGGAGTCTTTAGGGTTTCTTATGTACAGTATCATGTCATCTGCAAATAGTACAGTTTAACTTCTTCTTTACCAATCTGGATTCCTTGTATTTCTTTATTTTGTCTGATTGCCATGGCTAGGACCTCCAGTACTATGTTAAATAACAGTGGAGAGAGTGGGCATCCCTGTCTAGTTCCCGATCTCAGAGGAAATGCTTTCAGCTTCTCGCTGTTCAATATAATGTTGGCTGTGGGTTTATCATAGATGGCCTTTATTATGTTGAGGTACTTGCCCTCTATTCCCATTTTGCTGAGAGTTTTTAACATGAATGGATGTTGAACTTTGTCAAATGCTTTTTCAGCATCTATGGAGATGATCATGTGGTTTTTGTCTTTCTTTTTGTTGATGTGGTGGATGATGTTGATGGACTTTCGAATGTTGTACCATCCTTGCATCCCTGGGATGAATCCCACTTGGTCATGGTGTATGATCCTTTTGATGTATTTTTGAATTCGGTTTGCTAATATTTTGTTGAGTATTTTTGCATCTACGTTCATCAGGGATATTGGTCTGTAGTTTTCTTTTTTGGTGGGGTCTTTACCTGGTTTTGGTATTAGGGTGATGTTAGCTTCATAGAATGAGTTTGGGAGTATCCCCTCCTCCTCTATTTTTTGGAAAACTTTAAGGAGAATGGGTATTATGTCTTCCCTGTATGTCTGATAAAATTCCGAGGTAAATCCATCTGGCCCGGGGGTTTTGTTCTTTGGTAGTTTTTTGATTACCGCTTCAATTTCGTTGCTGGTAATTGGTCTGTTTAGATTTTCTGTTTCTTCCTGGGTCAATCTTGGAAGGTTATATTTTTCTAGGAAGTTGTCCGTTTCTCCTAGGTTTCCCAGCTTGTTAGCATATAGGTTTTCATAGTATTCTCCAATAATTCTTTGCATTTCCGTGGGGTCCGTCGTGATTTTTCCTTTCTCGTTTCTGATACTGTTGATTTGTGTTGACTCTCTTTTCTTCTTAATAAGTCTGGCTAGAGGCTTATCTATTTTGTTTATTTTCTCGAAGAACCAGCTCTTGGTTTCATTGATTTTTGCTATTGTTTTATTCTTCTCAATTTTATTTATTTCTTCTCTGATCTTTATTATGTCCCTCCTTCTGCTGACCTTAGGCCTCATCTGTTCTTCTTTTTCCAATTTCGATAATTGTGACATTAGACCATTCATTTGGGATTGCTCTTCCTTTTTTAAATATGCTTGGATTGCTATATACTTTCCTCTTAAGACTGCTTTTGCTGCGTCCCACAGAAGTTGGGGCTTAGTGTTGTTGTTGTCATTTGTTTCCATATATTGCTGGATCTCCATTTTGATTTGGTCATTGATCCATTGATTATTTAGGAGCGTGTTGTTAAGCCTCCATGTGTTTGTGAGCCTCTTTGCTTTCTTTGTACAGTTTATTTCTAGTTTTATGCCTTTGTGGTCTGAAAAGTTGGTTGGTAGGATTTCAATCTTTTGGAATTTTCTGAGGCTCTTTTTGTGGCCTAGTATGTGGTCTATTCTGGAGAATGTTCCATGTGCACTTGAGAAGAATGTATATCCCGCTGCTTTTGGATGTAGAGTTCTATAGATGTCTATTAGGTCCATCTGCTCTACTGTGTTGTTCAGTGCTTCCGTGTCCTTACTTATTTTCTGCCCAGTGGATCTATCCTTTGGGGTGAGTGGTGTGTTGAAGTCTCCTAGAATGAATGCATTGCAGTCTATATCCCCCTTTAGTTCTGTTAGTATTTGTTTCACATATGCTGGTGCTCCTGTGTTGGGTGCATATATATTTAGAATGGTTATATCCTCTTGTTTGACTGAGCCCTTTATCATTATGTAGTGTCCTTCTTTATCTCTTGTTACTTTCTTTGTTTTGAAGTCTATTTTGTCTGATATTAGTACTGCAACCCCTGCTTTCTTCTCACTGTTGTTTGCTTGAAATATGTTTTTCCATCCCTTGACTTTTAGTCTGTACATGTCTTTGGGTTTGAGGTGAGTTTCTTGTAAGCAGCATATAGATGGGTCTTGCTTTTTTATCCATTCTGTTACTCTGTGTCTTTTGATTGGTGCATTCAACCCATTAACATTTAGGGTGACTATTGAAAGATATGTACTTATTGCCATTGCAGGCTTTAAATTCGTGGTTACCAAAGGTTCAAGGTTAGCCTCTTTAGTATCTTACTGCCTAACTTAGCTCGCTTATTGAGCTGTTATATACACTGTCTGGAGATTCTTTTCTTCTCTCCCTTCTTGTTCCTCCTCCTCGATTCTTCATATGTTGGGTGTTTTGTGCTGTGCTCTTTCTAGGAGTGCTCCCATCTAGAGCAGTTCCTGTAAGATGTTCTGTAGTGGTGGTTTGTAGAAAGCAAATTCCCTCAGCTTTTGTTTGTCTGGGAATTGTTTAATCCCACCGTCATATTTGAATGATAGTCGTGCTGGATACAGTATCCTTGGTTCAAGGCCCTTCTGTTTCATTGTATTAAATATATCATGCCATTCTCTTCTGGCCTGTAGGGTTTCTGTTGAGAAATCTGACGTTAGCCTGATGGGTTTCCCTTTATAGGTGACCTTTTTCTCTCTAGCTGCCTTTAACACTCTTTCCTTGTCCTTGATCTTTGCCATTTTAATTATTATGTGTCTTGGTGTTGTCCTTCTTGGATCCTTTCTGTTGGGGGTTCTGTGTATTTCCGTGGTCTGTTCGATTACTTCCTCCCCCAGTGTGGGGAAGTTTTCAGCAATTATTTCTTCTAAGATACTTTCCATCTCTTTTCCTCTCTCTTCTTCTTCTGGGACCCCTATAATACGGATATTGTTCCTTTTGGATTGGTCACACAGTTCTCTTAACATTGTTTCATTCCTGGAGATCCTTTTGTCTCTCTCTATGTCAGCTTCTATGCGTTCCTGTTCTCTGGTTTCAATTCCATCAATGGCCTCTTGCATTCTATCCATTCTGCTTATAAACCCTTCCAGAGTTTGTTTCATTTCTGCGATCTCCTTTCTGGCATCTGTGATCTCCCTCCGGACTTCATCCCATATCTCTTGCGTATTTCTCTGCATCTCTGTCAGCATGTTTATGATTCTTATTTTGAATTCTTTGTCAGGAAGACTGGTTAGGTCTGTCTCCTTCTCTGGTGTTGTCTCTGTGATCTTTGTCTGCCTGTAGCTTTGCCTTTTCATGGTGATAGGAATAGTCTGCAGAACTGGGACGAGTGACGGCTGGAAGGACTTCCTTTCTTGTTGGTTTGTGGCCCTCCTCTCCTGGGAGAACAGTGGCCTCTAGTGGCTTGTGCTGGGTAGCTGTGCGCAGACAGGGTTTCTGCTTTCTGCCCGGCTGCTATGGAGTTAATCTCCGCTGTTGCCGTGGGCGTGGCCTGGCTCGGGCAGCTGCTCCAAAGTGGTGGAGTCGCGTTGGAGCAGGAGCTGCTGGGAGGCTATTTATCTCCGTAAGGGGCCTGCCTGCTCCCTGCAGCCCAGGGGTTAGGGTGCCCAGAGATCCCAGATTCCCTACCTCTGGATTAAGTGACCCGCCCTGCCCCTTTAAGACTTCCAAAAAGCACCCGCCAAAACAAAACAACGACCACACACAAAAAAAAAAAAAAATAAGAAAAAAAAATTTTTTAATTAAAAAAAAAAAAGTTTTTAATAAAAAAAAAAAAATAAAAAAGAAAAGGGGGTGGTCGTTCGTTTTTCTTTATTCTCCGGTGCCAGCCTCAGGCCTCTGTTCACCGGTCTTTCTGCCCTGTTTCCCTAGTATTGGGGTCCCTATCCCTTTAAGACTTCCAAAAAGCGCTCGCCAAAACAAAACAGCAAAAAAGCAAAAAAAAAAAAAATGGTCGCGCGCTTTTCTTATGTCCTCTGTCGCCCAGCCTCCAGTGCCTGCTCACTGTTCTTGCTGCCCTGTTTTCCCAGTATCGAGGGCCCTGCACTCTGTCCCGGATGGCGGGGGCTGGGTGTTCGGCAGTCCTGGGCTCCGTCTCCCTCCCGCTCTGCCTGCTCTTCTCCCGCCGGTAGCTGGGGGGAGGGGCGCTCGTCTCCCGCGGGGCCGGGGCTTGTATCTTACCCCCTTCGCGAGGTGCTGGGTTCTCTCAGGTGCGGATGTGGTCTGGATATTGTCCTGTGTCCTCTGGTCTTTATTCTAGGAAGGGTTGTCTTTGTTATATTTTCATAGATATATGTTGTTTTGGGAGGAGATTTCCGCTGCTCTACTCACGCCGCCATCTTCCGCCCCCTGTCCATCTCTCTTAATTTTTAAGCAATATTATGTTTCAATGCTGCTGTAGCACTGATTGTTGGTAATTATTGAGTGGCATTGGAAAGCTCTTCTGTGAACCTCCTGCTAAGTAAGGGCTGTCTGGCCTCATAGCATACAGGGGTTTGTGTGTTTGTGTGTGTGAGTGTGTGACTTTGCATGATGATAATAAAAATAAGAATGATTTGGTTCATTTTATTGTTTTAAAATTCCCTAATGACATTGCACCCCTTATTTGTGCACACTGGGCTGACCACTCCCACTGCCCCACCTTGGTACACCACTGGGCTGACCACTCCCTGGGGGCCTTGGTACACCATTGCTCTGGCCAATTTCTTCATAAAAGAGTCATCTCCTACTTCCCTGATGATGGCCGACCCAGAGAGCAGAGAAGACCTGCTCGCAGAGGTAGGCGCAGAGCTGGAACCAGCACTTGCGTCTCCTTGCTCAGCGGTGGAGGGATGACCTCTTGCTGCTCCTCCCCAAGCGCCGTGACTGCCTGTCCACTGACTGAGCTCTGAAGGCTCCCAAGGTTGAGGCTCACCCTCATACTCCTCTTCCAAGCTGTTGTCTTCTGCTTTTTCCTGGGGGCTTTTTCACCTTCCCAGTCTAAGTCAGCTTGTAGAGTAGGAGGTTCTTTCTCCAGCTTTCCTGTCTCTGGCAGCAAGTGGAGTATCTGCTCCAGTGCTGCCCACCAAGAGGAAACATAAGGGAAAAGCCACAGTCACAGAGATGTAACCGAGATTCCAGACACCTCACATGGTTCAGTGGTGGTGAGTCATGGACCATAGTTCTGTGTTCCCCTCTTACACCATGTGGGAAGTCTCTCTGAGGTGTTGCTGGTTGTCCTTATTTTACCTGGATACTTTTGGCTGCTGGGCCAGACTAGGCTGGGTGTTGCCTAGACTGCCCAGACTGAGGTGCTGGTAGATCTTTCTTGCTTTCCTTCTCCACCTTCCTGTGCATACCCTTCTGTTGGCCTGCAGGTTCCCTGAGATGGATCTTGGGAAGTGCAGGCTGTATGTCCCTTCTGTGACATCCACTCCCAATGACCTCCCTGAAAGCATGTGCACACATCATCAAGCTCCTGGAGGCCACTCTTCCTCTGGATTATATATCCCAATCCCCAATGTAGCTGCTGGCAAGCTTGGGTAAAGTAGTTATGACTCATTTTTCCTAGGCTAGAGACAGTGTTCTGTGGCCTCTGACATTAAATGAAGGCTGGGTGACCACCATGATCTGCTTGCCCCTACTTCTGTGTCCACAGCTCCCCTCTTCCCAGACCATTCTTAGGGCAGGGCAGCTCCCAGGAGGGAACACTGAGGCTGTTTGTCCTGTAAGATGTGGGTGAATCCCAAAAGAACTGAGGCATTTTGCTGTCCAACTGAAATCTCCATGCTGTAGTTCTCAAGGTCCAATTCATATCTTAAACTTTGATTCATCCATGTGGACAGTCCTCTCGGAAAGGTGGAGTGGTGCATGTGCTACCATGCAAGCCATCTTCCTGGACCATTTTCCAGATACCTTCTTCCCTCCCATGGCGATCCTGCAGGGTCTAGTCCAGAAAACTGTTATTTTCTTTTCTCCTCTGGAGATGTTTGACATTTCCTAAACTGGCACCTGAAGTTCCTTTAAGATTTCCTCTTCTAGCCTTCTGGGAAGACTCTTGCCCTGAAAGCCCCACTCTCTCCTGTAATGGGCTCTCTCTGCTCTGCTTGTTTGCTTGCTGCTCCCTCACTGCCGACTACCTTGGTGGGACGTCAGTGTCTCTTCCTGCCACGTTAAGCCGATGAGTGTACCCTCCTGGTGCAGCCTGGCCCACCAGGAGAGCTCCTCCTGCTCTACAGGCACCCACATTCTTGTTCTCTCCCTGTCCACAGCTCTGAGGAGCTGCTCCTCACACCAAGCTCCTTTCCTCTAGCTCAGGTTCCACTGGGTGGTGGCCTCTCTTGTGTTATTTTCTCATCCATTGTCTTCTCTCCTTGCTCTTCTCTTCCTCCTGCCCTCTAAGGAGTTGTCTTTTAAAATCACATCTTTAAACAAGAAAATACTTCAAAATACAAAGACAATAAAAGACATAATACCCACTGAGGGACCAGGAGATAATTTCCTCACATGCATTTTCACACAATTTTGGCAAAGCTGCTCCCCACACATCTGCTTTAAGTATTTCCCACCACAGGTGTGTGCTTAATCTGGGTGTCGACTAAGTGACACTCAGAACTGTAATCACCAGGAAGCCTTGGTCTAGCTGGGCCATCTACCTGAACTGACTTCTCGGGAATCCGGATTAAGGAGGCCTGGGACTGGGGCTGCAGGGGGATAGATTTGCTTCTGCTCAGCAGCATGGAGGATGCAGCCTGGGCTCTGGGCTTCAAAAGACACAGTGCTGGATCTTTAACAGCCCAGACCTGAATATCGACTTGCAGTTAATTCAGTCACTGCGCTGTCATTCTTTTGCTTCACAGATGAGAAAAATGAGGCACTGAGTAGTCAAAGATTAGATCCTAAGTACAGTCCCCTCATCTTGGAGATGAAGAGGGGGGACTAATGTTTCTCCTCATTCTAAAATGGTCCAATTCTGTAAAATCACTCCTTCCAAATTTATACACTATTACTGATGAGTGCGGCTGCCTCTCTAATTTCCAAGAGATGTGAAGGGTTTTCTAGCAATCTGTGAGCTGAGCTGAATGCCTCTTTGTACCTTCCACTGTGGCCTAAAAGAAAATCTTTGGAATCGTAGCAGAAAAAAAAACCCACCTGAAAAAGTCTCAGAGAAAGAAAAGTGCTTTCACGGTAGCCTCTGTTCCACCAAAGCAAAAAGATCTTGACATTTTCCCAGGAGTGAATGAGCAGGTGCAGCAATTGTAAGAGTTAATGGCAAGGTTTCCCAAGAGCTCTGGGATAAGGACAGGATCATGACTGAACTTCTCAATGAGCTTTTTAAGGGATGATGTGCAGGCTGGAATTGAGGATGCCATTACATTTCTTGGGTGAGGAGCAAAAAGGCTGTTTTAATGTATCTGTATTTCCACCTTTCTCCTCAGTAGCCTGGGGATCTTTCTATGAATGTGTCTCCCGCTATCATGCCATGTATGTATGCACGCACATATGTGTGTATCTATCAAATGTTCTAACTATGTATGTTTGCATGCGTCTGACCATCCGTCAGTCGGTCCATCCATCCATTCATCTGCCTTTCTGTCTCCTTTCCTCACTTGCTCACTTTGTCTGCCTCTTCTCATTTTTGTCTTGTCAGAATAAATTACTTGTCTTCCCAGTAAGGATGAATAATGAAGCAGTTTTTTTCCACCACGGCATGTCAATCTTTCTCCTGAGTGGACTGTTCAGATAGTTCCATTGAATTAAAATTCCAAGTCTGCCCTGAAAGTTGAAGCATACATCTATAATGCTTCCTAAGGGTTTTCAGAAATTCCAAGACAGGTGATCATAGCTGCTGACAGTGGGGCCCTCTTCTCTGTACAGTCCTAGAGGCCTTTTAGTGTGATCATCAAGGAGGTGTCCCCAGGCACCTGTTGGCAGGAACAGAGTCCACATCTTCCCATTCTAATTCTCTGTCTTCTGAGGTGTGGATAGAATTTGGAGGCTGCAGAATCCCACAGAGGATCTCCTAATGCTGCCTCCTCCTTAAGGAGCCTGAGGTCTTGGAAAGAAGGCAGGCATTTCCTGAGAACAAACATAGTCATGCAACCTACAGAAAGGAATTTTTGAAGAGCAAATAATCTATTTTAGCTCCCTGCTCATTTGACTTGCTAGAATTAAGTAACTTTAGCCAACATTTATTGAGAGCATAGGTACTGTTATAAGTATTGAACATGTATTAACACATTTAATGCTCACAGTAAACCAACAGGGTAGATGCTATTAACAGCCTTATTTTACAGGAAGGAGGTTGATGGGGTAACTGATATCTTTTTGATGGTAAAGCACACATTCTGCTTGGGAATAAACAAGGGCACCCAAAAAGTGAATTACTGTCCTATCCACATCCTGCTTTTAAATTCCCTACTGACAGCAAAAAAAAAAAAAAAAAAAAAAAAAAAAAAATGAGGCAATGACGATAAGTAGGGCAGAGAAAGAAACAAGAGAACAGTGTTCGCTGGATTCATGATCTGCCAGGATCAACGTGAGTGGAGATGCTTGACATTGTTTCTATGTTTTCCTCAGCCACTGATCTGCTCCTGAAAACATCTGTGAGATAGATGGGTTGCTTAAGCTTTTTGGCATAGCCATCCTGAGTTCTGCAATGCTCTGAAGGTGCCTGCTCATCTTTTTCAGCCACCTTCCCCCACCAGGAATACAGACTGGCTGGATGAAATAGAATCTGATTTTCCATCTATGCCCAAATTCTGTTGACCTTTACTCTTAAAATTTATTGGCCAAGTAGTGGCTCCCGAGGGTTGGAGTGGGCAGAAGGAAAAGGGAACTGCAAGGAGCAGTTCCCCAGGCCTCTGACCATTTTGCTTCTGCGTTTCTTGGCAGGTACAAGGTTGAGGAGAGGGAGGGGACCAAACTCGAGTCGCAGCTCCTGGGAGGCTGGTGGGATCTCCACTGCATCCAGTCAGTAATGTGAGCTGCCATTTGACATCCTTCTGGACAGCACTATTCAGATGGGCTACACTTGGCTTCTGTTTTTAAGCCTTTAAACCAGATTGTGGAGGATGAAGGCCCCTCTAGTGCAGGATATTGACAGCTTATCTAAATTTAGAGGCCATGTGGAGTGTGATTTTGCATATGTCCCTTCCTGATGCCAGTTGGCACTGCAGAGCTCAGCACAAGCCCTGAGCATTTTCATGCTGCTCTCCACCACACCACACGTACATGTGCACACACGCACACACCCCCTTGGCGCTCCAGAGACTGTGCTTTAAGTTTGTGACTAAGCAGAGCACAGCAAAAGCACTTTACAGATTGATTTGAAAAGGGCTCCATTCAAAATGCCATGAGGTCTGGTTGCAGCTCTCACTCTGGGAATCTATGAAGAATGTCATGTACCCGGCACGGTGTTCTGAGGCACAATAGTGCCTGTGTTGGCCAACTCTGTCCTCTGCCAAGACTGTTTAGAGTATGAGCTCTTGAGCTTTCATTGCCAGAGCCTCTCCTTTGCCTCAATTTGAGGGAAAAATGGATGCGAGACCTGACAGCATACAGCCAGTAGATGGGGCCAAAGGTCTGTGAAACATTTTTGTGTGCACCTCAATCTGTAATTTCGCCCTTAGTTGAAGAATCCTTGTAGAAGAGAGAGACCTTGATCATAAATCTCACACGCAAAACAGGTTCATAATGCATCCTGGTGACTGCATGTTGTATTTTTTTCTGAGAAATAAAATTTCTCTTTCAATGGAGAAGGATATTACTTAACGTGTAACACTTGCTAATCTTAGATCTCTTTCCTAAACCTGCCAACTAAGCCTTTAATGTGTGCACTGACCAGGTCAGCTGGGCAATATCTACAGTGAAACGCAGATGGCTAGCTTGAGGGACTACGAAGACAGAAGCCACAATCTTGGCAGCCTGGATAGAGAGGGTTATTTTTCCCCTAAAAAATGAACATTTGACTTGTCAAAAACATTTTCTCATTGATCCACTGAGAGACAGAATCTGCAGGTTAGAGAGGCAAGTTTACAGAAAATTGCCTTCATTTGGAAGGGAAGTGAAAGGAAAAGCAAAGACTAATTTCCTCCATTTAAAAAGTATTTACCTCTTTGGGAATGAGATTAAGAATAAAACATTGGTAGCACAGAACTATATTTCTTTGTTGTCCTGATTCTCCCATTCCCCATTCTCCATGTTACCCGAGTAATACCATGTTAGGTGGGAAACAGAACATTAAACAAAAGTCTCCAATGAGAGAATCAACAGCAAAATCTGCATGAAAACACAGATACATTCACCTGCACTGTAATTTATTTTTAATATCAGTTATATTCTCAGCAATGCCATGCAACAAAAAGAGCTGGAGCTTCCTAACTGCGATGCACGTTTTGATACCTTATCAGTGAACTCTTTATATGTTGATTATCATGTGCAAAATGTGAGATTAGGTGAAAAACAAAACCAAAGCCACACATCTAAAACTTCATTTGATGTTGAGACATAATTCCTTTGAAGTCTCTGCCTGTCATAGCTTTCCAGCTAATTCTGCAAACTGATTCTTGGAGCTGTTCTAGGAGGGCAGATGCCTTGTGTGGCCTTTTCCCTCCTTTAGGCCCTGCTGCTGGCGGCATGTCTGGCACAGAGTGGGCTCTCAATCTACTTGCTGGATGAAAGAGTGACACGAGGGGCTGGCTCTGGGCCTAGCATGGAGAGAATATGTTCATTTCTATATTTTGTAGGTGTCACATTCTGAGATCTGCCTATTGCAGACTGGCCCTTTGAGAGGCAGAGATTTACCGAGAGACCTTGCGAATTTATGATTAGAAAAAGTGGGCTAAAAATCACCACATCATCATTACAAGGATAAGGAATAGTCCTTCTGCCTTTCAAAGAAGTCAAACCAATTCTCAAAGGTGAATCTGGCATAGTTAGTTTTAACAAGATTGTTGTTTTTATTACTGTGTATCAAAAGTAAGAGGCATTTACCCTGGCAATATTTTCCTTTTCCAGCATTTGGTGGTGTTTTACTGGTTTCTATAATGCTAAATAGTCATCCATATCATATTTAGTCTAGGCCCATGTGGCGATTTGCAAAGGGATGCCAATGTACAATGAGGCACATATTCATATTTAGACCCTAAGATACACAAAGCAGTGAGAGGAGGGGTGTCTCCCACTGACACACTTTTTTGACAAACTTCATTTCCAGAAATAGAGAAATACACGAAGCAGATGGATGTATTCCAGGCTTTGAGTTTCTCTTTGATACTTCAAAAAACTTTACGTGCAATGCCTCTCCTCCCTCGCTGTCCCTTCTTCACAAAAGTAGTATATGCACAAAGCAAAAAATGAAGACATTATGAAATGTTTGTAGAACAGGGGCAGTATGTTTCCATTGCCCTCCTGGTGATGTCAATCTTTTTCTGTCTCTTCCATCTTGTTCCAGAGCAGAGCCTTACTTTTCCCTAAATGGTCTCTAATAAAATCTCACACTGCACCTGACTGGGGCAGGATGGTGCCTCATGAATGGCTGGTGGTGGTGATACTGGGAATTTTCCACTGGACGTAGGTAGGGAGGCGGTGTAGGGCAGTGCTGGGTACACTTGGGGCAGTGGATCAGTGTCAGTCCAAGGTGGACATCACTGGGTGACAAAATTTAAAGTATTTCTGTATGTGTACTCGAAGAGGGAAAGCCCTTCATAACACCATTCCTTAGAGCAAACCACTGTTTACATCTGCACCTACTCTTCTATATTAATCCAGGCATATAATGACATGTGAAAATATGACATATAGTTCTGGCTATATTATTCACAGAAGTGGGATTTCACTAAAAGGACTCTTCTACATCTTGTGTTTTACACGTAACACATCTTGGACATCTTTCCAAATTGTTTGCTGCAGATCAACCTCAGAATCTCTAGGGGGAGGAGGAGAATGGTATTTTAGGAAAGCAGCTCAGGCAGTTCTGACAGCTGGTCCTCCCCCTCCTGCTTGCTGTGGAGTGACCCCTCTGTGATTAACGCCCTCACCACCCTGCGGTGCCCACGGGCGCTGAGCTTGATGTCGTATCAGTGTGCTCACTGTCACTTTCTGATTTTAAAAGTGTTCTCTAACATTTCTCTCGTTTCCTTCTTCCCTCTTCTCTCGCTTGCCCCTCTCCCTCCTTTATTTCTTTTTTCTTTACCACTTAAGAAAACCGCAGAATATAAAGGATCCCATTAATGAGAAAAACAACCACAGAAAGGCTTCTCTCTGCCTTTCCTTTCCTGTAGATAGAACCCTAACCGAGCCTTGATCACCCTGAGGGAGGAGACACATTTAAAATGCCTGCTGAGCAATGTGAGGCATTGGAGTCTACAGAAAGTGAGGGAGCTGCTGGGAGAGGCCCTGGGAGCGGCAAGGGGGCTGGGAAGCCCATTCTGCGGGGACCTTCAGGACTCAGCTGAGGCTGCACCGATTCCTTGGAAAACAGCATTCCTCTTCTGCATTGCCTTTACATTTCTCACAAGCTGTATTTGTGCTTCTGCCTGAGAGCATTCAAGGACAGAATGCAAATGGCACCAGAACAGTGACGGGACTGTGATTTCATCTCTGAGCCTGTGGGTGGGGACAGGAGCCAAGCTGGCACCTGGCTTCTCATCCGTCCCCACCTCCCATGCTTGTTTGCTGGATGCTTGCCCTCAGTAATCAGGCTTATATTGCTAGACTGGAGGTAGGTAGTGCCTCTAACTCAGCACTGTCTCTCTCCTCACCCAACCTCTGCTATAATCTTCATATCAGAGGCAGCATTAGAATTTCAGCTTTTCCCTGAAACAAGGGAGATAGTACAGCAAATATCTAACTTCAATATTCTGTCTCAGTCTCTGTCTGATCAATAAGTAAAAATTTTTACAACTTTGATGTTCAGTTTTTAGGAGGAAAATAACGTTCTTGAACTGGGAGAGGAAAGATTTCTGTGCCGAGATAGGAAGACCTTGCCTTTCACCCTGAGCTTATGGAAGGAGATTTTATGTTAATGAGCACTTGGCTTCTTTTGCCTTTGTGACAGCTTTTTTCTACAAGGGTCTTTTCCTTTAAGTTCAAATACCAAAGCTAGTAGCAAACATTATAAACCATGACATTGACAATCACAAAGAAGAAAAAAGAAGATTCCAGAAGAGTACATAACATCCTTTGATTTTCTTAGGAGTAAGGGACACTCGGAAGAGTTATGCTAACCTTTGAATGGAATTTCCACTCAGAGGGTAATGCACCTGCTTCACCTTCTGCTGTCTAGTGTTTTCTTTCATGACTCTCCCTTTCCATCTGACCAGTGAGAAATCTGAGGTACTGATAGGCTTGGTACTTCTCAAGGACCAAGTGGAATTTGAAACTTCTGTTCAGTTGCTTCTCAAGACAGTTTCTGTTAATCTCCATTTTCATGTTCCTCCAGGGTTTGAGATCAGAAGATATTGTAGATGCCCAGGAGGATTTCAGCATTTAGGTAGCAAACCCACTGAAATTTGGGAGTGCCACATCACAGAGGCAGTTTGGCAGAGCCCTACCCTCACCTGGTAGCATCCTGTGCAAAGAACACAGGTCGGGTGCCTTGGTGGCTCATCCTGCTTCCACTCTCAAGGTGCTTTGGATGAGCACAACAAACCATGGCTAGATAGGATCTTCACTGTGGGTTCCCAGTCCACTGGGATCTATGCAAGGCATTCTTTCACTCCTGCAAGACATAGAAGAGAATTTGGGAGGAATGGATATGCCGCTCAGAAGTCTGTACTTCTGAGAGGTTAGGAGAAAGAACCTCCTCCTCTCTGGGGGCCAGACCAATTCTGATCTGAGGCAGATATATTGAAATGATTGACTGGGAGTGTGGATTCGTATTAAAGGTCTGTAAAAGAAAGCTAGGGCTTAACAAATAAGAAACTAACTGAACCTTGTTAGGAATCAGTGCATTAAGTGGAATTGGGATGGTAGATGAAGCCCCAGCCAATCAGGCCTGGGATTTGGGCACCTTCGTTTATCAGCTCTAAATCTAGTTTCATTCCATGATAATCTGATAGCAGTTATGCATGCTGATTGGCTGGGGGAGGTTCTCTTCTCCTACAATGAGAAGATAATCAATCATGTTACTGGCTTTTGTCTTGGCGAAGGTATTTAGATTTCAGCCAGCTGGTTAGCTGCCTCAAGGCCACCTGCTTGATTGAAAAATAAAGAGTCAGTCTCTTTCTCTTTGCAAAGAGAAGGGAGGAAGTATTGACTTGTGTGATAATTTTAGGGGGATGATTAAATTTGGCCTCTTAGGCACCAGCTGAAAATTCAATTCAGATGACTGGTTTTTCTCTTTGTACATCGTTGTGCATCCTGTGTATTGCTGTGGCTAATGTTCCTGATGCTGATTTTCCCTTCACTTTAACAAAGCACAGAATCCCCAGCTCACTCGCTATTTCATGTGCCTCCCGGCTACAGGGACATAATGTTTAAATGCACTCTTTCTGCTTAAGTTAAGAATACTACTCTGATGCAGGCATGCTCAGAGGCCCTCTCAAGTAACAAAATTGCTCTGTAAGAGAGACTCAGAGCAGTGATTTCTCTGATGATAGTTTATGAAATACACCAGTTTCTTCTGGCACATCTCAAATATAAACCAGTCATGCTTCTGGAGCCATTAGGCTGAAACATCACAACCTTAGATGCCAAAGCAGTGAACAGGTTCAATGTGTATGAGCTAGCCAAAAACTGGAGAGTCATTTTTGACTCCCACATTTCCCTCACTAAATCCATCAGTAAATTCTGACATTCTATCTGCAAAACCTTTCTCTAAACTTCTCCAAACTATTTCTCCAGTGCTTCACTAATTACCACCCAGTAAAAGCCTCTGTCACCTCTTATCTGGACCACTGCAGTTACCTCCTGAGTGGCTCTCTGCTTCCATTTTTGCTTCCAGCATCCATTCTTGTCATAGCAGCTAGTATTCTTTTTAACAAACAATCAGTCACAAAACTTCCTTTATTAAAAACTTGCAGTAGGTGTCCATAAAAATTTGGCTAAAATGAAGCTGTCCATCTGAGTCTTCAGGACCTTAAGAGATCTGGCCTCTGCCTGCCTATCTGACCTTAT
Source organism: Manis pentadactyla (assembly GCF_030020395.1). Taxonomy (NCBI): domain Eukaryota; kingdom Metazoa; phylum Chordata; class Mammalia; order Pholidota; family Manidae; genus Manis; species Manis pentadactyla. Next base: position 122,248,015 of record NC_080023.1, on the reverse strand, counting down.
CTCCTCTCTCTTCCTCTCTCTCACCCTGCTCTTGTCATGTCTTGAAAACTTTAAGTGCCCTCCCATCTCAGGACCTTTGCACTAGGCATTCCCTGTGCCTGGAATGTTCTTGCCATAACTAAGACCTTCACAAGGTGTCATCATTTTAATTCTGATTTCAGCCTAAATATCAACTCCTGAGAGAATGTTGACTATCCACACGAAAGTAGTCTAGTTCTTCTATATTATATTATCCTGTTTATCTTAAGAACAGCACTAACAACTACCATACCTTGTTTCTTGGTTATTGCCTGTCTCCTAGACTAAAATATAAGATGTATTACAATCTGGAACTTTGCTGTGGTCAGAGTATGCCCAGTGCCTAGGGTAGTGTCTTGTAAATAGTAGGTGCCCAATAAATGGTTATTTAGTAAATGCATGAGCACAGCCTGGAGAAGAGGTTTTCCTGAGTGGTACAGAACAGATCCTTTAGGTGTGGCCCTATCAGGAGTTAGGGGATGAGGCTGAATGGCTGAGCTTCTAAGGTATCAGGTATTTTCTGAGGCCTAATGTCTGTGGTGCTAATAAATGTAGTCAAACAATGACAACCTCTTATCTTGAGGAGGTAAGAGACTGACCTCATTCTTAGCTGATCTGATCAACTGAAAAGCAAAATGTGCCACTAATTTTAGAACCCGTTATATGTGGCATTTTTGTCTTGCTAAAGGCTAGGGGCCAACAGGAGAATTGGAGAAGCTTGCTAACCAATGTATCTTTACTCACATTTGGAGATTACTTGGCACTGGGGACAGTTCCTGTACTCACCCTGACTCGAGTTTTAGGTCTTATTTTTCTAGGAAGGGCTGGTGTCTGTGCTGTGTCCTCCGTGTCTAAAATGTCTTACTCATGCGGGAACAAAGGGCATGCATGATCCAGACAGGATGAACCCCTGAACCTCACAGACAGAAGAAAAATGTAGAGCCGTGATACTTAAAACATTTCTCAGCCTTAGTTGTCAGTACTGGTACCCACTTCAGCACATTTCTGAGATGAATTCTGCTAAGACTAGGTTGGTAACACCATAAAAAAGAATTTTGCAATTAAAAGGTTTAAAGGGATCACTGGCAAGATGGCCTTTTTTTTTAATTTAAACTAAGCCACTTAAAGAAGTAAACTCAATAGAGGTATTTCCTTTTATCATTTCTGGCCATCAGTTAAAGTAAAAAGATCCAGGCTGAGAAGAGCTGTCATTTGGGAAACTCTGAAGGGCAGTTTTTAGAACTCAGCCTTTGCTTGGAAGCCATTTTTAACCTGATGAAGTAGTCTAGGGTGGCTTGAGTGGTCCATAAAGTTTGAAAATCTACAGAGAAAGATAATAGGATTAGGAAATAAGATATAGATAAAATAGCTTATTGGAAAAGTCCTATCTTTTATGAATAGCTATAAGCCTTTCTAATTTAATTTACCAGATGGACAGAGGTGATTTAAAATATTATAATACAGGAAAACAATCACCTCTACCAAATCACGTAGTATTTACTGTACATTTACTGCATTTGACCCATCTGGGTCTCAGGAATTAGATCTTACTGGCTGCTTAATAAACTAGCCCAAAATACCCTAGATCAGAGAAAACAAAATGAATGAAAAAGGAGCAAGAGTTATTAGTGTCTGGAGGCCTCTTTGTGTTCTAAGGGGGAGCAACTATTTTCATGAGCCATCCTGAATAGTACGTGACTATAGGAATTGACTTTGAGTTCAGCATCTCTCTTGAGTGGAAGGCAAATAGGGTCTATAATAAGAGACTATCTCATGGGAGGCATTTCAGTTCAGAAAATTGTCTGATTCTTTATGATAATTTGCAATTACCAGGATCACATGTGTACATACACAGAGCAAAGATTGCCATGAAACAAAGGGAAAAGAATGGAAGGTTTAAGGGTATTTGAGCCAGAAGATTTCAGAGCACATCTGACCTGAGCTGCAGCCTCCTGCCAGCAAGGAAACAGATCTGAAAGGGTTAAATGATGTGTCAAGTGCCACACAGATAGTGACGGCTAGTACCTGAGTGCGGTGACTCCAAGTCTTTCTAGACAAGATGGAAAGTTAGAAAAAAACCATTACTTCTAATGTTTATTGTATTGTTTCTTAAATGTGGTCTTTCTGCTATGAGGTGGAATATGTAATGAAAGAGCTATGACATCTGAGGTTGAGCACAGTATCTCCAGCTCTTAGTGTCTGACCTTGTGTAAATTGTTGAACCAACTTGGGTTCCTATCTCCTGGTCTCTGGAAAGTTCAAATACAGGCAGTGGTGAGCTTTAGAGACAATATAAGCAAAGTCTAGTATAGAGTATATATAGCAAATGGTAGCTACTCTTATATGTATTAGAGGAAATATTTGTTTACTGGTTGAGAGAGTGGGCACTGGAGTTAGACTGACAGGCTTTGAATCTTGCCTCCATGACTTCTTAGTCCTGGGATCTTATTAGTTCTGTAAGCCTTGGGTCCTTTACTTTTCACTGTGGAAAACAAAAATACCAACTTCATAGACCCATTGTAGACATTTAATGATATGATTAATGTAATGTGTTTAATACTGCATTGCACATTGAAAAGTTTGATCAACAGTGACCATTACTATAATTATTTTAAACTTTGCCATAAATGATATAGGGCAGGAGTCAGTAGACTTTTTTATGAAGGCTCAGATAATTAATATCTTAGACTTTTCATACCTTAAAGCTGTGTTGCAACTACTTAACTGCCACTGTAGCAGGAAAGTAGCCATAAACAGTATGTAAATAAATGAATGTGGCTGTGTTCCAATAAAACTTTATTTAGAAAAATAGGCAGGTGGCTGGACTTGGCCTGAGGGCTATAGTCTGTGAACCCCTGATAGAGGGCAATTAAGAACTCCTGCTCTTTTGTTTCTGTGAGATGGCATCCTGCTGATATAGGTAAAGAGGGCAGGTATCTTTTTTCATGGAAAGAAGAACTAAGTCTTCTTTAGGCACATGTTTCCTATCTTCAGACCCTGTCATGGCAGAATTTACTGATAGTAGGGCAACTGAGTCTGCTTTTTGCCATCTGACCACAGCTTGCTTTCTCCAGCAAGACATGCCAGAGGTAAAGAACCTAAGAATCATCTCACAGTCTGATCCACAATATATCCAGTTTCTATGCTGTCCTTGAATTTCATTTCACGCTGTTAGTGTATAAGATAATGGATATTACTTGCAAATGCTGTGTGGCTTTGGTATTGGCATGATTTGCACAGTTTTCCATATCAGAGATGTCTTAGGTTTTCCATTTTTCTCCCTGTTTGTGGAAAACCAGGTTGTTATGCCCTTGCTTTGATTCCTAAGACCCTTCCCCAGGAGGTCTTCAGAGATAAGTAAGGTATTTTTGGCCTTTGACACTGCCTGGTGATCTTCCTCCTGCTGTTCATGAACCTAGCAAGTGGAAGGTCAGGTGGCCTTCTGGGAGTGATTACAGGTGGCACTTTGCTCCAGAGTGGAGGTGTAATCTTATTAATCTGGTACCAGAGTATGTTTTGCAGGCAGAGAAAAGAGAAATTTAATCTTGGCTACTTTCACATATGGTATCAAGGCAATTTATTTCCTGCCCACTGATCTAGGTTTGTGGACTGCAGAAAAGAAGAGTCATGGGCAGCTGCAAAAATTAGGGAGTAAACTCTAATAAAGTTTACAATAAATAAACAGTTGCTTTTTACAAACCATGGTGATTTCCAACAATTGTCTAAATGGTAGCGAACTAATCATTAGCCTGAGGTGCCAGAAACTTTATCAACAGCAGTGAGACATGGTTAAGTGTTCCCCACATATGCAGAGAAAGCTATTTAGGGGAAAAAGGATCAGGTCCTTGTGTTCTCAGCAGAAACCTGTGACCAATTCTCCCTGGTTAGAGTGAGGGGACGGCAGATAAAAAGCACCACAATATTTAGTAGAAAAGGAAAGTTCTCTCTCCTATTTCTGACAGTAAATCATACTATTTTAGAACCTTCACAGACAGATATTGATAATTAACTTCCCAGAATCCTCCTTACGACATATCTTTGATTCTCTAAGGGGGCATCAAATTCATCTTCAATCAGAGTTCTGGGGAGTTGGTAGTCTATCACATGCCAGCTGTCAGTATGGAAATTTTTTTATTGTTTTAATTATGTAGGTAATGTTTCTATAGTTATTAAAGTGTATTTTCTTGGGCATGATCTTATTTTTTTCTACGTAGACAGTAGAGTTGACAGTCCTTCAAAATGAACTCATTTTATATTCAGTTTCTTCAGTGTGCCACTTTCTGATTTCTGAGCTAACATTTAATTATCTATTAAGTTAACTCTGTATTAATAGATGATGAATTAATGTACAAGCTCTTTAAAGGCATTTACTTTTTAAACAGAAGATTTTTGAGATACAGTGTTTTAACCCAAAGAGATGACTCTTCAGTCACGTGTTAGGCTTCGATTTGCTCTGTGTGTGTGGTGGTGGGGCTGGTGTGGGTGAGGGCAATATCCTTTCAACTTGGAAGCCCTCACGCTTATAGCTGGCTGCCCAGCTGTGAATAAAGTCGAGCGCCCCATAGCAGACAGGTGGGCCTGGGCAAATCTGAGCAGAGAGGCGTAGACGACATGGGAGTCAGTAAAGAGGATGGCAAGAAGAGTTTGCTTTTTACAAACCATGTTTCTCGGTCATGTTAAATATATCCCAAAAGTCTACAGGATTAAGAGTCAATAAAGACGATTTAATTTGGCAAAAAGTTTGAATTTGGTGATCCTGACGAACAATTTCAGCAATGTGGTAGGCATACAAGCTGTATCTTGGATATTTAAGGAAAGAATGGGTGGTGAGGTCAGGAAGATTTGGCTGGTGAAGGCAGGATAAAGATAAAGTAGTTTTTGTAGGCAGTGGCAAGGCCGAGTCATGAAGATGTAGCATGAGGAGAAATAATGCTCCTGGCAGTTTTGCCAGTGTCATGGCAAGTGCACGAAGAGTGGGACTGGAAGCCACATCTCCTGATGTCCAGCCTGGGGAGGATTTTCCACAGACAAGGAACATGAGCATATTTGATGACAGAAGGAAAGGACCGGTGGAGGCTAGCTGAGGATGCTAGAGCTGCTGCTGTTGGTGTTTGAGAAAGAGAGCTTCCCTCTTTTAAGGCTGTGAGGGAAGACTGAAAGGTAGACAAAGAGACAAGGGAAGCACATGGGGGGCCACTGTGGGGTTGTCACACTCCTGTGGAGAGTCCATGTCAGTGGTGAATGAAGAATCTCTCTATATGCACACTCATGCACAACGCACTAGCACACAATGGGCAATGATGGATAGAAATGTAGTAATTCTCACTTGGGCTGATTCTTCGTTTATTCAAGGATTAATCAATATAAAATGATTATATGATTAAAAAAAATCACAATATAAAATGATCGCCATGAATAGCTATTGTGGATTTTGGTAGGAAGAGAAAATTATTCCCATTTTCCTGTTCAAGTTTTCTTTTACATTCAAGAGTTTTTAGGACTCTTTTGCTGCAGTCCTTTGCCTACACATTATGGATTATGGTGGAGCTAGCTGTATTTCACAGAAACGTGAGATCACTATCCTCTTACCAACTGATTTCTAACTGTTGAGTACATCCCAAGACTAGGATCTATAAAATAATCTTAACAATTTTACTACTAACTACTAACCATTTATAGTTATCTCTTTAAGGTAGGATAATACAAATAGTAAAAAAATCTACTAACTTTATGTTTGAGTCATATTTGGGGGCTCAGTGGACAGTGTGTATGTTTTGTAAATTTTCTTCCACTGTTATTCTGGTTTAGGTTGTTAGGAAGTCCTAGGGAAAAAAAATGGGTGCTTTACAACCACATAAAAACATCCCAAATCCTTTAATTTCACATTTACTGTGTTGACACATTTTCATTCCTGTTCCAACTGCTTATTTCCATCTGCTGTTCAGGACTGAGAGCTGATAGCTAAGATCATCCTCCTCTTATATTTGTAATCTTAGGATAAACTGCAGGTTCTGGAAGGAACCAGTATATTTATGTTTATCCAAAGTTCAAACATCTAAAGAGCTCCCATGAGCAGAGCATGTTTCTAAGAGTACTGGCCAGTGATGAACAGCTTTCCTAATTGTCACCCAAGGATTGGAATAATCCTAAAGTGCTGTCTGGATTATCACAGAGATTCCAGTTTTTTTTAGTGTTCATTTTCTTTCATTTGATTTTCTAATTTGTTGAAAACAAAGTATAGTTTACTAAACCTTACCCAGAATATTTGATTAGCAGAGGCACTGAATTTCAAATGATTTTGTATGAATGGGGACAAAGGGAAAGAAAATCCTGCCATACTCTTTTTCTAGCATAGGTAACAGGGATGGTGGAAGAGAAAGTCCCTTCTTTCCTTGAGGCTGCTTAGTGTGACAGGAGAGAAGACTTATCCGCCTGGCCTCGCCTCAGTTACAAAAGGAAATAACACCCACGAAAGGGTTAATTTCTAAGCCCTGACTGCCGCCTGTGAAGCTGGGCCAGTAGAGCTACTTCCCTGGTTCAATTACCCACTGAAAACCAGGTGGGCGCCGAGCTTGGCAGGAGGCCCCGCCCCACCTGCCCGTATGGGTGGGCTGGAACACGCCATGTCCTTATCGTGCACGCAGCCCTCTCTTCTGTTGGTGGTTATTTCCCTTCCTCACCTCTGGACAGTTGGGCACATTCTCTCAAAACATCATCACAGGAGAACTCGACTTTGACAGAAACCTCTCTGAAATTATTTTTTTGCCTGTTCTGGCTTGCATTTGAATAATTCTCCATCAACAGCACGTCTGATTGAGTTGGCATCACAAACCCTTTTGTATGCTATTTTTTGTGCTCAAGAAATATTAAAGTCTGAATAAAATTGGAATAGCTGCCTGGTAATGATCTCATTATATATAAATACAGAAGTGCTCACAGGGGAGATAATGACTCGGAGACTCAGGTATGCGGTGAATACTATTATCTCCCAAGGAGCCAGCCCACATCCGGGCTCCTCCGCCTCTCCCCACAACATCCCTTTCAGCCTAAGGCTCAAGTTGCAGAAAACGCGTGGCTGATTGAAGCTGGGAATGGGGTTTTTTCTTCCCCTTCATGACATATGTTAGGAGATGAAAGGAACCTGGGCTGTGTGTTTACTCTTCATTTGGGACTTTCACATGTTCACATTGATCAGAAAGACAAAAAGGCAGAAGGAGGGACATTTGGTGCTGGCTGAACACCATCTCCATTCTCAGCGTGGAGTCTCCTCGTTTGGGGAGGATGATTGTGAGGAGGCAGTTCTGGGTATAGATGCTACAGAAAGATAAAAAAAAAATAAAAGGCCTGCCCCCCAGTTTGAGATTTTATATTGCAAAAGAACAAACACAGATGGTGGCAGTAGGGGTGGGGGCCAGGGTGTGAAGGGTCCTCCTAAAGTGGGAGTTTACTAGTTATTAGCCCCAGCAACCTTTTCTGGCTGCCAAGATGTAAGCAGATGAGTTTAGCATATCATAGAGGGCGACATACACGGTTCGATTCCTAGTATGAGCTAAGCAACCCTGAGAAAATTTTACTCCCTGTGATTAGCAACAACAAAAGGAAACTGGGTAGGGGCAAGGACAGGCTGCATTGCTCTAAAGGTCCCTGTTAGGTTCTATAGGGCCATTTATCTAAAGGGGGATTGCCATCTGCCACCTTAGACCAGAAAGAGAGGTCGAGTGGAAGAAGAGGACTATTTCCATGGGCATGGGGTTATAAGACTTATTTTTCCCTTCTGATGTCCATATTAGGCACTATCAAAATACAAAATTACATTATAAGCATGATTCTTTGGCAAAAGGATGGAAGGAGTGGCAAAAATATTTGGCCTCTATTTAAAAGTCTTTATGCAATGTACATGGTACATGCTGTTGAGCAATGACAATAAATTCCTATTGACTGAGAGAGTTATGGACTAGACAAGGGGCCTGTGTGGCCTCAGGTGAGCCCTGGGTATCCGGTGGGACTATTCCCATTGTGGGGAGAATCAGGACAAATATCCCTGGCCACAGTTGGATCCCCACTGTATACCTGCTGTTTGACACACTGCTAAGCTTTCCCCCTAGTTTATTATGTATTGATATTTATAATGCCTTAGCGCTAGGGAAAGAATCTTCTTTCTGTCCTTCCTGTGCTACAGATACTGTTGGGATTGGGGAGAATGTTTCCCCGACTTGTGCTCTGACTTCCTTGGGTGATGGCAACTGGCTGCATTCAACTGCTTGCAGAAATTGAGTGTCAGAACCCCACCTCCTTGTTTTCCTTCACTGCTATGGAGGGAATCTAAGAGCAATCCCTGGTTCAGTGATTACATGATCTCCCAATACCCAGTTATAATTTAACATGCCTCCACCTTTGTGACGGTGATAATAATGATAATAATATAATAACAATATAATAAACAACTACTCTGAATGTTCAACATGAGCCAGGCACTGTGCTACATCCCTTATACACGTTATCTCATTTCAGCCTCACAACTCTGGAGGTAGGTAGCTACTACTGTGTCATTTAACAGGTGATGTCACAGATAGTAGCTAGATGTCCAGTGGCAGAAGGGTTGGCTTGTGGCTACAGATTTTCGAAGGCTGTGGGTGCAGATGAGTGGATGGCTTACATAAAAGAGAAGTCTCTGAAGGAATCCCTTATTTCCATAACCCTTTGCATTTATGTGCCTAGTGGTAGTGGGACTTCAGGATTCAGCCTCCGTTGTTTGGGATGCCACAGAAAGGGGAGGCACAAGCCCTGCCTACAAGGTGCCTCTGATCTGGTAGGTGAGTAAGAGTGGGACAGAAAAGCACCACCCTGCGTAACAGATTTGGGTGTGGCCTCCCATTTACTATTAGCTAGCCTTTCCAGGCCTAAGATTCTTTTTAAAAACTAAATTGATTGGACTAGATTAGAACTTTTCAGACTTTTCCTACAAATGGTTGGATTGTAAACATTTGAGATTTTTGGGCCGTATTGTCTCTCTCCACTACTTAGATTTGAGTTGCAGCATGAAAGCAGCTGGAACAAATGGCCATGGCTGTGTTCAGATCAAATCTGATTTACAAAATACTTGAAATAAAAATCAGGTGGGCTGGATTTTACCCATTGTTGACCACTGGACTAGCTGATGGCTATAGGCCCTTTCTGGCTAGAAAGAGCTAACGTTTCTTCACATTCCACATTGATTTTAGGCTTGGAGTATGGAGACATTTCTTTGGCTTTTCTCTTTTTGAAGAGGAGTATGTAAAAAATGACAATAGAAGTGGTCCTGGAGAGGCACCAGGAGGGATTCCCAGCAACTTTCTGATTGAAATCGCAATGGGAGGAAGCCATTAAAAAAGGTGGGGAGAAAGGTCCCATTAATCAGAGATGGGTACTGCTGTTTTAGTTGGAGATCTGGCTATTAGCTCAGCAGGAAGATGAGACAAGATGGGGTAGGCTGGAAACATGGCTTTCTCAAAGGCAGAATGCTAAAAAAATTGTCTTTAGAACAAAATTTTTATGTAATTCCTTATATGAGTCAGAATCCAAGGCATAGTCACTAATGAAATTTTGCTCGTTTTGGGAAACACAATCTAACATAGCAATCTCACAGTCTAAAAATCATAATAGTCTAATGCAATCTAAACATAGAATTTATTTTTGTTGAAGAAATATATATATAAATAAATAAAACCTCCGTTTGAAAACTCCAGCTTATTATTTCCACGTATTTGAATAAATGGATTTTCCAAGCCATTAAAGCAAATGTACAGTTGTAGGGCTCTTATGTTGCAAGTGACAGAAACACATTGCTCAAATTGACTTAAAAAAGGAACTACATGGGCTTAGAGTTTAGCACTGAGGAGAGGAATACTGGTGTCACCTGGGGGAGGGGTCTGACCCAGAATCAAATGAGCTCATTAGTTTCTTGTCTCCTTCATTTCTGCCGTTTTCTGAGTATCAGCTTCATCTCCAGGCTGCCTCCTTCCTGGGTGGTAGTCTGGTGTCCCAAGACTCACCTTCTTATATGATATGCAGCAAAGGAGCGAGAGATGGCTTTTTTTCAAAAACTGTAGCATAGTCTCCTTTGGCCCTGGCTGGGTTATGTGTCTAAAGTGATTCTGTGGCCTCAGCAAATTAGGGTGCACTACACAGTGAAGACTGGTGGAGGGGAGGATCCCCCAAGGAGAGCTGGATTGCATTTATCAGATGGAAGTGGATGGTTCTTGAGCAACAAACAGCAGATGTCCAGTGCAATGATACTTTGTAATTTTAAAAACATTTTTATGGAAACTGTCCCATTTGATTTTACAACTTTATGGGAATATGCATGTCAGCTATTATTATTTCCACTTTCAGATGAGAACACTAGGGCTCACATCATAGGACTTGTTCAAATTCAGAGTTGGTGAAAAAAATTGTATTAATTCTTCTAGTTAATATGTGTTAAGATGTGAGGTCAGACCATTATGCAACAGAACTGTTACTTAATGTGTCTATTAATGACATCTATGCTTGAGTCAGCATGCTGGGAAGCCATATTCACACAGCCTTATATTGACTTTCTGGCTAAGAGCCTCACTGATTTTTCATGTGACTGTAAAATGTTCTGTACCTAAAATGACTTTTTGAACTTTAGTTCAGGAGTACATTTGTTCCTGTGGTATCTTGAGTTAAATTTCTGCCACTGGTCTAGCCTGGCAAGAACTTGTGAGTTATTTGGAATCCCAAATACTGATCCTAAATATTAATAGAGATAATACTGATTAATTACTGATTTTAATGTGGAGTAAGATCTCTAGTGATATGTCCCAGGACTCCAACTTTGGCCTTGTTTAATATTTTCATAACTGATATGGGTGGAGGCTAAAATGATATATTAAAAATGTGAATTGCCTCTTCACAAAGGGAATATGTCTACTCATTTGATCTTGTCTAATATTGCCAATGAGTAAAATTTTGATTGAGAACATCACCTTTTGAAATAAAAAGCCAAATTAGTGACCCAGAGTAAATGGTAACTATGTTTTATTGAAACCTCCACATCATTTATCCTGGGTTACTGGGAAAATTGTGACCATTCAGTTAATGTTAAATTCCTGCAATGAAAATAATAAGATAACTACAATGGTGATCAAATATCGCAATTTGTGAAAATTTGATAACAAATACATGTTACATGTTCTTCCAGTGACTTAATTTTCTTTTTTAGATTACAGAATTTAAATTCTGTTACTCAAATATAAGTGGTACAAGGATTTGACCAGAAATATTATCTAGGACTGAAGTTTCTTAGGCAGGAGGGTGGTAGGTGGGTCTTAGGTGGTAGGTGCTGCAGTGAGGCTTTTACACAAACATGCTCCCATAATAGAGCTTTGATTTGGGGTTAATGCAAAAAAATTTAAAGGAGGGTGAGAGCTTTTAATGAATATTAGAATCAATTATTACTATAGTTTAGATGAGATTGAGAAACATCACTGTATAACTTAATTTCTCTAAAATGACACTTTATAGGATTGGTTTTAGAATGGAGTAGGGAGAGGCATGCTTTGTTAGCCCACTTTGGGAAGGTGTCCTCCCACCTTCCCCAGAGAGCCCTTTGCAGCCCCTCTCTGTCCCAGGTGGTCATCTTCCACCTGACAACAATCTGAGCACAGCTGTTGCTGGCTCTGCCTTACTTCTCCATGTAGACTGCCTCTCCCCAACGCTTATATCTTGCAGAGATGCCACCATTACTTAGGTATTTCATAGAGAAATTTTGCTTTCAAACTAACGAATAGGTTGCAAAGAAAACAAATGAGATTCTTATCTTTCCTTTCCCATTCAGTGATTAGCTGTATAAGATCTAGAAAATACTGTTTCTATTTAAAAGGAGAAATATTTAAAAAGCAAACTACCTTCACCTTTTCCCAAGTGCACTTGGAATACAAGCAATCAGCAGCTTGTTCTTCTGTCGGCACTATGACCTGGCACTTTTCTCCCGGTGCTCCCCTGCGCACCCCCCCCCCCCCAACTTTGCCACATTCTCTCCTTAGCTACAAGAACAGGTTATCAAGGTGATAATAAGTGAGAAAATGTTTCAGCCTTGTTTTAAACCTCAGCCGCATTGCACTACTTAAAAGAGGTTAAATGCTTGTGTTTTCCACCCCCCAGCCATGCAGCACTAAGCCAGGCTGATCTGGCCTTGCCTCCGTCCCTCTCCACAAGAGACTCTGTGGTGCAGGATGACTGAGGTGGCCTCAGCTTCCCCAGCAGCTTCTGACTTGCACTTGGAAATTCAATCCTCTTCAGGTAATTCCTCAGTTTATAAAAAACTTCTGGTAATAATTCTGAATTTGGTGCCTCCCACTCTAAGCAGGAGAATGGCAGGCTCACTGACTTCCACAGACACCAGGCCTGAGGTGGGTGGGGAGCATCATATTGTAGGAAGTAATTTTACAAGTAGGACTTTTGTGGTCTCATTAGCAGATTTTGAGCTATTTCTAGAACACCACTCTTAATCTACTTTCTCTTCTGAGGTCTTCTAGATCCCAAATGATTTGGAACCTGCCTGGACTGCTTCTGGGCTGCAAGTGGTCTGATTTGGTACAACAGAGAGAGCAAAATTGGGCTCCTGTCTTCTCTTGGGTGGAGCATCTCTCACTGCTTACAGTAGCCCTTTGGCACTAAGGGTGGAGACCAAACTGAACTGTGAAAAAAGATGTGGAGTTATCCGATATGGTAACTCTCTCACCTCCTACGAGCCTGTGGAGATGGACATCATTGGCAAAAGCACATATGGTACCAGGCTTAGAGAAACTTCTTTCAATGCAGGAAAGTTGTCCAGAGATTCTGAAATAACCGTTTGCCTTTAAGATCCTTTGGATCATTATATTCAAGCAGTAAGAATTTTCCCTCCTTTCCTTCCTTAACCCAAAGCTGTTTCTGTTTCCAGTGGCAGGAAGTCCCTGGTGGCGGTTGCAGAAGCTTTGGTGACAGTCCCCTGCCTCCTCATGGGGACAGCTTTGCTGTGGGAAGATTTAAATGTCCTTGTTGTCTCCTAAAGCTTCAGCTCAGAATTTCAGGATGAGTTTTGGCAAGTGTAAAATCCAGTAGTCACTGAACCCTTGATAATCTTTGGTGCCCCGTAGAAGTATGTTTTTATTCATCCGTTTCTTCAGGAAGTAAGAAATAAAGCTGTTCCATTCTAGGCATAAATTAGCATTTATAACAATGCAGTGCAAAAAATGTAATTTAAATAAAACTGATTAGAATTTTGATAGGGCATCTAGGAACCTCTAAACAAATGCTGATCAGGTAATGAGTGGAGTGAGTCATTTATTTTAGTGGTTCAGCTATCTGTTCAATGATTGGGTCACAGTTTCCCAAACATCTATGGTAGCTGTTCATTAATTATTCATTTTCCGCTCGGTAATTGTCCAATTTAACTACAAACTGTGAGCTTATAGCCAAAGCCACGGAAAGACAGCAGAGGGAAAAAGTAACTCCTAGATGAAAATGTATTTTCTTTTTGTAATAACATTCAGTAATTCAAGGACTTTGCAGGAGGGGAGCTATTATTAGTCTTTGGCTTTGGTCTTGTCTGTGCAATGGACTAAACCGCTCACCATTTGTTAAGCCTGGACATTTAAGCATCAGAGTGCCGAGCTTTGCAAACAAGGCTGTACAAGTTAGCATTTGGCCTGTCTTTGTAGGTATAGCCTCATTTTTTGGTCAGGGTGCAACATGTTGTAAGTGGGGCAGTTAAGCTTTGGAATTCTGTCAATTGAAGCCCATTGTTTCTTCAGGTGGGTCATCCTGGAGAATGTTCTGAATCAATCTGGAAGGTTCACTTGCAGGATTTTTCTCCTTTGATATTTTGGAGGTGTTTCTTTATTTAAGAAGATGAAAATGTTTCCCTCTGATTTCATGAGGTAGTTCAACTCACATCCAGGAAATTCTTGCTATGGCTGCTACTCTTCATATCATTAAATTCAATGTTCTGTTTTACTTACTAATTATCTTTACTGGTAATTAAAATTAGTTTATCAGCCCTAAACTGTTTATCAGGTTTTTTTGGGCACAATATTGACATTAGTTGGGCCTCACTTTCTAGAATGCAGATTAGAAATTACATCCCAAGAACGGTAACAATTTAAACATTCTTTTCCCCAGTCAGGATGAAGTACTATTTTAAAGGAAGAATCATCAGTTTATGATAGTTTTAGTACTGACCCCTTGCCCTGGGTGTTTCACGTGTACAGGACTTCCAGGGATGCAGCCGCAGAGTGAATCTGTGCTGTGAATGAGCACCTGATAACTGAGGCAGGTGAGAGGGAAAGGCTGATAATGTCATTCGGTGGTCTGATGGGCTAATACTTGGCATAGCAATTTGTGTGAATGGCCCTGTCTTCATGTATGCTGCTGCCTGAAAAGAGAACAGCTCCCGTCCTGTGGATACAAATCAAGCATCTAAGGCAGTACCCAGTGGAGGCATCTACATGGCTTATCATCACTGAGTTAATAAAGCTGGGGACCAGGTGAGGCCCACCCGCAGGCAGCGGAGTGATAAGCGTGCATAGAGAATTTCCTTTGTATGGGAAAATAATAGTGAATAACTCCAGGAAAGAGTCTTCGTTGCCCAAACTTATGGTACTGCTGGGGAAGAAAAAGTGAAAATTTGTCATTGTGGAGGGATGTAGCGCCACCTGGCTCAGTTTGCCAAATTCAATTATCTCTTTCTTCTAACAGGTCTCAGGTCATTTGACAACTAAGTAAACTAAGGCAAAGAGAGGAGAAGAGAACTGCCATACTCACAAAATAGTTCTGGGGTCCAGGAGCAACTGCTTGTCCACCTCAAAGCCATTTTAAATTGCCTAGGCCTATGCATAGCCCTGTGCTTCAGTAAAAAGGAATCAGATACATTACTAGAGGTTGCTGATACTGTTTTCTGCAGTGACGATTTTGGTCCTAATGTGTTATGCTATTTAGAAATATGCTAAGAGAATTCACTACCTTGAAACAAGTAAATGGCAAATGGATAAAATATTGTGTTTGGGGTAATTTATTTTCTCTGGCTATGTTAACTCTTGAGCAATTAACTAGATTATTTCCCTAATGTGAACAATGACTCTATTCATACCAAAACAATTAATTGGACAATTGTTATAGAGTGAGCATTTACTCTATTATTTTTCTCCTTCTCCTCATGTTACCTCCCTTCCTGCACATGCCTGACTTTCTCTATAAGAGCAATTTCAACAGCATAATGTCTGTGTGAAGATTGTAGGCTCTCAAAAATCATAGCAAGGAACTATAGCTGCACATTTACTCTCAGCAGACTTCCACATATCTTTGGATTTTTATGTCGTGCTTACTTTACAATCACTGAATTCCATGTTATAATGTCTCCATTATTTTGGTGGGCATATTAGAGCTGATTGTTTCTCTCAGCAGCCTTCAGCTGCCTCCTGTGAGGCCTCTGCAACTTACCTTATCAGAATATTGGAAAGCAATTCCTCCTGACTGCTGTGAACCGATGCCAGAAATCCAAAATGCTGCCACAGTCATTAAGTGATTTCCAATTAGTTAATTGCTTTCACAGGCTGCTTCTTTCTAAACTGCACCTTAAATGAAAAGCAGAACCATTCATTTTTGAAAGAGGAAAAATCCTGGGGCCTTTGGGTTTTAAAATCCTAGAGGAGAGCATACTTTGGAAGAAACTTCACTTAAAACACCAGGCCCGCAGAACAGAAAATGTTATTATCATTGCAAAAAAAGAATGGTATCTCTTCCCTGGCTTTCCCAAATTGTCTAAGGTTTTTTTTTTTTTGCCTGCTTGAACTCTGAATCAAAAAAGTTAGGTAGATGATCACAGAGCAGCACAGCACATGGAGAATTTCTAGATCAACACTGATTTCTTTTCTAGGAAAAATTTCCTGGCTCTGTGTTAGGACTCTTGGGCTGTATCTGAGTGGCTGCTCTGAGATGATATACTAAACCTCACTGAGTAGGAGGGCAAAGTCTTTGAGACTGGTTAAGAAGCTGCCTTTTGGAAAGGGAACTGTATGTGATCATGTAATGGACTGGCAAGTGGAATATGGTGAAGGAAGGTGAGAAGTCTGTCTAGAACTTCTCTAGTCAATGTGTATGTTGTTAGTTGGGGGGCATAAATGTGATTTTTGAACAATAACTGATTTACACAATAGGGTAAATATTTACACAATAGAGCAAATAGGGTAATAATTACCCAATAGAGTACATCAGTCATTTATTGTCCCTGAGAGAGAAAACTTGGCTTTAATAGAAGATAGAATGCATAAAAAATGAATGCAAATTTTCCTTTCTATTAGACAAAGATGCAATCAATCAAATAAGCAGCAGAATGTAGTGGTTAAAAGAGGGGACCCTGGAGATAAACTATCTCGGTGGAAATTCTGACAGTCACTTTCCAGTTGTGTGATTGGGCAAATTACTTGACTTCTCTGTGTTTCAGTCTCCTGGGAAGTGGGGAGAGGAATAATGCCATCCTCACAGGGTTATTATAAAGAGTAAGCAGTTGGTTAAAATTCCTAAGTCCCTTAGAACCATGTCTGATACCTCATTTGTGAAATCAAATTTATAATATGCCATATTTTGAAAGATTCACTTTTTGGTCTGTTTATAAAATCCTTTCATCTTATGGTTAATCATCTATGAGAAGCAACACTCAAAGGAGGACAACTGAAGAGATGCTGGTGGGCCAGTCGGTCTGTCAGTCCATCTGTCAGTCAGCTATGCTCCCTGCCATCAGCAATTTAGGACAATTTCTTTTCCCCAGATTAACTCATTCTGATCTTTTTGTTAAAGCAATGATTATGTTGGAGAAGTAGAGAAGTAGATTAAAGTAGAAGGGTAGAAGAGGCAGTGATTGAGATACCGGGTCAGACAGAGAACATCAGTGTGTATGTGTGAGAGAGACAGAGACAGAAAGACAGGAGAGACAGAGAGACAGAGACACAGAGAATGATAGAGAATCAGGGAGAGACAGAGTGAGAGACACACACATAGAGAAACAGATAAAGAGACAGAGACAGAGAGACAGAAAAGATAGAGGAGAAGAGAGGCCAAGGAGAGGCAGAGACCAGTCGGGTAGCAACAGAAAATCTCCATTTTGAGTGGGAGAATGTGCATGGGAAAGTCAGCACTTCGCTGAGAAGAAAGTCAGAGCCAAGAAATGGTACAGAAGGCAAAGAAGGGATCTGAGCACAGAAAACCCCGACTGGCTCTGGTGCCTTCCTGTCTGCTTTAGAAGCAGTTGGTTCATCATTTCAGCAGCCTGGAGTCCTTTAGGAATGACTTCATAGATTAAAATTTAAAACCAAATTAGATGTGTTTACAAAACAGCACCCAACACTGAACTGATAACAAGCTGCCAAAGTCGGGCTCACAGTTACCCCGGCTCTGCTCTGGGCGGTGCTGTTCTGGCGGTGGGTCTGGTGTTTGCGCACAGGGGCGAAACTGCAGCCACCCTTTCTCCCTGTTTCTGCCCCTGCCTAAGGATAGCACTTTCAGGTGATATGCTGGTGGGCCTGAGGAATGCATGTACAGGCACATATTTCCTGGCTGTGATAGTAATTCTGTTAGAAATTTGTCTGCTTTTCCTGTGTGTGTTCAGCTTTTTTTATTTTAAAGTTTCCTTATGTAGCACATCCATTTCAGTCAAAACCATGGTTGAGAAATACTAATTCTGAAAACTTAGAATTATACAGGATTTTTGAGATTATGTGCTTTGAAAGTGAAATGTTCTCAAGGATGATGGGTTCCCCTGCCTCCTTCCCCAGCAACTCCTCTGTTTCCTACCACACAGTCTTTGCAGAGAGGGAGAATTTTTATTCCAGTTTTATGGAATGGAACATTGTATTTTCCACTCATATATTTTTTTAGAACAGGAGCTGCTCTTTCAAGTTGTTAATCAGTATAAAGGAAAAAAGGCATCAACTGGATGCTGCTTGCTCCTCTCTGAAGAGAGGAAAGCATTTTTTCCTGTAGTGAAGGGTAGTGATATGGTTCTTGCTATGGTCCATGAAGGTAGGACTCCATTAATGTTAAATCAGTCAGGCAAATAACCTCTCTCTGCCCTCGAGGAACTTATGATCTGCTGAAACAAGATGAATATCATGTATTTTTATCTTGTAGTATTCTTTTGCCTTCTACTTATGGGAAATAAAATCTCAAGAATTCCTAGCCAGGGAGAGGTTGGGCTATTATACACTGAAATGCAGTTATAAGCCAATGAGATTTGTTGGAGGTATTACCTGAGCAATAATAATGCTTGTGAAATGGCTCCTTTATAAAAAAGACTTGCAAGTGCTAAAAATAACACTGGAGCCTAAGACAGCATGGCTGCTGTGGTGGTCCTCCTGAGGGTAAGGATTGGGGAGCAAGTAAGCTGGGACAAGACTTTGCCATCTGTTAATCACAGGATTTAAAGCCACAATTCAATTACATGGGATTCCATGTTAATGTCCCCCTTGTCGACTGGCTTTGTCATTTCACAAGGCAGCAGGATCCCACCGCATAGTCAGTGCGTGTCTAAAAGCTTGATCAAATGCGTTGTGGTGCACATGGAATAGTTTAGTCTCTGGATGCTATTTATGTTGAGAGAAGAGCATCTTGGGGACCTGGAGGTACATTAAACCCACACACTTAATGGATGATCCCTTACTTCCAGGCAGGCTTTGAGTCGCTCTTTGGGCTCTGGTGACCCTAGGTCAGCTCATGGCTTCTTCCTGACCTGCAGTAAACCTGTTCTCCCGGCTTACGATGCATTAGACATAATCAAAATGCACTCGTTTGAATCAATACTGGGCATCAAGCATCCCTGGGCTTTATGTCAGGGTCTCTGAGAGGAGTGGTTACCCTCTGGTTATGCTGGGGTTTGGGTGACAGGAAATTTAAAACTCAATGGCCTAGAAGTTTAACCCCTGGATGCACTTAGTCTTGTGACTGTTCCTTGGCTCTTGAGCCTTTAGGAAGCTCCTGAGCCAATGGGAGGGAAGGTGATGTCCCCTGTGACTTATCCCCTGTCACTGCTCTGCCTCTTGCCTTGTCCTCCCCACCTGGCATGCCATTCCTTCTACCTCCAGATGGATGCCCACCCATAGGCCAGTCCTCAAGAGGCAGCTAAAATGTCACATTAGTATTCCTTGGTGATTTCTTTACTAATTTTACCTCCCCCCACCCCCAATAAAACACCCAGGGAGCATAGGATCAGAAAAAGTGCAGGTTTTAGACTGTGTAAGTCTGAGTTGCTGTTCCACACTTCCAGTTACTAGATGAGTTCACCGGGTAAGGCTTCTCTTCTAGCCCTACTTTCCCTTAACTGTAAAATGGGGATAATATTGCTACCTTTAGGGTTTTAGGAGGATTAAATGACATCACCAAGTACAGGGCCTGGCAGAGATACTCCACAGATGTTGTGGGTCTTCATTTTTTGTAGCTCATTCACCTACCTGTAATTCTTAATTTATCAGAGGTCATGGATCTGTTTGAGAATCTGTTTGCTGAGAGTTATATCACTCCTCCCAGAAAAAAATTACATACAAAAAATTTCATTCAATTTCAGAAACCTCAGGGATCCCTAAAGCCCAAACAAGAACCTTGTGGGGGTTAGTGATCCCTAAAGCAAGCCCCTTCCTCCTATAGCCAACATTTGTAAGATACATGCAAAGCACTTGCAAAGGAACCTGGCACTTAGGAGGGGCTGATCTAATACTGGTTAGTCTTCCCTCTTCCTAAATTACAATCAGAACATACCCAATGCCTGGAGGGAATCCAGCTATAACTTTTTCTTATATTTAGTTTTGAGAAGCTGTCATGCACTAGTGACAGAAATACCTCTGGGCAGAGTCTAGTCTTTGACTGACATGTCTTCCAGCTGGCCTGCCATACCTGGTTTGAACAAATTTTTGGCCTTTTCAAAAATTTCCTTTCCTTGTCAGACTCCACCCCAGTCCTGTGTGTGCTGCTACCCAGCCAGGCCACGTGTTTTGCTGACATCTCTGTCTTCGCTCTCTGTGTGGAATTTATAGCGATTACGCTTTGGTTGGTCCCTGTGTCTGGATTTCGGCAGGTGCCCTGCTGTCCATGTGATAACTGCTTTGCAGACAGTGCAGCTACAGCTTTGCCAGAGCCTAATGTCACCCCTTGTCAGATGCTGTCTGCGTCTGGGAGTTACCTACCTACATTTGCCCCTCCCCTTCTCCAGTCCGCTGGGGCAGGTTCCCTTTGCACTATGTCTGAAAGTACAAGGTGATGTGTAAGTCTGGCTATGATCCAGCTCATGTGAACAATGTCAGCAGTGAACCTGGATAACTCAGGCACCTCAGAATGTTTTTTATAGTCTGCGCTACCTGGATTGGTTTGTCTGACTGTGTACGGCAAGTCAATGGACTGGATAATCTCCATCTTTCTATTCTGCTCCGTGCTGTGTAGCCTGCGCCTCTGGAAACAAAAGTTTTCTCTATAACAAAGTCACTTCTCAAGAACAATTATGCTGCCCTCAGGGGTGAATATCTTTGTTGATGTGTGCCAAGGTATGACTAATCAAACTGGCTCAAAAAGCACCCTTTTCATTAGTCACAGGGATGAAAGCACAATATAGAGAACATAATCAATAGTTTTGTAGCATCTTTCTATGTTGACAGGTAGTAACTACACTAGTTGGAGTGAGTATTGAATAGTTGAGATAACTGGGATCATAGCGTTGTACACTTGAGACCAGTACAATATTGTATATCAACTATAGTTCAATACAAAAAAGCACCCTTTTGCTTTTGACTTTCACTTGCAATTTCCCTGAAGAGCAACAAGGACGACAATAAAAGCCTTTAAGAACAAACAAACATACAAACAAAAACCAAACCAAAATCTCCTTTTTCCCCAAAGAACAGCCTCTCACAGATATGGCCCATTCCAACTGTACAGGTCAGGCTTTATTTAGTTATTCTGTGATGCATTTTGAAATCTACATGTGAGAGTTCAAAGAGGCTGTGGAGTGCTATTTCTCAGACAATGTGCCATCATATCACCTGGAGATCCTGTTAAAATGCAGATTCTGACTCTGTGGATCTGGGGTGGGGCCCGAGACTGCTTGTCCAATAAGCTCCTGGGTGAAGCCAGCAATACCAGCAGGCCCACCAGCACACCAGGAGGCAGCGAGACTGCAGCTTTCTCCAGTATGGCATCTGAGCACAACAGTCAGGCCCATTCCCACACATGCCAGCCTCCAGGGCCCACCAGACCCTCTGCATGGTCCACTCTTCTATTCTGCTACAACCTTATGTGTTTTCTTATAGCAAATGTGAGTAGCAAGGCTCTGGTCTTGAGAGAAGAGCAAACAAATTTTCATGAAATCAAGGCAGAATCCACCTAAATATATGATCCATCAGAAACTGTCTTGCCTGCAAATGAAGCTGTGAGGATGGCTTCTCACTAGCTTTTTAAAGTTCTAAGTAGAAAATTGTTCATCACTCAAAATTTAGAACAGCTGAGAAAAGTGCAATGAATGTAAATTTTCAGAGTCTTGAATACTTGAGGCAGTAAAGAACAAATTTTTTGGAACTTGAGTTCAACACAAGGAAAACTTTAATCATATCCACTCAGTCTTTTTCCACTCCTATAAAATGCCATTCTCTTCTTGTTTTATGTCTCTTACAAAATTACCCGAACTCTTTTCTGGAATGAATTGGGTATATATTAACAGATTAATTATGTAAACATTTGTTCTTTCTACAGTGAAGGTCTACTGTGTAGAAGAAAATTGTGGTAGAAACCCTGCTTCTAAGTTAACAAAGCAAGCCATTACCCTCTGTGAGCTTCCATTTTCACATCTGAATAATAAAGGGCTGGACTGATGACCCCAAGTTCTCTGGTATTGTATCGTTCTAAGCACTGGGGGAGCTGAAGCAGTGAACATCCTGTCTGTTTGTGGCATTTTACTGACCAGCTCAGAGGCTTTTCTTAGCTCTTTCTCTTTCATGGCAAAGTGGAGAAGGCGCACGTCATTCTGTGTATGTAATTCATGGTCATGGGGCGGTAAGTGAGGAAAGGAATATGTTTCCAGGTAGTAATGTTGCTTTTTTTTTCCTTTTTAGTGGAAGATTATTCCTATTAAAGAAAAACCCAAATAGAATTCCTATATATAAAAGTGAGAAATGCAAGGGGGTCTGAAGCCTATCTGTGTACCTTTCCTTTGTCCCCTGGGGAGGTTTCCAGAGATAGCCTAGGTGTCTGTGGAGGACAGGTGGAAAACCATTGTTCTAAAGGTCCAAATTCCAAATCCCTCTGTGCTGTTTCTATGTAAATAATGCTGGTGTTGGGAAATCTAATTCAGGAAACAAATGTTTAAGGACATGGACGTCTGAGTATGGTAAAGAGAAATGAGGACTAGAGAGAAGTCACTTCCTTCTGAGGTTGGTGAGGGCAAGATGTCAAGTCTGGCAACTACATAAAACTGCCCAGACGAGGTCTGAATGCCTCATGGTTCTTTTGTGAGTTTTGTAATGGAGAGGCTGACTCCCGGGCTTGTCTGAAACAGGAATGAGGGAGAAGGCAGAGACTGAAGGAGAGGGAATGAGAGAGAGGAAGAGAGAGAGATGTAGCCAGCCTTTGCTCTCTGGGTCTGGTGGGCAGGCAATGAAGCAGAGCTGTGGGGAGCCTATGATGGATGGCATGGTGGGGTCTTTCCGGTCCTTGCAGTGAGTCTGTTCACACTGAGTGGGTTTGGAAGTCCCTATCTGCAAACCACAGTGGCTGAGTTTAGACTCTAAATCAAATATTTCTGACTTCACTGCTTTTGGTACCTGTGAAATGTTTAAACACTGAGTAGAAAGAGGAATCTTAGTTTTTACTTAGGTCATTAGTGCCTAAGCCCTGCTATGGACTTTGGGCAAATGGCTTTTTACTTCATATATATATGAAGTGAAAAAGAAAAGCAAGCATATATATATATTGTGGGTTTGAAGGTGAAGTATATATATATATATATACTTAATTTTTTTATAGGATGACTAAAAGTGAAGTGTCCCTTTCCTGTTGTTGTGAAGGCTGCTGTCTAGTTGAGTTGCTTCTCTAGCAAGAACACTCAGTGCCATTAATTTTTTCCCTGTACCGTGTGGGCTGTGGAACATGAAGCCGACTTGATTGATCACATTGCCACTTTGAAACGGACGCCTTTGAAGGCAGGTGGGTGAGTGGGTTGGTGAAACACTTCAGAGAGTTAATGCGTTTGTGTATTATCAGCAGCATTGCTCTGCAGTAGATGGATTACATTTTGGATCAGCTTGTGTGTGAGGGGCTGGGGTCATGATCCTCATGGAAAGAGGGAGATGGGGTGGAATTAAAGGGAGAAAATAGCTCTGCCTCAGCCACACTACAGCCAGCACTGTGGGGTGGGCAGTGGGTGCTCCCTGTAAGCAGAGCATGGGCAGACTGGTGCGTGCCTGGGCGGGGAACCAGGATGGCAAAGAGGTGAAAGTCATGTCACTTCAGGAAGTGATAGAAGACCAAGCCTACTTAATGGCAAAGAAGAAATTCTGCTTTTGTGTGTGTCCTGCTTATTGTCTTCAATTCTTAAAAGGCTGTTGAAGGGGTTGAAGCTTGGGGTTATTTTGTGGCTTCCAAGGAGGAATTAGAGCTTATTTTGGCTCCATTTGAAGGTGAAGTGTTTAAACAGCACGCCTAGACTTTTATGGAAGTGAATTTCTCCTCATGTCACTATTCAAGCCAGTGCTTTGAGGGAAATACATGATCAAGGATGAATTTGGCCTTGACAAGCTCCAGAGGCCTTAGAAGGCTGTCCAGCAGAAGATTCTATCACATTTCTTAAGTTTCATTCCCACCTCCAATAGCAACTTATGAACAATTTCTGGTCTTGACAAAGCTAGATATCCTGCCCTGGGCAGAATTTAGTTTCCTGTAGAAGTAGAGTCATAATAGAATTGGCCTTTTTTTTTCTTTAAGAAATAAGATTAAAAATCTTAGCTTCCATGTATTTGTACAGGAGAAAGCACAGAACTCAGAATTGAGTGTGGTATCCTAGCTCAAACATTTTCTTGCTGTGTAATCTTGGGCAAAGCCTCAGTTTTTTATTAATAAGATAGAACCAATGATATTCCCTTTACAGGTTGTTTACAAGCATTAAATGAGATGATGTTTGTGTGGTGCTTGTAACAGGGCCTGGTGCATAGTAGTCACTCAGTAAATGGAAGTTATTCCCTTTAGTCTCCCCCAAATGAAAATAGAATAGTCATTCTATAAGAAAAGAAAACTACAGGCTAGTCTCCCTGATGAATATAGCTGCAAATCTCAGCAAAACACAAGCAAACTGAGTCCAAGAGCACATTAAAAGGGTCATACATGGTGCTCAAGTGGGAGTCATCCCTATGATGCAAGGATGGTTCGACATATGCAAATCAATAAATATGATTAACCACATTAGAATGAGAGATTAAAATCATAGGATTATCTTTCTAAGATAATAGTCCATGAGGCTGCTTAGCATTTGACCTTCACTTGGGGTGAATGCAGGTCAAGGATCCAAGACCCATGGGAGGCATGGATGAATGGGTGGGGTAGAGGGATGAAGCACTGAGTTCTGGATGCCAGTATGTGGGTAGTTCAGGTTAGAACAGGGCTCTTCTTTCTTGGTCTTGTTTGCGTGCACATGCACATGTTTTCCTTCTGCTTCCTCTAGGCTCAAGCTGTCTATTGCATCATCTACTATAGTCCAGTGTTTCTTAAACTCCACTGTGTGCATGACTTTCCTGGTATCATGCTAAAATGCAGATACTGATTCAACATAGCCATGGAGGGGCCTGAGATTCTGCATTTCTAACAAGCTCTCAGGTGGTGCTGAAGCTGCTGGTGTACACACAACACTTTGAGCAGGAAGGTTTTAGTCTATGTGAATGCTGCCTGCAGAGAGCCTCTGGAGCCATTCTGAGTGTGGTGATGACTTTGGAATCCTGCCCGCATCTCTGTTTCTGCTAGGATTCATGGAGAATGTTTCCTTATCATTTTTTGGCTAAGGCTCATTATTTGTGAGTACTCTGTATATCTTTTTTTCTCCAAAGATGAGGTCTACCTGCCTTATCTCCAAAGATGAGTCCATATTTGGACTTCCTATAGCTGTGCATCCTTTTCCCAGAGTGGTGCTAACACTGCTGGTGGTGAAACTCTAAGTGCAAACCTGTTCTAGGAAAGAAATTCATCTTGTTAGAGGGAGCTGAGCTACTTACAAGGCAGATAACGTTTTGTACCTTGCTGAATTGATGGAGGGAGGCACTGGGATTCAGACTCACCTATTTTTCATTCTTTGAATGAAGTCTATCTTCTGAATTACATGAGCCATGTGAAGCAGGGAAAGAGAGCAATGGTTCTGGAAACAAAAACAGAGTTCTTATCTTTTAATACAGAAGAGAATGCCTCAGGATATTATTATTTGTGATTTATGGGGTGCATAGCAATATGACCAGTGTCTCACCATAGCAGACAGAGGACTCTGACCCTCTGCCTTTGATGAACTCTTGTAGTTTCCCAGGGGCAATTTTCCACTGTAGAATAGCTGCTGCATCACAAGATTCTGGCTTGAAAAATCATGCTGAATGAGCTGCTAGGAAACTTGGTTTCTGTTCTCAATCCTACCACTGACTTATTCTGACTTTGTCCAAATTCCTTAAGTCTTCTGACCTGTTAGTAAGTCAGGTTAATCACACTTGTTATCATTATTTGCTTGTGAAATATATTGAGATGTTTATTAGCTAAATTAGTCTCAAATATTTGTGAAAACTCACTTTTCCTCCTGAAGATACATCCGCTTTCACTGATTAGATCAAACTATGTAAATGAATAAACCAACTGAACCAAACAGACGGTGACCAGAGCATCCTTCGTAAGAAAGGAAGAGAAGACCAGGCAAGTTTCCTCCCTCCCTCCCCCCCTTTCTTCCCTCTCGGTTTTGACAAACTTTATTTTGAAATAATTTAAGATTTATAGGAAAGTTATAAGAATAGTATAAAGAATTCCTGTATAAGTTCCACCCAGATTTCCCAAATGTTAATGTTTTACTACACTTTCTTTCTCTTCATGCATGTGTGGCTATATATATCTATGTTTCATTTCTGACCCAATTAACAGTAAGTAGAAGACAAGAGAGATCCCCCCGTATGCTTAAATAGTTCAATGAGTACTCTAAGGATGTTTTCTTATACAGTTACCAAAATCAACAACTACTATTAAATCTATGAAACTTTATTCCAATTTTGTCAATTGTCTTAATATATCCTTTATAGCAAGGCAAAAAAATAATTTTCTTTGGTGCAGATCTAGACCAGGCACATGTGTTGTGTATAGTCATCCTATTTCTTGTCTCCTTAAACTGGAATATCAACTCAACCTTTCTGTCTTTCATAGAGAAGGTAAAATCTTGACCTTAGGAGAGATTTCATGGAAGTTGGATGGGCAAATATTACTATATTTTAACAAGCAACCACAGAAGGCAGCTAGGAAGTCTCAAGGCTGAATTCTGAGAATATTAAAGTTGTTGTTTGAAGTTATAAAAATGAGACACAATTGTTATAAAGTACAGAAATGAATTAAGTCAAAACACAAGTCCTTTTTCCAATCTCACTGTCACAAGAAAACATGATTAAAGATTTTTGTTTATTGTTTCAGATCTTTTTTTATGCTTATAAAATAAACTTGTGTGTGTTTGTTTTAACAAAAGTAGGATCATATTATACATATTGTTCCACAGCTTTCTTTTAAATAAATTATTATGTCATTGGCAGCTTCCCCGTTAGTCTGTGCAGGTCTGTGAGGGTGGACTTTTGGCATCCCTGCTGGGGAAGCCCAAAGCTGAGCTCAAACTCTTCCATCTTGTTTATTTTTTTGATGGTAGCTTAGATTTAGTAATGAGGTCAGAAGTTGCCTTGTGTACTGGCAAGTCTTTGTTCACAGTTATATGTTCCAGAATACAAGGAGAATTGGGGGAGCAAAGTCCTTCTTCTTGACCCTTTTGGCCCTGCCCTTCTCTTACATGTGCCCTTAGAGCCTTCTCTTAATTTTTGAGCACTTATTGAAAGACCTCATTATAGTGGCTGTAGCCAGGAAGGCTTGATCACAACTTAGATAATATAGACTTAATGTTGACCCATTTCAGAGGTTGAAATGAACTATGAAAAAATGTTTAGAATGACACTTTCAGTTGTCAAAAATCTGTTTCTTTTGCACTGCAGCTAGAATACATGATGACATGGTGTGTGCATATATACACACATATATTTACATGTTTGCATGCACATGCACATTTTGTTAAGTTCCTGTGATCACCTGTCTGGGTACCATCCCCATGGGTGTTCCTTTCCAACTGTTGAGATACTCTTGTATCTGTTTCCCAGATTAGAAGTGCCGCTGTTCTCTAGTCTTAGACCCACTTGCCTGATCTTGAAGTGACCTTAGGGGGTTTCTTGCAACTGCTTTGCAGAGATCTTTAAGAAAATCAGTTTTAAAGATTTGTTTAGGCTGGTTTTCCTTTGGTTCTTGAGTGGATTTTCTCTGGACCTTTCTGACCTTTAGCTTTATTCATTCTCTGCTTACCCTGACCCTGTGCTGCCTTTAAACCCAAGAGGGCAACTAGACAGTGATGATCTAAAGTTATTTATGAGCTTGATGGCTGCATTAGTGGTTTTCCCATTCTGCCTCTCTCCCTGCAGCCTTTAGTCTGAAAGCATTTTGTAACAGGGTCTGTTTTCCTATAACTGCCTTCTTACACTTGTTGGGCAAAATCAGAGCAGTGATTGAGTCCTCAGCACCCTTATGGCGCTGCAGAGTAATAACATTTATCACACTTCTTCTTTAAGCCCTTTAGAGAATGACATCTCACAGTGTAATTTTGCTTCACAGGTTTTTCCCTTGTGAGTTTTAACTTTCAGGATACAATTCTCTCTTATGGCATCACCTTTTTCCCTATTTTGTTTATCTGTGAGAAGTTGCACAAATTAGGCTCCTCTCAGCACAGTAAATGGAATCAGGTCATGATCCCAAGTACCCTTCACCTCAAAATTCCTGATTGTTTCCCCATTATTTGTCATGAGCAGGCCCAAATTGCCTCACCCCTAACTGCCCTTTCTACTTTACGAAACAAGCAGTTAATAGCAACTCAGCTCTAAAAATTCCCGGATGACCTGAGTTTTGCTCTTTTTATTATCCCTTAAGAAATGTCTCGGTAATTGAAATCTAGAGTAGCAGAGTTTTGTGATCTTGTCATTTAGCATTTTACTTATGTTTGGTTTATTTATATTATGCTTTTAAACCCCAGAGTGGTCAAAGTCGGCTTGAGGAACCTAAAGACTGAAACCAAGAACATCGTTATACATTCAAAGGCAAGAAGACAGACCAGTGCCCACACTTGTCTGGGAGTGGGAGGGAGGAAGAGGAGAACACTGGGGCATTTTAGGAGATGGCATCAGGGACAGGCGGGAATGTATGCCAAGACATTTACTGCATGCTCCCTTTTATTTATTTATGGGGACATGGGTATCTGTTTTATCCCTCTACAGTAATTTATCAGTGAATTCATCCTGATTTAGTGGTGCAGAGAGGACCCCCACAGCTAATTCCCCTTTATTTCATATATTTCTTTTACCTTAACTCATAAAGCTTCAGTGTTGTTACTTCCTTTATCATCCATCTGTATTTCATTCCCAGTCCTGCTCCTTTTGATCTATAGAGCAAGCCCTCCTTTCCCCACCTCTTTGTCCTCTTTTTGCAGATTGCATTCCTCAGTATTGACATTTTGGTCATTTGATTTATCCCAACAGGTTCCCAGGTGCCAACCAGGTCATAATTCCCTTTCTGGCAGCATCACTTCAAGACCTTCCCGGTTATTTCCCTTGGCTCTTAGTATTTGTGGATTGGCACCTATGAGATTTACTGATCATTTGTCTCCTCTTTAAGGTTTCTGTGCACTTTGATCCAAACCACAGGTGGTTACTTTGGAGGCCTGAGGATATCTTGAACTGTGTGAAATGTGAGCTTTGCTCTGCTTGGTAGGGAGTGCTGGAATGTTCTATCACTAGCATCATCACAGAAGGGCCGTTTCTGGAATAAGCATTCTGCTAGCCTTTGTAAATCAGACACACCTACCTAATTTCCCTGAAAGCTTCTTGATGGGGAGAGGTGGATTATTAGCTTTCAAAGTGGATTATCTTAGAAAAAGAGGAACGAACCTGTAATAAATTCATAGTAATTTTCGTTGGAAGGAAGTTGAGTACTCCTGTTCTTGTGCCATGTATTTTTCACCAGTACTGTATTTTGAGGTTCTGAGCCACATGCACGTACATAGACACACGTACACACATGCACATATATACTAGACATAGGAGAGAGAAATAATTTTTGTGAATTCTCATGATGTTGGCATTAAAATATGCTAAATGCTGCATTATTATGAGACCTTCAGTTGCCCTGATTTGCATTAGTGACATCTATTTCTCATGTCAGACAAGGGAAAGTTGCATGGATTTCTGTGATTCTACACGGAAGGAGGTTTTGCATCTTGTATGGATATGTTAGAAATTAGGAAAACTAGCCTTGTCCTTAAATTGAGTATAATATAGGCATTTACCCATTGCTTAAAATTATAATGCCATGAAGGGCACTCAGAATTCTCTACTCTGTTGCTGTACTCTGTAAAACGTGTGCGGCTGGGGACTTTCAGAGCTCTTCCTGTTGCCGTGCATGAAGTTGGTCCTGGCTCATCTCATGATGGCAGACAGAAGACTTTTTGACTGTGGGCAAGGAATGCCTGTCGCACATCCCTCCCTCCCCACCCCACGCCTGCTGCGGATGCATGGGCAATGAGGTGCAGTGGGTCTTCTTTTCCGCGGTTCCCTCATCTGTAAAATAGAGGGGTTCAGTGAGTCCCCCAGTCCTAAGACCAAATTTAAAATGTGCTCCTAGTGCAGCTGGAGGGGTCTGGGCAGCTACAAGAAAGAACTTCCTGACTCTGACGATGTCAAACTGCTTGAATGCTGTATAATTACACTCTCAACAGACCTTAAAAATAAAATTAGTGACGTTCAGTCACCTGAAGGCAGAGGAGAAAGCCTTTGACCTCAGGTCAATAACTTAGCTCCCTAGCAGGAGAGACCAAAGTAGGTGACACCAATTTGTAATTCTGGTAATGATACATGGATTTCTGCCCAATATTAATGTTCTGTTGATTAAAAAATGTTCCTGAAATCCTGTGAAATGAGTCCAAGCATATAGATAGGATGATTAAGTACATAATATCAAAGTAGTGACCAAAAATGTTAAGAGGAAAGAGCATGCAGAAAAAAATTCTGACAAAGAATGTATGTATAATATCAGAGGCAAACGCAGGTGGACCCTTGGACAGCACAGGCTTAGGGACACTGACCATCATCCCCCACCCTCCACCCTGTGCAGCCCAAAATCTGTGTACAGCATTTGACTCCCCAAAAACTTAACTACTGATAGCTTACTGTTGACCAGAAGCTTTACTGATAACATAAACGGCCGATTAAACATATATTTTGTATGCTGTATTATATACTATATTCATACAATAAAGTAAGCTAGACATAGGGAATTTTTAAAAATATTGTCACAGATCTCCAAAATTTTTCCAATACATTTATTGAAAAAAAATCTGTATACAAGTAGACCTACACAATTCAAAGCCATGTTGTTCAAGTGTCAATTGTAATAAAAAATCAAATCAACTTACTTAAAAAAAAAATCTGTTTTTGAAAAAGGAACAAACTACAAAATAAAAGTAGAATTAGAACCTCATCTTTGATCAAGAGATACACCATGTGGTCAGATTTGAGGGCATGAAGGCAAAAATGGTATTTTTTTTCAAGACATCAGTAGATAAAGTTATTGAGGAAATGACCCTTATATTACTAAAAGGTTTACATTATTTATCTGGTACTGGGGTTAAAATAACATACATGCGCCTTTTGGAGATACCAACAGAGAGTGTAGTAGAACAAACAACATTTGCTGAGAGCCAACATTTAGATCACTTTAAAGATTTTAACCAAATCTTATCAATTGGATTTATGGAATACTGTAAAGAATTCAATAATTCAATAGTTTGTACACTTGGAAATTAGGAATATGCTGCAGGTGTTGACTGAAAACACATAGTCTGAAGCCTTTTAACAAGAATGGAAAACAAGATATAAAAACAGATTCCAAAGTGTTGAGTTATGGGTTCTCAAAACAGCTTCTCACGTATTTTTTTTCAACTGAGAGAAACATACTGATTTACCATTTATATAATGGGCATAATTTATCTGCACTGATTAAAATGATCAAGCATGCAGTGACAGCTCTTTATATTCCAGGTAAATGCTTCCTTTGTGCTTCTCAGACAAGAATTTCTGACACGATGTGGGAAAAGCTGAGAAAGTCAGTCTTCAGGGTGTATTTTTATGCAGGAGGTGGCTTGAGATGGATTAATGGCAAATTACAATAAATTATTTATTAGACAATAAGTGTGATAATTGTTCTTATTTATCATCAGTATAACTTGCCTTGTTCTCCTGTCATGCTTTCAATCAAACCCTCCCCAAAGATTTGCTTGTTAAAATACACAGCCAAAAGGTCATTCCAACAATTTTTACTCATAATGGCACACTGATTATCTCCTAATTGGAAAATGTAAACTAGGGGCTCTGTAAGTAATGTGAGTGACCCTTGCATTTCTAACACAATGAGGAGAGTTACTCTGTACCTCATTTATCCTACCATGGGAGACAATATAATTTTCAGTCATTTTGATGGTCTCCTGAATTAATTGGAAATAACTTTTTTTTGTTTTCATGGAGAAGGAAATAAACCCACAAGTTCAAATTTGCTGAAAAAGTAGAGATGTAAAATACCACTCACTATCTACTGTCCCGCTGGCAGCTAATCCATTGAAGCTTAAT
The DNA here is from genome assembly GCF_030020395.1 of Manis pentadactyla. Classification (NCBI taxonomy): domain Eukaryota; kingdom Metazoa; phylum Chordata; class Mammalia; order Pholidota; family Manidae; genus Manis; species Manis pentadactyla. The sequence continues at coordinate 122,216,003 of NC_080023.1, read as the reverse complement.
TGTAATTATCCCCCAGGTCTGGGGCCAGAGAGGAATACTGATTACCACTACGTGCATTTCCATGGGCGAGACTGCATTGAGCCTGTTGAAAAGTTTCAAGTAAATTTATTTCTATTGGCGGTTGTAATGGATCATTGGTCATGGACTATTTCTGGACTTGGAGCAATGGGATAAAATAATTCCAATTTATTTGTGCAGACATCCTTAAAAGGTTGTCAATTTTGCAAAAGGAGACTGATACATACTTAAGCACTCCACACCCTTGAGTCAGAGGCACCTGGGATCCAAAAGGCCCTGAGTTATTCTATGGTCTGCCCCTTCACCCAGAAACCCATACTCAACTAGACAGCTGATCAGGGTTTCCCAAACTTCCCTTAATGGAAGCAATGGCCACTATGAACAAATAAGGCCACATACTTCTCTGTGTCTCTCCCCTCCCTCTCCCTCTCCCTCTCCCTCCTTCCCCTCTCCTCATTTCTTCCCCCTCTCACTTGATTTTGGGTGTCATCCCAATGTCATAGCTTAGAGAAGACTTTCTCCAACTGCTCCATTTCCCACTGATGTGCATCTGGTCACATGGCTCAGGTCTCTTTTGAGCAGGCTGTCCTGTGTGACTATGACCCTTGCCTAACCTGCCCTTATATTCCTTCCAGGTCAGTCTGCTTCTCCTGTATGATCTGGGTATTTTTCAAGCAACTGGATCAGATCATTATCTTTCCAAAGTTGCTTGGCATCCTTTCCAGCTTCCTTCTTCAGGGCTCCTACTGATGCGCTGGGGCATGCCCTCCTAGACCCACTTGCTCTGTTCTTGTTATCTTTGTTCTAGACCCCCTTGTCACTTATCATGCTTCCACATCTTGGCACAGCTTTCTTCAGACCCTATGTATTGTGCCTCTTATTCCTAATCTTGCCCTTATCCTGGACACTATTCAATTCCCTGTTTTCTAATGTTCTACAGGGGAGAGCTGAATTCCCCTCTACCCCCTCAACTCAGTATAAGAGATTGATCCTTCTGCTTTATTCCATAGGGGGGAGTTTAGACAACATCAGTGTCAACTCCCATAATAGTGTCTACTTTCTGACTCTCACTAGTCTGGTTAGTGGGCCTATTTTCCAAAAGAGACTTGACAGTTACCTTGGTGATTTTATCAGTTCATTGTGAAGTGCCTTACCCCATCTAAGACATGGACAGTTTTAGTGAACTGGGTATTGGTAATATATTCTTAACAGTGCTATACATATAGTTATTTGAGAGCACTTTGGGTCCTGGTATTGAATGAGATTTTGTGACTCTAATCTTGTGAATGAGGCAAGCAGTTCTTCTGGTGATCAAATGTTTTAAACCTCCAAATTTGGACACATGGATGAACAACAGGGCAGAATATTTGAAATCCTGAAGAACCTAGAATGTTGTATTAGTTATTCACTGCTGTGTGATAAACTACCCTAGAACATAGGTGTCTTTAAACAACAAACATTATCTCACAGTTGTGTGGATCAGGAATTTGAGAGTAGTTTAGGTTGGTGGTACTGGCTAGAGTCTCTCATGGGGTTGTAGTCAAGATGTTGGCTGAGACTGTAGTCATCTCAGTAGTCCTCTTCTAAGAGGACACACTGATATGGCTGTAGCAGATGACTGTTCTTCACTACACAGGTTTTCTCCACAGGGCTGCTGAAATGTTCTCACAATGTGGCAGCTGGCTCTCCCCAGAATGATCCAAAACAGCAAGGTAGGAGCTGGGGTATCTTTTATGTAATGTCTTTTAAGACCTAGTATTTCTTCAATATCTCACTGGTTATGTAAGTTACTCCTATTTATTGTGGGAAGGGAGCACCCAAGGCAGGAATGCCAGGAGGCACGGATCACTGGGACCATTTGGGATGCTGTCTGTCATGAATGTGTAGATTCGTTTTTAATGTCTCATCCTACTTTTATCTTTTCAACCATGCTTGAAAGGTGGTGAGAAGGATTGTGCTCTGCTCGGCTCAACTGGAAGAGACACTGGGGCACATTAAGTCCTTTGAGCACTTGAATCAGATAACAAAGGGTTCCAGTAACTATCATGATTAAGACAAACTGGAAGTTTAATTATTGTCTCTTTTGTTCTGTCTTCCACCAATCTTGGTGTTTCTCAGTGTGTATTTCCGAGAGTACCGGTATTATGAAATGTTCTACCAAAATTATTTTACAGTCAAACTCATAGATTCACAATTTTCATGGCCTGATTAATGACTCTAAGAGTCAGCTGTTTCACTTTGTTTAATCTAGCATTTCTCAAGTTTATTTGTTCACAAATTTTTAACTTTTGTCATACCTAAAACAACCTCCAAACTAGTGTTCTTTAAAATATGCATTTTGAACGACTGGTCCAATAAGATGTCCATAACCAATATTATTCCAGAAAAGATTTAAGATGGTTGTAATATAAAAATAGCACATTGAACCTACCTAGAATCATATAGTTGAGTATGTCTACTAAACTGCACGGAAGCTCTTGAAGGGCAATCTTATATCCACACTACCGAACTCAATGCCAGAACTGTTTGCTGGGGAACCCTCAATTGGTACTTTAGTGTGCTGTAAGAGCATGCACTGTGATGTTTCTTTACCCCTGTATGAAATCTCGATTGAAAACTGGCCCTCACAGTCTTTCAAAGAGTGTTAACCTTCTTCCCCCTGGAGGAGGAGATTTTCTCCACCTACATATAAACTCCAAGAAACATTGCGCTGCTGAGATTAAGCACCTCTTAGCTGGTGTATTTTATGGCTGAATTGTTTGTCTTGGTATGTAAGCCTCCGGGGCATAACCATTTCTTCTTATGTGTCTGGTACAGCACTCAGCCCACTGTCAGCACTCACCCAAAATAAATCATCATCATAATAGTCATAAACATAAATCAAGGGAGCACAATTCAACTTATTTATAGCCTTACAGGAGAAGCACAATGGAAAAAGTGCAGTTATTTTCCATCATATTATCCTATATCATTTCCAAGCAAAATGTCATATTGACCACTAGTGTGTAACCAGGTAATGAAGGATTTTGGTGCAACCAGCAAAGTCTGTGAGGCCAGAGTTAAATGATGTGAGGCTAGAAACTCATGTTTCCTGAGTTTCTATAATTAAAATCTGAATTTCTAGGACTTATTAAGGTAATATTTAATGTAATTATCTTGACATTTTAAAAAGGAAAAAAGTGTTTAAGACAAATTATGTAGTAATATTTAATCACAAAAATCTACTGGTTTTGCTCATTTCTTCAAAGGTCTGCTCTCTTATTTCCAAGGTGAAAGCTTAAAGCCTAATAAAGATTTTAATCTGATGTTTAACCTAATGGATAATGGTGGATTTGTTAGTGGGTTATCCCTCACATATAATGTGTAGGGTGCTTTTATCAAGTTGAAGTCTGGGCCACTATTACAGTTGGGCTTGTCATTCCATATGACTGAATAGCAAACTATAGTAGCCACATTTTCCACTTTTTTATTTAACTTGAATAATTTGGTAAACATTCCTGTACGCGCGTCCACCCCCTGCGCACCCCACCATACTCATCCCCTACTGCCATATATGTGAAAATAACAATCCCGATTATATATACAACCAAGCAAGCCACTTGAACATTTTGGTGGACTTCCTTTCAGGCTTTTTCCTAATCATATACTTTAAAAACACACAAAAGTAACACATGACTATATTTTCCTTCTTTGTTTTTTATTGAAACATTTCTGATAGAGCTGAAGTCCTCTTCTTCAACTACCATCTAAAACTTGCCCTCCCTCTGGGTAGTGGCATTCCCTTTTTGGTGGTATTTATGGTTTGTCTTATATTCTTCCAGATGATTGTTTTTTGCATATATATATGTATATACACACACACACACGCACATATTTCTATGAAATGTATAGTATTATTTGCAATATGAAAAGCATTATATTTTATGTATTTATATGTAAATTGCTTTTAAAAACAGACCCATCTGTGGTGAAATGCACACACACTCATATTCTAGTTATTTTATCTACTATATAATATTCTACCTCTTGAATATTCAACAAGTTCATGATTTTCATTGCAATGAACATTTTTGCATATAGTAGAGTGTTTTCTTTTCTAATGAGTAGTTATATAGAAGTTTAAAGGCTGGGTTATGGGTATGAACATTTTTGATTTGTAGAGGGTATGCAAAGTGAATGTTCTAACTTACAAAGCTACCACTGCTGAATAGATCCTTCTCTCTCTGAAACCTAACTGATGTATGTATGGTCTTTTGAAATATTAACATTTCTTCTTATGTTATTGATGCAACATATCATTAGTGATTTAATTCACATTTCTCTGGTTATTAGTGAGGGTGAACTTATATGTTTCTGGGCCATATGTATTTCTTTTTCAATGAATTGCATATTCATATTCTTTGTTTTCTTATTGGATTGCATTTTTCTTATTAATTTGTATTTCTTTCCATATTCTGGATTCAAACATTTTGTCTTTCATGTTCGTTTCAAATATCTTTCTCAGTCTGGTTTTTTGAATCTTGTTTAAGTGTCTTTTGTTTAAAAGTAGTTTTAAATTTTCAGGTAAACAAATTTATTTGTATTTTCTTTTATGGCTTTTACTTTTTTAATTTTAGAAAGGCAGGTTTAGTTCTTTTGTTATCTCAGTTGCAATAAGTTCTCAGTAATTCTGGATCTTAGCTTGCTCAGATGTGAAATCAATGTAGAGCTGAAACTCAGTCAATAACTACTACTCATGGATTTAATAGAAAATTGCAGAAAATATCTAATACATGTTTCCCATTTAAAAAAAGTAAGGGTGCCATTTTCTTTTTTCATCAATGATTTTATGCCTGTGCTTATTATATTTAGCAGTTGGATTCCCCTCTTTTGATTTTCACCATAATCTATTTAGACATTTGGCAATCACCATTGAATGGCTTTCTCATTCTGTCACTAAAATTTAGTAGCAGTTGTTAAGTGGAACAAGAGAAAGCTGTGTTCACCAAGATGTACTCTAAATGCAAGGGAAAATGGGTTTCAGAATTGGAATTAATGTGGCTGTGTCACATGAGAAAACTGTCTATCCAAACTCCTGGCATTATGAACACCCAGGCCCCTGATTTTTTTTTTTTTAGTAAGGTATCATAGATATACACTCTTATGAAGGTTTCACATGATCAAGATTGTGCTTACTACATTCACCCATATTATCAAGCCCCCCCCACCCCATTGCAGTCACTGTTCATAAGCATAGTAAGGTGCCAGAGAGTCACTACTTGTCTTCTCTGTGCTACACTGTCTTCCACGTGATCCCCCCACACCATGTGTAACAATCATAATACCCCACAGTTCCCTTCTCTCTCCCTCCCTCCCCACACACCCTCCCCAACCCCTCCCCTTTGGTAACTACTAGTCCCTTCTTGGAGTCTGTGAGTCTGCTGCTGTTTTGTTCCCTCAGATTTTGCTTTGTTGTTATGCTCCACAAATGAGGAAAATCATTTGGTACCTGTCTTTCTTCGCCTGGCTTATTTCACTGAGCATAATACCCTCTAGCTCCATCCATGTAGTTGCAAATGGGAGGATTTGTTTTTTTCTTATGACTGAATAATACTCCATTGTGTATATGTACCACATCTTCTTTAATCATTCATCTTCTGATGGACACAGGTTGCTTCCATATCTTGGCTATTGTAAATAGTGCTGTGATAAACATAGGGGTGCATATGTCTTTTTGAATCTGGGATCTTGTTTTCTTTGGGTAAATTCTTAGGCGTGGAATTCCTGGGTCAAATGGTATTTCTATTTTTAGTTTTTTGAGGAACTGCCACACTGCTTTCCATAATGGCTGAACTAGTATACATTCCCATCAGCAGTGTAGGAAGATTCCCCTTTCTCTGCATCCTTGCCAGCATTTGTTGTTCCTTGTCTTTTGGATGTTGGCCATCCTAACCGGTGTTAGGTGATATCTCATTGTGGTTTTAATTTGCTTTTTGGGTGTTGAGGTGTATGAATTCTTTATGTATTTTGGATGTTAACCCATTGTTGGATATGTCATTTATGAATATATTCTCTCATACTGTAGGATGCCTTTTGTTCTGATGGTGCCCTTTACTGTACAGAAGCTTTTTAGTTCGATGTAGTCCCATTGGTTCATTTTGCTTTTGTTTCCCTTGTCCAAGGAGATGTGATCAGGAAAAAGTTGCTCATGTTTATATTCAAGAGATTTTATGCCTATGGTTTCTTCTAAGAGTTTTATGGTTTCATGACTTACATTCAGGTCTTTAATCCATTTTGAGTTTACTTTCACATACAGAGTTAGACAATAATCCAGTTTCATTCTCTACAGATAGCTGTCCAGTTTTGCCAACACAGTTGGTGAAGAGGCTGTCAGGGTCTGTTCTTGTTCCATTACCAAATTGTCTTGATTACTGTGGCTTTGTAGTAGATCTTGAAGTTGGAGAGCATAATCCCCCCAGCATTATTCTTATTTGTCAGGATTGCTTTGGCTATTCAGTCTTTTGTGGTTCCATATGAATTTTAGAATTATTTGGTCTAGTTTGTTGAAGAATGTTGTTGGTATTTTTGATAGGGCTGGCATTGAATCTGTAGATTGCTTTAGAGAGGATGGCCATTTTGACAATATTAATTCTTTCTACCCATGAGCATGGAATGTATTTCCATTTACTGGTGTCTTCTTTAATTTCTCTCATGAGTGTCTTGTAGTTTTCTGGGTATAGGTCTTTCACTTCCTTGGTTATGTTTATTCCTAGGTTTTTTATTCTCTTTGATGCAATTGTGAATGGACTTGCTTTTCTGATTTCTCTTTCTGCTAGTACATTGTTAGTATATAGGAATGCAACAGATTTCTGTGTATTAATTTTATATCCTGCAACATTGCTGAATTCAGTTATTCAAGTAGTTTTGGGATGGATTCTTTAGTTTTTTTTTAATGTACAATATTATGTCATCTGTAAACAGTGACTGTTTAACTTCTTCCTTACCAATCCTTTTGTTTTTTGTGTTGTCTGATTGCCATGGTTGGGACCTCCAGTACTATGTTAAATAAGAGTGGAGAGAGTGGATATCCTTGTCTTGTTCCTGATCTTAAAGGAAAAGCTTTCAGCTTCTCGCTGTCAAAGTATAATGTTGGCTGTTGGTTTGTCATATATGGTCTTTATTATGTTGAGGTACTTGTCCCCTATACCCATTTTGTTGAGAGTTTTTAATCATGAATGGATGTTGTATTTTGTCAAATGCTTTTTCAACATCTATGGAGATTATCATGTGATATTCGTCCTTTCTGTTGATGTGGTGGATGATGTTGATGGATTTTGAATACTGTACCATGCATCCCTGGAATAAATACCACTTGATTATGATGGATGATCTTTTTCATGTATTTTTGAATTGGCTTGCTAATATTTTGTTGAGTATTTTTTCCTCTATGTTCATCAGGGAAATTGGACTGTAACTTTCTTTTTTGGTTGTGTCTTTGGTTTTGGTATTAGAGTGATGCTGATGTCATATAATCAGTGTGTAAGTATTCCATCCTCTTCTACTTTTTGGAAAACTTTAAGGATGATGGGTATTAGGTCTTCAATAAATGTTTGAATAAAATTAAGCAGTGTAGCCAGCTGTTCCAGGAATTTTGTCCTTAGTTTTATGATTACCAATTCAATACCAATGCTGGTAATTGGTCTGTTCAGGTATTCTGTTTTTTCTTGGGTCAGTCTTGGAAGGTTGTATTTTTCAAGAAAGTTGTCCATTTCTTCTAGGTTATCCAATATGTTAGCATATAGTTTTTCATTTTATTCTCTAATAATTCTTTGTATTTCTGTGGTAGCTTTAGTGATGTTGTCTTTCTCATTTCTAATTCTGTTTCTGTGTGTAGACTCTCTTTTCTTCTTGATAAGTCTGGCTAAGGGTTTATCTATTTTGTTTATTTTCTTGAAGAACCAGCTCCTTGAAGAACTGTTTTCAAAGAAACCAGGTTTCATTGATTCTTCCTATTGTTTTATTCTCAATTTTATTTATTTTGGCTTTGATCTTTATTATGTCCCTCCTTCTACCTTTGGGACTCATTTGTTCTTCTTTTTCTAGTTTTGTTAATTGTGAGTTTAGACTGTTCATATGGGATTGTTCTTCTTTCCTGAGGTGGGCCTGTATTGCAGTATACTTCCCTCTTAGCATGGCCTTCACTGAGTCCCATAGATTTTTGTGGAGTTGAGTTATTGTTTTCATGTGTCTCCATATATTGATTGATCTCTGTTTTCATTTGGTCGTTGATCCATTGATTATTTAGGAGCATGCTGTTAAGACTCCATGTGGTTGTGGGGTTTTTTGTTTTCTTTGCATAATTTATTCTAGTTTCATACCTTTGTGGTCTGAGAAGCTGGTTGGTACAATTTCAATCCTTGTGAATTTACTGAGGCTCTTTTTTGTGGCCTAGTACATGATCTATTCTTGAAAATGTTCCACATGCACTTGAGAAGAGTGTGTATCATGCTGCTTTTGGGTGGAGTGTTCTGTAGATGACTGTTAGGTCCATCTGTTCTAATGTGTTGTTCAGTGCCCCTGTATCCTTACTTATTTTCTGTCTGGTTGATCTGTCCTTTGTAGCCAGTGATGTGTTGAAGTCTCCTAAAATGAATGCATTGTATTATATTTCCCTCTTTAATTCTGTTAGTATTTGTTTCACATATGTCAGTGCTTCTATGTTGGATACATAGATATTTATAATGATTATATCCTCTTGTTGGACTGACCCTTTATCATTATGTGATTTCTTTCTTTGTCTCGTTACTTTCTTTGTTTTGAAGTCCATTTTGTCTAATACAAGTACTGCAACTCCTACTTTTCCTCCCTACTAGTTGCATGAAATATTTTTTTCCATTCCTTTGCTTTTAGTCTGTGTGTGTCTTTGGATTTGAAGTGAGTCTCTTGTAGGCAGCATATAGACAGGTCTTGTTTTTTTATCCTTCAGTAACTCTGTGTCTTTTGATTAGTGCATTCAGACCATTTACATTTAGGATGATTATTGATAGATATGTACTTACTGCCATTGCATGCTTTGGATTTCTGGTTACCAAATATTCAAGGGTAGCTTCTTTAGTCTCTAGCAGTCTAACTTATCTTGCTTAGTACACTATTTCAAACACAATCTAAAGGTTCTCTTTTTTTTCCTCCCTTCTTTTTTCTTCCTCTGCCATTCTTTATATATTAGGTGTCAAACTCTCTACTCTTTGTGTATCCCTTAACTGACTTTTGGTTTAGTTGATATACTTTTGCATTTGCTTAGTAATTAACTGTCTACTTTCTTTACTGTGGTTTTACTTTCTCTGATGACAGCTATTTAGCCTAAGGAGCATTTCTATCTATAGCAGACCCTCCAAAATACACTATAGTGATGGTTTGTGGGAGATAAATTCTCTCAGCTTTTGCTTATGTCGAAATTGTATGATGCTTCCTTTAGATTTAAATGATAATCTTTCTGGTAGAGTATTCTTGGTTCAAGACTCTTCTGTTTCATGCATTAAATATATCATGCCACTCCCTTCTGGCCTATAAGGTTTCTGCTGAGAAATCTGATGATAGCCTGATGGGTTTTCCTCTGTATGTGATCTTTTTTCTCTCTCTGGTTGCTTTTAATAGTCTGTCCTTATCCTTGATCTTAGCCATTTTAATTATTATATGTCTTGGTGTCATCCTTCTCAGGTCTTTTGTGTTGGGAGATCATTGCACCTCCATGGCCTGAGAGACTCTCTCCTTCCCCAAATTGGAGAAGTTTTCAGCAATTACATCCTCAAAGACACTTTCTATCCCTTTTTCTCTCTCTTCTTCTTCTGGTACTTCTATAATGAGAATATTGTTCCTTTTGGATTGGTCGCACAGTTCTCTTAATATTCTTTCATTACTAGAGACCCGTTTTTGTCTCTGTGCATCAGTTTCTTTGTATTCCTGTTCTTTAATTTCTATTCCATTTACCATTTCCTCCACTATATCTAATCTGCTTTTAAATCCTTCCATTGTATGTTTCATTTTTGATACTGTATTCCATAATGATTGGATCTCTGACCAGAATTCATTCCTGAGTTCTTTAATATTTTTCTGTACCTCCATGAGCATGTTTATGATATTTATTTTGAAATCTCTTTCAGGAAGCTTAATGAGTTCATTTTCACTTGCCCTTTTTCTGGTGTTTGTGGGATTTTGGGTTGAACCAGGCTCCTTTGACATTTCATGTTTGTATGTGGCATCTTCTAGTGCCCAGAAGCTCTACCTTCTGGAGCTTCTCAGCCCCTAGACTGATGGGGTAGGTTCCTAGTGAGTGGTGCTTGTGCCTGCTGGGACAAAAGAGTTCTTTCCTGCTTCTGGGCTACAGTGACTTCTTCCACTGCTGGAACCAGTGGACTGAGCATGCAGGGAGCAGCCTCTATGCTTTGTGTTTATAGCTGCTATAGGCAGGGCCTCCCCCTGGCTGGCTTAATGCCAGGGCAGGGGCTGCTTGTTTGCTTGCCTGTGTGGGCCAGCAGGGAGGAAGGTGCAGCAGGCTGTGTATCATGTGGGGGGCCTTGGAGCTGGTAGCCAGCCAGGGGGTTGGAGCGACTAAAGCTCCTGAAAGTTCCCCACCTGCTGGGAAGAGTGCACCTGGAAAATTTTGTCCACCTGTCCTTTCTCCTGAGCAGCAAGGTCTTTGCAATCCTTGCTCCTTTAGCAGCCCTCTTACTGTTAGGAAGTCTCTCAGACTGCCTGCCTATCTTTTATCCCAGAGCAGCCAGATGTGGATTCCTGTTTTCTACAGGTGGCTGGAATCTCAGTCTCTCCAAGTATTCCACCTGTCTTAGCTTTCAAAACCCACCAATCTCCAGAGCACCATGCAGTGTAGCTTCGTGCTCCCAGAGCAGATCTCCAGGGCTGTGTGTTCAGGAGTCCTGGACCTCCACCCCCTCCCCACTCCATTTCTCTTCCTCCTGCCAGAGCTGGGGTGGGGGAAGGGCTCAGGTCCCACCAATCATGGGTTTGGTATGTTACCCTTTCCCGTGAAATCTTCTCTTTTCTCCAGATGTAGGCAGTCTGGCTCAGCCTTCTCTCCTGTTGCTCTTTCAGGATTAGTTGTATTTGCTATATTTTCATATTCTATGTGGTTTTGAGAGGAGGTTTCTGTCTTCTCACGCCACCATCTTTAATCTCCTTGAGTCCCAGACCTGTCTGTATTTACAGATTTCTTATGTCCAAAACACTTCCATCATACTTATCCTTGTCTGCTTTAGTGATATATGTTCAGATTAAGACATCAAGTAGTGAGACAATCAGAAGTTTGACAAGGTCGAAAGTGACTGCTGTTCAAATTTTCAACAATGGAGATGGACATGAGTCATACCACTGACCACACTGCCAACATCTAGATTTGTTATGTTCATTTAAGAACATGTGGTCGAGAGTGGCTACTTTGATAGTTTTAGGCTCAGTTCAGTTATCTTTGGATTAACAGGGTGGTATCAAAATATTGTTTTTGAGGAAAATTTAAATATAATCATCTGGCTAATATTATATAGGATGTCCTTAGTTAATGAAGAACTTTCATGTGTGTTATATTGTTTACTCCTCACAATAAGCCTGATAGGTTTTATTTTTATGTAACATCTTTATTGGGATATTGTTCAAATACCATACAATTCACCTAAAGTGTTCAATAAAGTGGTTTTTAGTATACTCGTTCAGTTGTAAAGCTGTCACCACAATCAATTTTAGAATATTTTCATCACACCTCCAATACCGCATACCCATTAGCAGTTACTTTGCCATCCCTCCACCCCAAGCCTTATACCACATTAGTCTACTTTCTGTCTCTATAGACTTGGACAATTCACATAAGTGGAGCTATTCAATATATGGTTTTTTGTGACTGGCTTCTTTCATTTATTATGTTTTCAAGGTTCATCCATATTGTAGCATGTGTTAGTACTTCATTCTTTATTAATGCAAATAATATTCCACTGTATAGATATACCACATGTTGTTTCAGTTGATGGAAATTTGGGTTGTCTCCACTCTGATAGGTATTATTACTCTCATTTGATAAATGAGAAAACGGTGTCCAAATGCTCGAGCAACCTGTCCTGGGTCACACAGCCAGTGTAAATTAAATCCATTGCACATTTCGTAATTTAAGAATATCTCATCTCTTTTCATAGTCTTTCAGTTTCTCCTTGCTTTCTCTTAAAATAAGGACACCCCAATATTTCTGTTTAGAAATATTGGTGTAACTTGATTTTTGATGATAAGTCATGGTCTTCAGTCCTCTTGGGTAGTGACTAAGTCCTTGGGCACCATGAGTGTAATGAGATTTATACAGTATCTGGAGCCACAACACAGACATTCTCCAAGCACATATATTTTGGAATTCCATCATTATTGTACTAACCTGTTCAGTTTTTTTTTTTTTTTAATAATTATTTTTTATTGAAGGGTAGTTGACACACAGTATTACATTACATGAGTTTCAAGTGTACAACACAGTGGTAGAACATTTATATACATAATTCGAGGTTCCAGCTATCACCCTACCAGGCTGTTACAATATCTTGACTATATTCCTTATGCTATACATTACATCCCGGTTACTAATTTATTTTACCATTGGAAGTCTGTCTTTTTTTTTTTTTTTTTTGTGAGGGCATCTCTCATATTTATTGATCAAATGGTTGTTAACGACAATAAAATTCTGTATAGGGGAGTCAATGCTCAATGCACAATCATTAATCCACCCCAAGCCTAATTTTTGTCAGTCTCCAATCTTCTGAGGCATAACAAACAAGTTTTTACATGTAGAACAAATTCTTACATAATGAATAAGTTACATAGTGAACAGTACAAGGGCAGTCATCACAGAAACTTTCGGTTTTGCTCATGCATTATGAACTCTAAACAGTCAGTTCAAATATGAATATTCATTTGGTTTTTATACTTGATTTATATGTGGATACCACATTTCTCTCTTTATTATTATTATTTTTAATAAAATGCTGAAGTGGTAGGTAGATACAAGATAAAGGTAGAAAACATAGTTTAGTGTTGTAAGAGAGCACATGTAGATGATCAGGTGTGTGCCTGTAGACTATGTGTTAATCCAAGCTAGACCAGGGCAATAAAACATCCACGTATGCAGAAGATTTCTCTCAGAACGGGGGGGTGAGGTTCTAAGCCTCACCTCTGTTGATCCCCAATTTCTCACCTGATAGCCCCCCTGCGACTGTGCCTGTCTTAGGTTGTTCCTCCCTTGAGGAATCTTACCCGTCTCTGGCTAACCAGTCATCTTCCGGGGCCATACAGGGAAATGTGAAGTTGGTAAGTGAGAGAGAAGCCTTATTGTTTGAAAAAGTTAGCTTTTTACTTCTTTGCATATTTATGCCCTGTGGCTTCTATGCCCAGCATTTGTCTTGAGGTATCTTTACCACTTGGAAGAATTATGATACTCGATAAATTTGATACGAGGCACGAATTCTATTTAAGGGTTGTGATTAGGAAGGAAGAAGAAAAGCTATAGAAGTAGCAGGCGGAAGAAAACATGGGAAGATTGATTATTTCTTTGATATATCTTCTTGTAGAGTAACTTCAGCATGTATAGGTTTTAAGCTACTACTTAAATTGCACACACACATTAACATAATAGGAGTATAGTTACATAACAAAGCATATCTGTAATTACCAGCCATCTCCAGTGAAACCAAGAAAACCAGTTAGGCACCTTAGGCATTTGTGAAAACTTATCTATGATATGGTGGATATTGTCCAACTGAACTTGAACAGTCTGAGAGAAATCAGACAAATTAAAACAACCCATTCCTGGGGACTGTTCACATGCCATATGTTCTTTTAACAGTAAATAGTTTGTAGTTGTAAGACTTTGGAGCGCTACAATTTGCACTTCTCCAAATTCTTGGTTGAGTTCCAACAGTATAGATCCAGTCCAATTTTGTTGTTTTACTGTATGCACAGGCCAGCTTAGATATCTCCTTCCTCATTCCCATGGCAAGTCCAGGAACTGGTGGGATGAGTGCATCTACAGCTGTAGCAGTGCGTGGATCTTTGTTGGGGTTTTTTGATGATCATCTTCTGGCATGAGTCTTCCAGAGAGTGCAGATGTTGGAAGTTCTTTTTCATATCGTATCTTAGTTCATTTTCGGGGTAGCCCAATTACGCTTTGATCCTCTGTATAAACACAAACAGACCCTTTGCCTACACTTTTATATGCCCTTTATACCCTTGTGTAGAACTCGTTGGAGGTTACCACACAGGAACTGCCCTTTTTTTTTTTTTCTATCACTAATCTACACTTACATGACGAATATTATGTTTACTAGGCTCTCCCCTATACCAGGTCTCCCCTATAGACCCCTTTACAGTCACTGTCCATCAGCATAGCAAAATGTTGTAGAATCATTACTTGCCTTCTCTGTGTTGTACAGCCCTCCCTTTTCTCCTACCCCCCCATGCATGTTAATCTTAATACCCACCTACTTCTCCCCCCCTTATCCCTCCCTACCCACCCATCCTCCCCAGTCCCTTTCCCTTTGGTACCTGTTAGTTCATTCTTGAGTTCTGTGATTCTGCTGCTGTTTTGTTCCTTCAGTTTTTCCTTTGTTCTTATATTCCACAGATAAGTGAAATCATTTGGTATTTCTCTTTCTCCGCTTGGCTTGTTTCACTGAGCATAATACCCTCCAGCTCCATCCATGTTGCTGCAAATGATTGGATTTGCCCTTTTCTTATGGCTGAGTAGTATTCCATTGTGTATATGTACCACATCTTCTTTATCCATTCATCTATTGATGGACATTTAGGTTGCTTCCAATTCTTGGCTATTGTAAATAGTGCTGCAATAAACATAGGGGTGCATCTGTCTTTCTCAAACTTGATTGCTGCGTTCTTAGGGTAAATTCCTAGGAGTGGAATTCCTGGGTCAAATGGTAAGTCTGTTTTGAGCATTTTGATGTACCTCCATACTGCTTTCCACAATGGTTGAACTAACTTACATTCCCACCAGCAGTGTAGGAGGGTTCCCCTTTCTCCACAGCCTCGCCAACATTTGTTGTTGTTTGTCTTTTGGATGGCAGCCATCCTTACTGGTGTGAGGTGATACCTCATTGTAGTTTTAATTTGCATTTCTCTGATAATTTGCGATGTGGAGCATCTTTACATGTGTCTGTTGGCCATCTGTATTTCTTTTTTGGAGAACTGTCTGTTCAGTTCCTCTGCCCATTTTTTAATTGGGTTATTTGTTTTTTGTTTGTTGAGGCGTGAGAGCTCCTTATATATTCTGGACGTCAAGCCTTTATCGGATGTGTCATTTTCAAATATATTCTCCCATACTGTAGGGATCCTTCTTGTTCTATTGATGGTGTCTTTTGCTGTACAGAAGCTTTTCAGCTTAATATAGTCCCACTTACTCATTTTTGCTGTTGTTTTCCTTGCCCGGGGAGATATGTTCAAGAAGAGGTCACTCATGTTTATGTCTAAGAGGTTTTTGCCTATGTTTTCTTCCAAGAGTTTAATGGTTTCATGGCTTACATTCAGGTCTTTGATCCATTTTGAGTTTACTTTTGTATATGGGGTTAGACAATGGTCCAGTTTCATTCTCCTACATGTAGCTGTCCAGTTTTGCCAGCACCATCTGTTGAAGAGACTGTCATTTCGCCATTGTATGTCCATGGCTCCTTTATCAAATATTAATTGACCATATATGTCTGGGTTAATGTCTGGATTCTCTAGTCTGTTCCATTGGTCTGTGGCTCTGTTCTTGTGCCAGTACCAAATTGTCTTGATTACTATGGCTTTATAGTAGAGCTTGAAGTTGGGGAGTGAGATCCCCCCTACTTTATTCTTCTTTCTCAGGATTGCTTTGGCTATTCGGGGTCTTTGGTGTTTCCATATGAATTTTTGAATTATTTGTTCCAGTTCATTGAAGAATGTTGCTGGTAGTTTCATAGGGATTGCATCAAATCTGTATATTGCTTTGGGCAGGATGGCCATTTTGACGATATTAATTCTTCCTAGCCATGAGCATGGGATGAGTTTCCATCTGTTAGTGTCCCCTTTAATTTCTCTTAAGAGTGACTTGTAGTTTTCAGAGTATAAGTCTTTCACTTCTTTGGTTAGGTTTATTCCTAGGTATTTTATTTTTTTTGATGCAATTGTGAATGGAGTTGTTTTCCTGATTTCTCTTTCTGTTGGTTCATTGTTAGTATATAGGAAAGCCACAGATTTCTGTGTGTTGATTTTGTATCCTGCAACTTTGCTGTATTCCGATATCAGTTCTAGTAGTTTTGGGGTGGAGTCTTTAGGGATTTTTATGTACAGTATCATGTCATCTGAAAATAGTGACAGTTTAACTTCTTCTTTACCAATCTGGATTCTTTGTATTTCTTTATTTTGTCTGATTGCCATGGCTAGGAGCTCCAGTACTATGTTAAATAACAGTGGGGAGAGTGGGCATCCCTGTCTAGTTCCCGATCTCAGAGGAAATGCTTTCAGCTTCTCGCTGTTCAATATAATGTTGGCTGTGGGTTTATCATAGATGTCCTTTATTATGTTGAGGTACTTGCCCTCTATTCCCATTTTGCTGAGAGTTTTTAACATGAATGGATGTTGAACTTTGTCAAATGCTTTTTCAGCATCTATGGAGATGATCATGTGGTTTTTGTCTTTCTTTTTGTTGATGTGGTGGATGATGTTGATGGACTTTCGAATGTTGTACCATCCTTGCATCCCTGGAATGATTCCCACTTGGTCATGGTGTATGATCCTTTTGATGTATTTTTGAATTCGGTTTGCTAATATTTTGTTGAGTATTTTTGCATCTACGTTCATCAGGGATATTGGTCTGTAGTTTTCTTTTTTGGTAGGGTCTTTGCCTGGTTTTGGTATTAGGGTGATGTTAGCTTCATAGAATGAGTTTGGGAGTATCCCCTCCTCCTCTATTTTTTGGAAAACTTTAAGGAGAATGGGTATTATGTCTTCCCTGTATGTCTGATAAAATTCCGAGGTAAATCCATCTGGCCCGGGGGTTTTGTTCTTTGGTAGTTTTTTGATTACCGCTTCAATTTCGTTGCTGGTAATTGGTCTGTTTAGATTTTCTGTTTCTTCCTGGGTCAATCTTGGAAGGTTATATTTTTCTAGGAAGTTGTCCATTTCTCCTAGGTTTCCCAGCTTGTTAGCATATAGGTTTTCATAGTATTCTCCAATAATTCTTTGCATTTCTGTGGGGTCCGTCGTGATTTTTCCTTTCTCGTTTCTGATACTGTTGATTTGTGTTGACTCTCTTTTCTTCTTAATAAGTCTGGCTAGAGGCTTATCTATTTTGTTTATTTTCTCGAAGAACCAGCTCTTGGTTTCATTGATTTTTGCTATTGTTTTATTCTTCTCAATTTTATTTATTTCTTCTCTGATCTTTATTATGTCCCTCCTTCTGCTGACCTTAGGCCTCATCTGTTCTTCTTTTTCCAATTTCGATAATTGTGACATTAGACCATTCATTTGGGATTGCTCTTCCTTTTTTAAATATGCTTGGATTGCTATATACTTTCCTCTTAAGACTGCTTTTGCTGTGTCCCACAGAAGTTGGGGCTTAGTGTTGTTGTTGTCATTTGTTTCCATATATTGCTGGATCTCCATTTTGATTTGGTCATTGATCCATTGATTATTTAGGAGCGTGTTGTTAAGCCTCCATGTGTTTGTGAGCCTCTTTGCTTTCTTTGTACAGTTTATTTCTAGTTTTATGCCTTTGTGGTCTGAAAAGTTGGTTGGTAGGATTTCAATCTTTTGGAATTTTCTGAGGCTCTTTTTGTGGCCTAGTATGTGGTCTATTCTGGAGAATGTTCCATGTGCACTTGAGAAGAATGTATATCCCGCTGCTTTTGGATGTAGAGTTCTATAGATGTCTATTAGGTCCATCTGCTCTACTGTGTTGTTCAGTGCTTCCGTGTGCTTACTTATTTTCTGCCCAGTGGATCTATCCTTTGGGGTGAGTGGTGTGTTGAAGTCTCCTAGAATGAATGCATTGCAGTCTATATCCCCCTTTAGTTCTGTTAGTATTTGTTTCACATATGCTGGTGCTCCTGTGTTGGGTGCGTATATATTTAGAATGGTTATATCCTCTTGTTTGACTGAGCCCTTTATCATTATGTAGTGTCCTTCTTTATCTCTTGTTACTTTCTTTGTTTTGAAGTCTATTTTGTCTGATATTAGTACTGCAACCCCTGCTTTCTTCTCACTGTTGTTTGCTTGAAATATGTTTTTCCATCCCTTGACTTTTAGTCTGTACATGTCTTTGGGTTTGAGGTGAGTTTCTTGTAAGCAGCATATAGATGGGTCTTGCTTTTTTATCCATTCTGTTACTCTGTGTCTTTTGATTGGTGCATTCAACCCATTAACATTTAGGGTGACTATTGAAAGATATGTACTTATTGCCATTGCAGGCTTTAAATTCGTGGTTACCAAAGGTTCAAGGTTAGCCTCTTTAGTATCTTACTGCCTAACTTAGCTCGCTTATTGAGCTGTTATATGCACTGTCTGGAGATTCTTTTCTTCTCTCCCTTCTTGTTCCTCCTCCTCGATTCTTCATATGTTGGGTGTTTTGTGCTGTGCTCCTTCTAGGAGTGCTCCCATCTAGAGCAGTCCCTGTAAGATATTCTGTAGAGGTGGTTTGTGGAAAGCAAATTCCCTCAGCTTTTGTTTGTCTGGGAATTGTTTAATCCCACCGTCATATTTGAATGATAGTCGTGCTGGATACAGTATCCTTGGTTCAAGGCCCTTCTGTTTCATTGTATTAAATATATCATGCCATTCTCTTCTGGCCTGTAGGGTTTCTGTTGAGAAATCTGACGTTAGCCTGATGGGTTTCCCTTTATAGGTGACCTTTTTCTCTCTAGCTGCCTTTAACACTCTTTCCTTGTCCTTGATCTTTGCCATTTTAATTATTATGTGTCTTGGTGTTGCCCTTCTTGGATCCTTTCTGTTGGGGGTTCTGTGTATTTCCGTGGTCTGTTTGATTACTTCCTCCCCCAGTGTGGGGAAGTTTTCAGCAATTATTTCTTCTAAGATACTTTCCATCTCTTTTCCTCTCTCCTCTTCTTCTGGGACCCCTATAATACGGATATTATTCCTTTTGGATTGGTCACACAGTTCTCTTAATATTGTTTCATTCCTGGAGATCCTTTTGTCTCTCTCTATGTCAGCTTCTATGCGTTCCTGTTCTCTGATTTCAATTCCATCAATGGCCTCTTGCATTCTATCCATTCTGCTTATAAACCCTTCCAGAGTTTGTTTCATTTCTGCGATCTCCTTTCTGGCATCTGTGATCTCTTTCCGGACTTCATCCCATTTTTCTTGCGTATTTCTCTGCATCTCTGTCAGCATGTTTATGATTCTTATTTTGAATTCTTTGTCAGGAAGACTGGTTAGGTCTGTCTCCTTCTCTGGTGTTGTCTCTGTGATCTTTGTCTGCCTGTAGCTTTGCCTTTTCATGGTGATAGGAATAGTCTGCAGAACTGGGACGAGTGACAGCTGGAAGGACTTCCTTTCTTGTTGGTTTGTGGCCCTCCTCTCCTGGGAGAACAGCGGCCTCTAGTGGCTTGTGCTGCGCAGCTGCGTGCAGACAGGGTTTCTGCTTCCTGCCCGGCTGCTATGGAGTTAATCTCCGCTGTTGCTGTGGGCGTGGCCAGGCTCGGGCAGCTACTCCAAAATGGTGGAGTCGCGTTGGAGCAGGAGCTGCTGGGAGGCTATTTATCTCCGTAAGGGGCCTCCCTGCTCCCTGCAGCCCAGGGGTTAGGGTGCCCAGAGATCCCAGATTCCCTACCTCTGGATTATGTGACCCGCCCTGCCCCTTTAAGACTTCCAAAAAGCACCCGCCAAAACAAAACAACGACCACAGAAAAAAACAAGAAAAAAATTTTTTTAATTAAAAAAAAAAAAAAATTTTTAATTAAAAAAAAAAAAAGGTGGTCGTTCGTTTTTCTTTATTCTCTGGTGCCAGCCTCAGGCTTCTGCTCACCGGTCTTTCTGCCCTGTTTCCCTAGTATTGGGGTCCCTGTCCCTTTAAGACTTCCAAAAAGCGCTCGCCAAAACAAAGCAGCAAAAAAGCAAAAAAAAAAAAAAATGGTCGCGCGCTTGTCTTATGTCCTCTGTCGCCCAGCCTCCATTGCCTGCTCACTGTTCTTGCTGCCCTGTTTTCCCAGTATCGAGGGCCCTGCACTCTGGCCCGGATGGCTGGGGCTGGGTGCTCGGCAGCCCTGTGCTCCGTCTCCCTCCCGCTCTGCCTGCTCTTCTCCCGCCGGGAGCTGGGGGGAGGGGCGCTCTGCTCCCGCGGGGCCGGGGCTTGTATCTTACCCCCTTCCCGAGGCGCCGGGTTCTCTCAGGTGTGGATGTGGTCTGGATATTTTCCTGTGTCCTCTGGTCTTTATTCTAGGAAGGGTTGTCTTTGTTATATTTTCATAGATATATGTTGTTTTGGGAGGAGATTTCCGCTGCTCTACTCACGCCGCCATCTTCCGCCCCTCTCTGTTCAGTTTTGACTGTTTGATAGTTGATGACAGTGAACAAATTCCTGGCTGATGTGTTATGATTTGGAAGCATGGAGAAGCAAAATGTCTTGAAATTTTTCCTAGTTCCAAATTTAACAGATTTAGAGAGCTCTTCTTCTTGTTCAATATGTTAAGTGTGGAAGAATATCATAACTGTAGAAACAAATGATGTTAATCATGAATGATAAAGTTTGTAATTCCAGAACTTATTTTAAGGTTATTTCATATTTGGTATTGAGCTTAGTTATAAGAGAATTATTGAAATTGAATCTGGATAATGCAATAAAAATTTCTCAGACATGGAAGAAAACATTACTTTAAATGACTCTCCTTGGAACTTAGTGATACATCATGTTGTGCCAAATACATATACATTATTAATGTTCAGATGAATTGGCTAAAACATTCCATATTCAGCAATATTATTTGAAACTAATGATTTGTTATCTGGTTGTAGGACATATTGGAAAAGCTGGATACATAGTTTGACATTTGGGAGGGACTTTATATATTAGCTCATTTTCAAGCTTCTTCTTTTTTTTTTATAGTTGGGCAAACTGAGTCCTAAAGATGTTAGGTTATTTTCTAAAGTCACAAAGTGAAGGTCAGTTTTCTTATGTTTCACCTGACCAACAACAATGCTAAAACTCAGCAGATGCCTCTGGCAGAACACATCCTGACATCCTTCTTCAATGCTGCTCCTTTGATTCCCCAAATTTCTGAGGATGTTATAATGCTTTGTTGTGTGAACTTGGCTAAATGTGAGCTTGACTATGTCCTTGTTTATGTATTCCCACCATCCAGCCCAAACCTGGGGACACAATGGATGCTCTATAAATATTCATTGAATGAGTTAAGTTTATATTTCTATGACACAATCCATTGTTCTTTCGTGCTTTTCTCTCTCATGGTCCAGGCTAGAGTTTTTATGTTTTTAGTAGTGAGACAGTTTCCTCTCCAGGAACACCATACAGAAAACCTCAGTGCTAAGACAGACAATAGAAGAGCTGTAATGGTTGAAGAAAGAGTCAGGAGCCAGAAGCCCTGGTTTTTGGTGTTCTCTCTCAGCTGTGCAACAGTGGTTGGGGGAAAAAGACACTTCTCACAGGAGTGCCAAGACTCCAGGGATTGCAGCTGCAAACCTCCATTCCACACTCTTCAAAAGAACTAGAATTAACATCATAACTAGGAATACCTATTGTATATTTATTAGTTCATGTCCTGTTTGAGAAATGTAATCATCTGTCAGTTTATACAAGATTCTAAATCTTGCAGGGAGCATATTGCCACATTCAGTTCTCTCACAAGTCATCATGTAATGAGGACCTACTATATATTAGGCTCTATTTTAATAACTAGGGATACAAAACATTAAATTGGACCAAAATATGTTTCCCTTATGGAGCTCATATTCTGATAGGGGAAGATAGACATAAAAAAAGATGTAAATTATATAGTGTGCTTGATGGTGTTAAGATCTAAAAAGAAAACAGTGAAAGGGGTACAGGGGATGTGTATGTGTGTGTGTGTTGGAGGCTGCAGTTTTAAATGGGGTAGTAATAGAGGTCTAAGTGGGAAGGTAACATTTTGCATGTAGACCTTAAGGAGATAAGGGAATGAGCCATAGGCTACTGGGAGCAGTAAGTGCAAAGCACTGAGTGAAAGCAGGCCTGGCTTGTGAAAGGAGGGTCTTTCTTCAGTCTCCTTCACATGGGATTCCTTAGGTTATGGAGAGCTGTAGCGGAATGGTTCAGTTGGACTTCCTTAGTTCAGATTCCATAAATAGACAATAGGTAGGAAAGCACTTTCATTATGAATGATCTAAGAATAACTTCTGCAATATGGAATTCAATTTTGTTTGGCCAATTCTATTGACTCACATATATGCTCATGTGAGATGTAAGTGAATTTCCTTCCCATTTCTGTTCCTATTCCTGCACAGAAGGGAAGAGTTGGAACCTCCTTTTTAAAGAGATCTTTAAAACAGGCCAGAGTCTCATCTGGCATAGTTTAAGAGAGGTCTTGCCTGAAGGCAGATCAGTCTCTCAAGCCTCATTAATGCCCTATGAGTCTTTGCATGAGACCAAGCCTCTCCAGTTGATCTCAAATTCTATTAACCAGGAGAAAATTCTCTTGCTCTGCTATCTTTTCAGTTTTCCCTGAATCAGATGCAGAGACAATACTGGGGCTCACAGACCTTAGGGGGTGTGGGAGAACTGTTCCCCACCATTTAGACTGTAAGCAGCATCATTAGAGCAATGCCAAAGAAAACGAATCCTAGGAGGTTGCTGTGTGATGCATATGACCACATTTGCTACAGACCTTATTTTCTAAAATGGTTCACTAGTTTCTTTCATGGGAGGTTGTTACCTGCTCCTCTAACCACTTGCTTTGTGGCTAGGTCACTTGTGAAGTGAGGGGACAAGTTATGAGGCTTCTGAGCCAGGCCAGTGCTGGGAATAACAGAATGGCAACCAAGGGCCTGTAAGTGCTGTTTGCACATTAGGTTTTGTTTGGGGCCTCATGGAGTATAGTGTATATATTTTATTTAATGAGTGCCTGATGGTGAAAAATGGATGCTGTATAGCTTTCCAGTGGGGGACTGGGGAAGGTGAGTCAGAATAACAGGGCAGAGGAGAGCTTGAAGTGGAGGAGATGAACCCTGACCTACCATTACTAAGTTCATACTCTTCACTTGTTTTCACCTGCTTGAATGCCTGTCCTGTCCTGAGGACTGTCCTTCAGTAATGCTTGTTGCTACTGGGAGGTTGTTGGTAGTAGTGTTGGTGGGGGCAGGGTGAGGAGCTAGATGGGGGAGGCAACTTGTGAGGCATCATAACAAAAATGGCCCCATGCTTACACAAATACACATACTTCATGAGAGAGAGGAATTCTTTTCATTTATTAAGATATTCTAGGTGAGTTGCTTATTAAAGTTACTCAGTGGCAAATCAGTTTTAAAATAGAGTTTTTCCTAATTAAATTATTTTATAAAACTGGATTTTCATAGTACAGATTGCATGAAAGCAGGCAACAATGCTAAAATGCCTCGTTTGATGTCATGTGAGCTCAGCTTAGGGATGTGAAGAGTGCCCCTCGCTTTAGATACCAGAGCAGGTTTAGATCTTGCACCTACATTTGCAAAAAGCTCTGTTCACTGTGGATAAATCATTTCAATTCTGAGTCTAAAGTTGATTCATGTGCAGAAATGGAGGTAATGATTCTTCTCACACTGGATTGTTGTGATGTAAAAGTCTCTCGCACATGATAGATGCTCAACAAATATTATTTCATCTCATTATTTCTCATTTCATGTGTATTAGCATGTATCAGCCAGTTCAGGCTGAACTAAAAGCATCATCTTGGCTTGTCAGAGGAATTGGTCTGTTACAGTCAGTTATAGAGAAACCGTTTTCTATTTAAACTCTCTTTTAGTGTTTTCCTTGGACTTTGATGATTTATCCTCAGGTATGAAATCACTTGTGGTAATTTTCTGACTATGGCCCCCACAGTGGCTTCAAGAACTTTTCCTTCTTGGACTCTGCTAATCTCTCAGCCCCCTCGAAGCAGTGGCCCATTGGAGCACCTCACATTTACCAATACATCAGTCTGTTGCTGTCCGTGGATTCTGGGTTTCCCCTGAGGGCCAAAATTCACAGTCAGTTCCCTTATATTTAGGAAAATATTCAGGTACCCAAGAGATTTTATAGAGCTGGAAAAGAGAAGAAAAAAGTCTTTTCTAAAGTTTATGTGTTCACTATATTTATTTTCCCAAAGGCCAGATGAGAATGCCATAATTCTAAGGTATTAGAGTTGACCACCCTTAAGGAAGTCCAACAATGGTGGACACTGTAATAAAACACAGGAAACTGGCCCAGATACTACAAAGCAAGAGGATGTTTGTCATTTTGACACTTGGAGGTTGGGGGGGATGGTGCTGCGTGGTCCCCTCCTAGAGAAGAGTTGTGTCCGTTTGCTGTTATGTCCTGGACTGTTTCCTTCTATAAAGGATGAGTTGCTTGTAGACAGATAGATACTCATTTAAGATATTGAAGTTTCTGTCTTCTCTTAAAGTGTTCTTGCTCTCTTGTGGAAAATCTAAGGGGATGCAGTGGGTTTCAACATTTGCCAAGTGGTGGTATTAGCTATTTCCTCAGGAACCCCCTTGGCCATTAGTGTTCGCTGTGTGGCTCTCCCTGGAGAGGATCTGTATGCTAAAATCTGAGAATACACTGTTTGTATTTCTTTATGAGGGCAAATGGCAGCATAGTGGTTTCATTTTGTTTCAGGACCTATGATGATCTAATGGGCGGAGTCTCCCCTGCACTTTCCCATTTTCTAGTATAGTCTCACCACTGGTCACTGTGACCAGGCTGCTGCATCTCCCAGCATCTGTGTGTAGGGCTGTAGAGGAGGACCAATTCCTCCTGCTCCAATAACCTTGTAACTTCATTTTGTGACCAATGCCTGATTTCTGCATTGCTGTTCTTGAACTTGTATCCCAAAATTAGTATTGTTTTTCTAAAATTGCCTGAGAAGGTTAAACTGCAGTAATACCATGAACACCGATGTATGTGTGTTCAAACCATCTCTAGCATTTCCCTTTAGAAATTGCCTTCAGAGGCAAAAACACCAGTCAAAAAAGAAAATAATTTGCTGATATCAGGGACTTT
Organism: Manis pentadactyla; assembly: GCF_030020395.1. NCBI lineage: Eukaryota > Metazoa > Chordata > Mammalia > Pholidota > Manidae > Manis > Manis pentadactyla. The sequence goes on along the minus strand of NC_080023.1, from coordinate 122,190,751 downwards.
AAAATCTAAGAATAGCAATATTCATCTCTTTGGAAATCAACACTGAATGTACAAGCTGTAGTTTGTTAAAAAATCAGCCTCATTACTTTATGGCCACCATGACAGGGGAGTAATTATAGTAATGTTCTAAGCACAGCTACAGTCAACAGCTTGTGCTAGAAAGGACAACCCAGAGTTTCAGCTTTTCCTCGATAGCAGTGTGTCCTCTAGTCTTTATGTCCTTATTACTTTGCTGTTGTAGTTGTTTTTTTTCCCCCTTGATTTGAAAATAAAAACCATTTTCTGTTAAGACTTTCTTCCATGCTGCCTGAACTGGAAGTCTTATTTATTTAGGGAAGCTTTTATATTCCAAGTTCTAGGTAAATTCCCAGATGGTTCAAACCCTTCTATTTGCTACTCTCTCCTTCCTAGCCAAGTCCGTCTTTGCTTTCTGCTTCTGCAGCCGTATTTGCCCAGCCATGATTTCCCCATCAGTGGGAACTACTAACTGCTTTTGCCTCCCTGTGATATTCGCTGGGTTTGTTCCAACTCTTCTGCAGTGTTGTATTTGAAATCTGAACTCACAGTAACAAAAGACATACATAATGGTTAAGATTTTTTGGTAGGCTCTTGCATGTTATGTGAGGGTGTGTTTGCATGTGTGTGTGTATTCTCTTTTCTGGGATCTTGTCTTTTTACTATAAACTGCACCAGCCAAGTGTCTACTAATTACTGATGCTAAATAAAAGCCTCCTCTTCAGAAGGAGAATATATTAGTAGAGAGCATTTAGGAGTTTGGTAGCATGAAGAATTTGCAAGAAAAAGGAAACTCAAAGTCACAAAGACTGATAAGTGACCCAGTCAACCCGAGTCCCTGGGCACCACACTTACTTTCTGCTTCAATAAAGTCTGCTTCAAAGCAATCTCAATCCTTCATCAAAGAGATTTCCAGAGCACTCCCAATGGGTTAACATAAATCTTAACTGTTCTTACTCTTTTTTTTTCTTCCAAGTTGCCTTTCAAAAAATATCAGTCCTTGTGTCTCCATTTCTTTAAATCTTTTATCCTTGGGCTGCTACCGCTGGCTGTATGGATTACATATCAGCAGTTAAGAATATTCCACAAAGTCCTGGCTTGTTCTCACCCTGCAGTGCTTACAGTCACCGATTGTGATGAAAGGAATTTGAAAGGCACAGCCAAGCAATCCTGAATCGGCTCAGTGCATTCCCTGTCTGTGGCTTATCGCACTGTGGATGTTCTTTTGACCAGCCATCAATCATGTTTGAAACTTTCCCATGATTCCTGAGATGTGAACCCCTTTGATAGAAGTTAACAATACAACACATGCAGCATGGGCTAAGGAAAATACTTTTGACTTCAAGTTAAAGAAATGCTTTGTTCCAGCTCTAGTTTTTATACTTTCTTAGTGTCTCCTTTCTCTTGGGTGTCCTCCATGACCCCCTGCCACGTAAGCCAAGTTTGAGCACCCATGGATGCTTAAGTGGCTTCCAGAACCAGAGAAGAAAGGTGCCTGGAGGGAGATTGAGAGGAATAAAGAGGAACAGAGAAAGAGATGGAACAGAGAGAGGGGGGAGAAGACAAGAACATGAGAAGAACAGAAGTGACTGGGAAGGAGTGAAGTCCTAAGGGAGCTATAGGTGCAGGTAGAGCTCTCAGTGTTGGGGAGAGGGTCACCCAGAAAGAGGAAGGAATCCTATAAGCCAGGAGACCTGTGTGCTTTACAATTAACACATGGTAGTGGAGCCATCTTAGGACTGGAGCTTTGCTTGTTACTTGTACTCTACCATGTGTGATTCCTTTGTTGCTTTTAAAACTTAGACTTGGCTTTAAAAGGTTCAAATTTTTATACCTGGTTCAGGGTAAAGGGAAGATAGCTCTGCTTTGCTGATAGGAGTTTAGCTCTGAGCTTTGGGGGCAATATTTAAACATCAAAGAAGCCAAAGAACCCTCACATCCATCAGGCAGACTTCATTTTCAGTTACTTCTAGCTGAAAGAGAAGAAGAGAGTCTCCTGAAAAATTATGGGGCCCTGGACTGCAGTGTCATCATGCATTATTTTGAGTGGACAGAGCACTGATGGCTCAGTGCTATGGGAAAGCTGTTCATCAACTGAACAATGTAACAAACAAGTATCACCCACATCCCTGTGTTGAGGGTTGGAGATTGGAATTAAAATGTCACCCTTTCTTTTACCTTCAGCTGTGGTTTGGAGGCACTTCCCTGGAGGGCTGGTGTGCTCCTTCTACACTGGGTTGGAATAATTCCATTAGAAGTCTTTTGCTTACTCAAGCAAAACATCCTACCACATGAGTGACATTTGGCAAACTCGCTCCCTTCTTGATTATTCTGGTCTATTGATCTGTATCTCTGGAGAAATTCTGGAAACTTCCAAGAAGTCTTTTGCAGTTAAAAATATCATCTCCCTGGTGATTAACTTGAGTCAGAGGCTAATAAGATGAATTCCTTTCTTGCATGGGTGATCCCAGTACTTCTCTTATGCCTATCAATCCTCTAGTTCTCAGAGAACTTAGAAACGAAGAAGTCTATTTGTCACCAGTGGGTAGCAAGGCAGTGGAACAACTCAGACTGGCCAGACAGAAATAAATGCCTTTGCAGGAAAAGTAGAAGAAACACAGTTGGCTGTAGGAAGTTGGAAGAGAATTTTACATGAAAATGAAAGGATAAACCTCATTCTGCTAGAAACCACAGAATCTGCTAGAACCATTCTATCTCTGGTAATTCTGTGAGATCTGGATTCAAATAATCTGCCACCGGGAACAGGGAAAAAATAACCAGAAGTGTCTTTCTTTGTACTTTATTTAGGAAATATCATGATTGGCTTTTGAATTCCTGGAACATACAAGGAAAGAATGCAGGAAACCTTCGCAAAGTCTGCTTTCTCCTGGAGGGAAGATAGCAGAAAAATGAATGATGGGCTACTTCTAACTATAATGATGGTTTCATCTCTCCCAGATATTACTTTAGTTCTTGGATGATCAGTTATCCCTACCTGAATCTTGATTGCTTTTTAAAGATGAAAAAGAACATAGAGGCTACAGAACCCATTTCTAGTCATTAGAAGTTTGCAGCTTATTTCCTTATTTTGATGCTAGTTTAAAATACTTTGAATGATGGAAATTCCAGTTTGTTTAAAATTTTTTTCTTCACTACATGGCTTAATTAACAAACACTCATAAACAAAGATGGTTAGTTCATATCACTATGATATGTTTGTTTGTTAAGAAGCCTAGACTTCAGATCTCACCTAAGTTATTTTGAATGTAACCAGTGGCTTACCTTACTACAAGAAACCAAATAGCCAAATGAGAAACACTTATGTGTATATATGTTTTACATATATAGAAACATATGGTGCTTAACAAGAAACATATAAGATGTCTTATAATATTGAAGTGAATTATCCTTTTGTGTTTGCTGTCAGATTTGGCACTTTTTTTTTTAACTTATGTTGTAGTTTTTAGTTATTCTGAAGCTCTGACCACTTTCATTCATACTTATAAAAAATCCTTGGAATGCTCTCCAAAAGAAAAGGTAATGTCTTGTGCTACATTTAAAGGCAATTTGATCTTTAGCAAAGAGCAAAAATCCATGTGTCAATCATCCCCATTGCCTTTGTCCCAAATACAAGATTATTGCCTTTCTCTCTGCCTCAGCATCTTTAAACCAACACTTCTTTCTTTTAGACAGGGAAAATAAGGATAGAGGACAGAATATACAAGGCCAGGATATAAGGCAAAATATATGCATCTTTTGGGGGCAGGAACCTCATCTTCTTTAGCATTTATTCCACTCTCAGACTGTCTCACTCTGCCAAATACTTCCAACATTAGTTGACAGTCATTTGATTTTGTTGATGGGATAAATGAGTAAACGATGGGGTATGTGGGTAAGACTAGACTGACAGTTCCCAAAGTGTGATTCTGCACAATACTACTCTGAACAAATAACCCATAAAAACATTCTGAGGAAGAGAAAATAGATTAACAAATACTTCAGATTTTATCTGCTTCAGGGGAGTCCAAATGTGCCTTAGTATATTAAAGCCTCTACAAAAGTCCTGCAGCAAAGAAAGCTTCAGGAAAGGAGTAAACTCAGTGTTTCTCAAATCTGCTCATCCTTGGAACTGTTTTTCCTCTTCTTTTAAACTTCTGTCTTTTAATAGCCCACAGAGTTAGGGCTTTGATTAACACCCTGGATTAAGATGGATAGGACTCAGATGGAAAATCTTGTCTTGCTTGGGCATTAAATTCAAGATGTATTATTTGAACATGCACAATGTCTTCTGGTATCACAGAAAGTCCCATTAATAAGAAAAATAAGATAGAAATAAAAGCCTTCATTTCCCATGAGGTCAGAAAAAAGCCAGTTGAAACAAAATCTCAATGAAATATTGCTTAGGGAGGAACCAGATGCCAGTTGCAGATATAAACGTCTATTGTGGGAATCAATGGCTAGGCCCGCCTAAAGTGTTTGCTGCTAGAGAGTCATGGGCTTAGTATAATCTTACAGAGAGAAACCACGTACTCTCCTGGAATGAATAACAGTTTAGTATGGGCAAGCAGTATAGACTGATGATTTTATGTCTGATTTTTTAATGTTTTTCTAAAGTCATAGTGGACTGTAAAAAAAATCAGGCCCTATAAATATTTTTTCATATGTTTGGAAAGCTTGTGAAGAGCTTTACCATGAAGAGGTCAGTGTACAGTTTCCCAGGCAAGCTTCATTGTGACTTGCTCTGTTCTGAATATCGTCAGAGCCCTTGTTGTAGACAAATGGGCTCCATCATTTCTTCACCATTCAGACCTGTAGGAGGAAGATGGCACTGACATGAGTGAAGCTTCCACGTGGCAGTCACCTTCCCTTTATTTCTGCTCTCCCTTCTTTTTGGGTAATGAATCGGGGTATCGTTAGCTGCCTGCCTTGTGTTCATCACTGTCAGTGCTGGCAGGGTAACAGATAATGGCAGAGATTCAAGGCCACCCAGGGAATGAAGCCTGACAGGACCTCATTTATCACTCCCTTTTTAGGGGGTCTCTGTGGTAGAGCTAGCATCAAAGCTGTAATCGAAGCTCACCAGGTCGCACAGGGGCCAGGCAGGATTGCTTTGCCAAAAAGCAACTTGAGCTGTCAAATCTGCTTTGTAAATGAAGTGCTTTTCTAGAGAGAGTGTGTTTATAATTGTCATCCTGTATGTAGTCCCTCAATATCCAAGAGCTGCTCTCCACACTTCCTCTCATTTCTTTCAGACAAATGAAACTTACATCATGTAGAGAAAAGGGTAGGTCAGAAGATGGATTTCTTTGACCTTGGCCTTCTGAAGCATACTCCATGTCTGAGGTTTATCTTTTAGCCCTCAAGGATTTGAATGTCATCTACTTGAGCAGCTTAATTATTAAGGCTAGGTAGGACTGGGCTGACTGGAGAGCTTGTTTCTTCTGTCCTTTTCCTGGGTGAGTCTCAGGGCTAACCACCGTCCATACATGCCAACAGCTTCCAGGTTTATATCAACAGCCAGCTCAGTTCTCTGTTCTCCACTCCATGTGTTCCATAGGCATCCCAAATCCATCATGCCCCAGACAGGACATGTCACCTTTACTCCAAACAAGCTTCCCATTTGTGCTTGCAGTCTCAAGAACTTCATCATGTTCCAGCAAGAGGAGAAGCTTTTTCAATTCTTTGCTTATCTTTACCCTCCTCTAAAATCCAATCAAATCTAAAGTGGTTGGTAACAACTCCTAAATATCTCCAATAATCATCCCATTTTCTCCATCTTCTTGTTTCACTTGAATTTTTTCAAAAGCTCCCTTAATGCTCTTCCTGACTCTCTCTTCCATTCCATGGAAAATTTTCCAACATATAGAGCTGGTCATGTTACTTCACTGCTTTACATTAAGCAGTGACCACCCCTTGCTTGTTGGATGTGCTCTAAGCCCCTTCCTGTGGCTTTCCAGACTCTTCACTTCATCTGACCACTTTCTGTCTATCTGACCACTTTCATCTCTTGGACTCTGCCTTGAGCTTATGATCTAACAATGGTAATTTACCTGTGTGTGCTAGAAGATGCTAGTCCCTTATGTTCCTTTTCACATGTTCTTTCCTCTTTCAGGAATGTCCTCCCAGTATATGCCCACTTAGCAAATCCTACTCATTATTGAAGTCTTGGTGCAGAGAATGTCATCTGTGAAAGCTTCTTTAACCCCCTTCTAGTCATTACTTCTTGTTTTAAGATTACTTTACATGCCTGCCTTTCCAGTATAATATAAATATTATTTATTGAGTGCTTGCAATCATCAGGCACTATATTAGCTTCTTGACATTTTATATTCCCATGTCAGCCTATAAGACAGATACAATTAGACCAGTTATGAAGATGATGAAACCAAGATTCAGGCTGAGTAATAGTTCCTTCAGATTCATATGCCTAGTAAGTGGTAGGAACAGGTTCCAACTCAGAGTACCTATGACCAAGCTGTTGCTCTTTCCATTGTGTCAACTTATTCCAGTTCATGTCTTGAGAACTGGGTGCTTTCATTTTTATTTTCCTGGTGTTGAACACAGGATTTGGTACAGAGTAGATGTTCAAAAAATAGCTACAGAATGAATAAAACTCATAAAGGACTCCATCTATTTGGACGTACTTACAAGGTACATTATATGCATTCTCTCTCTCACAGCAACCCCAATCTTCCCATTTTTCGAGTTGTGGAAACTGAATCTCGAACAGTTAAATGACTTGGCTAAGGTCATATATGAACCAGAGTCAGCACTTTCCCCCTTTATAGCTCATCTTTTTCTCAACATGTCATCCTAGCTGCTATGGACTGAGTTCTCTGGTGACAGCAAAAGACTCAGCACCAAGGAAGGGATATAGAGAGTAAGAGCATATGGTTCATGCACAAATTCATTACCGTGCCCTTCAAGGCTTTCATTATGTTCTTTCCATCTAACTTTTCCTGACATGAGTCTGCAACCTCCATTCCCCTTCTCTCAGGTCAGGCTGGCCTCTTCACATTCTCTCTTATGCATCATGCCTGCTGTTTCTGCTCTGATTTAACTCACACTCTTCCCACTGCTCAAAGTGCCGTTCTCCACTGCTGCACCCAGCTGGACCCATATATCTCTCAAGGACAAGCTCAAGTTCCATCTCCTCTGTGAACTATTCCCCATAGCTCCATTCTGCCTGCCCTGTACTAACATAATGTTGTCTGCACCTTATTTTTTGGTCTTGGTTACTTAATTTTATTGTGTTGCTCTACACTATCCTGTGACTTGTAATTACTTCAGCATCCAAGTCTTACTCCCAGGAATATTGCAAACTCCTTCACAGGAGGGACTGTGCCATATATTTCTTTTATATTACACACCGTGCATAGCACAATTCTAGGTGGGCCCTCAGTAAATATTTATTGAATTAAATTGAATATAGCACAGAATACATTTAAACCTCCACAAATCTCCTTCTCATAAATTTTATGGGCCTACGCCAGAGGAGTATTGGAGGGAACCACTGGAACATATGCAGTCTGGGGAAGTACACATGAGATTGCAGGGCTATAATGCAGATTCTTGGACCAAGAGAAGTGGGCAAACTGGGATTTGGAGGCAAGGGTGGGAAGAAAGATGGGAAATCCAGGAGGAGAGGGATGATAACTGCAGCACAAGAAATGAATGAGAGCTCACAGCACAGAGATGGACCTCCATAGCAGAGGGACTTCTGGTTTTTGAAATTATTAATGAGTTAAATAACTTAACAACGTGTTCTTAGGTAGTCAGGACATCTGCTAACCAAACATCTTGCTGGGTCAGCAAAATAACACTGCTCTCCATATTTTCTGCACAGGTAGAATGCAGTGTTTTCAGTTTTATTCGTAAAAACACTTCTATTTCGTTTTACTGATCCCCTCTTCCAATTTTCCCCCTCTCTCTGTACCACTTTCTTACACACACATTCACACACAAGTAAATACTCTCTTTCAATTAGTTAGTCTTCCCTGAATATTCAGGATGATAATATCCTTCTCTTAAGTGGCCAGATTCTTAAAAGATTTTGTGATTTTTTTTTTTTAACTTCCATCTTGGGTTTATAGAGGAAGCCCATGTGTGGAATTTGACTTCTTACTGGTAGTATTGACTCTAAGGTTGTCATTCAAACAAAAAATGACATTATATCAAACCATTCACAATGTTAATGTATCTCTGGGAATATTTCAATATCCTTACTTTTAAAAAATCTGGCATTTTTTTCTCCTGGCCTCATACCTGTACTTGGGGATTCTGGATTATTGCCAGGAATACTTTCCTAAACAGTTCTGAGAAGATAGAAACCTAATATTCCAGAAGTATAGACTGGGATTAAATGGCAATTCAGGGTATTATCTTGTCCATTTCCTTGCTTTCTAAAATAAGTGAAATTGTAAAACATTTCCATCTACTTGATTGCAGCTGAAAATCCTTAAATATCTCCTGGAAAACCATGCCACCACCTCACCAGGAAATAGTTTCTGATGTCTCATAAATGCTATCAAATATCAAGAAAATTGCTTTTTATGAGGAGTTATTTCTCTACCTCCTTCCCTCTTTCCTCCCCCCTTCTTTTCCTCATACTTGGTGCTTGACTGTGAAGCAAAGATTTGTTTGTATTTGAAAGCTTTCTATTTCCAATATGGGAATGGTTTTGTGGGATGTGACTGTATTGCTAGCTGGCCAGCCCATCTCAGGTCCACATACCTTCATGTCTCAGCAAAGTCTGACCACATGACAAGGTTCTGGCTCATGCGTGTGAACAGAGGGTGCTGTTTATGGGGTCCCAGAGCTGTGTCAGGTAATCCCATTGTGTGTGGCCACCGTGTGTGATAATTTGTTACAGCAGTAATAGGAGACTGAAACACTAGATTTGCTTGTTTTCCCCCTTAAACTTCTTATGCCACTCAGCTCCCCACCACCTCCTCCTTTTCTCTATTCCACCTTGTGCTATGAGGCCTGTCAGTCTTGACAATCCACTGGAATTTCAGACAATAAAATAGAAATTGTCACTTACTTAAATTCCTAACCTTTGTGTAATTGCTATTAGGTGTCTATTAAATATGGCCATTTTCACACATGGAGATGGCACTATTGAGCCCACTTAGTCACATCCCTCATCGCTATGAACTTGGATAATTGTAGGATCCTTCTCTGTGTTCTCATACTATATTTTATCCCTTTAACTAGATAAAACCGATCATATGTGCCACTTTTGCCATGGCAGTCCCCGATCAAGAATCTACACTAGCTCTCCATTTAGCTTTCATAATCTGCTCCTACTCTGGATTTCCAACCTGAGCTTGAACTTTCTGTTTGGGTAACTCTCTTCTCTAGCTCCTATCTCCCATGCCATTACAAACCTTTGTCCAGCCTGGAATGGTCTTGCCTCATCTTTTTTCTTCCCTTGCCTTCCCTTCTTGTCCCCCTTTCTCTCTTTCTGACTTTCCCTTACCTGACCACTGAACTGTAGTTGGCACCACCTATGTGGTTTTATTTATGAATTGAAGGTTCTACTCCTGCAGTCCCCCATACCTGTGATTCAGGGCAGAGAACAAGGTAATATAATGCAAATGGATTCATATTTAGTCAATCCCATTCCCTACACCTTCTTTGCTCCTCTCTCAATACCATGTAACCAATGCAAAGATTCTCCAAATAATGAGCTGTGAAGAGGGAGAGTGGGTTCAGAAGCTGTTAATGGGACCAGATCTGAAACCTGGATGCGATCAGGATTGTGTTCATGAGCAAACTGTCTCTGTGCTTGGCAAATACTGGGATTTTATTTGGTTACCTGACTGGCTGAGTAGTCTTGACAGAACACTGTCCTAGTTTTCTCCATTGCATTCACCTTTAAGGGTACAGCTGCATCATCATCATCATCCAGTTTCCAGTATTTTCTTAAAAATGTAACTTGCACAGAGAAGACAAGTAGTGACTCTGTGGCATCTTACTACACTGATGGACAGTGACTGCAGTGGGGTGGGGTGGGGGACTTGATGATATGGTGAATGTAGTAACCACAATGTTTTTCATGTGAAACCTTCGTAAGAGGTATATCAATGATGCCTTAATAAAAAAAAAGAAGAGAAGACACAGAGAGACACACAAGAAGGCCACATGAATACAGAGGCAGAGACTGGATGCTGCAGCCACAAGCCAAATAACACCGGGAGCCAGCAGGGCTGGAGTGCTCAGGGAGGACCCTCCTGCATAGCCTTCAGAAGGAGCGTGGCCCTGCTGACACCTTAATTTTGGACTTGTAGCCTCCAGAACTATGGAACAATAAATTGCATGTTGGATCTGAAACTTCCAGCTTGCTGATGATCATGTCTTTGATATTTAAATAAAGTTTGGTTTATGTCCCCATTCTAGTAGAAAACTCAGTGTTTCTTCCATTATCTCTGGGATCCCAGGGAAGTGACCAACGTATTTGTAATTGCTTCTGGCTGTGAGTTCCTACTTTAATTTCTACTCTGCATTTTGCCCTCTTGGATACTGTTCCCTTTTCTGTGTGATGTTATCCTGCTGTATGTTGACCTTATCCAATGTCTTTTACCCCCAAAGACCCACTTAAGATGCTGTGGATCGCAGACTTTACAGACCATTTGGGGATTGAAGGTGGTTGCCATGGAGGGTCAGAGTGTCTGTGTTCATTGCTTCTGTAAAAAGCATATTAGACACTGCTGTTCTAGCTTTCAGATGGACCTGACTTAACAATTACCAGTCATTTCTTCTACAATGCCAGGCATGCCCCTCTCTTCTTAGATTATGATTCTTATCCATTTCTGGGGAAATACATTTAGATATTCTTTTGCCTTGTTTTAGAAGATTCAAGTCGAGCCTTGGGGGCTACAAGTTTATAATTAAACATGTCTACTTAGCTGTGATCCTAAACAAGGATGGTTTCCTTCTGAGAAAAATCCTGCTAGTAATGCACTAATTTTTTTCTCTTTTGCTATGAATGGAGAACATAAGTCAGAAATAGTGGTAAAAATGATAAAATCTTACTGCTCCATTTCTTTGGGTATTAGAATTGTGGGGGTTATTACTTCCTCTTTTTTTTCAAAATTTTCTATAATGAATATATATTTCTTTGCATCTAGAAAAAAGTGAATAAACCACTTCAAACTAAAACAAATAAAAATAAAAGAAAAATGGTCAATTCATAGGCACTTATTATTATTATTATCATTATTATTATTATTGTTATCATTAATCTACAATTACATGAAGAACATGATGTTTACTAGGCTCCCCCCTTCACCAAGTCCCCCCCCCACACCCCATTATAGTCACTGTCCATCAGTATAGTAAGATGCTATAGAATCACTACTTGTCTTGCACAAGTAGTTGTACTGTGTTGCACAGCCCTCCCCATGCCCCCTACTACATGCTAATTATACATGCTAATTGTAATAGCCCCTTTCTTTTTCCCCACCCTTATCCCTCCCTTCCCACCCATCCTCCCTAGTCCCTTTCCCTTTGGTAACTGTTAGTCCATTCTTGGGTTCTGTGATTCTGCTGCTGTTTTGTTCCTTCAGTTTTTCTTTATTCTTATACTCCACATATGAGTGAAATCATTTGATACTTTTCTCCGCCTGGCTTATTTCACTGTGCATAATACCCTCTAGCTCCATCCATGTTGTTGCAAATGGTAGGATTTGTTTTCTTCTCATGGCTGAATAATATTCCATTGTGTATATGTACCACATTTTCTTTATCCATTCATCTCCTGATGGACATTTAGGTTGCTTCCATTTCTTGGCTATTGTAAATAGTGCAGCAATAAACATAGGGGTACATCTGTCTTTTTCAAACTGGGCTGTTGCATTCTTAGGGTAAATTCCTAGAAGTGGAATTCCTGGGTCAAATGGTATTTCTATTTTTAGTTTTTTGAGGAATCTCCATACTGCTTTCCACAATGGTTGAACTAATTTACATTCCTACCAGCAGTGTAGGAGGGTTCCCCTTTCTCCACAACCTCACCAACATTTGTTGTTGTTTGTCTTTTGGATGGTAGCCATCCTTACTGATATGAGGTGATATCTCATTGTGGTTTTAATTTACATTTCTCTGATGACTAGCGATGTGGAGTATCTTTTCATGTGTCTGTTGTTCATCTGAATTTCTTCTTTGGAGAACTGTCTGTTCAGCTCCTCTGCCCATTTTTAATTGGATTGTTTGCTTTTTGTTTGTTGAGGTGCATGAGCTCTTTATATATTTTGGATGTCAACCCTTTATCAGATATGTCACTTATGAATATATTCTCCCATACTGTAGGGTACCTTTTTGTTGTATTGATGGTGTCCTTTGCTGTACAGAAGGTTTTCAGCTTGATACAGTCCCACTTGTTCATTTTTGCTTTTGTTTCCCTTGCCTGGGGAGATATGTTCATGAAAGAGTTGTTCATGTTTATGTTCAAGAGATTTTTGCTATGTTTTTTTCTAGGAGTTTTATGGTTTCATGACTTACATTCAGGTGTTTGATCCATTTCAAATTTACTTTTGTGTATGAGGTTAGACAGTGATCCAGTTTCATTCTCTTACATGTAGCTGTTCAGTTTTGCCAGCACCATCTGTTGAAGAGACTCTCATTTCCCCATTGTATGTCCATGGATCCTTTATCAAATATTAATTGACCATGTATGTTTGGGTTAATGTCTGGAGTCTCTATTCTGTTCCACTGGCCTGTGGCTCTGTTCTTGTGTCAGTACCAAATTGTCTTGATTACTGTGGCTTTGTGGTAGAGCTTGAAGTTGGGGAGCAAGATCCCCCCAACTTTATTCTTCCTTCTCAGGATTGCTTTGGCTATTCGGGGTCTTTGGTGATTCCATATGAATTTTTGAACCATTTGTTCCAGTTCGTTGAAGAATGTTGTTGGTAATTTGATAGGGATTGCATCAAATCTGTATATTGCTTTGGGCAGGATGGCCATTTTGATGATATTAATTCTTCCTAGCCAGGAGCATGAGATGAGTTTCCATTTGCTAGTGTCCTCTTTAATTTCTCTTAAGAGTATCTTATAGTTTTCAGGGTATAGGTCTTTCACTTCCTTGGTTAGGTTTATTCCTAGGTATTTTATTCTTTTTGATACAATTGTGAATGGAATTGCTTTCCTGATTTCACTTTCTGCTGGTTCATCGTTAGTGTATAGGAAAGCCTCAGATTTCTGTGTGTTAATTTTGTATCCTGCAACTTTGCTGTATTCAGATATCAGTTCTAGTAGTTTTGGAGTGGAGTCTTTAGGGTTTTTTTATGTACAGTATCATGTCATCTGCAAATAGCGACAGTTAACTTCTTTACCAGTTTGGATTGGTTGTATTTCTTTGTTTTGTCTAATTGCCATGGCTAGGACCTCCAGTACTATGTTGAATAGCAGTGGGGAGAGTGGGCATCCCTGTCTTGTTTCCGATCTCAGGGGAAAAGCTTTCACTTCTTGCTGTTCAGTATGATGTTGGCTGTGGGTTTATCATATATGGCCTTTATTATGTTGAGGTACTTGCCCTTTATACCCATTTTGCTGAGAGTTTTTATCATGAATGGATGTTGAATTTTGTTGAATGCTTTTTCAGCATCTATGGAGATAATCATGTGGTTTTTGACTTTCTTTTTGTTTATGTGATGGATGATGTTGATGGATTTTCGAATGTTGTACCATCCTTGCATCCCTGGGATGAATCCCACTTGGTCATGGTCTATGATCATTTTGACGTATTTTTGAATTCAGTTTGCTAATATTTTGTTGAGTATTTTTGCATCTACATTCATCAGGGATATTGGTCTATAATTTTCTTTTTTGTTGGGGTCTTTGCCTGGTTTTTGTATTAGGGTAATGTTGTCTTCATAGAATGAGTTTGGGAGTATTCCCTCCTCTTCTATTTTTTGAAAAACTTTAAGGAGAATTGATATTATGTCCTCTCTGTATGTCTGATAAAATTCCGAGGTAAATCCATCTGACCCAGGGGTTTTGTTCCTGGGTAGTTTTTAAATTACTGTTTCAATTTCTTTGCTGGTAATTGGTTTGTTTAGATTTTGTGTTTCTTCCTTGGTCAGTCTTGGTAGGTTGTATTTTTCAAGAAGTTGTCCATTTCTTCTAGGTTTTCCAGCTTGCTAGAATATAGGTTTTCATAGTATTCTCTAATAATTCTTTGTATTTCTATGGGGTCCATCGTGATTTTTCCTTTCTCGTTTCTGATTCTGTTGATGTGTGTTGATTCTCTTTTTCTCTTAGTAAGTCTGGCTAGAGGCTTATCTATTTTGTTTATTTTCTCAAAGAACCAGCTCTTGGTTTCATTAATTTTTTTCTATTGTTTTATTCTTCTCAGTTTTATTGATTTCTTCTCTGATCTTTATTATGTCCCTCCTTCTGCTGATTTTAGGCCTTATTTGTTCTTTTTCCAATTTTGATAATTGTGACATTAGGCTATTCATTTGGGATTGTTCTTCCTTCTTTAAATATCCCTGGATTGCTATATACTTTCCTCTTAAAACTGCTTTCACTGCATCCCACAGAAGTTGGGCCTTTGTGTTGGTATTTTCATTTGTTTCCATGTATTGATGGATCTCCATTTTAATTTGGTCGTTGATCCATTTAGGAGCATGTTGTTAATCCTCCATGTGTTTGTGAGCCTTTTTGCTTTCTTTGTACAATTTATTTCTAGTTTTATACCTTTGTGGTCTGAAAAGTTGGTTGGTAGAATTTCAATCTTTTTGAATTTACTGAGGCTCTTTTTGTGGCCTAGTATGTGGTCTATTCTGGAAAATGTTCCATGTGCACTTGAGAAGAATTTGTGTCCTGTTGCTTTTGGGTGTAGAGTTCTATAGATGTCTATTAGGTCCATCTGTTCTAGTGTGTTTTTCAGTGCCTCTGTGTCTTTACTTATTTTCTGTCTTGTGGATCTATCCTTTGTAGTGAATGGAGTGTTGAAGTCTCCTAAGATGAATGCATTGCTTTCTATTTCCTCCTTTAGTTCTGTTAGTATTTGTTTCACATATGGTGGTGCTCCTGTGTTGGGTGCACATATATTTATAATGGTTATATCCTCTTGTTGGTCTGAGCCCTTTATCATTATATAATGTCCTTCTTTATCTCTTGTTACTTTCTTTGTTTTGAAGTCTATTTTGTCTGGTACTAGTACTGCAACACCTGCTTTTTTCTCTCTGTTGTTTGCATGGAATATCTTTTACATCCCTTGACTTTTAGTCTGTGCATGTCTTTGGGTTTGAGGTGGGTTTCTTGTAAGCAGCATATAGATGGGTCTTGCTTTTTTATCCATTCTATTATTCTGTGTCTTTTGATTGGTGCATTCAGTCCATTTACATTTAGGGTGAGTATTGAAAGATACGTACTTACTGCCATTGCAGGCTTTAGAATCATGGTTACCAAAGGTTTAAGGTTAGCTTCTTTAGTGTCTTGCTTCCTAACTTAACTTGTTTATTGAGCTGTTATAAACACTGTCTGGCGATTCTTTATTTCTCTCCCCTCTTATTCCTCCTCCCCCATTCTTTATATGTTGGGTGTACTGTGCTCTTTTGTGTTTCCTTTAACTGCTTTTGTGGGTAGTTGATTTTATTTTTTGCCTTTAGTTAGTATTTTGTTGGTCTGCTTTTTTTGCTGTGATTTTATTTTCTCTCGTGATGTCTGTTTAGCCTTAGGAGTGCTCCCATCTAGAGAAATCCCTCTAAAATACCCTGTAGAGGTGGTTTGTGGGAGGCAAATTCCCTCAACTTTAGCTTGTCTGGGAATTGTTTAATCCTTCCTTCATATTTAAGTGATAGTCGTGCTGGATACAGTATTCTTGGTTCAAGGCCCTTCTGTTTCATTGCATTAAATATATCATGCCATTCTCCTCTGGCCTGTAAGGTTTCTGTTGAGAAATCTGATGATATCTGATGGGTTTTCCTTTGTAGGTGACCTTTTTCCTCTTTCTAGCTGCCTCTAAAACTGTTTTTGTCCTTGATCTTTGCCATTTTAATTATTATGTGTCTTGGTGTTGTCCTCCTTGGGTCCCTTCTGTTGGGATTTCTGTGCATTTCTGTGGTCTGAACGATTATTTCCTCCCCCAGTTTGGGGAAATTTTCAGCAATTATTTCTTCAAACACACTTTCTATCCATTTTTCTCTCTCTTCTTCTTCTGGTACCCCTATAATGCATATATTGTTCCTTTTGGATTGGTCACACAGTTCTCTTAATATTGATTCATTCCTGGAGATCCTTTTATCTCTCTCTGTGTCAGCTTCTATGCTTTCCTGTTCTCTGGTTTCTATTCCATCAATGGCCTCTTGTATCTTATCCATTCTGCTCATAAATCCTTCCAGAGATTGTTTCATTTCTGTAATCTCCTTCCTGACTTCAACCCTTAGCTCTTGCATATTTTGTTGCAGCTCCATCAGCATGGTTATGACCTTTTTTTTTGAATTCTTTTTCAGAGAGATTGGTTAGATCTATCTCCCCAGCTTCCTTCTCAGGGGAGGATGTCTGGGTTAGTCTGGTCTGTATCAAATTCTTCTGCCTTTTCATGGCGATAGAGGTAGTTGTGGGAAGCTGGTGTGTGTTTTGGCTGGGAGAACATCCCTTCTTGCTGGTTTGTGGCCCTCCTCTCCTGGGAGAACAGGGACCCCTAGTGGCTTGTGCTGAGCAGCTGCGCGCAGATGGGTTTTCTAATTCTTGCCCGGCTGCTGTGGAAGAAGCTCTGCCCTGCTGCCTCAGGCTGCTTCTCCACTATGGCGGAGCGGCATCAGAGGGGAACTGGGCGGGAGGCTGCTTATCTCCATGGGGGGCCTCCAAGCTTCGCTGCCACCCAGGGGTTTAGGGCGCCTGGAGTTCCCCAGGATTCCCAGCTGCTGGGCTAAGTGTCCTGGGACACTTCTGTCTGGCTGTGGGGTCACTGTCCCTTTAATTCTTTCAAAAAGCACTCACTTTTCTTTGTCCCAAGGGTGCTGGCTGTGGGGACCCACTCGCAGGTTTTACTGTCCCGTTTCCCTAGTATCCAGCACCCCATGCACTGTGTGTCTGTGCTCCGGTGCAGATGGCTAGGGCTGGGTGTTCATCAGTCCTGGGCTCCCTTCTCCCTCCCCGCTCCGACTCCTCTCCTGCCACTGGGAGCTGGGGTGAGGGGCGCTTGGGTCCCCCTGGGCTGCGGCTTGTATCTTACCCCCTTTGTGAGGCACTTGTTTCTTGGAGGTGTAGATGTAGTGTGGTTGTTGTCCTGTATCTTCTGGTCTCTCTTTTAGGGATAGTTGTATTTTTTGAATTTTCAAAAATATG
Organism: Manis pentadactyla; assembly: GCF_030020395.1. Classification (NCBI taxonomy): domain Eukaryota; kingdom Metazoa; phylum Chordata; class Mammalia; order Pholidota; family Manidae; genus Manis; species Manis pentadactyla. The sequence goes on along the minus strand of NC_080023.1, from coordinate 122,173,441 downwards.
TATGGTTTTGGGAGGAGATTTCCGCTGCTCTACTCACGCCACCATCTTGGCTCTGCCCCTGGCACTTATAAGTTTTTGAAATACTTACATGTCCTTTAGTTTTAGAATCTAGGCTTCTAAAGGAGGCTAATTTTTAAGCAAGTTCTTTATATAGACCTAATGCAGTGTGGATCCCTGATAAAAGTGAAATGACATCTACTTGATTCACTCCCTTAGCTGACATACTGGCACTGCTTCAAGACATTAAACCATTTTATGTTGAAACTTGATGGGTACAAGTTATTGCTCCATTATCAGTATAAGACACAGAATGAAATACCTTCAGTTGGACCCATGGGAATAAGTCCTTTAGAGTAAGAATAACTTTGAAGAGAAGGAACTAAAGTGATCAAAATGGACACCAAAAGTATTGATGGCACACAAATCCTAAAGAAAGATGTGATGAGATGCAGCAAGATAATGATGATGGGACATGAGTCTTCTAGGCCAAATTTTTTTTTCTCTGCTACTATAGCTTTGCTAAATCAACAGTGCAGGATGGGCCAGCTGCTCTAGTGATGAAGCTTTAAATAAGGATAGTGAAATAACCGAGACAAATGTTGGAGTCATCCTTTACCATAATATATTTTCATAATGCCTAACAGTCTTCCATTTAATCAAGAGATTGGCAGGACAGGGAACAAGTTGATAATTTGCAGTTTGGGATGTAATAAAAATGTTATGATTCATGGATGAGACACCCAGACTACATTATGTATTATGAGTTTAACTTGACTTATAACTCTTTCTGGAATTTAAACTGTCATATCCAACCATATGCATTGACTTTTATAGTGATTTAATGAGTTGTTTGGTGAAAATAAATGTTGACAAAGTTACAGAATTTTTTTTTTGGTTCTCCTTTGGAAACTAGAGCTGACTGACTTGAAATAATCTAAGAATTTCTGTTTCCCCATAATCCATGGATAGGATCTTGATCTTGGATGAGATTTGCATATTTTGCATGCTTGATCTCAGTGGATGGACTTTGCACCAAAACCTAACAGAATAGTGATTAACCTCTGGTGGCAATTAGGTAATAGTGTTAGTTTAGAAATAGGGGACCCAAAGCTCTTATATTTGGTGTCAGCTGATTCCTCAGAGAAGTGCCTTGTCTTTAGGATATGGTTTGGCTTCAGCTTGGTTTTGCTGAGGGACCATGTTCCAGCAATTCAGATTGCTGGTTATGATGCTGAATTTGAAGGATGAATGACTGTCTTGTAAAGACAAACTCAGTTCCTACAGAGTCTCAAAGGAGAATCACAGCTATTGAATTAATGATGTTGATTCTGAAAAAAATGAAATAATGCCAAATTGTAGGAGCAGCATAGCAAATAATATTATCAAATGAGCTTTAATTTAGGCAGGCACACAATACACACACATTAAGAAAGGTGAGGAATAACTAATTAGCTTATTATGCACTCTTTAATTGGTTCAGCTAACTTTTAGTTACGGTGTAAGGAATAAATGGGGAATCCTGTTTTGAGATTTTGCTAGGCCAGAGAGACCTTGTGAAATTTCCTTACATGATAAAAATGATTAGATGTACCATGGTGTAGCAAAGATAATAAGGAAATTACCCATAATCTATTAAGAGCTGCCTAACTGTCCTGACTGTGTGGTCAATGAGCCAGCATGACTGTAAAACTCCCTTGGAATAAAGTGATCTGATATGTGGGAGGGAATGACCTCCTTTAGGGCACCTAGTACCCTGAAGAGTGATTTACTTACTTGTCCTACAAAAAGCCATTTACTCCAGAGGGATGATATTTTTCTTATCAATGAGTTTCACCCCAACTACTACTGTTCTCTGCACATGTGAAGGGAAGTAGAAGCTTGAGGTTACCTAGATCTTATGGGACCCTAAAACACTTTTTCTTCAATTGCTTAGATATTTCAGTCAAAATTTTTTGGCCTAAATGATTTGATTGTCTTAATTTTGCATTTTGCTTTGGACATGTGGACTAGACTATGTCATAGGAGAGAAAAATAGTAAAGTTGTAGAAGGAAAAGTTTTTCAAAGGATTTGAGATAACCCACAATTATATGTTAAAAGAAAACTTGCTTGTGATATGCCCAATGATAATTGATACATTTTTATCTTTCAACATAATGGCTATAAATAGTGGCTATAAGTAAATAAAAAAATAAATAATGGCTTCTTACCTGAGTGCTAAAAAAATGGAGTTTGTGAGGAGATTCTCAAGATGGCGGCATGAATAGAATGTGGAAATATCCTCCCCAAACCATATATATTTTGAAAATACAGCAAATACAATTATTTCTAAAAGAGTGACCAGAAGATAAGAGTACACGAGCCAGACTACATCTGCGAGAGCCTAACATCTCATGGAAAAGGGTAGGATACAAAACTGTGACCCGGTGGGACCCAAGCACTCCCGCACCCCAGCTCACCAGTGTGAGGAAAAGAATCAGAGTGGGGAGGGAGTGGAAGCACAGGACTGCTAAATAACCAGCCCTGGTGGTCTGCCCTGGGAGCACAGACACACATTGCATGGTGTAGTGGATATTGGAGGAGTGGAAAACTAAGGTCTGAGACTGAGACTGCTAACAGGTCCCCTAGCCGGCTGCCCTGGGACAAAAGAAAAGCGGGTGCATTAAAAGTCTTAAAGGGACAAGGGTTTTATAAGGTGGAAAAAATTGTCCCAGCACACTCAGCCCAGCAGGCTGGGAACTTTAAGGAACTTCAGGCACCCTAACTCCCTGGGTGACAACACAGCTCTGAAGCCCCTTGCGGTGATAAGCAACCTGCCATTCCTTCCCCCCTCCACCAGTACTGCAAGCAAACCAGCTGACCTGCCATTGCTGCAGAAAATCTGGGGAGCAGCCCCACCTACAGCAACCATGCAGCTTAGCACAGAGGCTTCTCCCTTGTGTGGTTACCTGCCCAGACCCAGAGGCTACTCCCTGCGTGCAGTGACTGGCACAGACAGTGGAGACAGGGGCCAAGTCCAGGAGTTACATGGGGCTTTGTTCTTGCAGCAGAACACGTGCCATGTGCCTGTGACCCCTGTCAGTGCCTTAGGCCATCTGGAGGGCTACCCTGCCCAAGACAGCTCAGGGGATGAACCCAGAGGCTGCTCCTGTATGCAGTTGATGAGCAAAGACAGTGGAGATGGGTGCAGAGTCTGGGGGGCACGAAGGGGCTTTTTTCTTGTGGTCAAAAGCACACCACTTGCCTGTGACTCCCACCAGTGCCCTAGGCCATTTTGAGGGCTGCTGCAGCCCTGGCACTTTAAAGGATTAACCCAGAGGCTGCTCCCTGTGTGCGGTTAACTGCACAGACAGCAGAGACAGGCAAGGTGACTTTGTTTTCCCAGCTGATACATGCACCACTCACTGGCGATCACTTCCATCACCAAGAAAAGGCAGAAGAAACTTGTTCTGTCCAAAATCCCTGAAACACCAGACAGAGGGCTTGGTAAGACTGAAATTACCAATCTTCCTGAAAAATAATTCAAAATAGAAATCATAAGCATGCTGATGGAGCTACAGAGAAACATTTAAGAGCTAAGGGAAGAATTCAGGATGGAGATAACAGAAATGAAACAAACAATGGAAGGATTAAAGAGCAGACTGGATGAGGTGGAAGAGACTGTAAATGGAATAGAAATCAGAGAACAGGAATACAGAGAAGCTGAGGCAGAGAGAGATAAAAGGATCTCTAGGAATGAAAGAATATTAAGAGAACTGTGTGTCCAATCCAAACAGAACAATATTCACATTATAGGGGTACCAGAAGAAGAAGAGAGAGAAAAAGGGATAGAAAGTGTCTTTGAAGAAATAATTGCTGAAAAATTCCCCCAATCTGGGGAAGGAAATAATCTCTCAGACCATGGAAGTCCACAGATCTCCCAACACAAAGGGCCCAAGGAGGACAATACCAAGACATATAATAATATAAATGGCAAAGATAAAAGACAAGGACAGAGTACTAAAAGCAGCCAGATAGAGAAAAAAGATCACCTACAAAGGAAAACCCATCAGGCTGTCATCAGACCTCTCAGCAGAAATGTTACAGGCCAGAAGGGAATGCCATGATATATTCAATGCAATGAAACAGAAGGGCCTTGAACCAAGAATACTGTATCCAGCATGATTATCATTTAAATTTGAAGGAGGGATTAAACAATTCCCAGATAGGCAAAAGTTGAGGGAATTTACCACCCACAAACCATCTCTACAGTGTATTTTAAAGGGACTGCTCTGGATGGAAGTATGCCTAAGGCTAAATAGCTGTCACCAGAGAAAATAAAACCATAACAATGAAAGTAGAATAACCAAATACTAACTAAAGGCAAAATAGAATCAGTTATCTGCAAAATCAGTCAAGGGAAACACAAAGAGTACAGAATAAAACACCTAACATATAAAGAATGGAGAAGGAAGAAAAAGAAGGGAGAGAGATAAAGAATCATCAGACTGTGTTTATAATAGCATAATAAGTGAGTTAAGTTAGATGGTTAGATAGTGAAGAAGCTGCCCTTGGACCTTTGGTAACCACGAATCCAAAGCCTGCCATGGCAATAAGTATGTATCTATTGATAATCACCCTAAATGTAAATGGACTGAATACACCAATCAAAAGACACAAAGTAATAGAACAGATAAAAAGGCAAGACCTATCTCCATGATGCCTAAAAGAGACTCACCTCAAAACTAAAGACATACACTGACTAAAAGTGAACAGATGGAAAAAGATATTTCATGCAAAGAATAGGGAGAAAAAAGTAGGTGTTGCAGTACTTGTATCAGAGAAGATAGACTTCAAAACAAAGAAAGTAACAAGAGACAAACAAGGACATTACATAATGATGAAGGGGTCAGTCCAACAAGAGGATATAACCATTATAAATATCTGTGCACTGAACACAGGAGTACCTGTATATGGGAAACAAATACTAACAGAATTAAAGGAGGAAATAGAATGCAATGCATTCATTTTAGGAGACTTCAACACCCACTCACTTGAAAGGACAGATCAACCAGACAGAAAATAAGTAAAGACACAGAAACACTGAACAACACATTAGAACAGATGGACCTAACACACATCTACAGAACTCTACACCCAAAAACAGCAGGTTATATATTCTTTTCCCATGCACACGGAACATTTTCCAGAATAGACCACATACTAGGCCACAGAAAAAGCCTCAGTAAATTCAAAAAGATTGAAATTCTACCAACCAACTTCTCAGGTCACAAGGATATAAAACTAGAAATAAATTGTACAAAGAAAACAGAAAGGCTCACAAACACAGGGAGGCTTAACAACATGCTCCTAAATAATCAATGAATCAATGACCAAATTAAAACAGAGATCAAGCAATATATGGAGACAAATGAAAACAACAGCACAACAACCCAACTTCTGTGGGACGTAGTGAAGGCAGTTCTAAGAGGGAAGTATATACCAATCCAAGTCTATTTAAAGAAGGAAGAGCAATCCCAAATGAATAGTCTAAAGTCACAATTATTGAAACTGGAAAAAGAAGAACAAATGAGGCCCAAAGTCAGCAGAAGGAGGGATATAATAAAGATCAGAGAAGAAATAAATAAAATTGAGAAGAATAAAGCAATAGAAAAAAACTAATGAAACCAAGAGCTGGTTCTTTGAGAAAATAAACAAAATAGATAAACCCTTAGTCAGACTTATTAAGAGAAAAAGAGAATCTAGACACATAAACAGAATCAGAAATGAGAAAGGAAAAATCACTACAGAGACCACAGAAATACAAAAAATTATTAGAGAATGCTATGAAAATCTATAGGCTAACAAACTGGATAACCTGGAAGAAATGAACAACTTTTTAGAGAAATACAACCTTCCAAGGCTGACCCAGGAAGAAACAGAAAATCTAAACAGACCAATTACCAGCAATGAAATTGAATCAGTAATCAAAGAGCTACCCAAGAACAAAATTCCCAGACCAGATGGATTCACTGCTGAATTTTATGAGACATTTAGAGAAGACATAATACTCATTCTCCTTAAAGTTTTCCAAAAGATAGAAGAGGAGGGAATACTTCCAAACTCATTCTATGAAGCCAGCATCACTCTAATACTAAAACCAGGCAAAGAAACCACAAGAAAAGAAAACTACAGACCAATATCTCTGATGAACATAGAAGCAAAAATAGTCAACAAAATATTAGCAAAACGAATTCAAAAAAACATCAAGAGGATCATGCACCATGATCAAATGGGTTTCATCTCAGGGATGCAAGGATGGTACAACAATCGAAAATCCATCAACATCATCCACCACATCAACAAAAAGAAGGACAAAAACCACATGATCATCTCCATAGATGCTGAAAAAGTATTTGACAAAACTTAACATCCTTTCATGATAAAAACTCTCAACTAAATGGGTATAAAGGGCAAGTACCTCAACATAATAAAGGCCATATGACAAACCCACAGCCAACATCATACTTAACAGTGAAAAGCTGAAAGCTTTTCCTCTAAGACTAGGAACAAGATAAGGATGCCCACTCTTTCCTCTTTTTTTTTTTTTTGAGGGCATATCTTATATTTATTGATCAAATGGTTGTTAACAACAATAAAATGCTGTATAGGGGACTCAATACACAATCATTAATCAACCCCAAACCTAATTCTCAACAGGAGATTTCCGTGTATTTCCGTGGTCTGTTCGATTATTTCCTCCCCCAGTTTGGGGAAGTTTTCAGCAATTATTTCTTCCAAGATACTTTCCATCCCTTTTCCTCTCTCTTCTTCTTCTGGTACCCCTATAATACGGATATTGTTCCTTTTGGATTGGTCACACAGTTCTCTTAACATTGTTTCATTCCTGGAGATCCTTTTATCTCTCTCTATGTCAGCTTCTATGCGTTCCTGTTCTCTGGTTTCAATTCCATCAATGGCTCTTGCATCTTAGCCATTCTGCTTATAAACCCTTCCAGAGTTTGTTTCATTTCTGTAATCTCCTTTCTGGCATCTGTGATCTCCCTCTGGACTTCATCCCATATCCCTTGTGTATTTCTCTGCATCTCTGTCGGCATGTTTATGATTTTTATTTTGAATTCTTTGTCAGGAAGACTGGTTAGGTCTGTCTCCTTCTCTGGAGTCTCTGTTGTCTTGGTTTGCCTGTAATTTTGTCTTTTCATGGTGATAGGAATAGTTTGCAGAGCTGGGACGAGTGACGGCTGGAAGAACTTCCCTTCTTGTTGGTTTGTGGCCCTCCTCTCCTGGGAGAACAGCGACCTCTAGTGGCTTGTGCTGGGTAGCTGGCGCAGACAGGGCTTCTGCTTTCTTCCCGGCTGCTATGGAGTTTGTCTCCGCTGTTGCTGTGGGCGTGGCCTGGCTCGGGCAGCTACTCCAAAGTGGTGGAGTCCCGTTGGAGGGGGAGTGGCCTGGAGGCTATTTATCTCCATAAGGGGCCTCTGTGCTCCCTGCTGCCCAGGGGGTTAGAGTGCCCAGAGATCCCCGGATTCCCTACCTCTGGATTAAGTGTCCCACCCTGCCCCTTTAAGACTTCCAAAAAGCACCCGCCAAAACAAAACAACAACCACAAAAAAAAAAAAAATTAAAAAAATAAAAATAAAAATAAATAAATAAATAAAAAATGGCCGCTCGTTTTTCTTTATTCTCCAGCACCAGCCTCAGGCATCTGCTCACCAGTCTTGCTGCCCTGTTTCTCTAGTATTGGGGTCCCTATCCCTTTAAGACTTCCAAAAAACGCTCGCCAAAAAAAAAAAATTGGTTGCTCACTTTTCTTTTGTTCTCCGGCGCCGGCCTCCAATACCCGCTCGCTGGTCTTGCTGCCCTGTTTCCCTAGTATTGGTTTCCCTGTCACTTTAAGACTGCCAAAAAGCACTCACCTCAACAAAACTATAACAACCAAAAAAAAAAAAAAAAAATGGCTGCTGGCTTTTCTTATGTCCTCTGGCACCAGGCCTCTGGTACCTGCTCACCGTTCTTGCTGCCCTGTTTCCCTAGTATCCAGGGCCCCGTGCATGCACTGTGTCTGCCCTCTGGTCCAGATGGCTGGGGCTGGGTGTTCAGCAGTCCTGGGCTCCCTCTCCCTCATGCTCTGCCTACTTTTCTCCCACCGGGAGCTGGGGGGAGGGGCGCTCGGGTCCCGCCAGGCTGGAGCTTGTATCTTACCCCCTTCGCGAGGTGCTGCATTCTCGCAGGTGTGGATGTGCTCTGGATGTTGTCCTGTGTCCTCTGGTCTTTATTCTAGGAAGAGTTGTCTTTGTTATATTTTCATAGATATATGTGGTTTTGGGAGGAGATTTCTGCTGCTCTACTCACGCTGCCATCTTGGCTCCGCCCCCTCTCTTCCCTCTTTTATTCATCATAGTACTAGAGGTCCTAGCCATGGCGATCAAACAATACAAAGAAATAAAAGGCATTCAGATTGGTAAGGAAGAAGTAAAACTGTCACTCTTTGCAGATGTCATGATATTGTATATGAAAAACCCTAAAGAATCCACTCCAAAACTACTATAACTAATATCTGAATTCAGCAAAGTTGCAGGATACAAAATTAATACACAGAAATCTGTTGCATTCTTATACACTAACAATGAACAGGCAGAAAGAGAAATCAGGAAAACAATCCCATTCACAATTGCATCAAAATAATAAAATACTTAGGAATAAACCTAACCAAGAAAGTGAAAGACCTATACCCTAAAAACTACAAAACACTCTTAAGAGAAATTAAAGAGGACACTAATAAATGGAACTTCATGCCATGCTTTTGGCTAGGAAGAAATATTGTCAAAATGGCCATCCTCTATAAAGCAATCTACAGATTCAATGCAATCCCTATCAAAATACCAATAGCATTCTTCAACAAACTGGAACAAATAGCTCTACAATTTATATGGAACCACAAAAGACCCCAAATATCCAAAGCAATCCTGAGCAGGAAGAATAAAGCAGGGAGGTTTGCGCTTTCCAACTTCAAGCTCTACTACAAAGCCACAGTAATCAAGACAATTTGGTACTGGCACAAGAAGAGACCCATAGACCAGTGGAACAGAATAGAGAGTCCAGATATTAACCCAAGTGTATATGGTCAATTAATATATGATAAAGGAGCCATGGATATACAATGGGGAAATGGCAGCCTCTTCAACAGCTGGTGTTGGCAAAACTGGCCAGCTACATGTAAGAGAATGAAACTAGATTATTGTGTAACCCCATACACAAAAGTAAACTCAAAATGTATCAAAGACCTTAATGTAAGTCGTGAAACCATAGAACTCTTAGAAAAAAACATAGGCAAAAATCTCTTGGACATAAACATGAGCAGCTTCTTCATGAACATATCTCCCTCGGCAAGGGAAACAAAAGCAAAATGAACAAGTGGGACTATATCAAACGAAAATGCTTCTGTACAGCAAAGGACTCCATCAGTAGCACAAAACAGCATCCTACAGTATGGGAGAATATATTCATAAATGACATATCTGATAAGGGGTTGATATCCAAAATATATCAAGAGCTCATGCACCTCAACAAACAAAAAGCCAATAATCCAATTAAAAAATGGGCAGGGGATCTGAGCAGATACTTCTCCAAACAAGAATTTCAGATGGCCAACAGGCACATGAAAAGATGCTCCACATCACTAATCATCAGAGAAATGCAAATTAAAACCACAATAAGATATCACCTCACACCAGTTAGGATGGCGAGCATCCAAAAGACAAACAACAACAAATGTTGGTGAGGATGTGGAGAAAGGGCAACCCTCCTACACTGCTCTTGGGAATGTAAATTATTTCAACTATTGTGGAAAGCAGTATAGAGGTTCCTCAAAAAACTATGAATGGAAATACCATTTGACCCAGGAATTCCACTCCTAGGAACTTACCCTAAGAATGCAGGAGCCCAGTTTGACAAACACATATGCACCCCTATGTTTATTGTAGCACTATTTACAATAGCCAAGAAATGGAATCAACCTAAGTGTCCATCAGTAGATGAATGAATAAAGAAGATGTGGTGCATATACACAATGGAATATTATTCAGCCATAAGAATAAAACAAATCTTACCATTTGCAACAACATGGATGAAGCTAGAGGGTATTATGCTCATTGAAATAAGCTAGGAGAAGAAAAACAAGTATCGAATGATTTCCCTCATCTATGGAGTATAAGAACAAAGCAAAAACTGAAGGAACAAAACAGCAGCGGTCTCACAGAACCCAAGAATGAACTAACAGTTACCAAAGGGAAAGGGACTGGGGCAGATGTGTAGGAAGGGAGGGATAAGGGGAAAAAGGGGCATTACAATTAGCACACATAATGTGTGTGTGTGGTGCATGGGGAAGGCAGTACAACACAGAAGACAAGTAGTGATTCTATAGCATTTTACTACACTGTTGGACAATGACTGTGATGGGGTATGTGGTGGGGACTTGATAATGGGGGGAATCTAGTATCCACAATTTTGCTCATGTAATTGTATATTAATAATACCAAAATAAAAAAAATATGCAAAAGAATTAATGAGAAAGGAAAAAAAAATGGAGTTTGATGTGTTTGGCATCAGGTCCTGACCACTTCTCAGAGCCTCCCCTGCTCATCCCTTGTCCAGGGTACCATTATCTTACACCAGGGTGGTGTAAATCTCTGACTACTCTCCCATGTCCACCCTAGATTTGTGTTTACATTTGTAACACAGCAGGCAGTTCTCCTAAAAATGGAAGTCAGTGTGCCATTTCCTTCCTAAAAACTCTCCTTGGCTTCCCAATTTCATTTGGAGCAAAGACCATGGTCCTCACCATGGCCAAAGGCCCTGGGAAGTGGGTCTCTGCCCTCTTCTTGAGGCCTTGCCCTGTTCAGCCACACTAGCTTCTTGGTCATTGCATGACCACATGAAGCACTCTTCATGATTGTTTAAGAAAGCTCATCTTCCTGATTGTTATGCTTGTTGTGTCTTCCACTTGGAATGCTCCTGCCCCCTTATCTCCATGGTTCAATTGCTCAGTTGCTCCAGAACTCTGTTCAAGTGGCCCCTTACCAGAAAAACCTTTTGTGACCACTCTTCATAAAATAGATGATACCCTTAATATACCTTCTTTCTTTCATTGTTCTTCATAGAATTATCATCACTTGGTATTTCCTGTACTTATCTCTTTATTTGTTTATTGCTAGGCTCTCCCCTAACAAACATACATATGAGGGCAGAGACTTTACATTTTTGTTTACTTCTCAGGGTAGGTTGAATTTTGCAAGATGGCCACAAAAATCTCTTGTCTTCTTGTAATGTGACATTGATTTTCCTCCATCAAGAGACGTGGGGGGTCTATGCTACTTTCTCTTGAACCTTGGCAGGCCTGCGACTATTGACAGAAGCTAAGCTATGTGATATCCAAGGTTAACTCATAAAAGGCAATTTAACTTCCTGCTGCCTCTCTTGGGGTCCTCAGTCTTGGAACCTACCTGCCATCCTGTGAGGAAACCTAGGCTATAAGAACTGGCTCTGTTTAATTGATACAGTGACTTCCTAGATGAGGTGCATCAGCAGTTGCCAGACAGGTCACTGAGGAAGGCTTTGCTTGACTCCTGGCCCCAGTCACCATCTGACTGAAACTGTATCAGAGACCCCCAGGAGACAACTGCCTAGGTTATTCTGTCAACGTCCAGAATTACATAGCATAATAATAAAATTATTGTTGTCTTTTAAGCCACCAAATTTTGGGATGTCTCACTTAGCAGCAGTAGAGATCCAGAATATGGATTATGTCCCCCAGGACCTAGAATGGTGCCTGAAAGATACTTCCTTAATAAACAATTTTCTGACTAAACAAAGAACTCTAGAAATGAAATGTATACTTGTTTCTTATGGGAAACTTCTTTTAGTCTAAATGTTAACTCTTGATTAATTCATTTACGAATTGTACATTCCCTTGCATATGTAGTAATTTCAGGTTAGCAATTCCCCTTGAACTTTTCAAAACTTACATAAAAAAATAGACAACTCACACGGTCTGAATAAAGAAAGGTAAACTTAAGATGAGGCTCAAACATATGTCCTTATTTTAGCATTTTGGTGGTTTTTGTGTTTGTGTGTGATCTCATTATATGTAAACGTCTTCAATAAAGAGAATGTTAGGAAGTTTAGAAAAAGGTTTTTATGAGGAAAAGGCTAAGGTGGTCTTGGTTTGCCTGTTGATTGCCTTTTCCCTGCTGTATTTCTTCCCAGCTCTAATTGCTAATCATGACTCACATAGGAAATAGAAAAGCTCTAGTCAAGTTTACATTTTAAACTATTACTAGAGTAGAATTTGTGATAAAAGCAAAAAGCAAAGTAAAAAGAAGAAAAAAACCAGTTTTCAAAGTAAAATTATTTTCAAATAGGCTCTTAGTAAGAAGGACCTATTACATATGAAGCTGTGTTGTTTTCCTCTGCACTACTCAGTGTCAAAGCAATGCGGTGTTCTCAGATGCAATCCTTAAAACTGTCACCTGTGTCCAACTTTAAAAGGCACCCAACCAGGTTCAGTCATTTGACTTTAGACACGAAGGAATCAAACTTCTGTTTTGGGTCAGTTTCAAAGAGGTCTGGGAAGGGCATTTCTTTCTGCATTTTTTGATTTAGAGTTGCTTGTCTCTTGGCAGGCTTCTGTATCATGACAGACAGCTTCTCTCTCAAGCACGTGACCTCGATCTTGCAGAGACGTTAATGAAAGGCATGGGCTGGCTGCAGTTTTTTTTCTTTGAAAACACGTAGGAGCCAAGTAGGAAATGGCTGCCTCAGATAAGGCATCATCCTGAAATGTGTAAATTGTCCGTCTCTGCTGGCTCAGAAAGGAAGCCCTAACACTGAGGGCTACTGCAGGGCAGGGGAACCGTACATAACCAACACCCTTCAATTCTCCTGCCTCTCTCTAGACTTCAGCTCTGGGGCAAATGGAGCGCTTCAGGGGGTGTCTAGATGTGCGTTCCTCGGCCCTAAGTCTCTCTCAACTCTTGATTTTCTTTCATTCCTAGGGGCTGACAGCAAGTTTGCAAAACAGCATGAATGAATAAAATCACACTAGAAATTTAGTGTGGGCTTGAGGCAGAACAGGAGGAGGCAGAATTTAAGACTTGGCACTTAGAGACTATGTGGCTATGGCAGAAAGTCTGGGACAAGTGTCACTTACAGCTGAGCTATCCCAGCCCGCTCTGCAAGGAGGCAACAAACCTTTCCTACCAAGCCCTGCATTTTGTTGTTAAGTTCCAACTCTTTTTGCTTTCAAGCTCTTCAGTTTTGGGGTGGTTTGTAAGACAACACCAGGTGTTGGAATGCCATTCCTGGTCCTGCCTCCTAGAGGAAACCTCATTTAACTATTTCCGTTTTTGGTATCTTTTGTGGCTATTGATAAATAGCTACAGAAAATTTCTATTTTGTGATCTATTAATTGTGGACATTATCTATTGATTTTGTCCTATGATAGGTAAATACTGTTAAATTAAAATTTTATTTTAAGATGTTTTCTGTTTGTAAGACAAGAGAATGGTAAGCTTTGTAATGGAAGAGCACTATATGGACCCATTCCTCCCCACCATTAATTTCTGCTCCCAGAGTCAATATTTTTGAGTCTTTTAGCTCTTAAACCTTTGAATTTTTCCGTCACATATTATACTGCAATTTTTTATCTTTGCATTTACAAATTAAATTATGACTTCCTACTGTAGAAGCTAAGTTTCAATTTTCTTTATTGGCTTTTTAAAATTGAAATATAGTTGGCATACCGTATTATACTGGTTTAAAATATACTGATTCAACAGTTGTATACATTATTAAATCCTCACCCCAACTAGTGTAGTTACTGTCAGCAGAAAAGATGTCACAGAACTACTGACTATATTCCCCATGCTGTACTTCCATTTCAGTGACTAATTTATATCATGATTGAGATTTTGTATCTCTTTATCCCCTTCACCTATTTCACGCACCCGCCCCAACTCCTCCCCCATGGTAACCATGTCACTTCTCAGTGTCCATGAGTCTACTGCTGTTTGGTTCATTTTGTCTTGTTTTGTTTTTAAACTGAAGTCATATGGTATTTGTCTTTCTCTATCTGACTTATTTCACTTAGCATAATACCCTCTATATCCATCCATGTTGTCCCAAACAGCAGAATTTCTTCTTTATTGGCTGAATAGTATTGCATTGTGTGTATGTACCTCATCTTCTTTATCCACTCGTCTAATGATGGACACTTTGGTTGTTTCCATATCTTGGCTATTGTAAGTAATGTGGCAGTAAACATAGGGGTGCATATACTTTTTGAATCAGATTTTTTTCTTTGGGTAAATTCCTAGATGTGGAGTTACTGGGTCATATGTTATTTCTATTTTTAGTTTACTGAAGAACCTCCATACTGCCTTCTGTAGTGGCTGCACTAATTTGCAGTGTAGGAGGGTTCCCATTTCTCCACATTCTCACTAACATTTGTTATTTCTTGTCTTTTGGATAGCGGCCTTTCTAACTGGTGTGAGGCGATATCTCATTGTGGTTTTGATTTGCATTTCCCTGATGATAAGTGATGTGGAGCATCTTTTCATGTGCCTTTTGGCCATCTGATTCTCTTTGGAAAAGTGACTATTCAGGTCCTCTGGCAATTTTTAATAAGGTTATTATTATTATTTTTTTGGTGTTAAGTTGTCTGAGTTCTTTATATATTTTTGGGTGTTGACCTCTTATCAGATAAAATGTTTATGAATATATTCTTCTATACTGTAGGATGCCTTTTTGTTCTGTTGATGGTGTCCTTTGCTGTACGAAAGCTTTTTAGTTTGATGTAGTTCCATTTGTTCATTTTTGCTTTTGTTCAGCTCTCTTAAGTGGCACACCTTTCCACATCCTTTTATTGTACTCTTAGGAGAATTATTAAAATTTTGGGATTAATCAGTATCCAGTGTCTACATTATTAAGATTTTATAAATATAGTTTACAGTTGGGTTATATATGTACTTTAGTTACATTTCCTTTCTTTTACATTTCTTAAACAATTTTTCCTAGAGTTAATAATTATTCCCATTTTTTCCTGTTAGTTTTCTCTGTACCTATTAATGACTTCAGTCTGAAACTGACATGTTTGTGAATGTAACTACAGGTGTATTCACACTGAAGTAAAGTGAATACAACTTCTCTGCCAAATACTGTACAAGATAACCTATCGGTTCCCATTTGGTTGGGAGACATCCTTCCTAGACCCCTCTGATTTCTTGCACAAGTCTGGACAGAGTGTGCTCCAAGATTGCTGCATGGTTGTAGCCCTGGAGCTTTCTTATTTTAAAATTTCTTTCACTTCTTTCCTGGGTTGAATCCCTGGTGTATTGGTTGTTTATTGCTGTGGAACAAAGCACCCCCAAATTTAGCAGCTTAAAATATAAATATTTATTTTCTCCTAGTTTCTGTAGGCCATCAATCCAAGAACAGTGTAGGTAGGTTTTGGTTCAGTATTTCTCATGAGGCTACAATTAGCTGAAGACTGACGGGCTGGAGAATCTGCTTCTAAACTTTCTCTCCTGGCTCTTGGCAGGAAGATACAGTCCCTCACCAAATGCACCTGTCTGTGGGGCTGCTCACATCATGGCAGCTGGCTTCCCCCAGAGTGGGTGGCTCAAGAAAGAGCACAAGAGAGCAATCAAGATAGAAGCCACAGTGTCTGTCATAACCTAATCTTGTAAGTGAAAGATTGTGACTTTTGCTGTATTCTGTCAGTCACACAGACCAGTTATTGCTCAGGTTGGGAGGGGACTATACGAGAGTGTGAATACCAGGAGCTGGGTTCATTTGGGTCTATCATGAAGACTGGATACCACATCTTCTTGCCTGGATTTCAAGATTTGTCTCTCTGGTTGATTATTCCCTTTTGGTAAATTCTAGTGTCATCCTGAAGAAAGTTGCCATGGAAGTAATCTTCTTCAGACTTTGCATCTGTGAACATATCTTTAATCTACCCTTATCCCTGAAGGATGGTTTGGGTTTGGAATTCTAGGTTGGTATCATTTTTCTTCAGAATTTTGAAGGCATTGCTCCATTATCATGTGGTTTTCAGAGTTATTATTGGCAAAGCTGGTGTCCTTCTGCATCTCCGTTATTGTGTGTTCCCTGTTTTTATGCTCTTTATCCCTTATATTCTGGAGTTTCATATCTACATGTGTTTTTTTTTCTTCTTTATATATATTCATGTATTTTCCTGGGTATGTGATGACTCTTTCAACTTGAAAACTCAAGCTCCTCAGTTCTGCCAATTTTTCATGTTTATTTAATAGTTTTCTCAGTTATTCCTTTCTGGGGTCATATTTATTGCATGTTTAACCTATACTGATTCTCTGATTTCCTTAGTATTATTTTTTCTACTTCATACCTAGTTTTCTTTCATCTACTTTCTGAAAGAGTTCCTCAACTGTAGCTTTCAAAACTTTTATTGATTCTTAAATGTTTTATATTTTTAACTTCCAAGAAGTACTTTGTTGTTTGATGAATTATTTTTTTAACACTGCCTTTTCATTCTATTTTTATCATCTTGTCTATTTCTTTTTTCCCCATTGGATGCTTTCTGAGACTGGCTTAATCATCCTGGACTGTCTGTTAGCACTGAAGAATGATGCATCACAAGCTGATTGGGACTATGTGTGTGGAGGGAGGCTTTGTCAAGAGATGGGCTTTAATTTAGCATAGTTAGTTGGTGGTGTTTCATTGATGGAGAGCCTACTCTTAGTATATATATGTCTTTTTTTCTCAGGTTGTTTGGTTTCCTCAGAGAAAAATTACCCAATCTCTTGCTTAGGAGGTGTGTGTTGGGGGATGGCTAATAAACTAGGCTGCCAGAATTCTAAGAGCTGGGGAGACTCAGGTGATGGGGAAACTCATGGTAAAACCTCCATGATTTCACCCAGTTCTCCTGTGTTAGTAGATGTTCTTCAGCTCTGGCTGGCATGTCTGAGTCTGGAGCTTGTGGGATTTAGCCTCTCAGTGAACTGCCAGCAGAGAGATAAAGAGTCACTTGTCTCTCTTGCCAGAGGGGTCCTAGGAAGAGGGATTTAACTGCTTCTCTGACAGACTTTGAGCCAATGCTGCTTGGGTTCAGAATCACCTTTCCTCCAGCCTTCACAGGTGACTTGCTGTCACCTGTTTGGGGAACATTTGCCTTGCCATTACTGCATGAAGAGGGCCATTTACCAGAGCAGTGGTTCTCAAAGTGTGGCCTGGGGGACTGAAAGGTCAAAGGAATTTTTGTAATAATACTTGTCCTTTTCAATCACATTCTTCCACAAGCATAAAGGGGAATTTTCCAGAGGAAACATGATGTGTGATATCACAACAGATTGAATGCAGAAGTAGGTAAAAGAGTCTAGCTGTCTTCTGTAAAGCCAGACATTACAAAGATGATTAAAAATGTACAACAAAGTCACTCTTTTCACTGTGTTTTTTGTTTTGGACTATATAGTTAACTTTCCTAAAATATGTAATTTATGTTAAAATGTACTGGGTCTATTAATAGTATTTAAATGAATTAATAAATAAATTCTAAAAAGTATCAGCCTTATGGCAAATAATGATATACCTAACCAAAATGAATGAAGTTCCTTTGGGTCTTCAATAACTTTTAATAGTATGAAAAATCTTAGATCAAAAAGTCTGAGATCGCTGCATTAGAATAATGCTCAGTGTTCTTCTCTCTCCTTCACTCCCCCCCAGGTGACGAGTGATTTGATTGGAGAGAATGGGAGAAGGCCTGGGCAAAAACAGCTTAGTCCTTTCCTCTCACTTTTCTTCTAGGTGATCCAAACATCTTAAGTTTAAGATTTGCCTGTCTATAGAGAGTATGTGTTCTTGTCAGCTTTTGGCCATGTATCAGCTTAGGGCTGATGGCTCTGTCCTGTGGTGAGATCTGAGTTGGCCCATCATTGCTTATGATTATGACTGGATTAATTTGTCTAATCCAAGAATGGAGTTGGCAAATATATCTAATGCATGCAGAACAACCTAGGTTTTCTAACAAGAACTTTATCAGTAATAAAGGAGACATTTAACTTTAAAAAAACTTAATTGTGAAATGATTTTGGACTTATGGGCATGTTGCAAAAATAGTACAGAGAGCCTTTGTCCAGGTTCCCTTAATGTTAAGGTCTTAAAGAACCATTGCACAGAGATAGAAAGCAGGAGATTTACAGTACATTACATTACAATAAACAAATTCATAGGCCTTAGCTGAATTTCGTCAGTTTTTTCACAGATCTTTTTCTGGTCTAGAATGCAATCCAGGATCCCACTTCCTGCTCTCTGGCTCCTGCAGCTGTGTCTTAACTGATTGTGGACTCAGCTGAGATAAAAGGGGGGCAGGGTGTCATTTTTTCAGTCAGTCTTGTCTCCCAGCACTTCTAAACCTTAAGTCTTTCTGGAATTCTATGTGTGAAAAGGTTAATTTTCCTGTCCGTCTTCCCCATATCCTCTGGTTCTGTACTTTCCCGCCTTCTCTCTTTGACTAACTCGGTTGCCCCAAGCCCACCTCTTACCTAGCTCCCTGAGCTTTGTTGATACCTCTCATCTGCCATCTTTTTCCCTGTGGTTTGCTTCTGAGAGACTTGGCATTCTCTCTCCCCAGTCTAGAGTCTGTTGCCAAGCCCTACCCATGTTCTGAGAACTTGGGAGTTAATATATAATTATTCCTTTAATATTAATATTGGTTAGATTTCAGAAATGAGGACAGATAATAACAGTTTTTATCTCCTTGTTTAACTAGAAATGTGACTCCTGATAAATAATCCCCAACCTGTACATTATTTTTGCTTTTCCTTTGAAAATCTTATTACATATTTTTAATGACTATGTACTTAATATGAAGCCTTATAGTCAGTCTTAAAGCAAATAAAGACTATGGAAAGATTACAGAAAAATGAGTAGCTTTTTAACTAATTTTGTAGGTGTATCTGTTTATTGTCATCAAATACGTGCAGACCCTGATTAGAATGCTTTTTGTAGCTGGCCTTGAATTTCTTAACTTGGAAACAAAAGCCATGCCCAGGGATTTGCTTTATCCTTCAGGCTTCGCTGGTTTCATGTGCCTCCAGCTACTTGCTCAGAGATTAGCTGGAGGTTCTCCTGGTCTCCTCCTCCCTCAGTTCCTAGAAAGGAAGAATAGTTGGAAGGAAGAAACACTATCTGATCTTTGGTTCCCAACACTCAGTTGGAAAGGTAGAGTGAGATTATGGGAAGGTAATACTGTTCTATCAAGTATTTCACTAACTCTGACTACTTCTCCTGGAATTCAAAAGGTATTGGAGTCTCCACAGTATTTATGGGAAGAGTAAAACATTCTGTTCCCATCTCTTATTTTAAAATTTTATCTTGGTATGTATCTCTTCCTTGTCTTTGTACTTTTCCTTTGTATTTATGTATCCATAAATAATGTGTTATATTATTTATCATGTATTTAAAAATTGTGTCCATGATTTCCTCTTGGGATGGAGGGTGAGGGATAGGAACGGCATGGAGAGGTGAATGTAGGAGATGGTATCCTTGACTGGGATGCTTTTTCTTAAAAGAAAAATATCTGAAGCATATGTGGCAAAACATTAATACTCATTTTGAGTGGCAGGTGTTTATGATGTCATTTGTATTCTGATTTTTAAACAAAACTTTTTCAAATTTAAAAATAACCATTTTTAAAGTTAGATATAACTTGTTTTTAATAGGAATAGTAGTGATTACTTGGTTTTCTGTCATCTGAGAATTAATCATTTTCCAAAAGTGAAATGATTCTGTCAACTGGATCTTAACTTTTAGGTGTGTAAACCAGATGTGCTGTGGTAAGGGAGGGTATAAACAACAGTCGCAGAGCAATGCTTCTGTATATCTCTTCTGACTTGGTCTGCAGAAAATTCAGCCCTCTTGAATTTGGTAAAATAGTCTTTAAGGAAAGTCCGTGTCATGGAAACTTCAAACACATTTTCTCTCCCGGCCTGCTACAGTAGTGACTACAGTAACTGTGGACACCAGACTCAGCTAGGTCATGGCGTCCACCCAAGGCACCATAGCTGCCAACGTTCAAGTTAGTTGATGCCTGGCAATTGTTGCATCGACCTCTGTGCCCTTGATAACTTGGATGTGCGCCACCCACGGTGACAATGTGCACAAAGCTGCTTCTGCTACCACCTCACCACCATGGCAGCAAAGTGCTGGTATTTCACAGCCTGAAGGTCCCATGGAAGCTTCAGAAAAAGAAGCATTTGGGCTCCTGGTGGTGCAGCCTGCCATGAGTGTGGGCTGGAGGAGAGCCTGAGTAGCAGTCACATGCTATGCCTTCATTACTTCTCCTCCCAGGCTGGGGCCATAGGCCCTGTCCTTATGATGAGTTCTTTCTTAGGAAGAACATTGAGCCTCATTAAAATAGATCCTGGTGAGCCTGCTTCACCAGTC
Source organism: Manis pentadactyla (assembly GCF_030020395.1). Lineage (NCBI taxonomy): Eukaryota > Metazoa > Chordata > Mammalia > Pholidota > Manidae > Manis > Manis pentadactyla. Next base: position 122,152,962 of record NC_080023.1, on the reverse strand, counting down.
CTTTTGCAATGTCCAGGTGTACCAAATTTGAGGGGAACACAGCTTAGATTCAAGCTGGGACCCTGTTACAGGTGCTGAAGCATCTCCACTTCGAAAAACATGATTTAAAAAGGACCTTTTCATAATATGGGTTATTTATCTTCCTCACCTTAGAAATTATTTTTATAATTCTAATGCAGGTAACAGTGAAAAGAAAGTACTTCTGAATCTCTAGGAATTATGTCTAAAATCCGGAAGCAGGAAGAACAGTACAAAATAGGCTATCTTAGCATCTCAAAAGTTATTATGAGTTAAGTTTGATTAATATGTCATAAGAAAAAAACATGTCAATCAGGAAAGGACGTAGATGGCCAGTGATGGAAGTTGGCAAAGTCACAGGGGCAGATTTGCCACCACACCCCAGCTCTGCCCAAGAGGGGTTCCCCTGGCCAGTGGACTTCATCTGAGTGAGGACAGGAATAGTTTTTTGAGCTAATGGAACCAGAAAGTCCCCACATAGAACAATCAGTCCCATTAAACATCAGAATCTTAAAGCCATGCTGTGGATCTGATTCCACCATCACTAACTCAGCAGGTTACAGTGAGGTGACTTTGACAGTTAAATTTCTTATTTTAAGACATAATTTGCATTTGGGTTTATATATTAGTCTTTTGTAAACAAGGTTAATGTGAGTGTATCCAAACAGGAATGACCTACTCTTTCAGGCTGTGAAAAAAATAAACTATTTGAGCTTACAAAGTTGAGAAAAGGACTCTAGAGTATGGTGAATTCACTGAGATGCCACCTTGAGGATTCTTGGTAGCAAACTGTCCACCTTGGCCACACCCCATCTGGGTACATTGCCCACCAACAAAAGTAATGCAACTGCATTAGAGTATTTAGAATACAGAAAAAAACCAGTCACAATCCCACCGATGTTACAATCCCAAATGTACACATGTTACTGTTACCTTGGTGTATTTCCATGTAATTGTTTTATGTGTGTGTGGTATGTGTATGTATATGTGTGTTGTATATATAATATAGTTTCTGTATATTTAATTTAGCTTTACTTTATATGCATAGTCATTTAACACATTTTTGTTGAATTGCAACTATATTCTGGGTGCTGACCTAGGCACTGGGTAAATAAAAGCTTCAGCCTTCAAAGAGTGTACAGTCTAAAATTAGGGACAGAACATAACCAAAGGAACTATTAAACACATGGCATGTCAGATGGCAATCAGTGACATGAAGAGTAAGAAAGCCATGGAAGGAGAGAGAGTGATGGATGTGCTCAGGGAGGGGGTGGATCAGGGAAGGCATCTTGGAGGAAGTGACGTTGAATAAAGGTCTGACTCAACTTTCAAGAGGATATGGTATTAAGTGAAAAGAAAGAAGGAAGATCTAGACTGAATAAAACATGGGATTTATAATATAACTTACTAAGAATCAATTTATTTCTACAAGACTTAAGGCTGGGTTAGATATGTATGGCTGTTGAATCTTTACTAGTGCTGACATTTTAGAAAATTGGACACTCATTTATTATCTTACAATATAGGTCTGTGTATTTGCATGCACTTTCATTGGAACTGAAGGGAAAGAGTAATGTGTACATGTGACTGCTTCTGTGTGGGAAAGATTCACTTGTCCCTCCTGCAAGATTTCAGGTCTTTAAAAGAACCTCACACTCTCTCTGTATATTAAATGCTAAAATAAAGCAACCCCCTTCAGAGCCCTCAAATGTTAGGTATATTCGCACTCCTCCTAAGATTTTCCTATCATTTCTAAGATTTTCATTTTGTATTCTCCAAATTAGAGTCTATCTTCATGTCTTTGATGAGGCTTTCACTATCAGCTGATAAATATCTGAAACAAAATTTACTGTGAGATCATTTTTGATTGTCCCATTTATAGCTAATCTTTATTGAGGTATATCCAATAAAATGCACAAATTGTAGTATAGTATACAGCTCGATGAATTCTGATGTGTGTATATAGTCATGTAACCAACACCCAGGTCAAGATATCAATTATTCTCACTAATTCTTTTTCCCAAAGAGGGATGAAATTCTGATACATGCTATGAATGGATGAACTTTGAAACATGCTAAGTGAAATAAACCAGACACAAAGGACAAATATTGCACAATTCCACTTATCTGAAGTACTAGAATAGTCAAACTTACAGAGGCAGAAGGTAGAATAGTAGTTACTAGAGGCTGGGAGAAGGGGTAATGGGAGTTAGTGCTTAATGAGTACAGAGTTAATGTAGAAAATGATGAAAAAGTCTCGGAGGTAGATGGTGGTGATGGTTGCATAACAATGTGAATGCACTTAATGCCACTGAACTGTACACTTAAAAATGGTTAAAATTTTATGTATGTATTTTTTACCATAGTTTTTACAAAAAGATAAAGTTGAGCTGATGTCTTCAGATGATGCATATAGGAAATGCATATGTCCTAATGTGTAATACGTATTTCCCAGAATTTGGCTTATTTCCTTATTCCAGAACCTAGAAGAGGTCTTATTGGATCAAAATTTATGGCATTTAATAAGTACCACCAAATTACTTTGTGTAATTTTATAGTTCTTTTTTATATAATTGTACAAGTTTATAGTTCTTACAAGTTTACAGTTCTCAGGTTCATATAGAAGTACTGATCTTATTGTTCATACCATGACCCTTGTTTTTGCCTGAAGAAAAGAAAAATCATTTTAATAATTCACAATACTAGTGAAGGATTGAGCATTAAGCTTAGAATCCACATTAAATTATAAGTAAAATGTTGCCTTGTTTTATTATGCAGTTCTTTGTGTATTTGTGAGGTTTATACTCTTTTGGACTCTTTTGGTATCTTTTCTTTTTTCTTTTTTTAACTAGATACATTTTCTATCCTGTGGATTCTCTGATTCTTAGAACATTTTAAAATTCATATCTCACTTTGTTTAAGTCAGCTTAGCAAAATACATATACAACAACAGGGTGTTTTAAAAGTGAGGACAATTGGAGCAAAGGGAAGATAATGGTAGGAAAATAAAAATGAAGACAAGGTACATATGAAGTTTGCCAAGGGGTCTGGCTAGAGGAAGGCAGCATGTTTGTCCCTGAGTTTTCTGGAAGCCAATGGAAAAAAGGGAAACAAGACCTACAGATTCATAACCTCAGCCAATATATTCTTGGGTAGTATCACATTAATTCTTGGTATAGGATCTGAAAACAAATGCTTCCTGGGGATTAATATGGTAAATTGCATTAAAAAATCACAGGACCAGTATTTTCCATCCCACATGATTTTCCAACACTTCATCACTCTGACACAGAGGTGGAACCTATTTTCCCATCCTCTTAAACTGAGGCTGGCCTTGCAATGGCCCACCTTGATTAATAGAATGTGGCGGGAGTAAGGCTGCAAGACTTCTGGGACAAGTCCCAAATAGGCCACACAGCTTTGCCCGGCTCTCTTGGAACACATGTCTTGGAATCCTTGAGCCGACCAGTAAAAAGTCGAGCCGTCTTGGAATTATCATACTGGAGAGACCAGCTGGTGGAGAAAGAGGAGACCCCAGCCAGATGGAGTGCGTGGAGCAGAGGCACACTGTCTGCGCTGAGCACTGCCCCAATTGCAGAATTATGAGCAAAAATAAGTTTTGCTTGTTGCTTTAAGTTTCTGTGTTTTAGAGTTGTTTGTTCTGTAGTAATAAAAAATTGAAACAGTTTATTTAAAGAGAACTTAAAAAGTGCAGTGAACAATCTATTTCAACATCTGTGTGTCAAACACATGTGGGATTAAGAGCTATTTCTTTGAGGGCTCTCTATCCAGACTGAAGCCAGAAGCTACAGGGCCTATCAGTGAAACAATTAGATGGGATTTTGAAACAAAGCAGTCTGAATGCCTCTGAACCTTCCTGTACATTTTCAGGAACACATGTCATTCTTAGCAGTGTGCTTATAATGTGTTTAGCTCATAAATTATCTTTAATACAGACACACATTCAGAGTTTCTTCTTAAAGGCCATTTAACTCTCACAGAGAACATCTTAAACCTCAAATGTTTTCCTGGTTGAGGCTTACATTTATTTAATGGAAAGCTATAGAATATCCTAGACTTTGTTTTAATCAAGGGTTTTAGGTTAATCAGAAATAAATACTAGATACTTGCTAAGTGCTTAAACTATATGTGCAGAGTTCAACTCTATTATTAGATTGGTAAAGGAGTATTTGGGAGTCTAATTCTTTCTCTTTCCTCTGATTAATGCTGCTGTTAAATTCCCATAATTGGAAGCTCTCCATGGATGGAACCCAACTGTGGGCAAGAAAATCTGTGTCTATGGAGGAAAATCGTGGTTGACTAAAGCTTTACATGGGATCTTCTCCTCCACGTTCCTATTTATAGCTCTTCCAGAACTTCCATTGGATGGTAAATTCTCTTAGGAAAAGTAGGCAGCCTTTGCTACAATTGTGGATGCTGGCAGAAAGCCAGAACATAGCAGGTTATTATCATAGCTAAGGATGTGAGCAAGAACTCTGAGTCCAGAGAGCCTGGGTCTAAATCCTGCTCATGTCACTCACTAGCTGAATGACTGCAGGCAAACGATTTAGCCTTTCTTTGCCTCAGTTTCCTCCTCTACGGTAACAGGAGTACATACCTCATAAAGGAGCAAAGGTTAAATGATTTAAAAGTCCTTAGAGCAATGTGTGGCATAGGAGAAGTGCTATGTAAAGTGTTAACTGCTACTTCTACTACCTATTATTAATGGGCACTCAGTGAAATTTCTTGAATGAATAAATGAGTGAACGAATGCCACTCTGCTGTGTGCTAAATTTTCCCTTTCATATATATTCCTGCTATTTTTCCACTTCCCAGCTCCACTGACCTTACTTTTTGAAAACCCTTCCCCCGACCCCTTCCAGGGCTACTGGATTGCTTCACAGCACCAAGCTGCAGATTTACCCATTTAAATGTTGGTTCTCTATATGGCCTTCTAGAACTCCAGGTCTTAGTTTCTCTTATCCTTTCTGACCTTGACCCTTTAAATGAAACTGGTTCACCCACAGTAAGAATATATTCGAAAGTGCACAGAGCACACATTTTTCTACTCTTGTCCAGATTTTCTCTTACTCACATGTCTTTCCTGTTCTCATCTTCATACCTTCATGACTTTCTCATCCGTGATCCTTTGCCTCCATTAGTGGGTCCTTGATAGCCATTTCTCCAGTTTGCAGGCTTCAATCTGTTCTCTTCTACTTTCAGCTCACATCTCTTGGGTCTTTTCTGCTCATCTGCACCTGTGGGTTGAGATGGTGTAGCCTCCTGTATCACCCTAGGTGCCTCCTGTCAGCCAGTATGCGCTGACAGATTCACCATGGAGAGTTTTTAAACTTATTTCAGGGCCACCCTCCCAGCTTCCAGTCCTGTCAGGTCTGAGGCCCCACTTACACCTCTTGAAGGAATTAATCTGAGTCCACTATCAGTTTATAGATACAAACTGGAAAGCACATTGTATTGTTTTTCCATCAGGGCTTCTTGTAACACTTCGTTGTCTTGATGTAGCTGTTTCCTCTACTTATGTTAAAGGCATCGTGTTGGACAGAATTGTGCTATCTTTCCATCAGGGCTTCTGGTAACACTCCATGTGATGGAGGCTGTGTCTGTCTGTCCTCAGTTTGTGTTCTGTGTTCTCAACATGACCTTTCCCTTTGTGCACTCAGGACCTGTTGACGGTGGTAAGTGGAGCATGACGCTTCACCACCGTGGCTGAGTTTTTGTCATGCCTTGTCCAGCTCCCTATCCGCCTGCTCACCACTTACTTGAAGTTCCTTTGCATGTAGGCTTCTGTTGTGTACTAGACATTGTGCTGGCTTGAGTGTCAGGAGACCTTGATTCATGCTTCAGTCCCTCAGACAATTCATCTCAGTTCTTCGAATCTCAGTCTTGTAATTTGTAAGAGTGGGAGAGTAGTATCTCTCAGAATTGTCTGAGGGCTTCATGCAATGATTCTGTTTAGGCTCCCTGCTAGTCATAGGAGGGCTCTGTGAAAATTAGAAAAAGGTGCCCCTACCTCCAGGTAGACACAGTCCTGTGCCGGGACGTGTCCCTTGTGAGTGAGCATGAGCAGGATCCCCTCCCTCCTCCTGTCAGCTGCAGGGGAGCCCTGGGACAGCTGGGTACAGAAACTCCATGACTTTTAAAGTTTAGTTTGTAATGATAAAATACCATGTATTTAATAAAACAACATGTAATGGGAATTATTATTATTATATTAATTAATATAGAATGACTAATAACAGTCCATCTATGTCTAGTCTATCTACCTACTATCTATCATCTCCAGCCATTTAATCATTCCATCTCTTTTCACAAAGGATTTGAGATAGCATTCACCAAGTTATGGAATCACAGCTAATACTGTGTTTTCAGAGTGCTCTTCTTTGATCTAGATTAGTTTATTTAATCCTCATAATAGTCCCATGAAGGGAGTATCCTGTCTCACTTTACTGATGAACCACCTGGGTTCCAGACACATATATGTGGTGAAGCCAGGATGGAAACCATATTTTCTGACTTAAACCCATGTTCTTTTATCAATATCATGTCATCCAATCAGCTTGAAACTATGATACAATACAGTGCGATAGAATTATTTTTTATTCTCCATATTGTATCTCAGAAATTGGAACAGTTCTTCAGTAACTGAAACTGAGCAAAAATCAACATCTATTATTATAAACATAATGGAGACATGCAGAGTTGGTCTTTTCTTGGTCCTTAGCTGTTAGGGATTCAGTCTAATTTATATGTGTGAGAAGCAACACATTCAACCAAAGAGATGTGGATTACATAGAAATGAGCTATGTTCAACAGGGACTTAAATAGCCAGAGGACAGGGAGATGAGGACATTAATACCTGCAGTGTTAGTCACCACTCACATCATTTATTGTGGCTACTGTATATTGCTGTGTAAATATATCACATAGGATCTTATACAGGGGGGATTTCCATAAGCAGTGTTAGTGGTAAACAGAATTGGATTTTAGATAAATCTACATCTATTTCATATCTCCTTTTGTTACTGGATTTCAAAAAGTCTTGTGAAACAGTAAGGAAATGAAACCATATCTAGTTCTTATCAAAAGAGCAAGAGTATAGCAACGATGGTTCTGAGAAGTACGAGTGAAGAGATATTTTGAAACAGCATGTCTGCCACTGAGACCCATAACCCTGGGCTTCAAAAATCACCCCTTGTTAGATATTTTCCTAGAAAAGATACATTTTCATGATTCCTTTTACTGTAACCACTCATGCAGTTCCAAACCTCATTTTTATTGCTCAGAGTGTGCATTGTATGTTTTCTTTCAAAGGTATCAGACTTGGGAAAACTTCACAAAGTAAACTGGATGTATTTCCATAATTCTAGGCTCTGGGGTATTTTTCCAGAGGAAGAAAGTAATGGCTGTCACCTCATTCCTGGAGCAGTGCCAAAGTCAAGTGGCTTTCAGAACAAAGAGAGCCTGAGTTTCTTGGGACTGATGTTGAAGTATAAGAAGAAAGACATTGACCCCTTTTGCAACCCCTTCTTGTTGCACAACAGGACAAACACCCACACTCTAGTCTAAATTTGTCAGCTATGTCTCTGGAGACACAATTTGATTTGTGGCAACACTGAATCCAGATTATAGAAAGCAAGAGAGCCCATATGGTGCTTGGCATTTTGGCAAGAAATGTGAGTTAGATAGGAACTTACTAGTTTTAATCTCACAGTCATGAAATTATTTTAAGGGTGTGACAGAGGATAGCTTAGTCCGACATTTTTGTCTTCTATGAAGAAACTGGCTCCAGAGTTATCAGATAATTTGCCTAGTGCTGACGCCAAAGCCAAGGCCTTTCAGACACCAACCAGTACTTCCCTTACCACACCACTCAACTGCTTCCTATTTTCTTTAAGATGAGGACAAGTACATTTATTTTAAAAAGTAGTATAGATAAGATTTAAGAACTTTTTATGTGTTGGGCACTATGCTTTTTTCATTATTTCATTTATGCTTCCTGAAACCCTATGAGTCTAAGTACTATACCATTGTTACCCTATCTAACAGGCAAAGAAACTGAGGCTTACAGAAATGTTTAAGGACCTTGATCTCAATCACACATTCTGTGAGAGCCAGGATTCTAACCAAGTCTTATCTCAGAGACCATCCACTCAACCACTGCCTGAAACAAATCCCCTTTGCTAAATCTCTGTGCTCTGGGTCACCTTGTGAAGCAGTTTCTGTTGAACATTAGCCCAAGTGAGGAGCCTAAGGGGAGAGGAGACACTTCACTTTCCAACTGGTCACTGTCTCTTCTCTTTTTTATACTCTTCTTTGCTCTGCTTCCTCTAATAAGTTTTTCCTTGAGCATTGGTGAAACCAGGGGCAGCCCACATACTAACTGAATCATTCCACCTCTAATTCACATTTTGAGCTCAGGGCTTTGCCAGCAATTTTCTATCTTGATTTATTTATGCAGTTGATTGTAAAGATCCTATGGCAGATATTTTACTGTTTGTTTGGTACAATCTTATTGATTATATAAGACTGTAAATACTTTTGCCACATACATAAATATTAAAATAACAATATTGCTCATTTTGGTTGAAGGAGATTCTTTACCAAGAGCAGGTAGTTTGTGCGATTGCTGTTGTGAGAGAGGTTATAAGTAGTCCCTCAGATTTTTCACAAGCTTTCTGTTGTGGGCAAAGGAATTACATTTTACCTCTGACTTTATTGGAGTTTGGCAGCATAGAGATACCTGTTGCGTGAATAGCATTTCCCTCTTTAGCAGAATGGTTTGCTGCCTTGGCTCTATATTTAAGAAAATACATTGTTGGTGAATGAAGAACATAATAATGAAGTACTTTGTACCTAAAAGCATTTCTACAAAGTACTGGACTTGACTTATGGTGTGAATATGTTTGGGGGATAAATAATGCAGTGTGGAGTCAGCCTCCATCCCATCAGTCCAAACTGCATAGTTCCTTGGCATTCAAGGTCACTCAGTAGTTGGTATTTGTATGCCCGTAGTGGGTTTGCTTCTTTGTGCAGTTCAGGCATATCTGACATAGTTAATGGACCATGGGTTGGATGAATTGAAGCCTCAATTTGTTTTCTCAGAGGCTGTGTAGCTTTCTCAGCAAGAACACAAGCAGGGTCCCCTGCAGGTGTGCAGACATAGCTGTGTATCTCTGTTGACCTGGTGGGGTGGGGATGCATACTGTAGTATGTTTGCAGGGGGACCAACAAGACTTCTGGGAGAGCACCCATCTTAGCTGAGGTGGGAGTCCAACACCAGGAGATTGACTCAGGAGCAGTTGGAAATGTTTTGAGTACTATGTGCTATATGTGACTTGGGTTTGTCTCCTTGGTGTAGCACCTCTGCACTTATAGCTGTAGCGAAAGCCAGATTTGTTTAATTAACACTGCTAAAAAATGGGATACAAGTTGCTGCTGAGGGACCTGTAAGTGACTGACCACACCTGTGAGTTGTCTGTTCTCCCCCACTCCTGACCATAGGCCACTGGCCCGCTTTGCTATGTGAGGCCCCTTGGTGGTCTCATTCTAGAGCATTCAGTTTGTTGACCAGCATCTCTGTCTTCCATGCTCTGCAGAAAGCTTCACTGAGAGCCGGCTGGCTTCACTGAGAGCCGGCTGGCTTCCGTCTTGTTCCCTACAGTACCACCAGCACTTAGCTTAGTGCTTGCCTCAAAGAGGAGCTCAGTGCTGGTGGGTGGAGAAAAGGTGGGTAGGGGAATGCAGTAATGCTCAAGGCTGCATTGGGGGTGACTGGCAGAGCTGGGGTGAATGGCTGTGCATTGCATGGAAGTGGGAAGGACTCAGGAGCAGAGCTAGCCTGGCCACCAAGCATTCGCTGACCCTCCATATCAGAGAGAAGAAGGGGAACTGATACTTGGGATTTTCTGTTTAAGTATGCATTTCACAATTGGGTTCTGTGTCTTTCAGTTTCTGTCATGTGACTTCAAGTTTCTGGCAGCCTCTGAGTTTACAAGAGCAGAGCCTTCGATTGACTTCACTGAGTGAAGCCAGTGCCGTGTCACAGGCCTCGGTGACTGAAGTCGCTTATGCACTGGCCATTTGTTTCTCCCTACATCTCCACTTTCAGGAATGTCCCTGGTTGTCAGTGCTGCTCACCTTCTGGCCTCAGGATCTTTAACATCCTTTGCCAGCTGTTCCCATGTCACCTGGTGCCACCTGCTAAGTCCTGCTCAGCTCTTGTTTATTTCCTCTTTTCTCACTCCTTTGTATCCATGGAGCACATGCCTTCGTGCTTCTTGAAACTTTGGAGTCAAGTGTGGTTTTGACACTGACAATAAGAATGAGCCACAGGAACAGATTAGTCCTGTGACACATGCAAATGAGACCAGATAATGGACGCAAGGAAGGAGCATATTCCTAATGAGGCCATTAAATCTCATTTCCATGATAAAGTTGAAAACCTTGCAGGGATCTCAAGTTCTGTGTGATGTTCCTGAGGGAAGAGAATTGTTCTGGCAGTAAGGACAATGTTCTGGAGATTACTAGACAGTTTGAAGACCTAGCGTGTTCCTGCAGAGGAACATACAGTGATGGTGTTTGTGGACGTCGCTGGGACAAGAGGTCAGGATTGGCTGAAAGAAGCACCCAGTGTCTTGCTGTCTGCCCTGACCTTTCTTGCTCTGCCATGATTCTGAGCCTTTATACATGCATGTCCCCTTCTCCATCTGGCCAACTGGTAATTTTTAATACTTAGCTCCTTAGTTTCCACAAGTTTCCTACTTCTATAGCACTCTTCAGTGCACATATGTATTGTAATATTTACCAGGATATAAGGCAGCAGCTGGCAAGTTTTTCTGTTAAGGAGCAGATAGTAAACATTTTAGGTGTTGCTGGTCATACAGTCTCTGTTGTCAGTATTCAACTTGGCTGCTACAGGGTGTATGCACCATAGATGGTATCTGAATGAATGAGTATGGCTGAGCACCAATAACATTTAGTTATGGACACTGACATTTGGATTTCACATACTCTTCATATGTCATGAAATATTTTTCTTCATTCGATTTTTTTTCCCCAAGCACAGAAAAATGTAAAAACTATTCTTAGCATGTGGATTGTATGAAAACAGCCACAGATTTGGCCCATGGGCTTAGTTTGCCCACTCTGGTATAGAGCATTTATTTGACCACATGTCTGTCCCTTCCATTTGACTGTAAGCAGGTTGCACTCAGGGGGTGGAGTCCTTACGACATAGCATAGGAAGGACTCAACAAATACTTGTTAAATGAATGCTTGTGTGGGAGTATGAAGTAATAATGCTTCCAATATTTGTTGAGCACTTACAGTGGCAGGCATCGTGCTGAGCACTTTATATGCATTTTCTCATTTAATCTTCATTTAATTTTGCTATCTTGAGACATTAAAGGCAACAATTATCATTAGACACAATGCTAAACACTGTCTATGTAGTCTCATTTAATCCTTTAATAACCCTATGGTGAGTAGGTACTGGTAACATCCACTTTTACAGCTGGGGGAAATCAGAGAGGGAATTTCCCAAGGTTAGCCAGCTAGGGAGTAGAGTGGGGTTAGGAAAGAACCTGGGTCCCCAGACTCAGGTGTCCTAACTCCAATCCCATGCTGGAGAGTCATGGGGCTTGGACACCCTCCTCGTGAACTTGAGTATGAGCCAGGTTCTGGGGCTGATGCTGGAACAGGCTGTGGGAACTTCCTTTTCCCCTTCCAGTCATTTGGTCATGTTTAAGAACTACCACACTGTGTGGCCAACTAGCTGGGTCATGTTGGAATGTTGCTTAACTTCTGGGTCTAATTCTGTCAGAGTATAGCAAATAGTTTAAATTACATGTGTCGAGGTCTCCTTTATGAGAAGTTTCTGTAATTTTGTTCCTTGCTGTCTTCTGCTTATATATTGTTATTGCCTGTCTCAATTCTTCTCCCAATCTTGACTACAGAAATCTCAGGTTCCATGCGGTTGATTGAAGTTAGAGAGCAGGAAGAGAGAGGGGAAGTGTCCATATAGCCACAAATACATTTTAAGTCCATAAAATGGCTTCTTTAAGTATATATGTATTTTTTCCCGATGGAAAGACAGCTTTTCAAAGAAAAACAAGTAAATTCTTGTCTGACAGAATCACAGCAGTGATAGCCTCTTCTCTATCCCTAGTGCTGTTTAAAAGTAACTTTTTGAAGGCATTATCTAATTCATCCTTCCAATATTCCTCTGAGACAGGTAAGAAGCTTTTTTATTAGAAGATCCTTTTATGTAGCTGCAAAATGAACCTTTCTTTGTTGTAAACCAAAGGCGCTGAGTGTCCCAGAGAGATTTCAATAGTAGGCCACTGGGTGATTGGTCCCTTCCCAGACTGATGGTCACAAATCCTTAAAAAAAAGCCACACTTCTGCTGGTGCTTTCAGAAACTTAAAAAAAAAAAGATACATGTATTTTTTCCACTTAGTGTAAATGTGGCCTTTGATACTTAAAGACCTGACATCCTTGTTTAGCTGATGAATATGAGTCAGATGAATTATATGGGGTGGAAAGATCCAATTAGATTCCAAATAAATATTTGCTGACAGAGTGTGAAGGAGTGGATGCGGAAATCTTCAGGCTGGCAGGAATGTCATGGATGGGGAATTTCCATGCAATGTGGCCATGTCTTGGGGCCCAAGCACATCGTCTAGGCAAGCTCTCTGGTTTCTACTCGATTTGACTGTGTGTAAGCAACATCCTGTCACTTCTCCACAAATATTAAAGTCTTCCCAGAGGGATAGACCTACAAAAGTAAAATAAACAAAAAAATTTCAGAAGTCCCTAAAAAGAAACATATCAAGTGACATTATTTGAATACAACTTTTAGATTTATGTAAAATGTAATACCTCCAACATGTGTTTGCAAGAGGCTTGGCTTTTTAGCTTTATTGAACAGTGATCACCACACACATACCCCGACAGCCAGCGAAGGCCGTTGGAAAGAGGCCAACAGAGACAGGATTTGTCTGGGGGGCATTCCCACCTCCTTACTGGCAGGTCCTCAGATCCCGCAAACTGCTCTCAGCTTCTACGAACCCCTCAAGATGTCAGCCCTTCCTCAGGGTTCTACAACTTCAGGACATGTCTACTTCTCTTTAACCTTTCTTCCATTACCTTCAGCCCTCTTGAAGCAAGAAATCAAGTTGATAAGGTAATTCACATTGTGGTATGTGGTGTGCTTTCAGATTTTATGAATAAGCGAAATTTAGAAAATTTTGGTCTTTTCTATTTGACTTTTATCACCATAATTTCCTAAAACAAAGGACAGCTTAATACCTTCAAATTAGGGTAGATATAATCTTACAATAAAAGATAGTTCAGTATAATAGAGGACAGTTGCCAACTTCATATTAGCACTATTTTAAAAAAAGGGATTTATTTTTAAGAGAATTCAATGAAATATAACATTCATTTTTATTTTGCAATTTTGTTTATTTTTTACATGTAAAATTGTCAACTGAGGAGTATATACCAAGAGGTCAAAATTATCTAACATTATGTAGAACTTAAACTTTGTTTTTTTAGCGTAGTCCTTGTCAAATAAATTTCATACGGAGGAGCTTCAGAAAACTGTAAGCTATGTTTTTTAACGTGTAAACTCAATTTGGAATGTTCTAGGTGAACTAAGAGAAGAACAGGAACTGTAACCTTCAAGTTGCTTATTGCTTCTCCACAACTTGTCTTTGCAGGGCTGGTGAAACCTGAGAAATCAAGCTTTAAGCAGCAGGGTGTCTGGTGAGCAAATTTTTCCAGAGAGATATAGAGCAGGCACCAGGAGGCATCTGCCTACTTACAGATTTGTACTCCTGGACGCCCCCATTTGCCCAATCTGGAGGCTTCAGAAATGTACCTGAGCAGGAGACTTTAGATTGGTAAAAATTTCTGCTCACATGGCGCAAAAGCTGACCAGTCTTTGGGAACTGTTTGTGTAAAAGGCATCAGTAGCTGCCAAGGGTAATATGCATTTGAAGACCTTATTAACCGAAGAAGTGTTCAGTGCTATAATTTTAGTGTGCTCAAAGATCCTGTTGGGATTCTGATGAGAGCCCTACACACTCTCCCCAGGAGAATGTCACAAGCCCATAAAAAATTGCACATTTTTGTGTACTTTTTCAGCATATGTATGGGTTATTTATAGATTTACAAAGCCATTTACTCTAATAAATAGAATTTAGGAAGCCTAAGGGTGTTTAGAAGTAGGGGAAAACTATTAGGATCATGGAAGCTTCCTTGTGATTTTAAGTCATATCCATGTGGGTACAGGTAGCCCTGTTTTTAATGTCTCAGAGTCCTGGATATTTTAAATTAATGCACATTCTTTCTTATGCAACTAGACATAAATAGGATAAGTGTAATTGTAATCTGATCTGAATAGAAAGATATCTTTTTTGTTTTTCTAGCATATTAAAGGATTGCTGAGTTATAGTAAAGTAGTGCCATTTGATGCTTTGCACAAAAAAATATAAAGAAATGATTGCCTTCTGATCTTTGAAATTCCCTTGGGTTCAACCATTTAAACCAAGGCATCCTACATAATGGTCATGAAGGATTCATGCTCCCGTGTAATATGGTGATACTGCTGGCATTATAGTTGTCCTGCTAAATCCTTCTGTCTAGTAACTTGATGTTGAGGTTACAAGAATAGTTAATACTTTCATAGTACCCCTGGCCTCAAAATCCTCCATGTATAACAAAATATGCTGATCAAGTCATAAAGGTTGTTTCTGATATTTCTTTGTTTCCTCATTTTTTTTTGGGAAATAATTAACATATATCACTGTATAAGTTTTTTTATATACAATGTATTGGTTTCAGATGTACATTATAGTGATTTGACAATCATACATTGTCAATATGCTCACCATGGTGAGTGTAGTTACCATCTGCAAACATACCAAGAAATTAAAATACTATTGCCTGTATTCCCTATGCTTCCTTCCATCTGCAGGACTAATTTATGTTATAATTTGAAGTTTGTACCTCTTTATCCCCTTTACCTATTTCACCCATCCTCCCTTCCCACAAGGCAACCAACAGTCTGTTCTTTGTGTTTATGAGTCTATTTCTGTTTTGTTTGTCCTCTTGCTGTTTTTCAGATTCCACATGTAAGTGAAATCATATGGCATTTATCTTTGTGGGTATGACTTATTTCACTTAGCCTAATACCCTCTAGGTCCATCTATGTTGCCACAAATGGCAAGATTTCATTCTTTTTTATGGCTAACATTCCATTGCATATATATGCCACATCTTCTTTATTCAGTCATCTATTGATGGACACTTAGGTTGCTTCCATATCTTGGTTATTATAAATAATGCTATAATAAACATCACTGTATAAGTTTAATGTATACAGCATGATGGTTTGACTTATGTATATTGTGAAATGATTACTGTAATAGGTCTGGCTAGCATCCATTTTCTCATACAGATACAATAAAAAGGAAAGAATGAAAAAAAAAGAAAAGAATGTTGTCCTTGTGATGAGAACTCACAGGATTTACTCTCCTAGCAACTTTCCCATATGTCATACAGCAATGGTAGCTGTAGTCATCATGTTGTGTATTATATCGCTAGCATTTATTTATCTTGTAACTGGAAGTTTGACCTTTTGACCACCTTCATCGAATTTCCCCCTCTTCCCACCCTCTGCCTATGTAACCACAAGTCTAATATCTTTTTCTCTGACTTTGACTGTCTCGGATATTTCTTTTGGTGAAAGAGATACTAACAATTAAATAGAGATTGCAAAGTTCTCTATGCTGCGTACATTATTCATGACACAGAAGCATGATTCCTTTTCCCTTGCTGTGCTAATGCAGACCATCCATAAGGTAAAGTGGTTCTCTATAGGATCTTCTTTTTTTATATCAATCTGTTCAATATTACCAGACAGGGTTTCTCCTGTTGGACACACACCACACCACACACACACACACACACACACACACACACACACACACACACACACACATTTTTTACTTTGACTATTCCTATTGTAAGCATATAAAAAGACATAGCATGATACTTTCACACTTTGTTTTCCCACTCACTTACATGAGAATTCTAAATTTTTAAAATCTCTTTAAAGCATCTGGACTGAAATGACAACCCATCAGCACAGGCCAGTATAAATTTTGATGGGTCTTCTGATCATTCTTCACTGCTCTGACCCCTTCTCCCCCCGCCATCCCTCCATGCCCCTTCACCCTGGTCCCTGGTCTCCTGGAGTCTGTGGTACAAATAAGAGAAAGTTTGGACCCAGAATGCAAATAGTGGTTACTTTTCTTATAAATAGAGATTGAATTCTATTTTGGCTTTGCTAAATATTCTTAGCCAATAAAAAAATAAAAGATTTGCTCCAAAGCTTAGCTCTTAATGGAACTCCTCCTCATCTGGCCTGAATGAAGAAATCTGAACTGGACTGACTTCAACTTCCTAAAATGGCAACATACCCAGTTTTATCTAAAGACAGTGATGCTGTTTAGGCCTCATTGTAACTCTTTGAACAAATGCACTGAGAATGTGTTACAGCTTAATTCAAACCACCAACTTGATTATTAAGAAAACCAGGACTTGGAAATCATTGTCAAACTATTGACTTGAGAGCTGGTATACCTGTATTTTAGTTACTGTCAGGAACTTGTTAAAGTGTAATCTTCCCTTAAAGAAGTTAAGTTTTTCATCTACAAGTGGAGCAATTGGAGTGACAGCATTCTTCTGTCAGAGACTGGCTAGATATTCACAGTTGACTCTCTTTCTTTGGGCACATAGGAAGACCACATTTCCCAACCTTGTGTACAGTTGGTTTGGGGCTATTGCAATGGTTCTGGTCAATGGGATTTTCCCTCATGGGGAAGTGATGGATGCCATTTTCAGTTCTGGTCATAATAATCCCTTTACAATCCTCTGCATACCTTTTTCTTTTCCTGGGATGTTTTGGGGATGACAGTGTCATACTGGGCAGCTGAGAGTCGTTTAGGAGAGCTGCCCCTACACGGACTGTGACGAGAGTAAGAAGTAAGCCTTCGTCATGGGAGGCCACTGAGCTGCTGGGTTCGTTAGTTGCAGCAGCTGGTATTACTTACTAAAATTACACATTCACATTATCTTTGAGATGCTACTGTTAGCTTATGAGGGAGCTGTGTAAAACAGTTCTTTAAAATCCTCCCTCAACTTTTTATTTGAAAAACGTCAAAAACTACAGAGAAATTGAAATAATCAAACAATGAGCATCCATATATCTTTAATCTAGATTAACTAGTTGTTAATATTTTGCCACATTTTCAGTACCTGTCCTGTTCAGCTATCCTTTTCTCTCTCTTCTTCTGAACCTTTGGAAAATAATTCACAGACATCATGATCTGTAAAGTTTTGATCTAAGTTTTGTGGTTGGGATGATTTTCATGAAATGTGTACCTTTCCTCCCTCTACCTCCTTATCCCCCATCCCCCATTGAGTTTCAAAATCAATTATTTGTATACAAGTGCTTATTTTAAAAATGTGTTTTGGAACATAGACTCTGTATAATCTCTACTTTTACATAACTTTAAGGTTTATGGATTGATCATCCAACTAAAGATATTTGAGGAAAATGTCACATTTCTTTTCTACTTTTATAAAAAAAAGCCTAACTGAATGTTTACTATGTAAGGTATTTATTGGAGGTAGCTTCTAACAAGCTCTCAATGATCCCAACCCCTGGCATTCATGCCCTTGGGTAATACTGTCCCCTTGAGTGTGGCTGGACCTAGGGCTCTCTTCTGACAAATGGAATATGGCACAAGTGATGGGATGTTACCACCATGACAAAAGACTGTAGCTTCTGTCATGTTAGCACTCTTTCTCTTCCTGGCACTCTCTTGCCTTCTCAACTTGCTTTCTCTGATGAGACCAGCTGCCATGTTGTGAGCAGCCCTATGGAGAGGCCCAGGTGGCAAGGAACTGAGGGAGGCCTCCAGTTAGCAGCTGGTGTGGAACCCAGCCCTGCCCAGAACCACCACAGTGGGCTTGGAAAGCAGTTTCACTCCCGGCTGAGCTCTCAGATGAGACCATGGCCCCTGCCTGCCAGCACCTTCCTCACAGCCTGTGAAAGATCCAGACCAGAAGCTCCTGCTAAGCCATGTCCAGATTCCTAACTTACAGAAACTGTGGAATAATAGATGTAACTTTAAGCCACTAAGTTTTGGGATAATATTTTTGCAGTAATAGATAGATAATATAGAGCTCTCTCAGATGATAAGGATATAATGATGACTAAAGAATGATTTCTGTATTGAAGGAGCACATGGTTCTGTAGTGATTGCTAGAGTAACTATATGAACAAAGTCTTGAGGGAAGGGGAGGACAGTGCTATTCATTCTGCCGGGTGTTAGAGGAAATTGTGTTGAGTCACTGGTTCTGGGTCTGATTTGATTTGACTACATTAAGTAGTGGGAAGGGGAGATTTCAGGTGTGGAAAGAAGAACGAGGAGGGGAGTGTGAAAGAGTCTGGCATGTTTGGGAAATATCAGGTGGTCTACTGAGGCAGGAGCACAGGTGAATGAGGAGGGATTCGTAAGGGTGCATGAGGGATGTGAGGCTGCAGAGACTAGTTAAGATAATAGGATTTGTTCTTTAAGCAGTGATAAAGTGGTAGATGTCTACTGAAATTTTTCTGTTGAAATTGGTATTGACCAAGGTGTGAAGAACATGGAGCTCAGATTTTGTGCAAGAAAAATTATCTTTGATATTTTATCATCCATTTAGCCTATGCCTAGATAATACCTAATTAACTGATTAAAAGGTGATCACATTATTTGGTTGGTATTAAAGATGGTTTTGTCTGATTTTTCATTGAATTCAGTCATGTAGGATAAATGCAATAAAAAACTGTTTCGAGGTGGTGGATGTGTTAACTAAGCTTATTGTGGTAATCACCTCACAAAATATCATATCAAATCATTACATTTTTATACCTTAAACTTATGCAATGTTATATTCCAATTCTACACACAAAAGCAACAAGAACTTGTTTCAAGGTATACTATTCCTTTTTTATGGACTTCAGGTTATATTTTGACAGAAAGCTACAGTTGTTACCTAGGAATAATGATGGGAAAATCCTTTTTTTCAATGCGCTTCCAAGTTCACTTTGCTGTTAGCATATTCTTGAATGTGGAGGTGGTGGCAGGGATTGGGCTGTGCATTTATTTTTAAATTCACCTGTGTAAAGAATTAAAATGTCAAAGTTATTATAGCATTAAATCTGTAAAGGCTTGTAAATTACAGAATCAGATATTTCACCATATAGCATCAACAAGCCCTGTACCTCTCAACTACAGGTACTGTAAAAGAGGAGACAATGATTCAGCCTGCAGCAAACAGTGTTAGGAAAAAATATATTCTTTAATCTGCATTTAATGGAAAAGTTAGGATTTCTGTGCTGGTGCCATTTTGATGGAAAAAAATGTACCTTTGTATCATAAATATACCATTTTTCCAATTTCACATATCTTGCATTCAACTCTTTCCCAGTTAAATGATCAAGTAGTTTAGCATCAGCCTTTTTGTTCTTATCTCTTCTGAAGTGTTGCATTTTTCCTCCCTTGGATGTATTTCTTTTATTCTGGGTCTTTTCCCCTACTGGTAGCCAATACTAATGGCCTTCTTGGATAACTGATGTTTGCTTTAGTAACTGCCCAGCCACTATTAACATTGGGAGGTCCATTCCATGAGCACCAGCAGGGATTTGAGGGATGAACTCCCATTTTTTGTTGCATGAAGCTGGGCTGATGAAGTCCTGGGCTTCCCAGGACCAGCCTGGCTTGGTTCAGTTTTGGAGCTCAGGGATGTTGATTCTGATGATGAGTCTACCTTGTTAGAATCACTTTCTGCACCTCTTTCTCAGTTGGGAGATTTACTCAAGAATCTCTGCTATGGCAGGCTCAGTGAATGGGGTCACCTTGGTGTATATGAAACAGTGTCACACATCTATCTATCAATCCCAGATCTGGGCATGTTTAAGCCTGCTGCTTGAGAGGGGACAGATTCATTCCCCTGGTTGAGATTTATCTGATGCCTGATAGCAATTGCACTTAAATCTAACTCCCCTACTTGGGAGTTCCTGCTGATACCTAAGTCCTCTTTTGCACACTTCAAGTATGGTGGTTGCAGTTCCAGAAGGAAGGAAGGTTGAATAGAGGTCAGATCTATAAAAATATCAGAGGAAATTTTGGGTAGGTCTAAGAATCACTGTAAATTTTTACCAGTACTCTGTGTCCTGCAGTCTTATAAAAAAATCACATTGCTCAAAACTGACTCTAAATCCAAATTAAAAAAAAACAAAACCATCTCTTTTATTCTGAGTCACAGTCTATATAACACCCTAACTATGCATTTGATTTTACTAGTCTCACTCATAGATAAAAAGAATTACAGAATTACCTTTTTTTAAAGTTATGTTTTCTCCAGTGTTGTCACTAATAACAAAGAACTCCCAATAGTCAGGGCATTAAAAGGGGAGAAAATTTCAAACAAACTCTTTTCTGGTCTTTCATGGGCTTCTCCCTGTTTGCAGTCCTGTACTTCATGGGTAGCTGGATGCTTTATTTCAAGAAACTCAAGTTGTTTTGAAGGTTAGGCGGCTGTTTCTGTTTCCCAGTAATCTAGAGCCAAATGCTTTATGTCCTAGTTCAATATTTCTCATGTCTGCTTTGTGGGCCAACATTTCTCTGTAGGCCACCATAAAGCAGTGACATGGTATCTTTCCCCTTTCAGTGCTGACAGACATTACTTTAGCATTATGAATGGCTCACAGGCTGTATTAGTCAGGACATGCTTTATAACCACAAACATTTTAGTGTCATAAAAGGGGAGACCTATTTCCTGCTTATGCTAGCTAATGTCTGGTATAGGCTGACTGTGGGGCCTTGCTCCATGCCTTCTTCACTCTTTCTTAGAGATACATATTCATTTGAAATATTTTTGCCTTCTGAAATTTCACAGGGAACATTTTACTAACTATTGCATCTTGGTGTGATAGTAATTGTCTTTGAAGCTTCTGATAGTGGGTCCTCTCTTTTCACTTCCTGACCTTATATTTTAGTTTCTTCTGGTAGAGCAAAATTCCACTTGTTGGTACCAGTTTCTAAGTCAGTAAGGATTGGCTAGTTATTCTGTAATAAAAGACAATTTCAAAATTGAAGGGACTTAAATGACAAAGGGTTATCTCTTACTCCTATTACGTGCTGAGATGCTGTTTTCCCCAGGATTGTGTCTCAGAGGTGATGAAGAATGAAGACAGCAGATGAGTACAGAGCAACCAGCAAAGCTTTTAATGAGGAGTGAAAAGAAAAGGGATCCTACTAATTAGGAGGGGCTCCAAGGGTGGATGCTGTTAAAGTGGCAGTGTCTAGGAGTTTATAAGCTTCTTGAAAGGAGGAAGTCCATGCTCTGGGGACCTAATAGACAACTGAACTAATGACATCAGAACTTATTTCTGACCTGCTGAAAATACAATGCTTCATTTGCATAGGGCATAAGCATTTGGAGCTGAGGTCTATCTAACTAAGCATACTTTCAAATGGCTAAATTGGATTGGAGCTTCTGAAAGGAGGAAGCCCATCAGATAGGCTGGGATTTGCCACAGGCACTGAGACGGGGATCAGAAGACCCTCCCGTCTTCAGGCCAAATTTTTCAGAGAGTGATTTTTTGTTTACTGGGAAGCCCTGATCTTAGTTCCCTCTGGCTAAGTCTTACTGGAGACATGAGTTCTCTCTGACCACATCCCACTAACTCCTGCCTCAATATCACACAATTTAAGAACTCTGCTCTGCTCTTCCTTATCCAGAGATCCAGGCTGAAGGAAACTCAGGATCTGCTTCTACAGTTGCCCCTGGCAGTGTCTTAGTTTCCTGCTGCTGTGTAACAAACAACTAAAATGTAGTGGCTTAAAACTACGACTGTTACTTGCTCACTATATCATAGGTTGGGTTAGGCTCGGCTGGACAGTTCTGCTCTTCCTGTCTGGAGTTGCTTATGCACACATAGTCAGTTGGTGTGTTTACTGGGCACTGGCTGAGACTAGGTGGCCTCAGTCAAATGTCTGGGACTTAACTAAGATTGTTGGAGCAGTTGGGATAGCTGGGTCTCTCTAATCACTTGGTTTCTCATCTTCAAGGAGTTCAGCCCAGGCTCGTTTACATGGCAGCATGGTTCCAAGAAAGAGCAACAGGCAAAGTTTCAAGGCTTCCTGAGGATAATGCTCACATTGTCACTTTCACCATATTCCACTGGCTAAAGCAAGTCATAGGGCCTGCTCAGATCCCAAAGGAAGAGAAAGATCCCCCTTCTTAATGGAAGAAGCTGCAGAGATTTTATAGCCATTTTTAAACCATCACAGCAGGAAAGTGGGATTATGGCAAGTCACATACTTGTTCCTGAATTTTTTGCCTGGAGATGGCAATTGTCACTCTGTTCACATTTTATAAACCAAGGCGCGAGTCATGTAGCCATGCCTAATTTTAAAGAGGATGGGGAATTGGAACCTACCCTGTATTAGGAAGGTAGGAAGTTGAAAGTATTGGGCAAATGGAAATAATGATGCTAATAAAAATTTTCCAATTGTTGAAAATAAAGGCTTTGATTGTTAGGGACTGAGAGGTTTCTTGAATTGATTTTCAATAGTCTGCTGCTCAAGTTGCAGAACTAACCAATCAGATTCAAGACTCTTACATTATATTTAGGCTGTTGTAATACATCTATGGTGCTGTTTTGTATATGACCAAGCCTTCCCTAATGTTTAATTATTTTGTAGCTCTGCATTGACCTTAATAATCTTTGCTATGTCTGTCATCAATTTTTTTGAATGTAGTGATATTGTTCCTAAAGGTTTCTCATAATATTCTTCACTTTTGCTAAGATGAGTCATCGTGTCTTTATTTCTGTAATTCAAGGACAAGAATCCAATGACTGTGCATGGAGATTATTAAACAGAAGTTGTACATGTAATTGGAATCTCATATGTCAGAAATTTGAAGTTAGTAGTAGTAATATTTTGATAGGGGCTTTGAAGAGACAGCAATAATTTGGAATCCCTGTGGAGGTTGTATTGTTTTAGTCAGAGATGATCCCTGTTTATGGAAAGGATGGAGAGCGATTGAGGTAGATATATAAAAGTTGTATAGCGTTCATAACTATTTTCTTGATGAGATTAAATAAATCATGTCAAGTAAATAGTTTTGTACAACAAAATATATATAAAACTTAAAAGAATTTCACAAGTATTAATGTTAGATTGAGGAAGTTTACCTTACTATCTGTTGAGAAGTCAGCTGGCAGAGTGAGGCAGGGAAATCTGAAAGCTCTTTCAGTTATGACTAGTGTCATGGATAATAATAGGGGCTTTGGAGCCCAGTGGATCTGGTTTACGTCCTGGACAGTGTGACTATAGGCACACACGTCGGCTAAGTTTCCCTTGCAGGTTCAGGTGTGGCCATGTCACTGAATCCTGGCTACTGGAATGAGAGCAGCAGGAGCAGAGCACGCCACTTAGAGGCATTGGCCAGATGTATGCCCTTCCATGTGGGATCCTCACTCCCTTCTCCCTTCAGCCAGCCGAATGCAAAGTCTTGGGTGTGGGAGGGTCTGGAAGATGGAAGCTGCCTGGGTCCTTGAATGACTTGGTGTAGCACAGCCCACTTACTGTTCCACCCTTGCTGCCTTTGCTGCGTCAGGCTGAGATATGGGCAGAATGTTTTGCTTTGTCAAGTCAACTGAGCTTTGGGGGTTTGTTTGTTATAGCAACTAGTGTTGCTCTATTACATGTGCACACAAGTGCTTATCAGCTTCAGTTTCCTCACCTGTAAACTGGGGCAAATAATATCCACTTCATGGGATTTTTTAGGATTAGAGGAGGTAAAGTTTCTGAAGTTTCATGGTTTCATTATATGCTTAGCATATAGCAAGTTATAAATGGTAGATATTAATAATGATAATAATAATAAACTGGAAGGTTAGAATGTTTCCTTTTTGAAGTTGGAACAAACTACTTGTTTTCAGTTTATCCTAATGGACTATGAGATTAACTATGGTAAGTAGCTTTGGAAAGACTAAGGCAGAATTAACAGCTTATTAAACATTTAGTTAGATACCTTAGGCTGAATGGAAAAAAAAATAGAGGAATGCCCTTCTTAATTTATTTCTTTGGTGACGGGAAGTAGATCAAATAGAATAGACCAGATAAAGAATCTGAAGCTGGTCACTTCTAATTCACCATTTTACTGGATACCAGCCTGTATTTGTAACACGTAAAAGCTGATACCAGTGTATGCCAGCCACTGTTGAGATGCTTCACATGTATTAAGTCCTTAATCCTCACAAGATTCCTATGTTGTAGGCACTACTATTATCCCCATTTTACAGATGAGGAGATTGAACTACAGATTGGTTAAGTATTAACTTATCCAAGGTCACTCTGGTGAGCAAATGGTAGCTCCAGGATTTGAATTGGGCAGCCTGATTTCAGGGTCCACCCTTTCGACCTTGATACCACTTGCTCTCATAGATATCTTCAGAGCAGGTGATCCATAAATATTTGTTCAATAAATGAATGATGCTGAGACAGAGAAAGAATAGGGGCAGCCCCTGTCCAGTTAGAGCAAGATAAGGGCCCTAAGAAGGACAAACGAGATGCTTACAAATGACCTTGGAAATGTGAAAAACAGGAGACTCGCAGCTGAAACTATGCAACAATGTATAAGAAGGTTCTCACTGAACCTCTGTGATAAAGAGCCATTTTTACTGACTATAATTCAGGTAGCTCAGGTAGCTTGACCAAGGCATTCTAGTTAAAAATAGAAATGACCTTTAGTATGATTGGTTAAAATATAGCTGGCATTCTGATGAGAATCTATAGAAAACAAACAGCTTCTCTCTCTAGTCAATTCAACAGGTCCTAGATTCAATAAAACCCCTAGACCTGAGCCCATAAATGGCAGCCTTCCCCTTCCCAGTATATGCCTGGGAGTTCTCTTTACTTGTCTCTATCAACAAAAAGCTTCTTTCTTGCTTGCCTTACCTTGAACATTTGTGAAGTTCATTCTTCGACTCCATAAACAAGAACCCAGTTATCATCCTTTGGGGGCTCGTCCGGGACCCCTCCCTATACTCAGCTGCCTAGAGGGCAGCTACCATTCCATACTACTCTCACTTTAATGAATTCCTTCCTTACCTGTATCATCTGACCTG
Source organism: Manis pentadactyla (assembly GCF_030020395.1). Taxonomy (NCBI): domain Eukaryota; kingdom Metazoa; phylum Chordata; class Mammalia; order Pholidota; family Manidae; genus Manis; species Manis pentadactyla. Next base: position 122,127,661 of record NC_080023.1, on the reverse strand, counting down.
TTCTAGAATTCTTTCTCGTCCAGAGTCAAGAACTCCCCGTGCAGGTTGAGTGCTTCACCTAGTGCTCAGGGAGCGACCTCCCCAGATGCAGCTGCCCAGTATTACCACTTGATGTATTTTCAGAGGCTTAAATCACCCATGTGAGAATTGGAATCTCCTGGACAGCAGTCAGATCCCAGATCCTTTTAAATACTGAAATATGATGAAAGGTGATGGGAGGAGGTATCAGAGAGCCATGTTAGATCTGTTGGATGCCATAATTAACAAGCATTCAAATTGAGCTTATGAAATGGGCAGAGCCTCTGCTGGTGTGGTACTTGCTTTCTAGCTTATAGATATTTGGCAAACTAGCCTCATATTGCAAATTAGCCCCACAAGATTTGATTTGGCAATTGAGGTAAATGCTCACCTTTGGCCCTTTGAGAAGCTTCCGACGTGGGCTGCTTGTGCTCTGTACCTTCTCTGGCACTCTTCTGCAGTCATGAGGAAACAGAAATGTCACTTGAAAATAGCACAATTTACACTTAATATTACCCAAATCAGTCTTCTATGCTCATCTACTTTCCCAGCAATTTTGTGATAGATATCATTGCTTATTTTGTGTTACAAGCTACTCACAATTGGTGACTTTTTTTTTTTTTTACAAGAGATCATGAAGTGAATGACAGTAGAGTGGTCACTATCTGTCTCCCAACGTGTTTGCACATGTATATCTATATATAGATCTATACTGGGAGAGGATATAGACCAAGTTGACCTATGATTCCTTTCTTTCTAAAATTTCTCTGTGTCTGTCATAGTTCTGATCTTAAATCTTATTTGGCAAGTCACTGAATGTGCTAGTTTATCGAAGAGATAAAAAATAGCCTCTTTTCTGCCTTCTGAATTTCAATGAAAGAAGAGTATTTGTCTTCTCTATTGATCTGTTCTATTGAGTGTTGAGTGGTTCTTATGATGATTACCCCTTTTCTATATTTATAGAGAATCAGCACTTCATAAATGTCAAAAGCCCCTTTGCTTTACATAAGTGTCAGTGTTCTAATAGCTTACAAAGTTGGCAATTATCATGAGAAACACGTGTGCACACTGGAAAATAAACAATTACTAAGGGAAGTAATCGGTTTCTTGGTAGGATTGGAAAATGTGGAAAGTCCTCATAATGTGTCTTATTTTGGTTATCTTCCCTTGACTGTGGAGTCATTGTGGTGTGGGACCTTCCTCATTTCCCTTTTCCACTTGTTTCTCTGCATCAAAGGTCCTCTCTCATGGGTCTTGAATGTCAGAGGGGCTGTAAAAATCTCCTGCAATGTGTGCTTGTACTGGGATAGAAAAAAAATTACACTTCTATCATAGGAATCAGAAAGGGCAAACTTTTGGTGTCCTATGTAATTATTGTATTAACATTAGAAACTTCTATATACTTTCATGACAATATCAGTGATTACTTCAGACAATTTTAAAAATTGGGTGTGGAGGGTTTCTAAATAATGCTTGAGTGCTGACAATTTACCCTCCACTGAATTGACCAGCTCTTTCATGTCCTGTAGGTATAATCTGTGGTTGGTTAGAGGTTTTATTTGGTCCCCAATAAGGCTACTTTGAAAAGTTGTCATAGCAACACTGGCCACTGGTCACAGATAATATAACAGGGTGAGGAGCTGTTTTCCACTGGACTGGGCTTTGTTAGTTCATGCTGCTGTGTGCTAGAATGTCCTGTTCAGAGATAAAATTTTATTGCAGCAAAAATGCTGTATGCTGGAGACCCCTAGAAAAGCCATATCTTGTTCTCAAGTAGGTAGGCCATACAAACCTCCCCTAGTGCCCTCCATACTTCACCACCTCTACTATTTAGTGGGGCCTGGGTCTATTCTCTTGGTAAGTGGATTGCCATTCTTTACTGAGTCATTCCCAATCATGTACTTATTAGATGATGCTAAGGTGGGGCTTTCAGTGCTTTTTCAATCACTTTTGATGGAAGGTAGCTTTTCAGCATTGTGTGGGAGCCCTGCACAGTTCTTTTTGTTCAGTCTGCCAGCAAAGTTTTGAGAAGTCTTGGGTATTTTTCAGCAGACTTCTGTCACCTATACATGGTTATACATGTTATGGCTCTTGCATTTAATGACTGCTGAATGATGTGCCTCTTATAGTTCAGAGGGACAGTTTGCAAAGGCTCTGAGTATTTCAGGAAACTGCAGAAGGATGAATTCCATCTGTCTTCTTGGCACAGATTTTGGCTTCAAGCTTTCTATGTTAAGGGTCTTGGGCTGTCACACTTATGTTGATTGACTTTTCATGTCTTTTCAATGGATAAAAAAATTTCTGCTTTCATATTTTTGCTTTTGTTTGATTTCAGTTGTCTGCTTTCTGGTATTTTGAAAAATCTGTAGTATTTCTTTCAGATTTGCATTTCTCCTAGTCCATCTCCCCAAGTTCTTATCTGCCTCTGTGTTTTCTATTCTCATTTTGATGGCTTCTCACCTTGACCCTATAGGAACATGATCAGCACCTAATAAATTTTGATTGTGTTGAATTTTAGAGAGAAAGAACACTCTGGATGAATGCTATTTTAGTAGAACATCTTTATGCTGAGGTTTTTCCAAAGGTTATGGCCTTATGTTGGGAAGTAAAATAGAGCTGAACTTCTGCTAAAAACTGGCCATTCCCTGCTAGAAACTAAGCATAGATATATTGGCTGCAGGCAGTGTGTGTTGACTGACACAATTTTACAGGCTGATCTGATAATTTAGAATATTCATATATTGGCAAGATGTCTGTAATTCCATGGGGAGCTAGCAAAAAAAAAGAAGATGGTAATTCCTGCTCTGGAGTAAGCCATTTCTGTTTGGTTTGGGTGTTTCTGTCAGATTTATTGCCATGATTATTTTAAATACTCTTATGTAGATTGAACAAAGATTGTATTTTGCCTTTCATCCCAATGACTCTGGTGATATGTGGTGCCTGATTTTGATCAGCTGAGGTAGCACCATGTGAGAGAGCAATACGATAATAAATGAGAAGGCAGCAAAGATAAACTGCTCTGTCCTGCCCACTCACCTCCATTCTTTAAACACAGAATGATTCGGGACATGAAAGGACTGCCAAGTAGTTAACCTGCACAAACAGCCCCGGAGTTGCAGCAGATGAACTGTCCTTTGATGAAAGCATTTCAGTGCCACCTTAATTACATCCCCAAGGATTTGCATATCTTAACAACCAGAATGACCACATTGCAATGGGTACATGGAAAATAAGTGAGAAGGATCAGAAACCAGCAGACTGCACTACTCAGGGACTGAGGTCCTCAGAATTCTAACAAAAGGAGGAGAGGGAATCTGAGCATGATAGGGAATAAATCACAGAGCATCTTGATTTTGTTTTAGATTCCCCACTTTCCTCCAAACCTGCAATGCCCCACATAATTCAACAATTGACTCTTCAGAATTGAAAAGATTCTAGGATAAAATGTTCACATTTCCACTTTCTCAATGCAGGGAAAATTCTCATAGAAAACCTCCATGGACTTGTCTACCATACTGATCTACATTTCTAAATAGCAAAATTTAAAGATACCTATACCATTACATTTCTAATTATAAGGATCCATAATGATAATACAAACAATAGGGTCTCATTTATTATTTATCATATGTTGTAGAAAAACTAAATGCCATGGATGGCACTATGAAATACAATGTAATCTGGCACATAGTTGGCACTCAATAATTATTTTAGCCAAAGATGATAATGGACTTTGCTGCCTTATCCTAAAATTCGGGACAATCCAACTCAGCTTAGTATGTTTCAGTTCAATTCAGCAAACGTTTACTGGCAGTTATGTGCCAGGCACTCTGTCAGAGGCTGTAGAGACTAATAATACACAATCTGGTGTTAGTGGCGGTAGAGGTGATTGCCAACATAAGACAAGTAAACACATGGAATACCTATAAAACAGGCAATATAAGCTTTTCAAGAGAGCTACCTAAAAAGTATCCCCAAAGGGCATGATGCAGATGTATGAATATAGCTTCTAGAGCATAGTTTGTAGAAGCAACCAAGAGGCAGCCTTGGGTAGTGCTCATTCAGTTAATCATAAAGAAGGTAATACAAGACTGAGTGCAGATTTGTGCCCAGAAGGAGTATGTGGTGTTTTTATCAAATATCTCATTGTTTTTAAATTTATTTTTTCTTTATTGAAGTATTGTTGATACACAATCTTATATTGGTTTCAAATGTACAACACAGTGGCTCAACAGTTATCCATGTTATTAAATTATTAAACTCACCCCCTCTAGTGTGCTTACTATCTGTCAACATATGAAGATGTTACAGAATCACTGGCTACATTCTCCATGCTGTACTACTATCCCCATGACCAACTTGTATTATGACTGAGAATTTTTGTGCCCCTTTATCCTGCTCCCCCTCCCCACCCACCCCAACCCCTCCTGAATGGTAAGCTTCAGTCACTTCTCAGTGTCTGTGGGTCTACTGCTGTATTTTGAGCCTTTCTTTTGTGAAGGATGCTGCCAGGCTAGTAGGATAAGCACAAAAATAGCATCCTATTTCCACTACTGGTTAGCATTGTGAAAACTGGTTAATCTCACTGATTCCCAAGTCTTTTATCTCTAAAATGAAAATAATATTCCTATTAATACTAATTTGCAGGATTGTTGTAAGGATTAAAAGAGCTAATACTTATAATACACCTGATACAGCATCTGGTGCACGGGAGGCCTTCAGTAAAGATCCCTTCTCCATCTTTCTACCTTGTATTACAGAGAGCAAACTTACAAAAGTAGTATTTATTAGTCTGATGCTTTTGCCATAACTGTCCTGTGGAAAGGGTAATGATCCTTTTCTGGACTGTTTACTTTTCAGTGGCCCTAAGGAAACTTAAGAAAATTAAGAATCTGCAACTACTGCAGTTGATGTTTGCCAAGATGGAGGGGGCCCAGTATTAAGAGTACATTGTCTGTTTACCAATCCTGACTTCGATATTCAGAGAATTAGTTCATGCCTCTTTTACACACATGATCTAAAATTCACCTCCTTCATGTTGAATTATATTTGAAAAGTAGTCAGCTTCTGATGCATTTGTTTGACTGATAAATATTTTATCCACAGCGTAACATAGATTTATTTTCATTTCCTTCAGTATTTGGATATTTTTTTCTTTTTTGCTAAAATTGAGTAACAGTGTACTTATGACTGAAGGTGGTAGTGGATTACATTTCCATGCATTTTTTTTTCCCCCTGGAGTTTGAGGCTCTGTCAGGTGTTAAATGTATTAGGGTGTGCCAATTCTCTATCCTGGAAGTTTCTAGTTTCTCTTTCTTTCCTGAAGGTGTTCTTGAAATACAAATTCCTCTTTATCTCCCTGTATCTTTCCCTCTTTTCTTCTTAAGATTCTTACTGAAAGAAACCAGATTTTAAACTCCCTGAAGGAAGTCTTTATGTCTTAAATCTCTATGCTCATAAATATTTACTCATGTACCAACAGCCCAGGGAGTCTTTAGTATTTGCAACATTCAAGTCTTTTTTTCTAGTCACTAAAGCATTTCTCTTTGTGGGACATTGTTTCTAATTGTCCTAATGAGTCAGGAAACAGCAAAACACTATACCTGGAAAGGTCACAGCAAATGGATACTTCCATTCATTTTATAGGGTATATATATTTGTAGATCTTGAAAATCTAATAGATTACTTAAATAAAGACTATAAGTTAGGAATTCCACTAGTTAAATAAATCCCTGTTCATATTTCCGTAAACTATCACTAATGAGGAGAAAATTTTGCTTCCTGAAGGTCCAGCATGGATTAGCTGGAGAATTATTTGAATTGTTTAAGCTTCCATTCTGCCAGACAAGCCTTCCTCATTTGTTAGACAAACTGACCCTGCTGTCAGTCACTGGCACACCCAGGGAAGTGTACTGAGAACTGCACAAGGGTCTGCAGAGTCTCCTCCTTGAAAAGTTGGTGGTAATAGTTTGCTAACAGGCATTCTTAATAAATGATAAAAATAACCTTTTAGATACTTAAATTACTTTGCTCTCAAGGGCATTTAATCAGGCCCATTGCCAAATGCTAATTATGCTACAAGTGCAGGATTTTATTTAAATTTGTTATACTAATATGTTGAAATATAAATAGAAACTGCCAATTGAGAGAAATGTGTCGAAGGGTGGAATGTATAATAATGTGAAATAACCAACACCAAACCTTAATATAATAGACCTGCTGTGTTACAGAAGGTAATCGAAACAGAAACCTTGAAAAGAAGGTAATTTATTTGTAAAAAAACTTTCTGTAATTTAAAGTCCTCCAACTACTGAAAAACATATAAATTAATGAAGGTTATTTTAGGCTAACACTTAATACATCAGATGAATTCAATTCAACTGTGAAAGTGGTTATGGTGTGTTCATCAGACATATTTGCTTGTCCCAATGTTTATGTTTTCAGTTGATGTTAGTCCTGAGTTTATGTCCAGCACCAGCTCTTACTGATGTCATAGTTTAGGTCCTTCTGGTCTGCAAAGAAAGTTCTTGGTATGAATGTGGTATCAGCAATGGCTAATGGTTAACAAGATTTTTGAAGTCTTGTAATGTGGAGCAATAACATACTGCTCAATCCAGATATGTCAACACTTTTTCCACTGGGAAGTGGTTTGGCTTTTTGCCACTCATGCTACTGACATGTCCCGATGGCTTTACATTGGATTAAAACTATTGGTATAGCTAAAGGCAGAAGATCCACCTAAAGCTAGGAGAGCAGAGGGGGCCACACACTATTCTATTCTTACAGGATGTGAGCAAAATGGGAAGGTCTATATATACTTTTTGTGTTCATGGAAAGATTGGAGTTACAGATCGTAAGCTGTAGTCAGGCAACTAACCATTTAATTCAATTAAATGAGTAATTCTGGTTAAAGAAAGAAGCACTTTGAGTTGATGAACTGTTTATAATGATCTGTTTGATGGGATCCTTCTTGTGACCCCTTGAGCAACAATGCAGGATTTAACCTGCTCTGTTCTGGTTGTTTTGAGATTTCCCAACTTAGTGCCTTTGTTTATGTTAATGTCCCTTCCTAGAGTGAGCCATCTCCAATTCATTCCTCTCCCTGATTCATCCATTACATCCAGCTCAGATTCTACTTTCACTGGAAAAACCTTGGAGCATTTAGAATAGATGTCTCATTGAGCTGAAAGAAGATACTGAACACATTTAAAAGCCACTGGATAAATGGCACTAACTGCCTAGACTCAGGTGACACTTTGGATAGACTATTTTGATACATAATCGCTTTGATAACTCTCTTTTCAAACTAGATTTCATTTTCAGGGAAGATGGGGTCGATACCTTTGGATTTCCCATATCCTCACACCATGCAGCTTAGGACACTTACACAGTAAATGTTTGTTGATGAACCAATGAATGAACACGGGGTGGGGGTTGAACTCAGATGGCCAGGGTCATCAATCAGCTGGTGACTACAGTGAGTCATTCTCACTGCAGCCAGCTACCCTGTTCCTCCACTCTTTACTGTGGCTCTCATGCCAGAAAGGGGCCTTGATGCATCTCATTAAGTGAAACATTAACATTTTAACACTCATCCGAATGGTATAAACATCTGGGTATGCTCAAGATAGACACATTCAAATCTGCATTACCAAATGCCTACAAAATGCCTGATAAGGCTTTTCAGTTTCTTTTTGCTTACAGAAGAGCTCAGTCACATTTGGATGCTTGTGAGTGCGGGGTGACGTGACTCCCTGGGCTTCTTGAGGATGTTGCGGTGTTGCATGCCTTTCTCACCCGACATCCTCCACCTGGAACCCAGCTGATGAAATAGACCTTACAGACCTCGTCCTTTTACAGAGGAGGAAAGCAAGGCTCAGAGGTTAAAGGACTTGCTCAAGGTCACTCAGCTTGTTGCTGGCGGTGCAAACCCAGAGTGTCTGCGCTCTTTCTACCATCTGCCTGAAACAGTGAAATTTTGATGCCTGCACTATTTGACCATCTGATATAGACCAAACCCTTAATATTTTAACTCTTTTATATGCTTTCTATGTATCATCTTGAGCTATTTTGAACTTCCAATGTTAAGCCTTGAAAGCCCTTGTCAAGCAGGTATTTCACCTGAGGATGTAAGACACAGATGCATCCTAGGTAAGTTAAAATTGTTTAGGGCCTGTGAGCACCAAGCCCATGTAGAAGTGATGGTTACCACCATTTGAGCTTTCATTTTGACGTTTAGTTCTGGCAAAGGAAAAAGATTTATTTCTCTCTGCTCTTGCTTGGTGCTCCCCCTTAGGCCCAATAACAAGCACTTATAAAGGAAATTGTTCCTGTGACTTGTTGCCCATCTGTGGAGCACGGCAGGTGATACCGAGTACCCCGAGGTCCTGCTCCTGTCCTTTATCTGCTCTTGCAGGGCATCGAGCTTTCCTGCAAAGACTTCTTCAGGGGTGTGTCGGGGGGGCTCCTAAGTGAAATCTGGCATGTGCTGACAACTGAATTTTCAGCTTAGAAATTATGGGGCATTAGACTGTTTTCCTTGCTTTCTGTGGCCACCCCCTTAGTCCTACCCCTCAGAGCCCTTTGAGGGGACTTTCCATTGCCATTTCTAATGATGGAAGCTCTGAAGCCACTGACATCTCTTTCAGGTGCTGCCTTTTGATCCTTCTGGTGGTACCCATCTTGAGATTTCTGGGTGGCAGTGGACCCACCCATCCCACCCCCTGCCCCCCCGGCATGGAGAATAGCACACTCTCATTTCCTTGCCTCACTTTGTTCCTCACTTTGTTTGGGCCCTCAGACATCATGACTTGCATATACAGTCATGAGAAGTTTCTTCACAAAACAGCTCCTTCAGACCACGGCCCTAACTCCTTAAATTTCTGAAGATGTTTGAGGAGTTGGGGTACAAATGAAGTCGAGGGGCAGGCCTGTTATGTCCCTCTGTGTTCTTCATTTCTCCCTCTTCTTTCCCAGTCCTCTCCCCCAACTCTCTGAAAACAAAAATAACACTCCTTACTCCCCTTCAGCCAAACACCAAAACAACCTCATGTGCCAGCTCATGCCGATAGTTGTTGGAAAGGGTCCCATGTTCTTTCTGCTCTGCAAATGTGAGCCCCTTGCTCCTGCTGTTTCCAGATTCCTGCTCTGTGCCATACCTTTGACATATATTGTTATATTTAATTTTCACATTTGAAAGGTAACACTATGATTCCAAATTTAGAGGGAAGTAACTGAAACTCAGATAGATTAAATCAAGGTAAAGGAACTGGGTCTCGTCAGGCAGTTAAAAGTAAAAATCGTGGGTTCCAGCCCCAGTCTGGCTGACTCCTCGGCTGATGCTCATTCTCTGGGCATGCCTGCTTTGGTGTTATGGGGCAGCTCATCAAACTTCACAGGGCAGGAGATTCACCTGGGGTGCTTGTTAGAAAAAGCAAATCCCTGGATCCCATCCCAGTTGCAGTGATTGCTATTACTCCTGGTGATCCAAACCACAAGACACTATGGAAAACTGGTGTGAAGGATGGCCTGTGGAGCCAGGTGCAGAGCAAGGTCCATTACTGTAAATGCAATGGGGTCTTCACACCATACTTGACCCACAGCACCATTTCTGCTTGAGCTCTCTCATTGGGACAGAGGTCTCACAGATTGTTAACATCTGAGTTCAGAAGCACACTTGAATGAACACAGCATTTTGTGAAGTCTTCAGACCATTTGCCTCAGAATAGAACATTTATTTAAAGATTGCAGATACCCTGGTACCGTCACAGGACCATTGATCTGTGGGACTTGGAAGCCCAGTAACCTGTGTTTTTACTATGTACCTAGCTGTGTATTATGCACAACCAACAGGTATAAAAACAAACAATTTAAAAAAACCAGATTCAGAAACAGCTCTTTTTTTTGCTGCTTCCAAAATTAGTCTGCGTTTGCATGTAAATAACTGGGAAAAAATTATGACCAAAGGCATCTCTAGGCATTCTTTCAATTAAATTTGTCATCTGGTCTGTGACTAACTATTCAAATCAATACAACAGAGAGGACAGCTATGAAAACACTATGAGAAATAGACACAATGAGAGCATATTAGGTTAATCCTTTCCTTTCCCCTAGGTGAGTGACGTGCTCATTTCCTAGTTGTTTTTTCCCCACTGACTTTCAAAGAAGATCCTGGGGACCAAAGTCCTGTGAGAATGCCATTGATTGAAACTGCAAGAATATTGGAGCATAAGGGCTAGAATTAATTAGCATCCTTTAAACAGCAGCACTAGGCCCTTGAATTTTTGGAACATATGAATGGTAACTGTTGATTTCTCAACCCAAAGCAGAACATCTGTTCTTTTGCAGAGAGTCTAGCAAAGATTGCAATGCAGAGTCAGGTGGGGGTTGCGTTGTTAGGCAATGCAATTCGTACCCTAGCTGTCCATTTGGATTTATTATTAGGCAGCACTCAGTGTAATTGCTTTCTCAAGAATTTTTAGATGGCTGACACATTTACTGTACATCTTGTGGGATTTTATTGGACCTTAATCTGCTCTAAAGTTATTCCAATCAGAAATGCATATGAGAAGTATCTAGAAAATGCAACAATCAATCTGCATTCAGAATCAATTTTACATTAACACAATTCATTAATTCTCGTAAGAAATACTTTTGTCATCTTGCCTGCCTGGATCTTGGGGAGATAAAAATCAGTCAGTGAAGAAAGGAAAGAATGAAGAGGCAAGGGGAAGGAATGGATACCGACTAAGTTGTTTCTCGAGAAGTAAAGGACTATATCGAAGAACAAGATAGCAATAAGGTGACAGCAAAGAAAAATTAAAACTTAGAAAAACAGAACTATTGAAAGTATCAAGTACAGACATTCATCTAGTGTATAATTACCCTCGAAGTGTCATCATTTTTATCATTCACACATTTTCATTTTAACTCAAGGAGTTGGAGCGACCTTGGGAACTTGTCCCAGCCTATTGCCGCACACTTGTTCTGTGATCTTTGGCAAGTTATTTAAATTTTCTATGTGAAAAGAGTTTATCTAAAATGGAGATAATAATTCCTTCCTTTCAGGGTTCTTGTAGGGATGAAAATGAAATAATACATGTATAGCCCTAGCAAAGTGCCTGGCATCGAATGCTAGTTACTTCTCTTCCTTCTCCTATTTCTACTAAGTGCTATGCTGCTGGTATTTTTATGCTCCGACTTGATAGAATTGGATTATTTAGTTGTTGCTTCACTAAATTAGTTGGAAAGTGAGTGGCTGACTACATTAATTTTCTGTCTGGTGCTCCAGAAACAAATCTGGTTTCTTGTTATGAGCTGAAGTGGGTGGAGATGGGCTCAGGAGTGAGGAGAAAGGTGATGCTTGAAAAGCAGATTCATTTACATTTTATGAAACAGGTTAGTTATGTTTTTTATTCCATTCTAATAGAAATGAAAAGTCAAAATATGGTGGCATTTGCTTTTGTTTCATTTCTGCCATACTTTTGGACACTTGAAGCATCCTTCAAAGTTTGTGCGGGGTGGGGGTGGGTAAGCAGGGGGCAGGGGTTGGGAGGGGGTGGTGTTCAGAATGGGGGGGATGGGAGGGGTGGCCAGGGAGGTTCTCATTCTCCCTTTGGGTTCTGCTCATTTGTATTTGGACCCCTCTGTTTTCCTTTTAAAGGCTGATATATTGGTAGGCTTTAAAAACATAAATGCTTCCCCTTTATTTTTTTCAAATTTTATAAACTACAGAATTTATTATAGGGTATAAAGGGGCCTAATGGGTGGGAAATGAAAGGAGAGAGATCAACAACCAGATTTAGATCATTAGAGTCATTAGGAATGTGGTTTATTCCAATGGATACTTTAATGGCTCGATTTCTAGTTACACTTAGTTGGCTTGCTGGTGAGTGATTAACGCTGGTGTGAGTAGAGCTAGCATCTTTAACTTTTCTAATGGGTTCCCAAGTTATGCCATTTATTAATTAAATTAATCCAGCTTGATGACTTTATTTCTATAGTTCCTTCGGTTCTGAATACCAACTTTGTGATAGGGAACGCTTATAAGAGTTCAGATTTTACTTGGCAATTGCTAGTTGCATTTCTCTTAGCTGCTTTATCATTATGTTTAGGAGTTGGAATTCCTATATACCAGGAAGAGAGGTCAAATTTAAAAATAAAAGTTAAATAATGTTTTATATTTCTGGTTTCCACAGAAGATTCTTAAAACCCTTCTCAAGGATTCCTCATGCCTAATCACAGGTCAGACAGGGGCATCTTCTTGTAAGAAAGCAATACTAAAAGTTAGCTATAGAGTTTTAACAGTTGCTTTCTGCTTTATTTCCCTTCTTTAATGGTGAAAAAGAGGCACAAAGACACAGTAAGCAATGGTGCTTCAGGATTACTTAATCCTGAAGATAGAAATGAAATTAGCACTAGGATTAGGAACAGACACTCTGGTCTTCCACTGAAAATAGACCAAATCTACTTCCATAGAGATAACCTATCTATCTATCTACCATCTATCTTTGTATCTATCATCTATCTGTCTATCAATCATCATCTAAGAGCCAGGATTTTGATTGTGTCTATTCTTGTTCCCAGTGAGCTGCAATGAATATAGTGCTAATATTGTTCTTAGAAGATATTAAAAATATATATAAATTTGGAAAAGAAACAAAGAATGGCTGTATTGGCTTAGATAACCTGGCAACAAAAACAAATCCATTCTCTTGAAACCCTCTCCTGTACCACCTTGCACAAGGCATATCGTTCTCTCCTGGCAAGTTTTTTTTTGAGCCAGTGCCAGAAGGAAGACACACAGGTGTCACAAGTGTATTTTTTTTTCCCAGAGCCTCAAAAGGAAATTTCAGGCAGATTTCGTTAGGAAATGGTATTCATTGCTGAACTGCAAATTAGATTGCGAGTGCTTTGGGCATTCATAGTAAATTATATAGCTAAAACCTGGAGCTATACTAAACCCTTTGAATTTAATTTGACTGCTGGCAGCCATCAATGGTTAAAAGATTTTAGAAAATCTGAATGTTAATGCTTGAATGTGCTGGTAGGGGATGCTGTAGAAAAGACAGGTGGCTCAGGAAGCTAAATAAAACACTGGTCTTTTACAGACTATTCAACAACTAATACAATAAAAATGAATATACTGCATAATATCGTAAGTAGCACCAATGTAATCAAGGCACACACAGCCTTATGAAGTACAAGTTCATTTTCCACCTTCTGAATTATTACTCGTAAAATTTACCTCTCTGCTATGCAGTCTTCATTGTGGGAGGCTTGTCTTGTTCTGTATTGCTGGCCTGTCCTTTTGCATGCTAATGAAATATTCTGTTCTAACCTGATGATAACAGATTAGCAAGTATCTCTGACTCCCTTTCTTGCCTAATGCAATTCCAGCGGGTGCAGGGAACCTGACGTTTGTCTTAAACGGTCCTAAGCGTTTTTCATATGAAATTCAATTAAACTATTTCGTAGTCAAAGTGTCTGTTCAGTTTCTACCTTTCAGCAGAATGAAGTTTTCCTTCCTGTGAAAATACTTAAAAGCAAGCAATTGAAGGAAGGAGGGAGCGAGAGAAAGAGGGTGGGGGGCGGGAGGGTGAACCATGCTGTTTGGTGCAGTCAGCTAATTGTTTCAGCCTTTGTTTTTCTGTTCCCCTTGAAGATGAGCTGTATTTTAATTACCGCATAAAAGATTTGTCTTGATTAGATGGCTAGGAGGTGTCAGTGCTTCTGAAGGGGATGAAAATGCATAGAGAGGGGGAATTAGGTAGGAAAAGTGGATTTATTTGAGAAACTGCCTGGGTTTCTGTTTTTCCTGTTCCCTTGCCAGGAGGCATCTCACTTCTGTTCAGGCTCCCTTTCACGTACAAAAGGAACTTTGACCTATTTGATGACACAGTGGTCTGATAGGATCCTCTTTGTTTATGATGAGGAAGGTATGGATGAGAATCTACTGGGCTGTGCCTCAAAAGAAACGAGGCAAAACTTCTCTGTCTGAACATTACAGAGAGTGCTACCATGCCCTGTGGCCAAGGCTTTCGCTGTACTTCCTGAGAAGAACATAGTTTGCCAGCCAAGCCTAGACCCTGGGTAGGTGATGTGGATTTAAAAATAGATGAGGCTAAAACCCTCTGCACTGGCATTGCTCATAGTCGGTAGGGGAGACAAACAAATGGATTTGTGGAAATTCTCTTACAACATTCAAAGGTGCTCCAGGAAGACAGGATGGGATGCCCAAGGTGGCGGCTGGGGCATGGGTTGGGTAAGGCTTCATGGAGAAGGTCATATGAGCACAGTCTTGAGGAGGTGAGTGATGAGGGAAAGGGTCAGCCTGTGCAACTAGGGTAAGGACTGAACGGTATTCACAAATTTAGCAATTAGATGGTCACGGTTAACATTAGTCACAGCAGTTCAAGGGAGTGGTGGGGGCAGAAACAGGTTATCCAGTGCATAGGACAGAATGGACAGCAAAGGAAATCCTTTGGATTTTCTTTTAAGAAGTTTACTTGTGGAGGAAAGGAGCAAGATAGATTCCTAATTAGACTTTTTCCATTGTAGACTTGCATGTAAAGCAAAGCAAACAGTAGGTATGTAGATCTTTCAGACCCCAAAGTATTGCTGTTAAAGAAAAACCATACCCCATGTAGTGTGCACTTTTCAAATAGCTAACACAATTAATGAAATCAGAAGACTCATTGCCAATTCCCAATTTCTCTTTGCCTCTGTAACACAGCCTTTAAAGAGGGATATTCCTCACAGGGAATCTATGAAATTATCTTCTCTTTACTGTAGACAAATTTTGAATTTTTAAATTCAAAGCAGAGATAAAACACCTAGTTTAGTTTAATACATTGGTTTAAAATAAGTGTCTGCAATATACATGAATTTAATGCCACATAATAGAGAAGCAGTAGATGTTTATCCTAAGGTAATACTTAGTTGTATAAAGAGCTTTAAAAAAAAGCATATAAAGTACATTTGATTCATTCATTTTTTGAAACAATAATTTCCAACTTTATAAAAGTTGGTGTGATACTCACATATACCATATCTTCAGGTTTTCTTTTTGTTATTAAGCTGCATAACATTTTCAGCACTTTCAATGACTTGGGTGCCTGTGTGAGAGGGTCAGCCCTTGGCCTGACACTGCTGGCAGGCTGATTCTGGGATAAGCATTTATGTTCCCACTGGAGTTTAAGCTTTTCCCAGGACCACTGCCAATAAGTTGAAATGTGGTAAAAAAGTAAGGAAAGTGTTAAAAATAAAAATTAAAAAAAGAATGTTGCCAATTCTGGAAAAATTTGTGTCATAAAGTGGCATCATATTTTTATCATAGAAGTCATAATTTCCCCTATCATTATCATTAGAATTTGCTTTACTTAAAGTAAGCAATTATTGAATGCCTGATGAATATTGGCTCTATATATGGCACCTTCCTTCTTATTTAGGTGGATGCATTTTTTTTTTTTTCATTCTGACTTCTTGAAGTTTTTAGTTTGCAAAAATAACAGGGACATTTTAAGGTCCAAAAAGATCAATAAATGTTGAAGCTGAATTTTATGGGATCTGGAAATACTGTAATAAGTTTGATTGGATTGTAGGTAGAAAGTATGCATTCATCTTTTTAAAAGTTTAATGAAATTTGGGGAAAATGACTCCAAGCCAGTAAAAAATCATTGTGTGATGTTTTCATGTGTTGGTCCCCTTCCTTGTGCCTCATGTGGGAGAGAGACACTGAGAAAGCGACTCTGAGGTTGATTTGAAATGGCCACATACACAGAAGAAAGCCACCATCCCTCCAGGCTCCAGGAGGAGATGCCTAATTGTTTAAAGAAAGTCTGAGGCAGAAAGCAAATTTGTGGGCCAAGAAAGTTTTATGATGGTAATTTTTTCTGAGCTCTTATTTTAATAAAAATTAATGTTTATATAATTTTTTTTATGAGCTGAGAAGCTTCTTGAACTTAAAACAAATAGGGAGCTCTGAGGATGATGCCTCAGGTTTGCCTTTTATCTGGCTGACAATGACTTGCAATAGTCACCATAAAGGGAGTTATCATGTTGAAAATTAGCAAATCATAGATAAAGTTTCTTTTCAGAGTACCTAATATTTTCTTAGATAGTGGTGAAAAAGGAACATTTTCTTGGGTGGGGGCACAGACTGTATAAACTAAGTAAAGAAAATCTTATCACTTTGCAGAAGGAAATACCAAAAAGTTCTTGTTGGAAAATCCAGAAGAAGCAGTTAGAATCTCCTAGCAAAGACACAGATTTTATCCTGTTACCCAGTGCAATAGAAGATATTTAAATCTATGCCATTCATCTGACATTAGAATCTGCTCTTGGAGCCTGCCTTATTACTGACTGTTATTCAATAAAGCATAAAAGAGTTTAGTTCAATTTATCTTACTCATTTTTGTTGTGGGGGGAATAGTCATCTGAACCACTGATCTAAATTTATAGTTATTTCACAAAAGACAGAGGCTTGAAAGAATCTTAAAAAGTGATGCAGTTAACATCCCTGTCAGTCAATTTATGATACTCCAACAAAGAAAAGCAGTTTTAGAGAAATGATATTTCTCATAAGGTCTGAAAAGGCCTGTCTTTACTTTCTTAATTTCAAATTTCAAATGAGATATGTGGACATATGGAGTGTCAGAGGCATCTGCTAAATCAAATCATGGACATTGCTAGGGTTTATGTATATGTGTAAATAAACAGTAATGCGGAATTTCTGTAGATTATACTGACTAAAGGAAGGTCACAGAAGGACACATTTTCCTTCCAACTTTTAGAAACCTAATAATTTTAAGCTATTGAATTTTAGGTTAATTGTATGTTGCCTACATAGATTGATCTGGTAAATGGAATTGTAATTACTATAAAAAACACATATTTAAAATTTTTGACTTGATAGTTTAGTAGGATAGCATGGCAAAGAGAAATGAGTTTATTTTTTATTCCATGTAGGCAGGGTTCAGGTAGGGCAGGAATGGGATAGTACATGAATTGCATTTCATAAGTGAAATAAAACAGTAAACATGTTGTCAAATAGATGGAATTTTTTAGTTGATGAATATTTACATTATTGAGAGAGAATTGCATGTCTATGCTCCAGTTCAGCCAAATCTTGATTAATCAGAAACCAATTCTCTGGACTAGGAATTACCCAGGGTCTCCTCTGCTGCTGGTCATTTCACTTCTTATTAGCATAATCCTCAAGCATATGGAAGGGAGTTGGGAGATAAAACTCAAATCAGCTTTGTTCCCTGCTAACAACTCTGGCAAACTGTTGACACTTCTGGCTAACATGAAGTTTGGGTATTCTCTGTGGATTTTTATTATTTGTACTGTCCTTGTCTCCACAGATAATCAACAGTTCACTGCATAACATAGCAGACTAAACCCTGCTCATTCTTTTGAATGAGTAATCAGAGGTAATGCAAATTAACATCTTCACCTTGGGAAAAAATAACTTTAAAATTCACCCAGTTCAGTAAATAGAAGAAGTAATCTGAGTCATAGGGTTTTAATGGTAAAAATTCAGAGAAAAAAACAGGCATTTCAGTCTTGCTTTTTCAGTAGAAAATACACATTCGCCTTATGTTTGCTATATACTGAAAGGGGGCAATTGAAGTTGGGCTGACCTTACATTGAAATAAAAGTGAGTAAGAAACAGCATATGTAAAAACAACTCATGTTAATTCTCTCTCCCTTCTTTCCCAATAGCTGTACTAATAATTAATACTGAGGGGATATTTGTTTGAAATTTAAAAGTCATAATTAAAAAGACTTTACTTTTTATTTTAAATAGTCCATATTCATTGTACAAACTTTAGAATCTACACCAAAGTATTAAGTAAGTTGAGGAACATTTTGAATTTCTTAATTTTTCTTACTTATGTTTTTTATGATACCTTCCTCAAATGGAATCATACTGTTCATATTATCTTACAGTCTTTTTTTTTCAGTTAACATATCATGTCCCTGAATATTCTTCCATAATACTAGTTTTAAGTGGTGCATAGCATTTCATTCCACCATACTTGTTGCTCCCGGAGGAGGCAAATTTCCTATGTATTTGTTGAGACGGAATTAAGGCAAGGGCAAGAAGTTGGGGGTTTGAAAGTAGATTTATTCTCACAGCAGTACATCCAGTCTCTCCTCACTCCCTGCTTTCCCCAGCTCCTGCTGCTTTCTGGCCCCCAGCGCCAGGAGGAACTCTGTGGGTGGGTCTCTGGTGACTGGCAGATGCCTGACCAATTACTACCAGGACCTGAGAGGAGGAGAGAATGGGTGTTTACTCTCCACCCCTCTCCTGGGCCAGTACTCCAATGACTGACCAGCCACACTGTCCCTGGTAACATCCTATAGATGTGCAACCAGGATCTTATTATATAAACAATGGGGACTATTAAGGCCAGGTGGGAATCCTGGTCGGAAAGTTCCATTTTCTCCATAATACTAGAATTTATCTAGTTCCCTAATGTTGGACATTTGGTTGTTCCCAGTTCTTTAATTACTATAAGCAAATATAGGTTGAACATCTGTATTGTTAGATCTTTGCATAAGTCCATGATTTTTCTTTGTTCAGGACAAATTCCTAGATGGAGATTGTTGGGTCCAAGCACATTTTAAAGGCTTTTGAAAGGCATTGCTAAATTGTCCTCTAGAACACTTATTGGTTTTATGTTTGTGATAATTTAAAGATAGACCTAAGTCATGGGGCAAAGTTTCTAGAATATGCTATATGGCTGTTGTTTAAATTCAACAAGTTAAACATAATCCTGTGTGTAGACACAACTCTGATGGCCATGATACTGAGTGACATTAACCTTTTCTTTTAGATTCTTGCCTAACCTTTTGACACCCTGAGAATATGCTTGGTTTTCATCTGGAGCAGGGTAGAATATGTCTGGTCCTCAGGAAGGTGGGAGATCCCTTTTGGAAATGGAAAGAGACTACTTTTGGAAATGGGAGAAGTCCCCTTTGGAAAACCCTAGGTTTGCAATCTGTTCAATACTTCCTCACTCCCCTAATGGAAAGTTTCTTTCCATTTCCTTAGAATCATAAGATCATTGTCGTATGCAAGACCACACCCAAACACTGACCATGGGATTCCAGAGGTCTGTTGGAGCTGTGGATGTGGGAGGCTCACTCTCTCCTTAGGGAAAGCCCATCATCACAGAGGGCGCCATGTAGAGAGAGACGTGTTAGAGGTCATTCATGTATGGTTTTAACTACACAAATTCTGCTCTAGTGATTCAAGGATCCCCTATTTTGGTGCCCAGAGGTGGGAACATTTTCTACATAATGATTGCCCTTTGAGCAAAGAAAAATTTCACTACATATGGGGGAGCCGAAAGGCACAGAAAATCTTTATTTAAAAGAGAAATTTTAAACGTAAGCTACATTCTGGATATACAAAAGCTTTGCAGTTTAATCAATAACAATGGATACTAGAAACTTCATCTCATATGCACAGAGACACCACTGAGAAGTCTTGTTTAGAGATCTTTTTTCTTGTGTCTCCACAGCACCCCCCCAATCCCCCATTAACTGTAATGGCTCTTAGGCAAGCAGTCTAAGTGTAAAACAGATGACCCTCAAGGCCACAGGCTTTAAAAACTGCTATTCTAGTGTCCTTTGTTCTTAGGGTCTCTCTATGCTCATCCATCCATATTCCTTCTTACAGGGTAAGAAAAATGTATACTATATACAATTCCCACAACTCCCAACAGGGTTTCCATTCAATTATTATTTTAGACTGTGGTTAAAAGTATATCAGAGAGCTATGTTATGGATAAAAAATTCTTCTAGACTGCAAACCATATTAACAAAACCAGACAGTTGGTGATTTGCTATTTTAATTAGTAAGATAACTGTAGATTCTGATACCCACCTTCTTTCCCTTATTCCTTCCAAATTTAATAATTTGAGATTTAAAAAATCCTTTTGTCAAAGGCTAAAAAAAAAGACTGTTCTCTATGTGACTCTATAGCTATACTGATCAATGTCTTGGATTTCTCAGTTTCATTTCAAAAATACTTTTCTCTTGGCTTCCATTGTATTGAATGCAATAAAAATGGTTTTCAGACCATAAATCACACTTTTTGGTTCAGAAAATATAATCACCCTATTTATGGTTAAAACACTGCTCATATTCTTTTTCACAATCCTTCTATCTTCAACCCTGAGAGTCTACTTACTACTCCTTGTCTCTTTGGAACAGATAGACTTGGGCGAGCACCCAAAAAGAACAATACTTGGATTGATAGGAATGATCATTTAATATAGAACTTATTCTAGGTCTCAAGTTTTGTTTTTTTGTTGGTGCATCATAAACCCAGGAGAATAATAAGAAGAGAAGATGACACGTGTGCCTTATATGGGAGATGCCATTCATAGCAGAGTGAGTTGGCTTTCTACTTCAGTCCATCAGCCTCTGGACTCAGAAGGAAGTCATGTGTGAAGGATGCTCTCCAGCCCCATAGCTGCCGGTGGGAATCATCGTAAAGCAGTCTGCCAGAAGGAATGTGCGAGCAAATGACAAACGGTACCTGACTCCAGGGGAAAATAGACTTTGGGAAGCTTTTAATGCCAAGCTTTATAATGTTTAGGATGAAATACTGCATCAGATTTCTCATGAGGATGGAAACGACCTCAAATCAGTTTAACAAAGCATTTTCTAGCTGAAAAGAACACGCTTGGATAGAAAAAGAAAATAACCTCGTACTTAAAGCTTAGAGAGAGCTTCCTTTTCTACCTATAGCTGGCTCTCCCCACTCTTTCATCCCGACTCCCATCCTATAGCTCTCAGCCATGCTCACTTAAAAAAATTCCTCTATATGGATTTTCGGAGTTGGTCCTGAGAGCAAATATTCTGCCCCGCTGAACTCAAAAGTACCTTCATGATTATCAGGTCATGTGTTCCATTTTTGTTTTTTGTTTTTTGTTTTTTGTTCAGAAAACATGGGCGCCATATTTATATCTAATCAGTCACCAACCCCTTTACTTTCTTTTAAAATATGTCTCATCTCTATCCTACCCTCTCCCCTGTTCTCATTTGTCAACTTCATAGCCCAGATCTTCATTTTCTGCCTGGATTAATGCCATTCTTTCCTTACTATTTCCATCTGGATTCTTGAGAATAGAGAAGGTGATGCAAGAGATATTTTCAAGGTAAAATTCACATGATGGAGAATTTGGTATGGCAATGAAGGCATCAAGGTTAATTCTTCAAGGATTCCTACCTCATCTGGGTGACCATCTGTCAGAAATTTGGAGAAAAATCCTGCTTTTGATAACTAAAGTCTACACTGCCATTTCAATTGCTAAATTTAATAAATTAATGTATTAATTTTATCTAAGACCGATTTTAAAGATTGCTCCACCATTGTACCTGCTTTGATGTATGTCTATAATCACCTCTTATGCCCTTCTTCATTTTGATGGAAAAGCATATATAAAATAAAGAAGTATGACAAGGTGTATTTAATGCACCCATCAATTACTAAATTATGACTAGCATTGTTAGGGAATAAATGATTATTTATTTCTCTATTTATTCATCTATTCATTTATCTTTACTTCATAATTATATTACTAGTTCAGAATTGGGGACGTTTTCATGTCTTATGCTTTCTTCTTAAGCCTCACAAATATGATATAATAAAGGAAACACTGTTTTAATAGATATTATTGATCAGGATTAAATACACTGAATATTCACGTTTTAATTTTTTTTTGTTTAGTCATTTTGGTGAATGAGTTGACTTAATGTGACTTTTCCCTGTTTGGGATTTCCTACTGATGTGTGGGGAGAAACTGATAAATTCAGTGAAAAAAATTGACTAGGGAAGGGAGAAAAAGTCATGTCTGAAGGTTTCTTTCAGGGCATTCTATCTTCTCCTGGTTTTTTATGTAGCTGAAATTGATGACCCTGAAATCACAGAAGATTAGGTTTCCATGGCTCCAATCAACTTTTTATATGATGAGAGTGTTTTCAAAATAGCCCAATCAGAAGAAAACATGACTGAGAAGTCAGTTTATTTTTATGTCTAAACTATACTGAGCTGTACTTTCAGAAAGGAAAATCCTTTTTTATGGAGTTTACTCTGTCCATTGTAAAAGTAATACATGGTTATTACAAAAAATTTAGAAATATAAAATAGAAGAAGTGAAAAATCTCACTGGTATTTCAGATGCATGAAGGTAAGCAGTGTTCACCTTTCAGTTAGTATCTGTCCAGCCTCCTTGAAAAACTATATGTACTATAGTTGTAAAGATACTTTTAGTATGATTTTTGTACCTGTTTTTTTCTTAGACATCTCTTTTGGCATCATGAGACTTCATTTAGTTGCCACAAATAACTTCCGCAGCTTACTTACTTGATGGTCATTTAGGTGATACTCAATTTTTCATTATCTTAGATAATGCTATAATGAACATCTTTGAGCTTTTCCAGTAATTAGGATTAATTTCATAGGATAGATTATGTAAAGTGAACATTTTTAAAGCTCATAATAAATTCTGCCAAACTAGCTTAAAAAAAGTTTTCCATTTGTCTGTGATGGGCCTTTTTCATCTCCTCTTTATCAGTGCAGAATCTTCTTTAAAAGACACTAAGTGTATAGGCAAAAATTGTATTTAATTTAGTTTTTCTTTGATTTCTATCCTTGCTCACGATTTTCCAGTGCTCATTATTATTCGTTTGCTGAGTGTCCTCTTCTGTGAACTATTTGCGTGTATTTTTTGGCTACTTCTCTATTGCAATTTCAGTGGCTTTTATTTTTTACAGAATTGATGTGGTAAACTCTTCGTGTTTTGAACATTAATCTTTGTTACATGTATTTTAAATTTTTTGCCCGTTGTTTTTCTTTTATTTGGGTTGTCTTTTTCTTAATATGCAATATTTTAAACTTTTATGTAGTAAAATCAAAACTCCCCAATTTTCTTGGTAATTAAAAAGCATTCTAGGTTCAGCTTAGAAATTTATCTTCTTTCCCAAATGCTGCCCCCTACCATTTAATTGTAGATTTTAAAAAAGAGTGGAATTCATATTTTTCATAGGAAACAAAAATCTTGGAAATGTTTTGGAAAAAGAGTTATGCATATTTTGTGATATGACAGTTAAATAATCCAGAAAAATGATCTGTGATTTAACTTTTTCTTTTCCCCCTGGGGGGCTGGGGTTCATAATATTTTACATATAGAAAGTATGCCTAAGCGCAGTGGTTCTTAACCTGGGGCAGTTTTGCCCCCAGGGGACATTTGGCATTGTCTGGGGACATTTCTGATTGTCACAACTTGGAGGGCGTATTACTATTGACATCTAGTAGTTAGAGCCCAGGGATGCTACTAAACATCCTACAGTACAATCAACAGATAATTACCCAGCTCAAAATGTCAAAAGCCAAATAACTTAAAATCTACTGTTTCTTTTTCTTTCTTTCTCTTTTTCTGAGTAGAGACTCCATTATTTTTCACTTTGCTTTCTTCAAGTACTCTAATGGCTTCCTTGCCTTCAAGAAATTGGTCAGCTCAGGGAAGTGTGTGCATATGCGGGGATTGTGGTTGACCCTTCCCTATGTTAATTTTCTGGCATTGGGCACCTGATTGTGGACCAGCTCCACAGCATGTGTGATATCTTCTTTCCCAGTTTCCATTACTTTCTTGTTTGGAGTGGATAAACTGGAAATTATGATATTAAAAACTATGGATATAGTATATTTGCATGAAACTTGGAGACTTGTCATTACATTTGGGCAGGGCTAGTTCATCCAGGCTGGCCCTCCCCACGGCAGCCGCCCCCCAAGTCAGGCTGAATGAAGGGAAAGGGGTAGGAAAGGTTTGTCTCAGCCAAGTCTTTGAGGGAAAACCTACAATCAAGTTTGAAGAGACTCAGTGCCAATACAAAATCCAGAGATAGGAATGAAATAAATAGTAAATAGAAATACAGATGAGGAGTTAAATTGAAGCAGAATTGTAGTACTCTAATAGGAGTTGTCACAAACTGCACTGGAACATTGAGACTAGTTCTTCATTCAGAAAACAGGGCAACAGCTTTTATTTAAGTATATTCCTACTATACAGGATGCTCATTCATATTATGTAGAAACTAAGCATCTTGCCAAGATAACAAGTTAACAAACAAAACAAGTTCCTTATGCAATAAAATTCTGAGAACAATTTAAATAAATTTAAACACATTTAAATCAAATTAAATCAGATTCTTTGTTTTAGGACTTCCAGAATCTTGATATGACAGTTTGCACTGGGAATCTAGAAGAGGGGCTTAGAGACCACACCTTTGGTACTTACTCTACTTGAGAACTCTTGTGTTTCACGGAGCATCTTGCAGAGCTGGGGCTACACCTGTGTTTCTCATCCAGGGTTGCAGATTTAAATAAAAATGACTATATGGGTGGGTCTTAGAAGCTCTCAGGCTCCACACACTACAGCTTCTCACTGAATTGGCCTGGATAGGGGCATTAGCTTGTGTAAGAAGCTCTTTCGGTGACTGCTGTGCTGCCAAGGATGGAAACCCCTACATTAATGGAACAGCTTTGGGAAGAGCCAACTAAATCAGGTAGAACAGGTCCAAACCTGTCAGTTCATAGGGATCATCTGAGTGATCGTTAAAACTGTACTCCCAGGACTCACTCTTGGAGATCTGATTCAGTCAGTGGGAGGTTCCAGGAACACGTATGTTCAACAAGCCCTTTGAGTGATGTAGATGGTCAGGCCAGCCTGAGGAATGAGCTGCTGTTCTGCAGGCTTCAGTGGTGATGCTTTAGAGACAAAGGTGGTGTGGCTGGTGGGTGGGGAGCACTATAGAGCCTCTAAGGTCTATTTATGTACCCTTGCAGCCTGGTCTTAAGTTTTTTTTTTTTTTTTTACAAGTGAATGGCTTCATCCATAAAGCCATTCTAGGTGTTCCGCAGCCTTTCTTCTCTTTCTTGCTTTTAGTACCCCCAGGAGACAACTGGTTTCAAATAAGTTTTGGAAATAAAATAGATGGCTGGTCTTGAATATTGAAAGGCAAATGAGTAGGGAAGCAAAAGAGGAGAGACTGATAGAGAAATGCACAGTCCAGTGAAGGAGTGAAAACTTGGATTGTACGAAAAAGGCCTGACTTAAGATGACTTCTCAGAGCCAGAAGCCACACTTGGTGCCAGTGGCTTATAAATCTGGAGTCCAGAGGTGATCTTCAAACTGGGCAGATCTTGAGGCAGTTGTTATTACTGATGCTGAAATATTGCATTCATCCTGTTTTTATCTGATTTCCTTCTAGATTTCTAAAGCTCAAGCTGGCAATTATTTTAAGAAGAGGTCACACAAGCAGGCTGAAACCACAAAAGATTATTGCTGTTTTGGTTAAAGCTCCTAGGAACAGTTGTCAGCAAAGTGGTAGGTTCTACTTTAAGTGAAATTAAGAGTCAGACAACATTTGTTATCTGGGCAACTGCCTTTAAGAAACAAAAGCTATCTTCTTGTTATATGGGGATCAAGAACTTGCTTACCTGCCTGGTCTGACTGAAAAAGGATCTCTGAATGGGTCTTCTAGAAAGGGAGTCCTAACAAACGTCATTAGGCCATAACCCAGCAAAATCCCCTGTGCCTGACGCAGAGTACAACAATGAAAGTTTGGTTACATACTAGGAGATACAGTATAACAGGGTGTTCCATAGGTATCTATTGTTTAAGACCATTCCCCCAGGTGAGTGCAGCCATGTTCCATACCACGACACCCCAGCATACTTGTGTAAAGCCGATCAAGGACTCTCATCCACTGACACATGGGGCACAGACCCATGAGGTGAGAGGGACCAATCATATTTTTCTTTCAGGAACTTGGAATTGGGAAGCTGGGAGATGATATATGTTTGTACTCGAGGCAGAAAATGAAAGGTGATGTTGAGAGTTAGGTATATAGTACAGGCTGGGGTGGGTGGGCTTGTAGGCTGGGCTGATGTAGGGGAAGCTGGCTGGGAGACAGAGAAGGTGACGTGTACATGGGTGCAGCGATGATATGGCCTCAGTGTCTCTGAGGGGGAGGTGGAAAGAAAGGCTTCAACTTCTGATGGCTTTTAAGTTCCAGTTCTTGTGAAGCTCATATTCTCAGGTGCCTGTGAGGCTCCCTGAATCCTTACAATAAATCCTGCTCAGCTTGGTCTGGCTGGAGAGCACCTGTGCTTTTGCAGAGAATGCAAAGCAGGAAACAGGTAATTAGCAAGTTGTGTGAAGTGGTGGGGGAGACCTGCATGCTATGGAGGATTGGGGGACACCAGTCAGGATTGGGGGAGGCAGGGAAGGATTCCTGCAGGAGCTGGTATCTAAGATGAGAACTGAAGGAAAGGAAGAATTTAGCTGCACAGATGGGGCTGGGAAGAATTAGGGAACAGCATAGACAAAGGCCCAGTGATGATAGAAAGCCCAACACTCTCAAGGAAACTTAAAAAATTTAGAATGATGGCAGAGATAGTGAGAGGCAAAACTGATGAGACTGCAGAGAGAGACAATGAAAGCCCTAGTAAATCATGTGAAGAGGTTGGGAATTTATCCTGAGGCATAGGGGAGATATATAAGGATGTTAAGTAGAGGACTTGAATAATATGATTTGCTTTTAAGAAGCATCACTCAGGCTGCAGGAGAGGGGAGCAGGCTGGAGCAGGAAGACCAGCTGGGCGGGTGTTGTAGCTATCCCGGTGAGCTCTGCACTGGCGCAGTTGTAGAAGTGGCCAGGGGGCCAGGCTCTCTGCTGAGGAAAGTGGAGCGACCGTTGCCTGGTTGTTACTTAGAGTCAGGGATAGGGTGACAACAGAATGAAGAGTGCTTTCCAAGGTCCCACCTTGGGGTGTTTTCACTGAGATAGGTCTATACAGTGTGCCTCGGAATTCAGCAAGGCAACATTAGAACAGGCGTATTGGAGTGACTGCTCAGGAAGCCAGAGTACAGAGGGGGGCGTGTAAGGGAGGTGAGGGAGCAGCCTGGAGGGAGGTCTGGCTATGAAGGAAAAGGGAGAGCTGGGCAAGGCAGGGGAGGGACAGCTTGTGGAGAGGAGCATCAGGGCCCTGTAGCAAAATCAGCTGGAGCCCAGCTCTCAGGGTGCTCCCAGCTTTGGGTCTGTGAAACTGGGGGACAAAACTGTGAGTTCCGTGGAAGAATGTAGGAGGAGCTGGGGAACTCAAACGGTTTCCTGGAAGAAGTGACACTGCAGGGGCGGAAAGTGGGCAGATGTGTCACAGAGAGTGAGGAAATGAAGTGTGAAAGGAGTTTGAGGAGGGAAGAGTGTGCACCTTGGAACGGGATCTGGTGCACCTGGAGTGTGGGATGCAGGGAGACCAGGGCAGACAAGTCATTGTGAACATGGGCGTCCGCCGGGATCTGAGCAAAGGCAAACGGCCACTGTACTGAAGAATGAGCTAAGAAAACACCATAGTAGTTTTCCTTAATATTTGGTCTGTTCTGGGTCTGGAGGAAGGGAATGTGTACATACAATGTATTTTATCCCTCACCTGCCCACCTCTACCCCTTCTTCACGATTACAGCCTGTGGGTGGTAACCCGGTGCCCAAGCTTACATATTTCTCCTTGGGCTTGATGCTATACTGATTTATTATTTAGGTTAGGTACCGAATGCTTTGCCTAGAATCTTGCCCTCTCACCGTCGTCGCTGAGTGGATTTTTTTTTGAGGCTACAGCCAATTTACAGTAATTAATGTGCTAAGGACAGCAGCTGTAGCAGTCATTAATTCCTTAATCTTGGAGTAGAGAGAAATGGATTAGTTAGAGATAAATATAGCTTATGGCATTTTCTCCTGAGAACAAACACTTTAAAAACAGTGTGTTTCTGCTGCAGTGTGTGTGGGGGGTGGGGGCGGTAT
This sequence comes from Manis pentadactyla, assembly GCF_030020395.1. Classification (NCBI taxonomy): domain Eukaryota; kingdom Metazoa; phylum Chordata; class Mammalia; order Pholidota; family Manidae; genus Manis; species Manis pentadactyla. The sequence continues at coordinate 122,099,757 of NC_080023.1, read as the reverse complement.
GAAGATGAGAGTCCTCTCTCTTTTCCTTGGGGGACTTATTCTTGCGAGAAGAAAAGAGTGGGGGTGAAGCGAAATGGAGGTTCACTTAAAATGAGACCAAAAGGCTGACCCTGGATACCACAGCAGCTTTCGCCTGCACTCCCGGGACCCTGGGGCCTCTGGGTGAAGATTCGCCGTTTGAGCTTACGCGAGTGTTCCGTGTTCTGTGCGTGCATGCAGCACGTCTTTGCTTAGAAAGCCAAGATCAGGGAGGAGAGAGGGAAAAAGAGCCGAGGTTCTCTTTTGTGAAGTGAGCCATTTGTTTTAAAATGAGATGAGGTTGCTCAAAGATGTTAATGGAAATCTTTGCAAACACAAACTTAAAAGTTTCTTCAATCCAGAGTCACTGAGCCATAAATATGTGTGGGTTATTTAGATGCTTCCAAAGGTTACTCAAAAATTGCCTATTTTTCCACAAAGAAGTGAGCTGTTTATTGCTTCAAAAACGTGCCTTAGAGTGAATGCTTTTCTTCAACTGAGAGGGGAAAGATGTACTGAACTACATGTAATGCTGGGAAAAGGTTGATTGGAGAGCAGAGAGGTGTCTGGGGCTGTCATTTTAGGATGGCTGCAGGAAGTATGCTTTCCCCAAACCTGAGAACTGAGGAAAACGCAAGTGATACTGTCCTCATGTGGTAATAACAAGTGTTGGTTCCTTAGCGGGTCAGTGAGCAAAAGGCTGCAGTGAGGCAGGTGGTTGGCCAGAGAAGGGGCCTTTGTAGAGGAGTTGGGTCTCTGTAACAAAACCTCCTGAGGGCTGAAGAACAACTTTGCTATGAGGACGTTATGACCACTACCTGACAGCAAAGGGCAGCTTGGCAAAGCTCCTGATGGAATCTCATTAATTCACTGCTGGCCCTGTTGAATGGTGATGGAATAATAGGGCCCAGTTTTTATTCTTTAGGAGATCCCATAATAGAGAATATTTTCTGGCCACTTAGATAGATTTACACTAGGTCTCAACAGAGGCTGATGTTTTGTAGTTCAGATACATTTCTTTGTGGACTAGTGGGATGGCCTTAACTGGGATTTAATTTATTTCCAAATTAGAGTTGAGACCAGGGCCTAATAAATAATTCCTGTACTTTTAGAAAGGGGAGCATGGAAGATCACCTTTCTATGAGATCCTTTTCATGAGGAAATTTACAGGCAGTTTCGAGATGACACCTGTTGAGAATCTACACTATGCAGTGCTGTGCTGGGCATTTTTCATGTAGCATTTTAATTTAACCTCAGAATGATCCTGAAAGGTATTTCCTCATTTTTACATGTGGGTGAAATCTCTTGCCCAAGGTTGAAAGAGAGACCCACCCACGCGAGCACTGACTCTGCTCAGGCTGCTCCACACTGCTGGGTTCATTCAGCTTGTGAGGGCCAAGCACCCCAGTTCCAGCAATAGCCTTGAAGTGGAGAAAGTCAGTTGGAGTCACCTGGCTAACTGCCACCTGTTGCTTTGGTAGTGCACCTAAGGGTTTACAGCTGTGCACATTGCCCTTCCTCTACCCTACTCCAGGACTTCCCAGCAGGCTGCAGAAAGCATGGGCCACACTGTTGATCAAGGTGAGGAGGGAGCTTTCCTTTCCCTCTCCCAAAGCCCTGAGGACTGAGACCAAACAGAATCACATTGTGTTATTATTTGTACACTAACTGAAAAATGTATGACTCTTGTAAAACCATAGACGAATATGTTGTCTGCTGAGAGCTGAAGACAAGAAATCAGCCAAGTTATTGGCAATATTTCCCCACAGGTTCCACTTAAGTGAGGATGAATCATTCATTGGCTATTCATGGTGACAACCACCACCATCCTTGCTGCTTTTAGCAACTGAAACACAAAGCTGGTAGTGAGAAATAATAAAGCAAATTAATTTGGAATTCACAGTGTCCAAGTCCTCCTGTAGCAAGGCTTGGATTCATGAGTCTGTTTGAGGACAGGCCTTTCTTGCCTGTTCACCCGATGTTTTGAACCTCTTGGAGGATCCTCCAGCTATGGCAGGCTCATTTTAGGGCCTGCAGTTTATCTTTTTTTTTTTTTTTTTGCCCCCAAAGCCCAATTCAACTTGTAGGGCTTTATGTAGAGTACTTTGTTTACAAGCCCATTTAATAAAGCTGCCTGTAAACTTGGCCCATTTTCACCTTATGCACAAGCAGTATAGGGTTTCGTTGGAATTCAGTTTTGATCGTTAAAATGGATAGAAGATAAACTGCTTAGCAGCTCCTCACAACCACATAAATTGGATGTCCAACAGTGCAAAACTCCAAAACGCATCTTTTAAATCTGTGAAAAGAGGCATTAGAAGCAGGACTTAGAATTTGTTTCAATTGAGCTGACAGTAATCCCAGACACAAGGGAGAATCCTAGGACTGTTCGTGTCTTAGGCAATTGATATGTTATGGCTAAAACCAGCCAATAGCAGTGGAAAGAAAAGCTAACACATTCAGGAATTATCCTTGAGTCTTTGTGCTTTAATTTAAAATTGTTCAAGTTGTGCTTGACAGCACCATGAGAGTTTTGACTAACTTTGGCTACCTGGTAAAAATTCAATGATGTTAAATGTAAGTTACAAAAAGTTGTAAGTATATGAATGCTAATTAGTGATATTGATGTGTGTGGTTGAAATAAAGAATCAGTGGGTTTCTTGATGTCTAAATGTATCTTATAAATTTGTGATTCCTGCTTCTTTCCTAGAGATAGAAATTTCCTTTGTGGTAAGAGGAAAATCTTCTAAGCTATTTCCTGCTCAAAATCTACAGTTGCTAAGTATATTCAAATTATAGGAAAATATCCAAATTGCTGAGCTGGCATTCAAGGGATCCTCCTCCACCTCCCACCCCACCCCTGCCAACCTCATCAGCAGGACACCTTGGAGCAATACTTCCTGTGTGGATCCAAATCCTTCCAGCCTAGAATGTTACTGCCTTCCATCTTTAAGGTTATACCCATCCTTCAAACCTCAAGCTCAGTTTGATCTCTTCCATGATTTTACCTGTTTTTCCCTGTTCTGGATAAATTCCTATAGCAAATGTTTATATACTTCTATGTCATAAAGGATATACATCTATAGGCTGAGATTGAATTAGTGAGGAACATAAATACTAAGCAGGACTCCTGAACTTCCCCTATGCTAATTCCAAATTAAACCTAAGCACCTACTTGGGAGGTCTTACAGTAGGGTAGTTGAATAGATCATATTCTATTCTAAAGGGTTCCCTGGGCCTGTTGTGGGATAAAGTGGAGTTTATTCCCCCACATTCCTCTTTCCTGGCTGATCAGGGGGATTATTGCTGAGAAGGGACGCAGGTATTCCCATTCTGAAAAATCCTCCTGCATGTCCTATTTCAGGGCTTTGGCTTTGGGAAAGAAGACTGGTAGCAGTCTTGAAGGAATTCTGGGTTCCTCTCACTGCAGGCTAAAGTACTTCTGGGTTTCCTCTACCTCTCTTCTCTGTATGTCAGAAGATACATCTAGAAGAAATTGGGTCATCTCTGCTGAAGTCTTGGCTGGCTGAAATCCCTTGATCTGGTTGTTTGGCCCAAATGGCATAAAATTACCTTAAAGCTGCTTCTGTTTTTTTCCACCTCCCATGCTGAGCTCAGCCAAGTTTCCAGAGACTTCTTGAGGCCCCTGCAGGCACCCCCACCAGGTCCCCATTGCTTGCTATCCTATCTTGTTCTCACATCACTGTGGCTTTGATGGGATACTTAACCTTCCCAATTAAGGCAGCTACCTAATAACCTGGTAGGATTTCTTACTGTTCTTTATCCTGGTTGCAGGGGTGAGGTTAGGGAGGGAAGGGTCTAACCCCCAGTTGCTACATTCTTATTGAGCCGATGGAATCTACCCTTTGTCAGGTTCTCTTCCTCTCTTGGGGGAGGCCAGCGAGGTTCTGTGTCATACCTTAGCTTCTCCCTTCCCCTTTCCTGGGGTTTGCAGTTTACCTTCTGTGGCATTAATGAAGGTTCTGGTCAGCCTTAGCCATGCCATGCCTTTCAAAGTCTCTGCCTTCCCCAGTTCCTTGCCTGTGGTGGAGGTCATGAGATTTCACATGAGTCAGGTCCATGCTACTTTACTTGACCTGCTTGGGTCAGTCTGTAGGTCTTCTGTGGACATCTGCTGAATTGCTGATGGTTGACAGAGGGGTTGGGTGGAATGTTTGTTGAGCATTTACATGTGGGTCCGTGAGTGTGTACATTGGCATAGTCTCCCCATCCAGGTGCTTCACTTGGGTTTGTTCCAGGGCTGTAGCCACCCAAGTGCTCATATAAAAATAATCCTGCAGCATCAGGGTGGTCTTTGAGGCAGACCCAAATGGGGTGGAATCCCAATCCGATTACCTACTGGCTACATCTTCTTGGGCAAGTTAACTGCTCTTCTTTTTAGTTCCTAATCCTAAAATGAGGATTATGATTGTAGCCACCTCAGAAGCTTGTTATGGGGATGTCTTGCCAATGGGTTTCAGCCCCGGGCAAGTTCACTATGGATTCAATGTGACCAAAGAAATTGACAGCAAAACGTTCTTTGGGGTGAAAGGGTTTATTACCCGGCTTGTTCTCCCAGCAGTAGGTTGAGCACTAGCATCTCTGCCTCCACCCAGAGCACTGGGCTGAGCTCTCTACATAGCACGCTAATAGCTTATTGCCTAAAGGTGTGGAAGCGGTAGCCTAGCAATAGGCCAGTTACATCATCAGGTTTAAGTTCAGTGAGGATCCTGGCCATAGGAACCCCAACTTCCCCACAGGGAATTAAGGAGATAAGGCAGAGTATAGTTCATTGTAAGTGCTAGTAAATATTAAATATTTTTTTGACCCAGATGGGTGTGTGTGGTGTGGGGTGTGTGTGTGTGTGTGTGTGTGTGTGTGTGTGTGTGTGTGTGTGTGTGTCCTAGGACAATATTAAGTAAATCAGACATGGTCTCTCTCTTCATGGAGTTTATAATCTAGTGGAGAAGATAGGCATTCATTAAATAATCAGAAAAATTTGTGTATAACTGAAAACCATGATATGTGCTAAGAAAGAAAAGCATATGATACTATGAGGGTATTTAACAGGAGCACTTGACCTAGCTTGAAAGATGGTTAAGAATACATTAGGTGAAGGCAGAGGGTCCTGTATGTGCAAAGATCATGTGGCAGAGGTAACCATGGTTTATTTGAGGAATTATAAGAACATACAGTGAGTCTGGAACCCATAGAAAAGTGGGGGGGTCATTCTGTGAAATATGACAGTCAAGGTGGGTGCAGTAGGTAGAATAAAGGTTCCCCAGAGATATCCACATCCTAATCCCTGGAAACTGTGCATATGTTACCTTACATGGCCAACGGACTTCACCGAAGTAATTAAGGTTAAGGATCTTGAGATGGGAAGATTATCTTGGATGATCTTGGTGGGCCTAATGGAATCACAAGGGTCCTTATAAATGAAAGAGGGAGACAGAGTGTCAGAATGATAATGAGAGAGAGAAAAAGAGAAATATATTGGCAGATGCTACACTGTTGGCTTCAGAGCTGGAGGAAGGAGGCCACAAGCCAAGGAATGTGTGTGACTTCTAGAAGCTGGAAGAGGCAAGGAAACAAGCTATTCTCCTGGGCGTCTAGAAGGGCTGCAGCCCTGCTGATGCCTTGATTTTAGCCCGATGAGACCCATTTTAGACTTCTGACCTCTAGAACTGTGAGATAATACATTTGTGTTGTTTAAAGCTAAACTGTGATAATTTGTTCTACAGCAATAGGAGACTGATGTAGTAGGTGAGGCCAGGTCTTGTAAGTTAACAGTGCTCCCACTTAGAGGGCCCTTGGGACCAACCAGCAGGGGTGAGTGTGGCCATCCTTGGTTAAAGAGACTGGGTAACCCTGGGAACTGAGAAGAAGAGATAAGTTTGAAAGGTTGTGAGACACGGAGGGATCTGGTGACCGAATGGTTGTGAAGGACAAAGAAGCAGCCCCATCAGTGATGATCTGAGGGTTCTGAGACTGAAAGAGAGAGAGGATAGTGACTGAATTCAGTTTGAGGAAAAGATGAGATTAAGTGCTAGACTGGATGACAGGTTACAGGACAGAGTGGATGGAGAGGAATTAATGGTGAGCCTGGTGTTATCGACACTGAACTTAGAGCACTGGTAGAAGAGTCCAGCTCTGGGACTTGGGAGAAACATGGGATGATAATAGATCAACAGATAATAATTAGGTTAATAGAATGAATCATGGATGAGGTGTTGAGGTTGAAGATGTGCCTCTGGAAGAAGAAAATTGAGATGGAACCTGAAGCAATGAACATGAAAGATTTCTTTAGATGGTCTGCAGATAGTAGAGAAGAGGGAAGGTAAATTAGCATTCACTGGCACCTACTTTGACCAGGCATGCGAGTATATTTTATTTCTTAAATATATGCTAACTATTTTAATCCTTATTAACAGCCCTCCATTTTGTCCCTCTTATGACATAGTGTTAACATCATTTTTAAAGATGGTAAATATAGAATAGGAGAAGTTAACTTGCCCATAATCAAAAAGTAGGTGGTCCTTCATACCATGCACGCACTTAGAGGAAATTTAGCTGCTCCTGAAGGCAAGAAAAAGAGCAGACAGAGAGATTGAGAGATTTCAGGGTGTAGTATCGCTGCAGCCAAAAGTAGAAGGGATCTGTGGTGTCAAATATTACTCATAAAAGATTGGTCAATCAGAATTCACAGTCCTGATGATGCTTCATTAGAACCCAGCATCTGCATCACTGGGTATTAGGTGATATTCTTTTAAGGTGTGTTTCATTATCAACTGTCTGTTTAGTTGTATAATGGCTTCCAATGAAGTGTGTGTAATATCTGTGTGATAGTCTGTGATGATGAACCTGTGTTTGTGTGTGTGTGTGTGTGTGTGAAAGAGAGTGAGAGAGAGAGAGAGAGAAAGAGATTGAGAATCAGAGAAATCCTGGATCACTATTCTCATAGGCACAATTAGACTTCCCAACTAGAAAATAAGGTTATAGAAGAAGTTTCTGATTTTTTAAGATGCCAGACCTACCCAGAAGTATTGGTTATAATTTTAGTGACAACCATTGTGGGAAGTACTTAACTTTTGGCTTAGATGTTTCATGGTCCAGATGAATCAATAATATATGACACATCTTTTAAATTCCCCCAATCATGTCTATAAAAGGTACTCTTTAAAATGGCCCACCCACATTCAGGCAGAATCAGATGGCCTATTAATTCAGATGTGAATTAAAAACTCTCACCTCTCTTGTGTTAGCTGTTCAGGATGCAGCCTGCATACAGTTATTAAAATGAACACTTACAGTGACCACGGCCCTGAATCTAATACTCCATATGGCACCAGAGTGGTGACTCTTGACATGTGCACTTTTGTCTTTGGTCATTTCAGACTGAAAATGCAATTAGACTTGGCCATCAGACAGATGAAATCTGTCATATTTCTCCTATAGGACATGCACTCAGTCCAGATCAATAAATATAAAACCACTTGCACATAAATTGCAAACGAAGCTTGCAGCTTCAATACATGTGGGCTTAAATCTGTTTGTATCTGGCATACACTGCTTCCTGGCCAAACAGTCTGTTTCTGTGATTAGTGCAATTTCATAGCTGGACCAGAAAAACAAGGCTGAAAACCATCACTATAAAGCAGCAGATGGCTTTGCCACACCTTCTCTGTAAGGGTGGTTCCTCCAGAAAATGGGGTTTCAGATGCTTGCTCTATGGAATGGGACTTTAAATTGGGATGAGTTCAAGTCATTTCCTGAGGATAGCTCCATAAAGCTGTTGTTGTTTTTTTTTCCTATTCCTTCTCAAGATTTCAAACTGCATTTGTAATAAACTTTGCCTGGGCACAACTTGTCACATAGAAGATGTGATTTATATACAGAGATATGAGAGTCTCTGTATATGCTTTACAGAGCCAGCTTTTAATGGATGATACATGCATGGTGGATTGGCTACATGAAGAGTGAGATATGTGAGAGTGGAGATCTTTCTCCAGAGACCATTAACCAAAATAACATTTATTTGGGGGGTAAGGTAAATTCTAACACTGATTTCCTCCCCTCCCCCACTCCAGTTTAACTTAGAGGCCCAATTCCACACAAAGGGATTTTTTTTTCTAGTGTAACATTGAATTAGTCTGTAGAATTTGCTGCTGTGGGATATTAAGTGAGGCAATTAACCTGGGCTATTTAGAGGCAAGAATTAGACATTTGCTGTATCTGAATAAGAAGAACATCTCTATTTTCAGTAGCTGCTGTAGAATAGAAACCTCCAGACTTCCAAATATGGTGATTGCTAAGCAAAGTGATTATAAAATCAGGTCAAGAAAAAAAATCCCCCATAATACACAATATAAAAAGACATGTCAAGCGAGGTGGTGTTACTTCCTCAAAGGCCACTGTTGTGTTGGAATGTATTCTATGCATGGCTAATCCACCCGGATGTGTGTCCTATTCCTGCTCAGTCCAGCCATTCCTCCTTTGGGAATTCATGGAGGTTTGGGGACATTGATGCTGTCTACTTTGAGGTTCTCACATTTTAACAGAAACTTCTCACAAGTAGTAAATAGGTGTCTACCCTTTGAGGGCTATTTAAAATCAGTGAGCTCAAAATAAGTGGAGCAAACAATATATATTGTGTCTCCTGGGCATGAGGGAACCATGTGAGTTAGGCAAATTATTCCTGAATTCATGTTAGGCTTTAGATGTGTTTTTAATTCTAGTAAGTAAAATCTTACCAAAAAATTTGGATTGGGATAGACCAAGTATCACAATCTTTCAGAAGTGCAGGAGGGTGAAGGGCACCAGACTGGTCAATGAATAGGCCAGAGACCAAGAATGAATTTTAATTTTAAAAGCACAGAACACAACTTTAGGCATTATTTTACTAATTAAAGTTTAATTTACATGAACAAACTGGTTGTAAAACATGTCCTCTCCATCCTCTCTCTGCCTTGCTCCCCAACCCTAACAAGAGCCAAAGGAAACACTCAAATTAGGATAATTCAGGGCAACTCGAGGGAGGTTTATTTACAAAGTATGTGGGGGGGGTTCATGGAAACCAGAAATGATAGTTCAGGAAACTGGAGTCACAGCAATTAGGCTGTGAGGAAGGAGAGATTGCTGAACCAGTTACCAAACCCGTAAGAAGAAAGAGTTTCCAAAGCATGCCCTCTGAGAGAGGAGCAGTGACCTTCAATTAAGTTGTCAGTCATCTCCAGGAAACCTTTCAGAGAAGCCGCCAGGAAGATAGGTATCCTGACCTTGCCCTCCTTTCTACCTTCCCCTGATTTCCTGTTAGGACTTCCCATTGGCCAGAAGGCACAGGAGCCCTGCTGATGTGGCCCATACAGGTAAGTGTAAAGGGTGGAGAGTCTATCTCCACCAAATAGAAGATATGTTGCACACTAACCTGATTTACTGAGTGAGAGGAAAGTTAATCAAATAGACATTTACTTTCCTTACAACACTCAGCTGAGCCCAGCCGCATTGCAAGGATGGTAGTGTGGAGCAAGTGGACATTTCTAGAAGAACAGGATTATGTGTAAGGACATGGGGCAGCCAGAGGACAGCATAAGGGGTCCGGAGAACTTGGGAGCCAGGGAAAACTCTTTGCCTGAATGGGTCATGGAGAAGGCTTGATGGGGGAGAGCAAAAAAGAATGCTGTAGATAACATTTTGTGGTTGGGAAAAGCACCCCTGAATTCACTCCCCTGATTTCACTATGTACGTTGTGGACACAGAGAGCTTACGGATTAGCTCAGGGTCAAATGTGAGCCCATGCAGAGTCAGAGATCAAATCTTAGTTCCCTAACTTGCTGTTCACTCAACTTTTTTCTCTTCTATACTGTCGCCTAAACAAAGCACCACCAACTTCACAGTTGCCAAAGCCCCTGCTCATGGCAGCCGCTCTGTGTATGGGCCACATTCTGAAGGCCATTTTCTGTGCTTCAGGTAGAAAAGCGACAGGAAGTGTGCTTGGAAACGAACTGCTCAGTGTGTGTGTGGTGTCTGTGTATCTGTGTATCTGTCTTCACCATCATCATCTGGCTAGCACTGTTATGGGTGTTGGGATAGTTACCAGGGATATAATTGCCATGGTGTTTGCCCCCAAGAGGCTGACCAGCTACACTGTTTGGTGCATGGCCTTGGTCATCCCCCTCTCTGTTTTGTGGGGTGTTTCCTCGGTTTTGGTGAGCGTCTGCTCCGCATGCTTCCCCTGGTCCTCTGGCATGCCTTCCTCATGGAACGCTGCCCCGGAGTCTTTCTTTGGCTTCTGTGATACCATTTGCTTTTTCCTCTTGTTTCCCTTTTCCTTTGGCTCACTGCTCCTTCTCATTCCCTTTGCAGGTTTGAGTACTGGTGTTTTCTGAGTTCTGTCCCCAGCCTTTTCTCTATGGGCTCATTGCTAGAGAGGAGGTCATTTTCCAAAATAGAATAGGGCACAAAACCTCCAGTTTGCTGAACTTAACATTGACTGATCTGGAAGAATCATGAATGTGGAGGAGTGAGACATCTGTAAGTGATATGTGTGCTTCTGAGGTAAAAGCAGAAACCACAATAACATCAGAAAGCAAGGACTATGCTGGGAGTTCCTTCAAGGGTCTCATAATTACTGCTGGAGTGCATGGAAATCTCCTTTTGGAGCTGAAATGCCCTCTAAAAAAGTTGTTATGGCCACAAAACCCTGGAACTCATGACAATTTATAAACAGAAAATAGAGATATTGAAGAAATACCCTGACGTGGAGAAAATAGAACCTTAGACAAAATTGTAAATGATACATTAAAATAAGTTAAATATGAAATAGAAGTTCTACCATATTCCACGCTGAGTTGTAGGCATCTATGATAATCTCAGTAAGACATGAAGATGTGTTTGGCACATAGTTTCTGCCATAGAGGTACACGTTTTCTCCTTTTTGGTATTTCAGAATACACACAATGATTTGAATTCCAAGATATCTGGTACAAGAAGGTTGGTGGTGAGATTTACACAAAGAATTAAGCTTTGCAAAACCAATCTCACAATGAACCTCCATCATCATTGTAATATAAGCAGATCTGTAATAAGTGTTCCCAATGAAATGTGTAAGATGGGAACAGCAAAGCAGACAATACCCCTGGAGCCAGCTTCTTATGTGTGCCTAGCTGGAACCTTGCTCTTATATCAGCCTTTTTAGGACCACAGTTTTCCTGGATTTTTCTTCCAAGAAAGGAGGTTGTCTTTGTCAAGCCATGAGACTTTAAAGACTATTATTAAGCTTAGCTGCCATTTTAGGATTCAGACATTCATTCTATGCTCTATTACCTAGAAAGAGGGAAAGAAATGAGCTCGACTTTTCACGTTCATAAAGTACAACAGACATTAATGCAAATGGATAGAAGGAGAGATTCGGGCTGTGTACTCACCTAGTGCCAGATGGATGCCATACCTTTTGGTTGTGCCTTTGCTAATGGAGAGGCAGTGACTGGCTAAATGCTCCCCTGGGAGTGGGGCATCATTACCATTCATTGGCCTCATCTGGGGGTCAAGATATAAAAGTGGGTGCTTAGTAGAGTCAGCAGGTCTGATTAATATCCTCTAGGCAGTACTTATGCAGCATTTTTGGCCCATCAAATTGCTAATAATAAAGTACAGTGGTGCAATTTGTATTTTTACTGCAGGCCAATTAAGAAGGGGGAGAGAGAGTGGTAAGTAATGTGACATGTCCTTGCAAAGCAGAAACTACAGTCAAAGCAGCAGGAGAGGGGAAGAACATACATGGAAGGAAATAGCCAGCCACTTAAAGGAGTTAAAAGGGTCAGGCAGCTCATGTCTTGTTGCCCACCCCCTGCCAGAAAATTCCCTTTTCCTGCTGGTTTGTAGGGCAATGGAGATTTTCAAAAGGGAATAATTGTGTGGTAACATATGTTCATCCAGACAGAGATTGGTGAGTTGAAAATCAAATAGTTCTAAAAAAAGAAAGCTGTTTGAAGACGAAATGGTGTTTCTCGACATTCCTAAGGCTTGCATTCTTGGGTTTTATGATTTTAGCCTTCCCTCCTACATCGGCTTCTCTCCTCCATATATAAAGCTGGGGAAAAAAGCTTTTGGAAAACTTATTACTTGGTTATTATTTTTTCCAGTCTTCATTTAGGGCACGTTTTAGAGTGCGGTAAGCCCCTCACCCTTCCTGTAATGTTGGGGTGTACTAATCACTCAGTGCCATTCTCTCAGGACATCTCACCAGGCTGCTTCTTAACTTACTATTGTTTTCTTTGGGCACCTGGGACTACCGGAGAGTAAGACTAGGAGGAGAGGGATGGAGAAAGTAAGAGAGAGGGAAGGATAAAGGGGGCCTGCAGACATAAATCAGGAGTTAATTTATGAAGTGAAAGGAAGAGAGAGGAAGGAAGAAAGGCAGACACAGGAATCCATGGGAAATGTTAGCAATTAACAAGAATAACATCTTGTTACTTAAAACAAATGGTAGGAAATAAATTCATAAATACTGCCAACTACTTGTCAGGGAGGAGAAGAAAAGTGGAAAGGGTAATGATGCCAAGGTTTAGGCACATCCATATGTACTGGTCACTTAGGACATGATGATGGATCCTGAGAGAGGAAAAAATGCAGAACAAATTTTCTAGGTAATTTAGGCCCTGAATACTACTATTGAAAACAGTAGGGGTGTAGTGGAGGCAGGAATAGGGGTGAATATCAATTCCCAGCTGGCTATTTAAGTGGATGGAATTCCCTGGAGCTTGTCTTGCCCATCTCTTTTTCTTGGCACACACTATTTGACTTCACTTTTTCAAAGATAATTTTGATCTTTATCTTTTTTGCCTGATTATAAAAATGCAACCCAAGTATCAGCCCTTTCCTTTCCCACCTCAAGACTCCTGGTCCTGTAGTACTTGGGGAAGATGGTGTTTGTCTCCCACCCCTTTCTGAGCTGTCTCTCCACTGGCAGCATGAGTCATGCATGACCCTCAGGTTCTTCCGGGTGAAAGAGTAGCCTTGTGGAAAGTGAGAGGGGCTGAGTGTTAGTTAACTACACCTCACCGTCTGGCTCTCAGCTCATCAATAAAAGTGAATCTCAGAGCTCAATCCATCACATATGCAGACCTTCAGTGAATAAACAAGCATTAGCGCACAGGTATTAAAGAACACAATACATATGACCCATTCTGTAAATTCACTGAAGTCCTGTAATTTCTACCCTTGGAGCTCCAAGCATCACTTAAGTGAGAGGGTCACTTGAAATCCTACTGAATTATCAAGGCAACATCCTCTTACCCTTAAGTTAGCAATAGACAACCAGAGGTTTTTAAGTTGGTGGATGGCTACAGGACTGTTCAGGGATCAGGACTTGGGAAATATCCCTGAAAATTATAACCCTTAGGTACTCTAGATACTATTTATTCTGTTCCTGCAGGGGAGGAGGTGTCTCTAAAACATTTTAGCCAATTCACGGTTCTTGAGTTCCACACATTTCACCAATGATTGCCCATTTCTAATATCCATTATGCTCATTAGCAACCCATTAATTTTCCCTATGAAAAAAGCCATTTCTGAAATTCAGTATGCTAATTAGGAAAATGTTTCTTGTTGATTAGAAATGCGGATTACAGAGGGCTTTTAGTAATTGCCTCTGGAGTGTGGCCTTTCTGACAAAATGCTGGCTGACCATCCCATGGTGTGGATTCCTGATTAGAACAATTGTTTCCTTCTAGGGTGCAGCCTAAATTATAAAAAAAAAAAAAACCAACAACAAAAAAACCCAAATCCATGCACATCTATATTTTATTTGCTAAAGTGTTTAGAAATTAAGGATACCATAGCACACGTGAATACAAAAGCGAATGACATGATGTGGATAAAATGAGAGTTCCTGTGGCCAGGATTCTCATCTGGCCCTGGTTGACTAGCTCACTGCACACCTGTGGGCAATTCATGGCTGTTGACTCTATATAAAGAGATCCGCCCGGTCCTCTGCACACAACATGGTGGCAGGGCTGTAAGGCTGCAGGAGAGCAGAGCAGAGGCTGGAGTGGTGGCAGTGCCGAGGACAGAGTCCCAGAGGACAGCTGTGTGGGACGACTATGCAGACAGGCCCACAGGATGGCTGTGCAGACAGAGGGGCCCAGAGGCAGAGACGGGCTTACTGCATGCAGACTCGCTCTGAGTGAACAGGATTTTAGTGACTGACATGCCACCTGGAAATAAAGTTGGGTATAATCCTTTCATCCCAAGAACGTTTTGCTGTCAATTTCTTTGGTTGAATCCATAGCGAACTTGCCTGGGGTTAAACCTGCTGGCAAGACACATGAACATTCTTATTTATACTCACCTGTTTGGTTCTTTTCTTAAAATGGATTCCTAGAAATGGAATTGCTGGCTCAAACGTAGACATGTTTAAATTTTGATACATGTTGCTAACTGGTGTCTGGAAGGGCTCCTCCTGGTTTAGATGGAGGGAATACAAGAATGTGCATTTTCTTAGCTACCTGGCAATATTTGGTATTGTCAGTAGCCTTAATCCTTGCCAGTCTTGTGGTAATCTCGCTGTCTCATGGCTTTAAATTCCACCTATATATTGATGTTTCCAAATGTGCATGTCCTGTTGAGAAATGGAAGAGAGCTTTAGAATTTATCTGGTAGATGCAGCTATTTGACATCCCCACTTAGATTCTTGCAGGTATGTTAGAGCCAGCATGTCTGAAACTAAACCACTCAATCTTTTCCTGCCCCCAAATCTGTTTCATTTGCATCAGAGATAATGTCTATTCCACCTTGGCCTTTGTTCATGCCCCAAACCTTGATGCCATCTTTGACTTATCTTTGAGATGTCACATCTAATCTTCCACTACCACATGGACTGAGTCACTGTTATCTCTTATCTGAATTATGGAATAAGTCCCCTAACAAGTTGTACTACTTCCAGGAGGGGCTGATCTCAACATAGAAGTTAGAGTGATTCTGACAATTTGAAAGATAATGTCACCCCCTAGCCAAAATCCGCCAATGCCATCCCATCTCATTCGTAGTAAAGCCTGAGTCCTTTTAGTGGCCCACGAGGCCCGGGTGGTGTGGCCCCTGTCCTGCCTCTTTCTACTCTTACCCTGTTCCTCTCCCATCTGCTTACACTGGCCTCCTTGCTGTTCCTGGAGCACATCAAACAGCTCCTGCCTCAGGATTTTACGCTGATTCAAAGCTCTGCCTGGATCACTAGCATGGCTCACTAGGGCCACCTTCCCTGATGATCCCACTTAAAATGCCACCTGTCCTACCCTCTGGCATCCCCTGTCTCCTTTCCCAGCTTTATTTCTTAGCTTGGAAGAAATTTCTTATTGTTGAGGAAATGGATGAATCTGATAGGTAAAAAATGTAATCTCATTTTTATTTGCATTTTTTGATTGCTACTGGGTGAAATTTTAATAATCTTGGTGTACAGAGGCCTTCCTGAGCTTAATGATGAATCTGCAGAATGTGAAGGAAAAAATTGATAAATTTGCCTGATAACATATTTAAAACTTCTGCTTAGAAAAAAATCCCTACCACAAACAAGATTGACAAATAGGAAATCTACCTGCAATACAAATTTCAGCAAAAAACATTAATAGCCCTAGTATACAAAAAGTGCTGGCAGATCAACAAAGGTGAACACTATAATAGAAAAAGGAATAAAGGAGAACTGGCCATTCACAAAACACAAGATACATAAGACTAGCTGAAAAATGTTTACCATCACTTCACTTTTTCTTAAATGGGCCTTCTTTAAATCAAAGAGAACTTTCATTTCCTCTTGCTTTCAATTTCATCTTCCCTGAATTTAATTTCCAAGAAACTTTCTTATTTTCTCTAACAACCACAGTGTATTTCCTGCTCTTTTTTTCCTTAGCCAATAGAGCCCCATATCCTGTCTCCCTCAGTTTTGTAATTGCTTCCCCCTCCTTCCCCCTCCTTTACACTCTTCGATACTCTATTGTCATGGGCCAGACTCCTCAGAGTTCCTCTGCTGGGTGTTATGCTTTCCTTTGCCACTGAGAGAGGATTGGAATGTGAGGACCAATGCCATGCTTGTATATTTAGTAGCAGTTTTATTATAAATATTTCGAAACACACAAAATGTGCAGATTTGCTATTTCGACAACGATAAAGACCTACTTGACTTGCATAGCATTTAATGAGCAAACGTGCCATGAATGCTGTTTGACAATATTTGGCTATAGAGTTTTCTAAGCTTATTTTGCACAGAGTTTGTAAAGTTAGACTTGAAAATTACTTTTCTTTTGTGCATGCCAAATGCAGAGTCCTCATCTAATTTTGGAATAGGCATTGTGTCTTATCTAGAACCGTGTATCTCCAAAGACAAGGAGAGATGAAATCGGAGAGGATCATTAACCAGGTAACATAAGTGGATATACACAGCAAGCAGGGGCACAGGCTACCAAGGCCAAAGATATTTTTGAGGCTTTGATAATGAGAGAATCCTCTGGCAGACACCTACTCTCCACTCTAATTGAATCATCCTAGTATTTTCAGAAGAAGAAGGCAGTGCACAGAATTACACCACCATCTCCATCTCCCACATGTCCCAGAACCAACGACTATGTTATTTTACATGGTACATTTGCATATGTTATTAAATTAAGGATCTTCAGATGGGGGAGAGTATCTTGGATAATCCTGGTTGGCCCAGGGTAATCACAAGCCTCCTTTTAAGTGAATGAGAGAGGCAGGAGAATCAGAATCAGAGAAGCAGAGATTGGAGTGAAGAGATTGCTGGGAGGGCCATGGGCCAGGGCAGGCAGGCAGCCTCCAGAAGCTGGAAAAGGCAGGGGAGCATATTCTCTCCTCGAGCCTCTAGAAGGAACACAGCTCTGCCAACATTTTGGTTTTAGCCCCAAAAGAGCAACTTTAGACTTTGTGGAAATTTGTTACAGTAAGAAGGAAATTAATTGTGGATAAAATGAGAGTTCCTGTGGCCAGGATTTTCACCTGGCCCTGGTTGACTAGTTCACTGCATATCTGTGGGCAATACATAGCTGTTGACTCTATATAAAGAGCTCCGCCCAGTACTGTGGGCATGACACCGTGACAGGGCTGTAAGGCTGCAGGAGAGCAGAGCAGAGGCTGGAGTGGTGGCAGCACCAAGGACAGAGGTTCAGAGGACGGCTGTGTGGACAGACAGACCCAGAGGCAGAGATCAGCTTGCTGCATGCAGACTCGCTCTGAGTGAATGGGATTTTAGTGACTGAGCTGCCACCTGGAAATAAAGTTGGGTATAACCCTTTCACCCCAAGAACGCTTTGCTGTTGATTTCTTTGGTCACATTGAATCCATAGTGAACTTGCCCAGGGCTGAAACCCATTGGCTAGACAATTGGCGAAAGTTGGCAGGGTTCACTGTTGACCAAGGAAAAAGACAGGCTGCCCTTATGGGAGGGGTGCTTCAGTGGGCTGCCACTGTGAATGTGGAAACAGTGGATCGTCCCCCAATGGGTATGTGGTCTGACGTGGCTTGCCTCCTAGAGGACTGGGCCCCACCCCAGGACTGGAGGCAAGTGGAGGTGATACCTGAGGCAATAGGGGTGACCCTTGGTATAGTAAGTAGATCCTTTGAGAAGCAGAGGGCCCATGAGGCAGTGGGGACTGTGGGTTGGCTGCTTCTCACAGTATTAAAAATGTCTACAGAGGAGACCCAAGAAATGGTGGCACGAGAATGCGAGCTGCAAACTTCTGTGGATTCCCTTAGGAGGGAGATGGCATCGATGTGGGAGGAGGCAGCACGAGAGCACCAGGAGCAAGGTGCCATTGGAGATGAGACGGCAGCACTGCCCGGTGTTCTGAAGGAGGAGGAGGCCATCAAGGAAAAAGATGAACTCCTGAGGGAAGCACAGGTGGAGGTGGCAAGAGAACGTCAGCAGCGAAGCATTGAGCTGAAGGTAAGAGAGCTGCTAAAGATGAGCTGACATGTTGCGAGGCTCTGTAGCAGAGGAGGCACTTGAGCGAGTGGAGGGAAAGGTGCCATCAGCCCCAGAAATGGAGGAGCTGGGGAAGGATGAAGGGGTGGTGCTGGAGGCACTGGCCCCTCTTGCATTGAAAGCATGCTCAGTGGTTGTAAAGAAAATAAAGACCCAGCAGCTGAAAGTTCCCCAAGGAGAGGAGCAGCCCCCTCCCCAGGTCGGGGAGCACTCTATGGTCCACTCCTATACTCAGGCTGAGCTGGGGGGCTGTGGGACTTAGGGGTAGATGGGATTATTCTTTCAGGATCAGAGATGGGAGAGCTGTCTTCCCTGACAGTGCAGCCTGCCTTGAGGCAGCGATTACAAAATGCGAGGTGACACGTACAGTAGCTGAAGCAATGAGAACTGGGAAAGAAATAAGACCTATTACTCACAGGAGGAATCTGAGGGGCCTCATGAGGGTTATGAGGACCCAGATGTGGGTTGATTTGATACAGGCAGGAGTAGATGGAAGAAAATTATATGGGAAGCCAAATAGGATCCTACTGGAGCTATGGCAACAACTGAAACCAAAGTACCAGTTCCAGCCATTAAGACCAAAGAGACAGAGGTCAGAGACAGAGCCACAAGTCTGGCCTGTGTGTCTGCAAGACCTTTTGCTGGAGAATAATGTTTGAGCTTCCTTGTACAGGGACCATTGCAGAGGACTAAGGGCACATAGATTGAGAGGAGAGAATCCTGGAGGGGTGGAGTGTTGATAAAATGAGAGTTCCTGTGGCCAGGATTCTCACCTGGCCATAGTTGACTAACTCACTGCACACCTGTGGGCAATACATGGCTGTTGACTCTATAAAAAGAGCTCCACCCAGTGCTCTGGGTACAACACGGTGGCAGGGCTGCAAAGCTTCAGGAGAGCAGAGCAGAGGCTGGACTAGTGGTAGTGCCAAGGACAGAGGCCCAGAGAATGGCTGTGCGGAACGACTGTGCAGAGAGGCCCAGAGGACGGCTGTGAGAACAGAGGGGCCCAGAGGCAGAGACCAGCTTGCTGCATGCAGACTTGCTCTGAGTGAATGGGATTTTAGTGACTGACCTGCCGCCTAGAAATAAAGTTGGGTATAACCCTTTCACCCCAAGAACGTTTTGCTGTCGATTTCTTTGGTCACATTGAATCCATAGTGAACTTGCCTGGGGCTGAAACCCATTGGCAAGACATAATATAAGAGGATAAATACTGTTTCATTATTTCAATGCTGTTGCTCTTTGCTAACATCAACTTGGAGTCTCTGGATGCTACAGTGGGAAGCAGGGTCCCATTCAGGTGCCTTCCACTCAGGATCACAGCCTGAGATCCACAGGTGTTAAGTCTGACTGCACAGAAGAAGCACCTGTGGAATGTTAAGAGCCTACAGATGCCCAGCTCTTTGCCATACCTATTATATTTCAGCCCTCATCCCTGGGGCTTAGTCTTGAGAACTTTATTCTCTGGTAGTTGTTGCAGCAACTGCTTGTTCCCAAACTCTCTCAGCCTACAGGCAGGCCTTGCTGAGGAGCATCCTCTGTTGAATAGGAAGCCCACTGTCCTTGCTCCATTGCTATTGCAGAACAGCTCAGGGGAGCCAGGTGAGAACCTCAGACCTAAACTTCTCTGCACAACCCACTTGGAGGAAGAGCATGTTGAGAAGTGCTGGTCTCTGTTGACCTCAGGAAGATTCAAGGATGAAGGTGTTTCCATCTTGTGTGACTGGCTGTGTTTCATATGGTTAGTTTTCTCTCTTTTTTTTTTTTGAGGTATGAAAGAACACAGGATGAGAGGGTTTAAGTACATAAAAGAATCTGTGGGAGAAATCTGACAGTACTGTTATTCTGAAAGAAGTAGGAGTTCTCTTCAGCGTTGTCACTAGCTAGGCCCAGCCCAGGGCAGAACACATAGAAAGGATGGTGAGATAAGTTGGCTCTGTACTCCTGTGTGACATCACCATGTGTCTTGCCAATGGGTTTCAGCCCTGGGCAAGTTCATTATGGATTCAATGTGACCAAAGAAATGACAGTAGAACATTCTTGGGGTGAAAGGGTTACACCCAACTTTACTTTCACGGTGGCAGATCAATCACCAGAAACCCATCCACTCAGAGCAAGTCTGCATGCAGCAAGCCGGTCTTGGTCTTTGGGCCTCTCTGCCCCCGCAGCTGTCCCAGTCTCTGTCCTTGGTGCTGCCACCACTCCAGCCTCTGCTCGCTCTTCTGCAGCCTTGCAGCCATGCCACCATGTCACCCAGAGCACCAGGCAGAGCTCTTTATATAGTCAATAACAACGTATTGCCCACAGGTGTGTAGTGAGCTAGCTGACCAGGGCCAGGTGAGAATCCTGGCCACATGAACCTTCACATTATCCACACTATGCTAAAAACTTTTAGTTATAGGGAAGCAAAATAGAAAGTTGGAGAGATTTTTAAAATTAAGCCCTAAATAAACTGACCCCTCACCATTGCAAAGATGCCAAGGTCAGATCTGCAGGAGGAGAGCCCTCTCCATGAACGCCCAGGCATTGGGAGATCCAGGGTGCTCTTGTTCCTACTCCAGCCTTGAGGAGCACTGGAGAGATGAGGCACCTTATCCACACAGGGGTATCCAAGAAGGTAGAGTGGAGGAGGTCCTCAGGCCTGCCTGGGAGAGGGGGGCAGGGAGCTGGGTTCCAGGATGAATTAAGGGTTGTGGGGTTATTTACACTGTCTGGCCAGAAACCAACAGGGCTTATTGGGTTTACAAAATTGACCCACTTAGTAGATATGTTTAAGAATGGTTTAGAAACAAGGCAATGGATAATTTAGAAGGAGGCTAAATCATCTTAGGCTTTTCTTTGGTTCTGGAAAACTGCCAACCGAAACCCTTTTCCTAGATT
Organism: Manis pentadactyla; assembly: GCF_030020395.1. NCBI lineage: Eukaryota > Metazoa > Chordata > Mammalia > Pholidota > Manidae > Manis > Manis pentadactyla. The sequence goes on along the minus strand of NC_080023.1, from coordinate 122,078,873 downwards.
TGTAGCCCCTGTTTTCATTACACTGAAAGCTTTTCTAGCCTTTTATTTTTCCTTGATCCAAAACTTTAATTCTTAGACAAGTCTTTGAAGAAGGAGAGAAATGGGAAAACAAGTATGTATTTTACTGGGTGCTCCCAAGGTATGTTACTTACCAAAGTGGATAAATGCGTTATTACCATTTTCTTCTTTGAGGAAAATATTTATTTGCAGGAGAGAAGGACACATTTGTTGGTTGATGGCTTTGTTACCATGAAAACATGTAAATTAAAAAATAAGAAATACATTCTAATACATTAATTTTTAGATCTCCTGCATCAGCCCACCATTTCCCTTGAGGCATGGCATGGCAGAGTGGAAGCATGGCGCCGGTCCAGCTCGTCGTTCCAAGCAGTGCTGTCACAGAGGCAAGGCCAGACCTTTCTTTTCTCTCTGTTCTGCCTCACAGACTGGCCAGATAGGCATTTTAAGTGCACATGTTCAGTTTTAATAGGTTGCCTTGGGGTACATATAGAAAAAGCTCTAGGCTCCACCTAAGCTTTGCTCAGCAAAGCACATTGGCTCTGAGACTTGACTGAGCAGACATGGGAGAAGTCCTTTGGAATGAGATTGGTGACCAGACCTCAGTATAGATTTCCAGGTGGCTGCTTTACCCAGCCCTCTAGATGCTATAATGAGCTCTGCTCTGCCTTTCTCGTGGGTGTGATATGGTAGAAATTGGCATAGTTGTAAGGTATTTAAAAAGTTTGGTGAATACCAACTCCTGTATTATTTTTGTGCTCATATT